>NW_020954569.1:50461728-50752225 GCF_900497805.2 Vombatus ursinus | reverse complement strand
ACACACACACACACACACACACACACACACACACACACACACACCCCTATATATGCACAAAATATACATCTATACATACAAATACATTTATGTACATATGAACATATGTATACTTCATTGACTGTTCTGACCAACATAATTTTAAATTCTTGAATTATACCACTTTCGAATACCTTTGTATCCATTGGAATACAGATTTTTTTTCAAATATAGTAATGAATTAAAAGTTTCAAAGGCACACATAGCTTTTCCCCAACATTACCAGAATACAGGAACATGTTTCTACCTCCTACTGCTCCCTCTCCTCGCTCTCCCCACAAAAAAAAAAAAAAAAAAAAATTACTATGCACATTCTCTGAGAACCATAAAAACCTGTATATGAGACCTAAATTATATAACCCAGCTTGGTGCTCACTGATGATATATGCAACACAAAATGGATTTCTGGTAATAATAAGAAAGATTGATTCCAAGATGAATTGGTTACCAGGGCTAGACAAGAACTCCACATGAATGTTCACGCCCTTTTATCAAGTTGTGATCTGTGCCTAAAGTACAACCTGCTGATCTGACTTTGAAATTTTCCATTTAATTAAAAGGGAAGTTTATGGGAAACGTACAGCAGTAGTACAGGAAGGCAGCACTTTTTAATCTCCATTCTTAATCTTAAGACTCAAGGAGCTTATTCTGAATGTCACAAACATTTCCTAGCAGGCACAGGACAATTAAAATGTTCTTCCGAACTAAAAAGAAAAGGCAGGCTCTACCTTAATTCTGCCCTTTTTCAATGTTCATTATCTATGTTCAAGGTACATAAAGGATGAGCCAAAGGAATCTATCGAGTTAACAAGTTTTACAAGTGGCAGCTATGACATTATGGACAGATGGAGCACTGGCCTAGCCATCAGGAAAAAAAAAAAAAAACAACAAACTGGGTTCAAGTCCCACCTTTGAGAAAAGCTGGCTATGTGAGTCTGGACAAATTACCTAACATCTCTGTGCTCTCAAGCAATGAAGACTGACTTATTAAAAAATTGTCCACCTTCATTAGTGGTATTCCTCTATCCAATGAGATCAGAGGTTTGAACTAAAAGGGAAAAAATGCCTTCTAGAACATTTTGAATTATAAACACTTTATACATGTAAATTGCTGTACGTAAATGTTATAATCATTGTTGATAGGGCTCAGACATATAATCCAAAGAAAAGTCACTATACTGCTTTTATTTTTGCATATTTATGTTCCACAAATTACCGTATAAGTGGATAAAATAAATTTTTTGTAATTGAATAAGAGTATTGAGATGTAAACTTATCTTTTTCCTACTCAGTTTTAATTCCACTAGGCCTCTATATTTTGAAAGTTTTTATTCCAAGTACTTCAGAGATGAGTGCTTGGCATGGCAACATCTATTAAAAATGTTCTTAAGTTTATACAGATCAATGTTATAACAAAGTGGTTGTAAACAGTTCAGTCTGTTTTGATGCTTCAGTTCTGGTACAGTTTATGTGTTGAATTTTCAAGGATATTTTGGGGTTTGTATTTGTAATACAAAGATCTGTCATCTGTTAATTTATGAAGGGATGGCAAATTTCTGGATGGAACTCTTCCATCTGAATATATATTTTTTTTCTTTCAAGTATACAATGGGTGATGATTTTTTGCATCCTGCAGTGAAATGTCACTTAATTGCATAATATGCACTGATCAATAAAGATCTTTCCAGAGAAACTTCCTATAATCTCTGGTTGAGATGATCTGATTCTCAATCACCCTAGTCAACCCATTTATAGAAATCAATCCAACTAACTCAGCTGTTTGACAACTCTGTGTTGGCTGAGTGCATGTGGATATACCATTGATTCCACTCTTGGACCTTAACTTCTTCATAGCCTCTGTCTAGAGATGAATGAGTAAATGAATGTAGCATTTAAAGTGCTTACTATGTGTAAAGCACCCGAGATACAAATATAAAAGTAAGACAGTCCTTTATTTCATGGAGATCACTTATATATGGAAGGTTTCAGTTCCAAGTCAGATGGAAAACTGAGACAAACCACTTCTGGTCAACATTTAACAAATCCAATAGCACTTATTATTGCCAACCATAACTATTGCTTTGTGTTCCAAAAGCATTTCCATACATTTTAAATATACTGCATGTTTTGACAATTTCAATCAATACCCTTCCTCCTTATTTGTAAGTATTCATCTTACTACTGTTGCCTTGGGGCAATGAGACCTGTATTTCCTTAACATTGTGTAGCTTTGGGGGTATGACTTATAAATCCATTGTCATCCAATTTAACTGCCAATATTAAGAGTGGCATTACATAGGTAGGTATTAATTGCTCTAAATATGTTTTTTCTATTAACCTCTGACTTAAAGATGCCATTTAGTCTCTTAACATCAGCTTTCCCCCTTGATAGCCTTATGCTTTATGTGCCTTGCCTGGAGAAGGCCTAGAGAAAGGAATTTGCAAACAGGTCCTTTCACTTATTGATTTAATTTGACTTGCAGGATTAACAGACCTTAAGTCTGTATTCATTCTTAGCAAACATTAAGAATCTTACACTTATTGAGTAGAAATGACATTTTTATATTGATGAAGAAAACTTCCATGAGATGAAGTAGCTGTTTATTATACTTTGCAGTGGAGTCATATAACTTGTCATCCACATACATATATGAAAACAATGTTTTCATATAACTCCTTTGCCTTGAAGGCCATGATCAGTTTTATTCAGAACATAGGAATGTATCATCCTAAGTGTAACACTAGATGGAATTACAGTGAGCTTAAACACTTTCCCTGGAAGATACCATATTTTATAACAATTTTTCTTTACATTATGTTGGTGATGTGTTTTCAAGATTAGTGTTTTTCCATGTCACCATCAAATATTCCAGTGTTCTCATTATATTTGTATCCATTTTACATATTTGCAGTACATGACTAAGCTATGAGTAAGGAACTGAGTCAAAGACTTTGTGACATTCAATAAAGGCAGTTTAAGTGTTAAATACAGCTCTTATGTGTGGCTTATTGAATAATCACTCAATAGATAATGAGCTGCTCTTTACACCTTTGGGAATTTTTGGCATATCCTTTTTACTCCTCAACCAATATACTGTTTTCCTGGAAGTGTTTATATTTCTTTTGAGTGATACGAGCAGTAAGTACTTTCATTAAAGCAAATAAACATGTAATTGGCCTATATCTGGAGTGGTCACTGGTGTTCTCATCTTTTGGCAACAAATATGTGATGCCTTGTTAAGAAAGATAGGTTCTGCCTTGCATCAGAGACAAAACTGTTCAAATTCTTTGTTCATGGAATTCTGTTAGGCATTTAAATGAATAATTATGGGTCTTCGCTGCCCTACCATTTTTTTGTTTTGCAAAGAAGCTAGTTTGTCATTTCCCTAGATGTAATCATTAGGTAATTCATTACACTAATGGTACACAAGCCGTCAGCTTAGTTATTTGATCCAATTTTCACTTTAAGCATGTTAGACTTTTTTAAGTCATAGAGATAAACAGAAATTTTCCACATTCTCATTCTTCAAGAATTCTGCCTCTAATTTCTTTGCTAGGCTTTAACGTATAATTTTTAAAAAATTGTGTCCAACTTTTTACTTTGTCCTTTGTAGTTCATTGACTCACATCAGTTTAACCTTTCAGCTTTTACTTGCAAGAGTTTATTACAGTCACCAAGAATTTCTGACATACTTTTGTTTTAGGATTCTATTCTACATGTTTCTTTTTTGTTGACTTTAACTAGGTGATAGTGTTGAAGTTTTCTAATGTGCATTCTGAGTAGATATTGATGTGATCTTCCAATTTCTTTCAACAAGTCTTCAATAATTGTCTAAAATGACTTCTGCCAAGGCAATGGTGAAGACCTATATTCCTATGGCCATTATCCTAACAATGAACATAGCATACACTACTGTGTGCAGGTTCTGAAATGATTTTATATTGATTTGTATTTATATTATATATTTTGTATTTATAAATAATTTTTTATTTTCTAGCAAATAATAGTATACATTCATGCACAATGGTTATAGTTTTTACCAACCTTTTAAAATTAGCTTTGGTATAACTAGTCTATTTATTGCATTTATGGCATCAAAATAACAAGGCTTTTTGAAATTCCATTCTAAGTCTGACTATCTCTTTTTAACATTCATTCAAGATCTTGCTATTATTTTTGCCATCCATGTCATTATTAGGTAGTACTTCTGGAGTCTGCATTAAGTGTAGATTTATGATGCTTTCAGATTCTTCAGCTTTTTCCACCAAATATATGTAATTCCTCAATTTGCATTCTCATCTCACCTAATGTAGGTTTAAGAATCAAGGTTTTTCCAAAGGTTTCCCTGCTCTGAACTGCAATCCATTACTGTGTAACTTGGAGCTGAGGATTCCATTGACAAAAAGCAATATGAAGTCTTTGCCTGTAACTACTAAGATGTTTCCAATTTTATTACTATATAGTATTGATGAATAATAAACACATTCTTTAGTCCATTTCATGTACATTTATGGTTTGCCCACTTTCGTTGGTAGAACCATCTACACTGAAGCATTTTCAACAAGTGGAATATTTGTATTTCCAATTTGTTCTGATGCATCTTGTAGTATCAAAATACAAAGTAGCATCTCTCACTCTGTATTAAGTTGATCACGATGATGATTTTTAAGTAGAACCATCTTTAGAGGAAGCTTAGTGTAGCAGAGCAATGGACTCGGAGTTAGGAAGTTAGGAAGTTAGAAGTTAGGAAGACCTGTGTTTGAATTCTCCCTCAATCATCTTCAAAAAAAGATGATTGAGTTCTAGCTGTGTAACTCTGGGCAAGTCATCCAACCTCTCTGGGCCTCTTTTTCAACAGCTGTAAAATGAAGGCATTGGGTTCAATGACTTCTAAAGTCCTTCCCAAGTATCTGTTGGTTAAATCCTAGGAGTAATTTCATCACGCTGGCTGGGACATTAATATAATCACTGGCATTGCCAGATCTTGAAAGTTCTTCTCTCCTACCACCTTATCCTCAGGGCACATAGAGTACCTACTGTACATCATCTGGGATGGCATTCTCTCACTGCTTTACCACCTCCATTTTTAACATGGATTGGACTTTGAGGAAATAATAATAATAAAACTATTACTACTAATACACCATGTAATAATTAAAGGAGTAATCCATGTCTTCCTCTGAGAAGCTGGCATTCCCACACCTGCTAAGATTAAATACCACATAAACTGATAGAGCAGAGGTGGGCTTAAAACTGAGACACTATCCTCTACTTAGACCACTTGACCACATCATCTTCTTAAGACTACACTTAAGCTTGAATTTTCATTATCAATATTAACTATTTTGCAAGCTTCATTTCAAAAAAATCTTTAAAGTCACAGAATTGCACAAAGTTAGAGCTGGAAGGGATCTTAGAGACATTTTGTTCAATCTCATTTTGCAGGTGAGAAATTTAACACCCAATTTGGTGAAAGAAACTTGTTCAATACCACACAATTAGTTAGTTTTTGGCAAATGGTTATTCTTCAAACTAGGTCTAAATGTTAGTAAAATGTTAAATCAGTCAGAAGTTCAGTCTCTTCTTCATAGATTCCTTTTTACACAATGCCCTGAGATGATATATATTTTATGGCATTCATGGCAGAAGTTAGAGCCAGAATTGCAAAAGCATTTCCATTATAAACCCCCCATTTTTACTTGCTTCCAAACTACTAAAAAATTCACCTTTTGTCTGAAAGTCTCCATGTTTCACCTAGACCCAAAGGAGATTTTTTTTCATTTGGGAAGTTTGATTTAAATCAGTCCAGCCTTTTTTTGAGTTATAGAAACTAGAAAAAACACACTGCCCATTTTTCTCCTCTCCACCTAAAGGGATTTTATTAGGTGAACTGTGTAACAATGGTTAAACCTTGAAAACCTCAAATTTCAGAGAGGGAGAAATTTTTGGTGATGCTGAGCTGCTGAAATTGAAACACAAAACAGTCAGAAAGCTTAAATGACCTATATAGAAAGACTGACACAAAGATGCATGAAAACATAGAATGTCCTGAAAAACAACAACAACAACAACAATACTGGCCTCTACAGAACCACAACATACAAATGTATATTGAAGAATATACTATATACAGAACACTATGCTAGGTAGTGAGAGATCAACAAAGTTTAAAAAAAGACCTGCCATCACCTCCTAATGGAGCTTATAGTCCACAATGGTAATAAGATACAAAAATAGATAGCTATAAAACAATGCTAATGAGAAGTATATTAGAGTGTTGTAAAACAAAGTACCAATTTTGTCCTATGTAAATAATAAAAGTATAAAAGTAGTGGATTTATAGTCAGCAGATCTGAGTTCAAAACTAATTGTGTGACCTTATACAAGTCACTCATATTCTGTGGGCCTCAGTTTCCTCATTTGTAAAATAAAAGGGCTGGACTGTGATCTCTAAGTTCCTTTCTAGTTCTAATGTCTAGGTTGGGGGAGAGGAGATCATTACTGATGTAGGGACAAGGAAAAGCTAAGGCAACATGTGAGTTAAGCTTTAAAAGATACGCATAAATTCAGTAGGCAAAGAAGGAGGTTCTTCCAAGCATAGTTAATATCATAAGCAAAGTCATGGAGGTAGAAAAGTACTGGCATGTATGGGAGACAGCGAATAATCCAGTTTGCTTTGAGGGAGCAATATGAAATGACAGTGAAAAGTTAAGCAGGCACAAGATTATGGAAGGACTTAAATGCCAAACAATAGTTTGAATTTTACACTGTAGGCAACACGAAGCCACTACTGGTTTATGGATCAGAGAAGTATTATGACTAGATCCTTGCATAAGGAAGTTTGGAGTGGTAAGGGTGTGGAGGCAGGAAGACCTGTTAGGGTCTATTACAACAGTTTGAATATAAGTTAATGATAGTAATTACTCAAGAGAAAGTTCTTGGGAAGAGAGCAAGCCATGGATTACAGAAATATTATGGAGGTAGAATTGCCAGGACTTGGTAACTCATTGGATATGGAGGCTGAAAAGGAAGAAAAAATAAAACGCAACCCCGAGATTTTGAATATCAGTAAATGGTTTTATCTTAGACAAAAACAGTCAAGTCAGAAGGAAGAGTAGGGCAAGGGGGAAATATAATAATCTCAGTTTTAGAAATAGTGAGTTTAAAGTTCAGTGACATATCCAGATAGAAATATCATACAAACAGCTATTGATGTGGTTCTGGAGAAAATATATCTGGGAGACACTTGCATAAAGGTAGTTGAAGCCATAAAACTGAATGAAATTTGCAAAGTGACAGAGTACAGAAAGCTATTAATTCTAGCTATAGGGAATCACTGTTGAGGCTTAGAGTGACCTAATACCTACCTCTTCCAGATTATGGCTTTCAAACCAAAGCATGCTGAAATCCACCTTTTACAAGGACTACCCAATCTCCCTTGGTCCAATCATTGTTCAACACACTCAAGTCAGGATATTCATTCCTTCTAGTATTTAAACTAAATGTATTATGCTGCTATGTAAACCCATTTCTCAGTAAAGACAAAAACAGATTAAATGCTTTTCAGAGGGCCCTCTCTTGCAAACTTACAAGGGGCCTCCCTTGCAAACTCTCAATATGGTTGTTTCTGCTGTCTTCACAGCACTCATTTCTCATTCTTTTATCACTCCCGTGATGCTCTTTTTATCCCTTGTCAGAAAGACTACTCAGGTTGTCCCTGTTGGTCATCTCACCAATGTGGTCATCTCATCATGGATGCCTAAGCAAGATTATATATGGGCATGACTCAGTATAACCTCAACATGCTGGAGTGGAAAAATTAATCAAAGTGATGGTACCTCTGAAACATCATCACATATGAAGGATAGGAGATCATCTGAGATCATCTGCTAGTTCCTCACATGTACCCCTGGGATATGGTTTTGTTTGGGTTTTTTTCCTCCCTTTTTCTTTTCTTCATTTCCAAATTTTCATTTTTAAAGATGTATAATAGAAACAATATATGACAATCTAAAATAATCCATTTTCCTTTTTGGGGGACGACTTGTTTTTTCATTGCAATGTAACCTAATTCTACTGTGACTGACCAATGAAGCAAAGCCACTTGGTGACTTCATTAACCATGGTGCTTGGGTATTCACACTGAAGAAGAGTTAACAAAATAAGTTAGAATCTATAGTGCACAATTTCCTCATTATTACTTTCAGATGCACACCTACCATCTAGCTTGGTACAGGCTTTTAAACCTAATTTTTCACAGTATTTCTGAAATCAGTTTAGCATTTCCAGACCATAAGCTGTGGCCTTGGAGAATAGCATCCCCACTAGTGCTGCAAAGACTTTTTTAACACAGACTGAAACTATGACCCAATATGAATACAATTATAGGGATAAATTTAAAAAACCTCCAAAATAAAAACAGAACTTGAAGCAGATTGAAAGGGAGAGCTCCTATAGGATGAGATCATTTCTAACATTTTAAGTTAAACCTGAAAAAGTGGTTTAAAAAAATCTAATTTCCTATGCCTTTGAAGAAAAGTGAACACTACTACTACCACATGTAAATTACTGCTCAGAGAAAAGTAAAGCTAAGTAACTTCCATGTGGAGGTTTATTATCTAAACTCAGAAGACGCTGTGAAGACTGAAGGTAATAAAACATTTTATGAACAACTCCAGTTCACTGGTTCTAATAGAACTGAGCTCCTGTGGATGTTTAGCAGAATTATAGTGAAGAAACTGGTCAGGAACTAGATCCTCACTTGAGACATCTCAAAGGGTTATGGGATGGTAGAAGAGCCTAATATACTCGAAAAAAAAACCCAAAGTTTAAAAAGTATCATTAAAATCAAGAAATGAGGCTTTTACCTTAATATTTTAATGCTATTGACTAGTAAATAAATGGATTCAAGAGGCAGCATTAAAGGGAACAACCCTGGAGGCCCAGTTCTTTACCCAGACATGCTTAACAATAGATAATTGGGCTTATTATAAAATCTACCAGACAAGAATAGAATTGTTAAAGATACCAGATGATTTCTGTTATAACTATTTTTCAAGTTCTCTTAATGTTCTAAGCAATTCTGCCTAGGGGCAGAAACTTTCCACATGGAGTCTCTGTAGCATGGTGATTTTTCTTAAGGGAAAAGGTCTGAACCAAATCAATTTACCTGTTTTATTAAGGAGGGGGCAAAGTACAGGGAGTGTCCTATAGACATGTTTTGTTGATCTCAAGATAAACATCTTAAAACAGCAAGGCAAAATAAAAAGGTGAGTCAATGTCAATTACAAAGGAAATCCCATGGGGTAAGGGAGAGGAAGCATAAAATTAGCTAGAGTAATCTGCATCTGGAAAGCAAACAATTTACTCATTAATCAAAATGAATCCAGAATGCCAGGGTGGATGGTTTGATGTGTGTAACTTTATTCTGTATCTCAAGATTCCTGGGTTCTGGTTTAAGATCTTAAATGACTTGTATGACTGTTGACCACACTAACTTGTCCTTGCTACGTTTAAATTTTTCTTTTCATGAAAAACCAATACTAATATAATATGAATGTTGCCAGAATTTATAAGATTATATAATTTATAAGATGATGTTTCAGAGTTCAGTAAACTTCAATAAGTTTTTCATAGACTAGTCCTAGGTAGAGTTTACTGATAAGGAAAATTGAGAAACAGAAAAAGCTTTTTCTTTCCAAGTGTTATCCTAACACTAAAATTATATTTAAAATAAACTGAAACTAAAATTTTTAAAAATTAAAATTTCAGACATTAAAAAGAAAGAAGATTAATGTTAATAATACTGGACTATAAATTTGTGGATTTGCTTTTGTGGGATCAATCTCCATATTTGCCTTTATCATTATAACTGATTTGCCCACCAAATGTTTGTGCTCACTTAACATGTACAGTTCTACTTAAGGATTTATAAAATATTTATGTTATCTTGTAATTAACCTCATGTCCCCTCTGAACTATAATCTTCAAGGGAGAAGTAGTATTTATCTTGCTTTCTTAAGTTAAGCACTGAGAATAATAGCTCATATTTCTTTATCATATTAACTTTTAAAAAATTTTTTCTTCAAAAGAATCCTGTGAGGTAAGCAAAGCAAGTATTAGTCCCATTTCATAGATGAAGAAATTCAGAATAGCTGCAGCAAGCAATGAAGACACTCAATAAATGTTTTTCAATAATGAAATTTCTAGTCCACTTAAATTTTTAGGTTGGGCTTTAACATGCACTCTGGACCATACACAATGTGAATTGTGGGTAGAAATTGCTTCATAAAGCATACTGGACTTCTTCAGATAATTTTAACTGGTTTAAACTCAATCTTGTACAAGACTCTGCATTTAATACAGAAAAAGTTACAATGCCCAAATGAAGTTTTAACATCTCACTACTGTTTAGAGCATTATCATGATGTTGAATCTTTCTCATAAAGAAACTATGAATACATTCGTATTCTGTTAGAAAGGAAATTAAATTTACATTCTTTGGGAATATGATATCATAATTAGTTCATGACTTGGAAGTCAGTCAAGACTACATATGGTGCATACAAATTAGTTAGGTTATTGTTACCTTATATAAAGCAAAAACTATATTATTTTCCCTTAGCCACCATTCTTTTGTAAGTGTTGTCTACCTGCGGGAAATAGTATTTAAGCTCCTTGAGGGCAGTGACTATCTTTCTGTGGGGTTTATATTTCCAGGCTTAGCACATAGCAAAATGGTTAATAAATGTTTTTTTTAATTCATCATTAGAATAAATGCATCTCCCTCCCTTCTTTGCAAATAATGGCTTTTGAACTCTGCATATAATGTCGAACTTGTTTGCTGAAATAGTTTTTTTTTTCTTCCTTATTATAGGTGAAGTTCTTTGGGAGGGAAAAAGGAGTATATTGTGAGATATATATGATATAAAAGTAAAATGTATGAATTTTTTTTAAATATTAAAGTTAGGGGCTAGGCTAAGGTAGTGTCTTTTAGCTTTCAGTGGGTATATGTACTATACCAAATTCTAATTTCTTCTGTTCCCCATCTGGCATCAATAAGACTACAGAAAAATAACTTACAAATTCAGTCTTGTAATCAGCACAATGAGTTGCTTAAGAAATAATCTTTCTATCTCCACCTATAACACCTATGCAGTAACTGTTAAAACTGACTTGAAAAGCACAAAATAACTTCTTACATTGGTAAAATTACTGAAATGATTTATTTCTATGAACCATATAAAATTTATAGTTGCTCCATTAGATTTAAATGATTAACATTTTTAGTGGTCACAAAGCACTTTCCTGTTATTATATTTATTATTCTGTAATTTACATCTTAGAGACAGCTAGGTGGCTGGCAGGATACAGCATTGGGCGTGGAGTCAGGAAGACCTGAGTTCAGATCTGGCCTCAGTCATTTACTAGTTGTGTGACCCTGAGCAAGTCAGTTAACCTCTGTTTGCCTTGATCCACTGGAGAAGGAAATGGCAAACTGCTCCAATATCTTTGCCAAGAAAACCCCACAGACAGTTCCGAAGAATTGGACACAACTGAACGACTGAACAACAACGATATACATCTTACACAGAACGACAGAAAAGAATTCAAGATTCACTACACAATAACCTAGTAAAATGTACTAATACTGATGGTTGAGAAGGCAAAGGGACATACTAAGAAAAAATTTAAAGCAGACAAGCAGTTCTGTAACTAATTAATAGCCTTATTCTAAACATAACCAAATTTTAGTTTGGTTTTTTTTTAACCTTAAAGTACATAGCAAAGAATTTGAATTGTTTCCTATATAATAATCAAATATTGTGAAGCTAGCCTTATTATTACCAATGTCAGATAAAGTTCCAAACTTGTATTTACATAGGAAATTTTTGCAACTCCTGTCTAGGAATATTGTTAACTTTCCCAATGGAAGGTTTTTTTCATATATAATTTTTAAATGGTGATAGGATATAACACATACATTTTAGCAATGCAATACTGCACCTGGGATAACTGTCAGTCAATAAAAACATTTATTAATCACCTACTATATGCCAGGCACTGTGCATTGTATCCCAATGGGATACAAAGCAGATACAAGGAAAGGTAAATGAGCAACTAAAGTCTAAATGGGTTTTAGGGATTTATAAATGTTCTTTGGCATGTCCTTTCCTGCTATTTTCCTGCCTGGATCTCTGTGGATGAAATATCTTTGAGAAATGATCAGGAGACACATTATTTCTGTGTTTATCCATCTAACTGACAATTACATCTCCATTCTAATCAATAGTGGGAACTCTAATTATTCAACAAACATTCTCAGCCTCCCCAAAGAAATATAGCCAGGCTGTCTCAGAAATGTACCCATTTTCTAGCATGTACAGGAAAATGATTAAAAGTGAAATGTGAGATCTGCTGTGTTGGCACAAGACAAAGCCAGAGAAAGGCTACCTCCCACCACTAAAAATGTTCAGGGTTTTGTTTTTTCATTATTTTTATGTATTTCAAATACAAAATTAAAACAAATAAAAGGAACACTGCATAATTTAGCTGTCATATTCTATCAAAATTGCTCATAATTGTAACCATAAAATGATAATATTCTACCATATGTGCATCTGCAAAAGGAAAGAAAGAGCTGGGCATTTCCAGAGAAATGTGGACCTACCACCCCCCCTAGTGTCCAATTGGATAAATTGCAAGAAAATAAAGGTCCAACTTAAGGAGGAAATTAAAACAAACAAAAAATATTAAATGTTAAAACTTGAAATTACTTTCCTATATAACAGGTTATACATGTATTCTCTAAGACTATGAATGAATCTCAAATTCTTTGAATGAATCTTAAACCTTTTGCAAGTACACTTAATTCACATACTCCTCCTAAAGGAACCTAGACATTCATGTTTGTCTCTAAAATGGCTCCCCTCAGTTGCAAGTCTTTGTCAAAATTCAGAGAAAACCTCTTTTATAGTAGCAACTGTTACTGTTTCCATTCAAGCTATTAGTCATACCAATAGTTTTTGACACTCCAGCAGCTGTGTTCTCTGCTCTAATTTGACAACCAAGCTCTCTATAAGTGTCAAAAGAGAGAGAAAGTACATTTTGCCTGGGGAGGAATGAGCTATCTCCAAAGAGTCAGGAGTTCCTGGTGTTCAAGCCTGAAAAAACAACTGAAATTAGCGTACTGGATGCATGAGAACAGGCATTAGTAGCCAGGGTTTAGGGCAAAATATAAGCAATCAGAAGATGAAATTCCTGGCTGAAATCTGCAATATTTTCTCCTTGAAAAGGTCCTAAGTAGATAGATGGTCAGTCATAAACAAACTCTGAAGTAGACCTTCGGAAATTGACATAATCCATCACTTAACTCATTAGCATGCCTTTCTATAATGTGGGCTGGTGACAACAGGCTTTGTGAATTGTGCATATTTTGTCAAAATGTACTTAAGCCCAGAAGTTTGTTTATTTGTATTTAACCTTTTCACATTATTAAACTGTTGTACAGGTGGAAAATATGAGAAAATATGCTATTAGTAAGTCTGATGTACCAAGGCAATATCCCATGCGCCACTTCTGTCCACACTGCAGGACTATCTAAGGAAAGATAGCTTCCCAGCCACCATTATTAACTCTAATTTTTAAAAATACATTAACCAATATGCTTAAAGATTTTATTTTTTAAAAAGTCATTGCTATTTTGGCAGCCTTCTTAACCTTGTTAGAATACAATCTGTTTGCAACAAAGTTAATGAGAAACGACCAATGATTTATTATTTGAAAGGGAATAAAGATCAAATTGATAAAATCTGTCCAAGTACTAATTCTCATTTAAGAGGGTAGGAATTCTTTTTTATTCTATTAGAAAAGATGAAGTTTGTGGCATGAAAACCTGAGAGATTTACTCTTTTGGTCATATGCCTTGAACAAATCTCTTTAATTAGATGAGGATTTCTGATGAATATCAAAGAAATCACAAAGTTAGGGCTTTCGTCTCCAAACTGTGAATAAATATACCACCAAGTGTCCTGGTTACAATGAATGAAAGCCAGTGAAGAAAAGATTTAATAACAGCCTCATTATAAGGTTCATTGTTGTAGGACTATTTAATATACAAGATTAACACATCTTATCTCAGTTTCACTGAAACCCATTATACCCCTCATTAATACATGCATATTGCCACATCATTTACAATGCCAAGTTCCCAAGAAGTATCTCATGAAAAAGGCCCTGTTTTTACTACTTTTACCCGTGGATTTAGATCTCTGACTTAAACCTGCTTTGAATGATGATGAACATCATGTGGTCAGAAAAAAATTGGACCTTGTTTTTTAAAAAAGCCGTTTAAATCTGACTTTTCAGAGGTGGCAATTTCCAGCAGAGTGCATACCTCCCTGATCACCATTTTCCATGGGCTCACTAAGGTCTCCATGAACTAAAAGCAAGATTCCCACAAGAATCATACATTCCCAGCACCACTTGAAAAGCCTCAAGATCTTCCAGGCATCAAATTATCTCACTAGCCTAGTTTAAACAGTTTTGTTTGGTTTTGTTTTTATTTTTTTTAGCAAGGAAAGAGGAAATTTCCAAGGTGTAGGCAAAACAGGCTACATAAAATAATATAAAAGGTCCACACTCCCTACTTTTGTTTATCAAGTGACCACAACCCTACTAGCAATGAGAAAGTCAAAGAGAAAGAGAATGAAAAAAAGACAGAAAGAATAGGAAGGCAAAAAATATGTGCCTACAGTATTATAGATGAGGAGGCAGATCAACCAGTTCAAATAAATAAAGTGTTTTATTGGTTCAAAAAAGAAAAAAAAATGAAAAAACCCAAAGACCATGCTTCTTTGCTTTTATCTTTATCTGGGTAGGACCCAGAATGTTGGGTCCTACCTACTCCACTGAGAAAAGCAAATTCTGGGTATGAAGTGGTTCAAGAAGCCCTCAAGGTGGGGATTCTTTGTGAACCAGATTGAAGAATCTGGCTGTAATGTTTCTCAGATAGTGATTTCTTGTTTAATTTAACATTTTGTTTCTTCTCCAATTACATGTAAAAACAATTTTAACATTGATTTTTAACAATTTTTGAATTCCAAATTCTCTCCTTCCCTGCCTTCCTCCAACACTCCCATTGAGAAGGCAAGCAATTTGATAAAGGTTATACATGTGCAATCATGAAAAACATAATTCCATGTTAGTCATGTTGTAAAAGAAAGCATGGACAAAAAACAAAAAGAAAAAAGAAAAATAAAGAAAGTAAAGAAATAACTATGCTTTGACCTGCATTCAGACTCTACCACTTCTTTCCCTGAGATAGATCAGACAGTGATTTCTAATAAAAATGTGTTCTCTGAGAACACTATGAGGATCGTTAACCCCTTGAGAAATAATTAAATAAGGACTTAATTTAAATAAAAACACGTTTATTATACAGACTACATTAAACATGTACCCATAGTATATAATTTTCTTTTCCCTAATCTCCTTCCACCTAACACTTCAGCTTTTATTGACTTAACAGGTTCACTGGAGTTTTCCTCCAAAGAATACTAGGTACTATCACTGAGCTCTAAAAGTCGAATACCAAGAATTTTTAAAGAGAGAGAGGGAAAGAGATGTAGAAGGAATAGGAAGAGAAAGAGAGAAAATGAAGGCCAAAGCTAAAAGGAACAAGTAATAGAACATTCAGGGAAATGTAGAATCTAAGTTCTCCTCAGCCACTTGCCAAATGCTGCCAAGCCTCTCATGGAGAAGGGTCACATGGGCTAGAAACTCCTGACGAAGCAATTTTAAGTAGAGTTTTGTCCCCCTTGCAAAAGCCTCTGTCTCTTTTAATCATATATTTAACTTTATTCTTTTAAATACTAAACTCTGTTCTTTCAGCTGTCTCAACAGTTAATCTTCCTCTAACTCAGGGGTTCTAATTTTTTTTTTTGTGTCAATGATCCCTTTGGCAATCTGATGAAGCCGGACCCCTTCTCAGAATACTGTTTTTAAGTGCACAAAATAAAATGCATAGGGTTACAAATTAAATCATTTATATTGAAATACTGTTATTCCCTCTCGCGAAAAAAAAAAAGTTCACATACCTCAGGTTAAGAACCCCTGGCTCTAATACTTCTTTTTTTTATACTCCCAAATCATATATACAGCTAGAGGCATTTGGAAAATTAGAGCCTAATCTTGTGCACAGCCCATCCTACTTCCTTCTCTCTGTGGCTAGATGCTCTATTTTTTAATTATATAAGAACTCTTTTGTATGCTATTATCTCCAGTGTGCTTTGTTATATCAACAAGTAAGGGGATGTCTGAATTTGCTACAGGTCACAATAAAAGTTAAGACCTGCTATATTCAAAGACCAAGTATATCTCTTCTGAACTGCCCTCAGGTGTGAAAAATGTGGCAAAATAATTCTATTCACAATGGTGCTATTATATTAGGAATGAGGAAACCAAAGGAAATGAATGAGAAACTCAGAGGGCACGATAAGATACCCACACATTTAGCCCATTTCTTCTGTAATGGCTATGCTGGCTAACAGAGTAATCCCTGATGCCCAGACAGATAGGGCCTGAGAAATAAGCAGTATACATTAAAGGGGAAAGGGGGAGATGGGAGGAAGTAATGGAAATCAACTAAAATTTCCCATTCTGTTCCTCCCTTCTAAAGAAATCTCTATAAAAAGACCAGCAGATATTTTTTCAAAAAGAAGATAAAGAAAAATAAAACTGCACTCTTCCCTTCTCCCCTTTTGGTGCATTTGTTAGAAGCCATCTAATCTTGCACCAATAGTTGGGAAATTATATAAATCCATAAATAAGGGTCCATTTTCTGGGTACCTAACTTAAATATTTATGTAGCAATTGACCAGCAAAAGTTACAAAGTATTTTTAAATCAACATGGCACTAAAGGTTAACTATATAAAATCTGTTTTTTTTTTTTTTTAAATAATTAAATTGTGAATGATGAGGAGTGTTTCTATTGGGGACCAGCATTCCTGAAAAAACATTATTGTGTAAATGGGCACAATTAACCACCACGTTAGAATCAGATGAAAACAGGTGCCAGAGTTCAGACCTCTTCCCTAAAGCTTATTCAATTAGTAGTGGGATGGTGATTTACACAGTGCAAAGTATCTTCACTAACAAACTCCAAAGTAGGATCTGAAAAAAAAAGTCTAAAAAAGCATGCTCAATAGAAACAATATAAATCCATTTTCTAGCTAAATGAACTAGTACTTGTACCTAAATTAAGGCACGATGAAGCAATGTACCTAGGATCAAAGAATTATACTTATTGGCTTGAAAAGAATACTTCAAGGAAACCATAGTTATGATTTTTATCACTTTCCTAAGTAGTTCCCTTTTATAAACACTATTCCAATAACTATGCTGTTATCTGAATAAACCCAATGTTTTCGCAACTCACCACCAATTCACAACAGAGGAAGTTCAACTGTGATTTGATTAAAACAATAAAATAATGCATACAACAGAAATGCCAAAATACTACACCAGCAACTCCACAGGGAGGAATTTCACTAGGAAAAAAAATGACTTATCAAGTAAGTTAAAACAGGTTAACTGAAAAGGCTATGGGAAACAAACAAACAGATGTCATTGGTCTAAAGAACTAGAAAATGACTAGATGGATGTCACCATCCTCTGGTAAATCAATACACCCTCACTTTACACAAAGGAAATACAGAAGTCGCAGCCAAAGTTAGACCCCTATCCTTTATTGTGCCAGGACCAGAGAACTCAAGGTCACTGCAGAAGGTTCTCCAACTCCCTAGCAAGGTCTAGAGCAAACCAAAGGTACTGGTTACTGAAAAAAAAATGCTAAACATTTTTAGTTGCCCTTCATTGTATACTCCTGGATCTAAGAGGCCAGGGAAAGGCATTCCTTTGCTATGTAGAGGAAGTTATAAAGTTATAAAATTTCATGGTGTAAAATGTTCTTGTGCAGATACTAAGCCCAAACGCCAAGAAAGGAGTCACAGTTAATGGTGCCATTTGACTTCAAAATCCCAGTTGCTGTGACTATCTAGCTTTAACTTCCTCACACTCCCAGCTTCTCCCACAGATGGATAAATGCTCTCAAGATTGTTGTGGGGGAGGTGTTTTGTGGAGGCAGAAAGAAGAGGAATTCTGGAAGAAAACAATTGCGAATTTTGTCAAAATCTGTGACATTCTGATTTTATCTAAAGTGACATTCTCTGAAACATTTTCTTTAGCAAAACAGTACTAATGATCAAGAGAACAATCCCCAAGTATGTTCTCTTTTTTCTCTGAATCTGCTAAAAAGCATGGATCATGTCTGTGTCTGCAGGTCTGTAAAATGTGGCTTCCCAGAACTCAAAAGCTTGAAGCAGTAATATAAGGTAGTTTGAGATGCTACATTATCATGACTGTAACATGGAGAACACAAGAAGATGAAAGATGAAATCAACAATTTAGGGCTCCATCTATAGTGACGGGGATAAGGATAGAAACTACACCCAGGTTTCACTGGTATAAGGAACATATAGATGAGGAAACTGTCAATACAGGTTGACACCTCCTCCACAACTTACAATTGGAGTTGCCTGCAGCACTGAGAGGTTAAATGTCTTGCCCAGAATCACATAGATATCATGCAAGAGAGGCAAGATTGGCATTCAGGTGTCCTTGGCTGCAAGGCCAATTCTCTACCCCCTATATCACCTTGCCTCTCCTCTTTTATGAATGGGTAAACATAGGTAAATAAACATAGATACCCAGAAATCATTTAACCCTTGAAAGGGAACAGAAATTAGACCTATGATTTCCATGGTATAGGAAGAGGACACCACCTCCACAGCAAGTCAACATCTTCTCTGCAGCCTGTCATCTTGCAGAGATGCCTAGAACACTGAGAGGTTGACTTGTTAAGAGTAACATAGCCAGGATGTCTTAAGACTTGAACCCAGATCTCCCTGGGTTTGAGGTGAGCTCTCTATCCACAACAGCAGAGTGCTTCTCAATACTCTTTTGCAACTAATAAGGAAAATTTGCCAAAGGGAAAAAAATCACTTTCAACTTAGAAAAAGTAGAAATAAAAAGCCATAAGAGATAATACAATTTTTCACCTCAATGATAAACTGAAACGCTCACAATACATGGTCGATTACTATGCAACATAGAAATGTAGTAAACTTGAGCAAATATAACTAATTTCTGTGCATGTCATATATAATATGTTGAAGTAAGAGGGTTATATAAAAAAAGGATCATAGTAATTGTCAAAATAGTTCCCTCTGAAATACAAAGTTTACTCAAATGAAACTTCTTGAAGAAGCTACCATGGCATAAATATTCCTTGTTATATGAAATTACAAAAATTATCCATTTCAGATTGGGAATGGCAAGTATTTATTCCTAATGATGATGTAATGCATTCACAAATACTTCACATATTTCCCCTCTTTCAGTATTAGTACACACCCCCCCACCCCACCTCCCCACCTCTTCCAAAGTGCTTCAGTTTTGAACTTAAAACCATTACAGAAAATTGTTCACCAGGCATGGGAATTTGGGGAACCAAAATAATATTGAGACTACTAATGTTGAAAATCAAGGTTTTTGTATCAGAATATGCATTATTATAAGACTCATACTGAAAGCATTACACTAAAGTTCTACAGGTTAAGTCCTAAAGATCATAAATCTCAACTGTTAGCCTAACTCAGTCACTAGATATATCCATTTTCCCTTCTCTGTTCTCTTGCCTGGCATCTTTCATTAGAAAGGAGGGGAAAAGGGAAGTTAAGAGAAATAATGGAATGGAATAGTCTTTTTGATATTTTGTATTTCTACTTCTACATACTGCACCTTCCACACAATATCTACAGCATTATACAATGCAAAATACTTTATGGCCCCTCTGGTTCCAGGAAAAGAGAAAAAAATGAAGCATGAAATAAGAAATGTACTAGCAGAACAGTCTTCACTGGCACTGATAAACCAAATTTTCTATATGTCCCACTGCATGGGGAAAAGGGAAACCCTGGTGCTTTTCACATTTTCTAAGTCAGATTTGGTTTTTCTGTGCCTCAGTTTTCTCTCACTCACGGAACAGACTTGAGAACATCCTCCTCCCTACCTTGTAGAGCAAGACAAATAATAAAAGATCTGAAAGCATCTGCAACATAAAGTGGCACATAAATGGTTCTTTGAACTACTACAAAGCCAGCCTACACGGTATCAGCTGAGGTTTCTAATATAAACAGCTGATTAGATTGTGGAAGAATCCCCATGGGGAAATGGTGGAAGCCCCATTGTTCTGAGTCATTTAACCTAAATCTAAACAAAGCAATGAAGAATATACTCTAGAAAACAATAATGGATTGGCAGAGAGATGGATTTTGAACATTTGAGAGTTTGGGGGGCTCCCTGTAGGAGCTAAATGATCAGAACTGTTAGATTTATTAGTGTGCTTCTATCTGATTTTGGAAGCTGATATGAAGAATGACTCTTTATTTGTGGACAGGTGCTATTGAAAACCAGTGGCAGAAGAGGATAATGGTGGAACTCTAATCATGGTCATGTCAAACACAAATGATTGAGACAGGCTGAGGAGATGTAGGCAATATTGTAGAGAAAGAAAACTCATTTCTCCCCAACCCTTAACTCCACCCTGGAAAGCAAAACGGACTGGTCCATCTAAAGAAATCCTTTTTTGTTTCTTTGAGTATGGCTCTCCAATTTCATAGTGAACTGGAGTTATTCCCCTGAGGGCAATGAGGATGCTCAGGTTTATTCTGAAATAGAAAATGCACCATGAGACCTATGAAAATTACCTAAGCAGGTACACACCCCCCCCAAAAGTGTTGATGATAACACCTAAAGCAAAAGGGCATTTTACTGCACCCTTCGGAACACGAAGTAATAATTTGGAATTTCCAGTCTTAATAACGCAACAATTTTCTATTATTCACCAATCCTGTGATTACTGAAGGGCATGAGCTAGAGAATATCATAACAATGTTTTACCTTGATGGGAACTTTTCTGATTTAACTGTGAAACCATCACCTCAACCAGTTTTATTTCTCTTTTGGTAGACTATGCAATGCAATGACAGATTAAGAAATATTTACATTTAAAATCTCAACTTTGCTTAAATAAACCCCAACACACAGATCACTTGGGCATGATTGAGGTCACTAAGCTGTTTAATAAGTTCTTAGCAATAAACACATCATAAACCTATTTTCTATTACTAACTTACCCCCTTCAGGCAGCCTACTCATATTTTTTCTCCCTCTCCCTCTCGTAAATAGGAAGCGAACTGATGGAGTAGGTTGTACTATGGATAGAAGGCTGGGAAAAGGCCATTATATTTAACCGCATATGGTTTAAATCTTTTATTACTGATTTTCTTGAATAATACATCACACTTTCTATGTAATGTAAAATGCCATGTAGAATTCTGATGTATCAAGAACATTCTTATTGAGAATAAGTATAAAGAATAAGTAAATTGCTGAATGTTAAAATCAAATAGAGCTAAAGTTTTAAAGATAAAATAGCTAAGCTCAGTAATTTTTAGAAATTTATTATCACAGGATTTATTCTCCAAAGTGAAACGTTGCTAAAACACTAGAAAATAGTAAATACCCATAAAATTACTGCCCACCTCTTGCCTAGCTTAAAATGAAAGCCCAAAAAATGCACTTAATATTTTACAACAAAAAGTCATTATAAAAGTTGGAGAGAAAGTCACTAGAGAAGCAATAGGTTTGAAGTCCCTCTAGAACAAGCATAAACAGAATACCAAAGAAAGCCCAACTATTCCATGTAAGGGAGAAGGCTGAATGCTTAATGCTGTCCTCATTAACCATTAATCTAAATACAATTTCAATCAAAATTCTAGACAAAAATGTTTTAGTGTTTGCTACTGTTTTGATCTTAATTGTTCTGAGAATATGGGGGGGAAGGGGAAAGAAATCTATTTTATCTTTTTTATTCTATGAGACTTGACTCAGATTATTTGAATCTAGGTGAGAAAATCTATGATTAAAGAAACTAAGGTAAAATGTGGGGTCACATGAATTCATGGATTAATATTTTTACAGATTGGTCTCACAACAATTACACAAGAATATTATGCAAAGGTTTAAAATCATAACCTTAAATTTCACATCTTCCCAAAGTTTTCGGATATTGAATAGTAAAAATATTTTTAAAAAACAACTTATTTTAACATATATCTAAAAATGTTATAATAAATATTGAATTACTGTGAAAAGCACAAAGATAATTCTATACGATAACATCCATATTCATTCTGAATGGCTCACTCATCAATTCTATTTTATAGCAAACAGCACTGAAATTAAAGTAATAAAGAATGGGTCATTGCTTTGACCTAATTTAACCATAGAATATACATTATCAATGATATATCTCATTCAACAAACACTTATAAAGTGCCTACTATGTACTGAAATAGAAAGACTAAAACAAAAACAGACCATAAACAACTGAGGTAAAAGTCAGAAAAGCTTTCCCAGTAGTTTAGTTTGACCAGAAAAGAGGGTGTGTGGAAGACAATAATTCAAGATAAGGCTAGAAAGGTACATTAATACCAGATTGTAGAATGCTTTAAATCCCAGAGTGAGGAATATGGATATTATCTTAGAGACAAAGGGGAGCCACTTTTGAACAAAGGAGTGACACTATCAAGCCAATGCTACAACAAGATCATTTTGTTAGAGGAGAATGGAAACATAGAAAAAAAATAAGAGGCTATATTACAATTATCTAGGTGAGAGGCAATGAGGACCTGAACTAGGGCTGGTGGTTGCATGAGAAGAGATAAAGGAAACAATGCAAAAGACATTATAACATATAAAGTAAACGCTTTTAGTGTGCCCTAAAAATGGTATTAGAAGGCTCTCTTCTACCACTACAGAATTTAATACATTTTAACTTCAAATTAACCTTGTTACAACTATACACTTGCTACCATCTTTTTTATGCTTAACTACAGAAACAAAGAATTTTTGGGGAATTTGCTTCTTCCCCTTCATTAATTTATTATTACTGGGGGAAAAAAAGTACATAACTAATTCCAGAGTCACGATCCCTATAGGTAGTGTCACAGTGGTTGAACATTTTTCGTGATGCCCTTTCTAGGAACTCCATTTAGTTCAAGAACTAGAGCCATTCCACATTTCTGAGTCTCCAATAGATCCAAAGATTGATTACTCCTTTTCTTCTTTCCAGTCCCCAAGTATTCTACAATAAAATATCACCATCCCTCCTGTATTCTACCTCCTCCTCCCTCTTCCAAACAGCACAAAAAACTGGAAAAAAACACTCAGTGGAAACTTTCTATACCATCATGAGGCTGACACTGAATATAAGCACATAATACTGTTCTTTCTAAATTAGATGAACTTCTTTGCAGTAGGAAAACTGGTATTTTAACTGTACTATATGTATTTTATTTATTTTTTCACTGATTGCACCTACTTGTTCTTTCAAGGGCACTCCCATTAGGAACACACTTCTCTATCCTTTCTCTCCCTTAAAGCACAGTGAAAATAATCATATCAAGGGAAACTTATTACTGCTTCCAAATTGTCTCTGGCTCTCAGCAGGCACACTCTCCAGGCAACACTTTTGCTGTTACATTATGACTAATTTTTTTTTCAGCTGACATTGTGTACTGTAGGTAGAAGGAAAGGACTGATGATACTTGTGATTTTAGCTGAGATTTTGCCCTCTCGAACAAAGCAGAATAACACGCTCTCCCTTTCAGCCCAACCTTCTTGTAAAGAAACAAATTTAAAGTGTCACCTTAGAGAAAACAATTTCACCCAGTGCATCCGTATAAAATTAACTTTGGGAAGGAAGGGTGAAAATACAAGGTCTTTCCTTTATTGGGGGAGGGGGGAAACAGAATAGCATTCGATCTTTCCATTACTCTACTAGACAAGTCACCCACACACAAAAACTACTCAAGGTAGCAAGAAGAGGAGGAAAAGAGGCAGAGTAAAGGTGAAATTGGTGCTTTCATTTCTTATTTGAAAATACAAAAGCATACACTAGCCAACGCTGCCATCTGCTGTCAAAAACAAAATCTCTAGAAGCCAAGGAAAGTGTGATAGCGAGAAAATAGAATAACACAATTTCAAAGTATGATTTAGATTAACTGTGAAGACTTTCTAATTTCCCCAAGTCATTTATCATTCAAAGAAGATACTGTAATGTCCTCAATTAATCAGCATTCATTCATGAAATGGCCTACTTCGGAAGGTAGTAAAGTGCCCCCTTCCCACCACAAGTCTTCAAAATGAGAAATGAATGAGCCCTTGATAGAGATCCTGAAGAGGACATTCTTATTTGGGTACAAGATAAGTTAGATGGTCTGATTCTCTATGTGAAACAAAGTACAGGGAACCTGAGTCCAACTTTCCAATGTCACATAAAGACTAAACATGAAGAATCTTCCCATACTGGAACTCTCCAGGAGTTACTTTTATGGATATACGGCACTTTGCTCTTCTCAAAGATCCTCAACATGAGTGAACAATATGAGATGGTGGTCAAAAAAAGCTAACAAAATCTTAGAATGAACTAATAAAGCCATACTGTCCAGAGTAAGGGAGATGATAGTCCTGCTGTACTCTGCCCTGATCATATTGTACCAGAAAAACTATCTTCAATATGGGATTTTTGGGATGCTGATAAAACTGAAACAGGTGAACAAAAGTAACAGCAGAAAAAAAAAGTGATGGCATTTTATCCATTGAAATTAATTTAATTATAAATGGTTATAAATTCAGGTGGTTGTATTGATCTTAAATATGCGGTTTTCAATAAAAAATTGTCTATAGATTGTAACTAAGATGGTTAGAAAAAAAAAAGACTGAAGTCTATGCCAAACAAAGATCTGTTGAAAGAAATAGAGATGGTAAGCCTGAACAAGCGTCTTGTGGAGTACACAACAACTGTCTTCAAGAATATAAAGAATTGCCATGTGGAAAAAGAACCAGCTTCAGCTGTTTGGCCCCATAGGGCAAAACTATGAGCAGAGGGCAGAAGTTGAAGAGAAGCAGATTCTTATAACCAATGTAAGAAAAAAACTTAACACTTTTGTCCAAAATTGAATGGATGGTCTCAAGACAGAGTTGGAGTTACAAAAAGTTTCCAAACAGAAACTGGATAACCACAGATGGGGGGTAGAACAGATTACTGTTCCAAGTGCAGGTTGTGCTAAATAATATTTTATATGCCCTTACAACTCTGGAATTCTTTGAATGAAAACATTCAAGCAACCAGTGTAAACTTTGAGATCACTAGTAGAAACCAAGAACAGCCTATACTCAGACGTCCCAAAGCCCTGACCTCCAAAGCTATACTTCAGAACCCTTTAGGTAAAAAAAAACTAGCACAATATCTTTCACTTCCCTGTCTTTTTTCCTGGGATATTCCTCATTTCCCTGAGACAGCTGGTGCAGTGGATAGGGCTCCAGGCCTGGAGTCAAGAAGACCAGAACTCAAATCCAGCATCAGGCACCTTCTAGTTGTATCACCCCATACCAGTCACTTCACCTCTGTTTCAATTTTTTTCATCTGGAAAATGAAGATAACAATAGCATCTATCTCCCAGAGGTATTGTGAAGATAAAATGAGATAATCATATGTAAACATTAAAGTGCTATATAAATGCTGGCTCTCTTTATTGTTATTAAAAATCTTGAAAAACTTGCCATATTTTTAATCGTACAGACATTGGGGGCCAAAACAGGTGTGAACCTATTATATATATCTGATAGCACAGGGATAGGGGCAATTGGTAGCAAACCAAATAGCTGGCTCCAAGCCCCCTGCTTTTTCTTCTACAATGTGAGGGCTCTGAGTTATTTCTTCTCGATTCAGACACACGGCCTTTGGAATTTAGCTCTCCCTTACCAAAAAGCCCACAATCTCTCCTGTATTCCTACTCTCACACTAAGTGACAGTCACACACTTATAGCAGCCTCCTTGAATTATGAAAACAACTATTTTACTTTATGCAATGATATTAAGAGGTTCTAATTAGTTTTGAGTTGGGCAGTCAGAGGCACATAGTCCATTTACTAATGGAGTTGCCCTTTAAGGCAATCTTATTTGGTCTTGACCTAGATAAATGTGAATAATGACTGTTAGTCCAGTCAGATTTTCTTGGGCTAGGCAAGAAATTTATGTCCTTCCAACATGTTTCAGTCTCAGTGTTTACTTTCTTACTAAGAGGAAATCCATTTCCTCTTAGTCAAAATCTTCTTGAGTAAACTCTCAATTTCTCTAATCTTGCTCCCCTACACAGCCCAAGATGTTGCATTTCTTTTTGTTCAATTTTTTCCCCTCTTGGAGCAAAGCCTCACCTGAACAGAGAGAGGATTTCACATTCATTTATAAACAGTTATCTGTTACAATCCACAATATCTTAGTTATAAGATATAAACATGTAAGACATAAACTTATCTGCACATTCTGGTCTTACAACAAATGGAAGTGTTGAGGTGTAGATGTTAGGGGTGCAGGGACCCCAAAATCACCCCAAAAGAATTTGACCCAAGCCTTCTTTCAGCCAAAGACAAGGTTTATTAAAGATGAACCATACAGGCCAGACTCTTAAGGAATCTGAACATTTGTGAGGCTTGTAAGGACAAGTGGGCATGAGGAAGTCTCAGCCTCTAAATGGTGGCCAGGATGGATCTTATATACAGAAAGATTATGGGAGGGATCTAGAAGTGGTCAAGTACTTTTAGGGTAACTGGGGGGGAGAAGGGGCATCTTAATGGGAGTGGCCAGTACTGGAAAAGGAGTTTAGGGAGGATCTTGAAGCTGGGGTGACTGGGGTGGGTCCTAGGAGAATCCCAATGGGAGTGTCTGGGAGGTTGAATGGGGTCATCCAGGAAGACAGTGGAGGACTAGGTTTTATTAGGGTAACAAAGAACTGGAAGATAGGGCCTAGGCAATAAGGGAAAGCCAGTTAATAGGAATAATAATCAGGAGACTGCTAGACTTCCTTGACCAGGTAAGTGAGTTCAAGGAAAGTTTAAGGGTTTTCTGGGGCCCATAGACAAATGAGACCCAAATTCTTTTTGGGGTGAGGGGGAAAGGTCTCAGCTTGAGCCCATACCCCATCAGAAGCAATTAATCTCAGCTTCAGTAAACTAAGAGTTACACCTAATCAACATACCTGTAATGTCCCCAGGAACTTCTATGTTTTCAAGTACAAGAAATGGTCTCTTCAAGTTGAAGAGCAGCTTAAGGCAGCTTAAGATTTACAATTTTATCACTGCCTTTTCAAATCTGATAACTTCAACAAGTTGTTTTCAGTTAAATCATACCAACCAGAGTCCTTAGCTGTCATCTAATCCACCTCTCTCATTTTACAGATGAGTTATTAGGTGGGTTTTGCTGTGGATAGTACACTGAGCTTAGAGTAAAGAAGATTTGAATCCAAGTCCTGCCTGAGACACTTACTAGCTGTGTGACCTGACCGTAGGTAAGTCACTTAATTCTCTGAGTCTCAATTTCATCATCTATAATATAAAAGAAAAAATCAGGATTCAGTAGCCTCTAAGTACCCTTTTCATTCTAAGTCAAAAGTTTCATTATTTGTCCAAAGTCACTGAGCTGTCATTGACAGACTGAACTCAATTGTTCCACTCTGATTCATCAGGATCATCTCCCGATCCTTATACTCTCAATCAAATTTAAAAAGAAATTAAGATAAAACACACCAGGCATTTCTCATGAAGTTCAGGAATCTTCTGCCTAGTGAAGTCAGGGAGTAAGCTTTTATTTTCTTCTATTATGCTTATTAGTGTTACTTAACACTTTAGCAATACTAAATTGCGGATTGTAATGGGAGACATAAGGGGTCTTTTTTTTTTTTTAAGGCAATTGGGGGAACTTGAGGGGGGTGGAGCCAAGATGGTGGAGGGAAAGCAGTGACTGTCTTGAGCTCTCTCCCAAAGCCCTCCAAATAACTAAAAAAATGGGCTCTAAACAAATTCTAAAGCAGCAGAACCCACAAAAAGATAGAGTGAAACAAATTTCCAGCTCAAGAAAGCCTGGATGGTTGATCAGAAAGGTATATTGCACCGGGCGGGGAGAGGAGCGCAGTACAGCGTGGGCACGCAGGCCGCAGTAAACCTGGAGCAGGCCTCAGAGGACTGAATCGCGGGCAGCTGTGGTGGTTTCCAGACTTCTCAACCCCTGAACACCAAAGACAACTTAGAAGGTCAGTGGGAAAAGTCTGTGACTGCAATGAGAGAGGAGCTAGGTCTCAGCCACAAGTCTCGGGAGCATCCCGGGGCCGTGGCTTTTTCCTGAGCTTCCAGCCCACAGACGGAGGGGTAATCGAGTGGCTGATCAGAGGGGGATTGCAGGGATCTCTTTGCCAGTGCTGAGGTAGGAATCTCTTGCTTTACTGGTGCTTGGATCTGGGTCACAGTTCTGAGGGGCGGTCCTGGGGCAAGGAGGAGTGCTGGCATGGTGGAGCTTGTTGTGGAGGTGGAGAGTAAACACCTCGCCCTTTATCATAGCACCTTGGAAGAACTGAAAATTTACAGGTCCCTAGAAGTACCTCTGAAAACAGCTGTACAGACCCCCAAAGCTTGGGACAGTACACTCTTCACATTGGAAGAAGACTTTTACCTTAACAAAAAGTTTAAAACGCAAGTAATTGGCTGGGATCATGAGTAAGCAGCACAAAAAGAGTCAGACTACATTATCTTACTTTGGTGACAAAGGAGATCAAAACATACAACCAGAAGAAGACAACAAAGCCAAAGCTCCTACATCCAAAGCCTCCAAGAAAAATATGAATCAGTCCCAGGCCTTGGAAGAGCTCAAAAGGGATTTTGAAAAGCAAGTAAGAGAAGTAGAGGAAAAACTGAGAGTGATGCAAGAAAATCATGAAAAACAAGTCAACAGCTTGCTAAAGGAGACCCAAAAAAATACTGAAGAAAATAACACCTTAAAAAATAGCCTAATCCAAATGGCAAAAGAGGTCCAAAAAGCCAGTAAGGAGAAGAATGCCCTAAAAAGCAAAACTGGCCAAATGGAAAAGGAAGTCCAAAAGATTACTGAAGAAAATACTTCCTTAAAAATTAAAATAGAGCAACTGGAAGCTAGTGACTTTATGAGAAATCATGACACTGTAAAACAAATCCAAAAGAATGAAAAATTAGAAAACAATGTGAAATATCTCACTGGGAAAACAACTGACCTGGAAAATAGATCCAGGAGAGAGAATTTAAAAATTATTGGACTATCTGAAAGCCATGATCAAAAAAAGAGCCTAGACATCATCTTTCAAGAAATTATCAAGGAAAACTGTCCTGATATTTTAGAACCAGAGGGCAAAATAGAAATTGAAAGAATCCACCAATCTCCTCCTGAAAGAGATCCCCAAAGGAAAACTCCTAGGAATATTGTAGCCAAATTCCAGAGTTCCCAGGTCAAGGAGAAAATATTACAAGCAGCCAGAAAGAAACAATTCAAGTACTGTGGAAATAACAATCAGGATAACACAAGATTTAGCTGCTTCTATATTAAGGGACCGCAGGGCATGGAATATAATATTCTGGAGAGCAAAGGAGATAGGATTACAACCAAGAATCACCTACCCAGCAAAACTGAGTATAATCTTGCAGGGGAAAAAATGGTCATTCAGTGAAATGCAGGACTTTCAAGCATTCTTGATGAAAAGACCAGAGTTGAATAGAAAATTTGATTTTCAAATACAAGACTCGAGTGGAACATGAAGAGGTAACCAGGAAAGAGAAAATCATAAGAGACTTATTAAGGTTGAACTGTTTACATTCCTGCAGGGAAAGATGATATTTGTAACTCATGAGACCTTTGTCAGTATTAGGGTAGCTGGAGGGGAAAAAATTATATGTATGTATATATAGATATGGATAGATAGAGGGCACAGGGTGAATTGAAAATGAAGGGATCATATCTGGAGAATAAAATTAAGGGGTGAGAGAGGAATTTACTAGGAGAAAGAGAAAGGGAGAGGTAGAATGGGATAAATTATCCCACAAAAAAACAAAACAAAACAGAAAATAAATTCCTCTTACAGTGGAAGGGAAATGGGGGAAGGTGAGAGGGAATGAGTGAATCTTATTCTCTTAGGATTTGACTTAAGGAGGGAATAACATACACACTCAATTGGGTGTGGCAATCTGTTTTACCCTACAGGAAAATAGGGGGGGAAGGGGACAAGAGAGTAAGGCGATGATAGAGAGGAGGGCAGATTGGGAAAGGCAGTAATCAGAAGCAAATATTTCTGAGGAGGGACAGGGTCAAAAGAAAGAATAGAATAAATGGGTGGGCAGGATACAATTAAGGGAAATAGAGTTAGTTCTTCACTCCATGTCTACTATGGAAGTGTTTTGCATAACTGCACATATATAACCTATATTTAGTTGCTTGCCTTATCAATGAGGGTGGGTGGGGAGGAAGGAAGGGAGAAAATTTGGAACCCAAAGTTTTAAAAACACATGTTTAAAAAAATTGTTTTCACATGCAACTGGGAAATAAGAAATACAGGAAATGGGGTACAGAAATCCATCCTGCCCTACAGGAAAATTGAAGGGGAAGGGGATAAGAGAGGGGGGGAGAGATAGAGGAAAGGCAGACTAGGGGAAGGGGTATATAGAATGCATGCCATCTTGGGGTGGGGGGAGGGGCGAGATGGGGTGAAAATTTAGAACTCAAAATCTTGTGGAAGTAAATGTTGAAAACAAAAAAATTAAAAATAAATTTAAAAAAATTACCATTAAGGCAATTGGGGTTAAGTGACTTGCCCAGGGTCACACAGCTAGTAAGTGTCAAGTGTTTGGTCTGGGTCATATTTGAACTCAGGTCCTCCTGACTTCAGGGCTGGTGCTCTATACACTGCACCACCTAGCTGCTCCTAAGGGGTCTTTCAAAGATAAAACATTTTTATGGCATAGTTTTAAATGTTAATGATGAGTAGAAAATGTACTTCTAAAAAATATATGTGAAAATCATCACAACACAACACAAAACACAATTGAACACTAGAGTTCCAGAAGCAAGTTTTTATATTCTATGCAGAGATATCCTTGCCCTGAGGAGTTTCACTATATAAATAGATTAAACCCCATTTACAAAATCTCAGCAGCCTTAGAGGTCATCTAGTCCAAATCTTACCTTCACTGGCTGAATTTCCCATTTGATTACCTAAACATACCCATTGACTCAAAGCACTACAGTATCTGGATTTCAATTAAAATTAGATCCCGATCTATTTTCAGAATTTCAAAAATATACAATTTCTGACTTGATTCAAAGACAAGGCCAAGGAATAAAATTAAACAACTTGGGGGTCAAGGAGGAGGGAAAAACTTATCACTCTTAGCTCATATTTAATAATTCACATATTTAGTGAATGTTAATAAAAGCACATTGAATAAGAAATTCCCCTTAAATTACTAAAAATACAAATATAAGAATATGTCAGCTAATTTAAACTACTCTAATAAAGTAAATCATTTCCCATTAAAGTTCCTATAATTTAATTTAGCATTCTCAATCTCTTTCTACTAGAGTCTTAGGATGCCTAACTATGGCATGAAGGTGACCTTGGGTTCTGAAAAGCAATGTCATGAGTGCAACATCTAATAGGTCTGAATAAACTGGAAAAGCTTTGAGTGTAGGGTGTCCATTAGATTAAAAAAAAACAAACCCATCATACTTAGTATAAACGCTAGCTATTATTATGAGTACAAAAAGATTACCATCTTTTTGTCAACCACAAGACAATGAATCTTTCACACATGGTAACTCATATGAGGAAAAGTTTTGATGTGATCTACAGACAGATACATAAAGATAGAAAAAATATTTATTAAGGATATAGCATAATTCAGGCACTGTGCTAAGACTTGGGAAAACAAAGACAAGCAAGCAAAAAGAAAAACAGTTCCTACTCTCAAGGAACTTAAAATTCCAATGGTAAAAGACAATACATAAAAGGGAATTAAAAAGTATGAGTGGGGTGGAGAACAGGATAAACTCACTAATCAGAACAGAGAGAATCCATACCAATGATATCATGAATATATTCAACTATTTTCTATATAAATATTGTGTACTGCAATCCAGAACACAAAGATTTAATTCATCACAGCCAATGAATGGATACACATTCTATCTATAATAGTGAAGAGCTATAATCCAGGACCTACAGCATGAAGACTAACCTAGCAAAGTCTATTTTTTTAATTCAAATGTATTTATTATAATAAATCACTCTTATTTCATACCACCAATATATTTATAATTTTAAAAGGAAAAAAGGATTTTAAAATCAGGTTTGATAAATAATATGTATGTTTCACATTTCTTCCTAACTATGAAACCATTCATTTAACCATTCACTTAACTTTAATTTCACACTAATAACAGATCAACCTAAAATTATATAGCAAATAATCCATTTTTTAGTTATGCATTGTAAGTAGTCTTACAAATTAATAGATCAAAAAATATTATTTTTCTCAAAACATATTTACAGAAAACCAAAAGTACAAATTACTCTGAAATTCAAATGTCTTCCTTTCTTATGCCTCTCCTATCCTTTGGCCAAACAACATATTTTTAATTTTCTTTATTCTGAATTTAAACACTAAAAACAGCATTTACATTTACAAAGCAGAGCACAAGAGGTCTATATATGAAATGCTGAATCTCCATTTTATACTACTTGCTTTAAAAAAAAATCATAAATTCCACACAATACTTTCAAAATTGTAATTCCTGTGCTTCTTTCTCCTCCCTTTGGTGCATTTTAAATAATATTTCAATTACCTTCCTTTTTGGTATCACTATTACCAACCCTATTACTCCTCTCCACTTCCCCTTAAAAGCCTTAAAAAGGGAAAGGAAAAGAAAAAAGAAATGGAAAAAAATAAAATCCTTGTAAAAAAGAAGCATAGTCAAGCAAAAAAAAGCCACACAGTGGCCATCTCCAAAATCAATGTCTTTCTTCACCTTAGGGCTAGGAGGTAAGTAATATACTTTAACATAGGTCCACGGGACACATGGTTGGTCACAGCACTGATAAAAGTTTTTATGTCTTTCACAGGTGTTTGTCTTTACATTGCTGTTGTTCTTATATAAATTGTATTTCTATATCTGCTCACATTACTCTGCAACGATTCATGACCCAAGATTATTTGAAATCATTTTGATAATTTCTTATATAATATTCCATTATATTCATATGCTATAATTTGTTCAGATACTCCCCAAGTGATAAGCATTCCCTGAGATTCTAAGTCTTTGATTTCCTTTTTTGCTTTTTAATTTCCACTTTAGGAGAAGCAATTTTTTTTCACTTGTAACCACTCCTTTCTTGGCATCATACTCCCTCTTAGCCTTGTCTCCCTATGTCTCTCTGCCTGTTCCCTTCTGAGTGTGCTATATTTTTACATCAAACTCTGTGGGGGGGGGGGTGCTGTCTACATGTGCACAGTCCTCCTTTGTATAGCATGAGAGTGAGGTTCATCAGATACCTGCTCCCTCACACTGCTTTCTCTTTCCTGAGTTATTTCCTTCTTATGCATTGCAACTGTAGAAACAACAAGTTCTACTCTCTTTTTACTCCTTTCTGTGCTACTGTACAGATCTTTTACTCTCCCTTATCTTTCCCCTATTCAAAGCTCAGAAGCAAATCAATCCATTCCCAGGTCCTGTTTTTCTTATTTAACTCCCCCAATAATCTTTGAAGACATAAACAACTTTTTCTCCCACTATTAAGAATATTCAACACAACTCCTTCCAGATGCTCAAATAAATTCACCTTTTTTAGGTTTCTTGTGTTTTCACAAATATCCCTACTCAGTTCTAATCTTCTCATCAGAAATCCTTGAATTTTATTTCAATAAAGGTCCATTTCTCCCTCATAAGATGATACTCATATTTGCAAAGCATGTTATTCTTAACTGTAAGCCTCTATCTTTGCCTTTTAAAATATTATATTATGAGGTCTCCTCTTGTTTTTAGAAGTCGATCTTACATGTTCCTTGGTACCTGAACTACTTCTTCCCAGACATTTACAGTATTATTTTCTTTAATCAAATGAGACAATATTTGTAAAGTGTTTCACACCATGCCTAGGACAGCGAAGGTATCTGATAAATACTTGTTCCCTTCCCCACTTTCCTGATGTTGGATTTTGGCTATGAGATTCCCAGAGCATTTCCTTTTGAGGTTTCTTTCAGAAGGTGCTCAGTAGATTCCTTCTATCTTCACTTTGCCCTTTGGGTACTAATGTACACAGGGAATTTTCAATTATGTTTTTAAAATATAGTGCCAGGGTTTTTTTTTTAAATCATGGTTTTCAGGGATTGCAATGATTCTTAAATTATTTTTTCTTGACTTTTATTTGTAGTCAGTTGATTTTTAAATCAGATAGCCTATATTTTCTATTTTTCAAAACTACTTATTTTGTTCTAATATTTCATGCTATATCATAGAATTATTGACTTCTGTTTGGTCTCTTCTAGTTTTCAAGAAGTCTGCTATTTGAGTAAGTTTTACCATTTTCTCATCTAACTATTTTCTTTTCAATTCTTTCCACTAGAGTTTTTTTTGTCACTTTTTTAAAAAAAAATCTCTTGCTTTATTTTTTGTAGGTATTCATGCAGTCTTTGTGGAAAATACATTGGGGTTTTTTTCCCCCTTTGAGTCTTTGCTTTCATATTCTCTGGGATAATGTTGAGGGAGAAGGTGAAGGAAGAGAGAGAAGGATTAGAAACAAAAAAAGGAGAAAGAAATAGTGCAGTTTATTTGAAGAGGTTTGTACTTGTAAAGTAGCAAGGTGAAGAGGAAAAATGTGGGAGAAACAGGAAAATTAGGAGAACAATCTCCTGGCCACAATATTAGTCCAAATTTGACTTGTTTCATTGAAAGAGTAGAGTTGAGGAGGGCATAAAAGAATCAAGTATTAGGGATTAGAACTTGTAAAAGAATAAAAAGGATATATACTGCAAGACATGGAAGGGTAACTATGAAAAAGACGAATGGAACAATCAGAGAGTAAAACAAATTGGTAGAGTAGATTGGTACAGGGGAAAAATTAATGAAAAGTTAAGAAGCTAGTGTAAGGCTGAAGGGGAAGTAGATGCGGCTATGGAAATATTGTTCAAACTAAAGAAAAGGCAGTTGAGTGGGTTTGTCAAATAATTAAGAAAGGGTAATTGGTTGTAAACAATTAGTTGCTTAAGGTTGAACTATAAGCATCTACAAGTAGTTCAGAAAAACAAGACTGAAAATCTTAACCAATAGGTAGGATAGAAAAAAAATTATTCATTAACCTACTGAATATCAGACACCTACATTTCTAGTGGAACAGAGAATGTAATCTGTACTTCAAGTATAGTGATCTCCCTCACAGAGAAGAATGCTTCTCTACTACAGGTTGTTTGGAACAAAGAGGCATTCCCAAAGGAAACAGAATTGAGGCTTCAAATGGGAGTTGAGGGGAGGAAAACTTGAAGTACAGAAAAGAAAACTTTACAACTGTCAAAGTGTCAGTGAATAAGAAAGTATAATAAAGAGGAGAAACATCATACAATTAGTCTTTTTTTTTTTTGGAGGTTCTTACAGGAAGGTGCTGGATGCTCTGAGAAGGAATAACTTGATATCACAGAAACTAACAAGTGAGAGAACATCTAACAAAAGTAGGAGGAAAACGAAAGAGCAATAGTAGCTGGTGATTCCTTGTTTGGAGGAATATTCAGGCAGCTATTCGTTGTCCTGACAACAAGAGAAAGGTCTTGTCTTCCTGTGGCAAATGCAAGACAACAAAGAATTTTCTCAAGATTTATTAAAACTGATGACAACTATCTACTTGTAATGACTGATGTGGGCACAAATGGTATTTACAGGAGGAACCTAAGCAGTATCAATAATGAATATTGGGGGCAGAGCAAAGATGGTAGAGTAAAAGGAGGGACTTTCTTGAGCTCTCCCCCAAACCTCTCCAAATACCTGTAAAAAATGGCTCTAAACAAATTCTAGTGCAGCAGAACCCACAAAAAGACAGGGTGAGACAAATTTCCAGCCCAAGACAACCTGGATGGTTGACTGGAAAGTTCTGTTGTGCTGGGCTAAAAGAGGAGCGCAGTCTAGTGCAGGCCCTGTAGGCATAGACGGCGCCCCAGCAAACTTGGAGCAGGTCTCAAAGGACTGAATCACTGGCAGCTGTGGTGGTTTCCAGACTTCCTTCTCAACCCACAAACTCCAAAGACAACTTAGAAGGTCAGTAGGAGTCTACTGGACCTGAGTGAGAGAGGACCAAAGGCCATCCCTAACCCCAGCACAGCCTCAGGGTGGTGGCAGCTTCCAAAGATCTCAGTTCACAGACAGTAAGGGGATCAAACAACTGATCAGAAGGAGATTACAGGGATCTCTTTGCTGGCATTGAGATAGGATTCTGTTGTTTTGCCCATAATTGGATCTAAGTCACAGTCCTGGGTGGCAGTCCTGGGGCAAGGAGTACTGGCACACCAGAGCTTGTGGCAGAGGTGGAGAGGGAACCCTCCTTACAGCTCCAGGACAGAAAAGAGTGCTTGTGGTCACTCTCAGACCAAAGCACAGGCCAGGGGAGGAGTAAACACCTTTCCTTAGATCATACCACCTTGCAAGAACTGAAAACTTGCAGGTCCCTAGAAGTTCTCTGAAAACACCTACACAAAACCCCTGAAGCTTGGGACCATACACCTCCCACACTAGAAATAGAGCTCTACCTTTACAAAGATTTAAAAAGTCAAGTAATTGGCTGGGAAAATAAGCAAATAGCAGAAAAAAACTCAGACTATAGAATCTTACTTTGGTGACAAAGAAGATCAAAACACACACTCAGAAGAAAACAACAAAGTTAAAGCTCCTACATCGAAAGCCTCCAAGAAAAATAAGAATTGTTCTCAGGCCATGGAAGAACTCAAAAAGGATTTTGAAAAGCAAGTAAGAGAAGTAGAGGAAAAATTGGGAAGAGAAATGAGAGTGATGCAAGAAAATCATAAAAAACAAGTCAACAGCTTCCTAAAGAAAAGCCAAAAAAATGCTGAAGAAAATAACACCTTAAAAAATAGACTAGACCAAATGGCAAAAGAAGTCCAAAAAGCCAACGATGAGAAGAATGCCTTAAAAAGTAGAATTGGCCAAATGGAAAAGGAGGGCCAAAAGCTCACTGAAGAAAATAATTCCTTAAAAACTAGAATGGAGCAAATGGAAGCTAATGACTCTATGAGAAATCAATAAATTATAAAACAACACCAAAAGAATTAAAAAAAAGAAGACAATTTGAAATACCTCATTGGAAAAACAACAGATCTGGAAAACTGATCCAGGAGAGATAATTTAAAAATTATTGGACTACCTGCAAGCCATGATCAAAAAAAGAGCCTAGATAGCATCTTTCAAAATATTATCAAGGAAAACTGCCCTGATATTCTAGAAACAGGGAGTAAAACAGAAATTGAAAGAATCCACCAATCTCCCTTTGAAAGAGATCCCAAAAGGAAAACTCCCAGGAATATTACAGCCAAATTATAGAGTTCCCAGGTCAAGTAGAAAATATTGCAAGCAGCCAGAAAGAAATAATTCCAAGTATTGTGGAAATACAATCAGGATAACACATGATGTAGCAGCTTATACTTTAAGAGATCAGAGGGCTTGGAATATGATATTCCAGAGGTCAAAGGATTAAAACCAAGAATCAAGTATTCAACAAAACTGAGTTTAATCAATGAGGGGGAAAAAACTGATATTCAGTGATGTAGAGGAATTTAAAGCTTATTTGAGAATCCAGAGCTAAATAGAAAAATTGACTTTCAAATACAAGACTCAAGAGAAGCATTAAAAGGTAAATAGGAAAGAGAAATCATAAGGGACTTATTAAAGTTGAACTGTTTACATTCCTACATGGAAAGATGATATTTGTTACTCATGAGACCTTTCTCATTATTAGGGTAGTTGGAGGAAATACATATAGACAGAGGGCACAGGGTAAGTTGAATATGAAGGGACGACATTTAAAAATAAAATTAAGGGGTGATAGAGGATTTTACTGGGAGTAGGAGAAAGAGAGAGGTAGAATGGGGTAAATTATCTTACATAAAAGAGGCATGAAAAAGCTTTTACAGTGGAGAAGAGGGGCAAAGTAAGAGGGAATGAATGAACTTTGCTCTCATCAGATTTGGCTTAAGGATGGAATAACATACACACTCAAATGAATATTGAAATCTATCACCCTATAGGAAAGTAGGGGGAAAGGGGATAAGGTGGGGGTGAATGAAGGGAGGGCAGATTGGGGGAGGGGGTAATCAGAAGCAAACACTTTTGAGAAGGGACAGGGTCAAAGGAGAGAACAGAATAAATGGAGGAGTGGGAAAGGATGGAGGGAAATATAGTTACCCTATATCAAACTGCTTATCTTCTCAATGAGGGTGGGTGGGAAGGGAGGAAGGAAGAGAATTTGGAACTCAAAATCCTGTGGAAGTGAATATTGAAAACTAAAAATTAATTGATCGAAAGAAAAAAATAATGAATATGAAGTCTTGGGCAAGAAACTGAAGACCATAAGAACACTAATTACATTTTCCTCATGGTTGCCTATTGAAAGCAGGGGATATAAAAAAGAAAAATTAATTTGGAAAGTGAACAGCTAGATGGCTGAAAGGTGGTTTCTGGGAATGGAATTTAGATTTCTGGTCTTTGGTTTAAAATATAGGGATAGAGATAGAGATGAAGAAACTGGCCAGAGATAGAGAACATTTAACAAAGGTTGGCAAAAATGTATTTGACACATATTTACCCTGAAAGCTAGATCCTATAGAGAATAACTACAGTGAAGGAAGAAAAATGGTAGATGAAGTACTCAGAATTTCACAAGAGAGAAAATCTAAGAAATAAGACAGTAATAAAATCCATTGCCTCAAAGGATTTGCATAAATGCCAAAAGGTTAGGCAACAAACAAGGGTAACTAAAGGCCCTAACACAAGGAAGCAAATTTGACCCAACAGGTATCACTGAGACTCGGTGGGATGAAACTCATACCTGAACTGGTATACCTTATGTAAAAGAAATAGAATAAGTGAAGAGTGGGGAGCGGAGAAGAGGCAAGATAGGATTGTACATTACGAAAGTATACTTGTGAGAAAATCCAGGAACCAGAGAGGAGAAGTAGGACAAGAAATTAATGCCTATGATGGACAAAGAGAACAAAAGAACTAAACTGCCCTTAATGAATTCAAACAAAATGTTCCAGATAAGTTTTATCCTTGAATTTTCAAAGAAATGGCAACTATGACTGCAAAGTTACAGTGTAAGTAATATTTTGAAGATCATATTAAACAGAAGAGGTATTACAAGACTGGAAAAGGGCAAATGGCTTCATTTAAAAAAAAAAAAAGAAATAAAGATAAAAGTAGAGAGTTACAAACTCTAGGCCAGCGTGCATGACTTTACCTTCTGCGAAATTGTAGATCAGATCACTGAAGAAATGACTGGTGCAGCTCTAGAAAGGAAGCAGTGATTATCAAGGAACAGTATAGTTTCATCAAATCATGGCATGCCATATTAGCCTCATTTCACTTTTTAACAAGTTTTACATACTAACAGACGAGAATGACATAGGTGCAGTTCATATAGATTTTAGAAAATCTTTTGATAAAATCTCATACTATTCTTGCTGAAAAGATTAAGATATGTGGACTAGGAGACAATAAAAATTAGAAAAGATGATAATGCAATTAGGTGGATTCAGCATTTGAGGGATTGCTGGACTGAAAGGGTATCTATTAATGGTTACGATGTCAATGTGGCAGGATGTATGCAGGGTACTACCTCAAGGATCTGGGCCTGGCTCTGCAATTTAATGTTTTGTTTTGTTTACTCAAAAACTGTGATATAGGTGTAGATGTCATGCTCATAAAATTTGCAGTTAACACAAAGTTGACAGGGATAGTTTACACACTGATGACAAATTCAATCCCAAAAAGATCTTGATAAACGAAAGCATCAAAATAAAACCAATAAAATTAAATTCAATAAGGATAAATGTAGTCTTATGCTAAGGTACAAAAAAATCAACTTTATAAGTATAAGATGGGGGGGCATGGTTAAAAAGCAGCTGGTATGAAGATGATCTGAGGGTTCTACTGGATTGCAAGCTCGGTATGAGTCAGTGCTGTGATGTGGTAGCAAAAAAGAATAGGGAAATTGAGAGTTGCATCAAGAAAGGAATAGCTTCCAGGAAGAGTTCTCTGTATTCTGCCTTTGTCAGATCTCATCAGATCAGTTCTGTGAACAATAATTTTGAAAGGATATTAATAAGCTGGAAAGTATCCAAATGAGGGCAACGAGGACAAATGGGAGGCCTTGAGTCCATGTCATATGAGGTTTGGATGAAGGAACTATGCTGGCTTAGCCTGAAAAAGAGGAAAAGATTTAAGGTGGATGGGGGTGGGGTGGGGAGAAGGGGGTAACTGGGCAGGGAGGAGAATGGCGCAATCGCTATATCTAAGTATTAAAAGGAGGGAGGGAGGGAAGAAGGAAGAAAGAGAAGGAGGGAGGGAGGGAAGGAGGATTTATTAAGAACGTACTAGGTGCCAGACACTGGCACCTAGGTAGCATAGTGGATAGAGTACTGGACCTGGGGTCAGTAAGATCTGAGTTCAAATCTGGCTTCCGGCACTAGAGTGACTCCTCAGTTTACTCATCTATAAAATGGGAATAATAATAGCATCTCCCTCCCACAGCTGTTAAGAGAATCAAATGAAATAATATTTATAAAGCACTTAGCACAGTGGCTGGCACATAGTATATACCAATGTTAGCTATTATTATCATTAGTTATTATTCGCTTTACAAATATTATCTCATTTGATCTTCACAAAAATTGCTGGAAGATAGGTGTTATTATTATCTTTTTTTTTCAGCTGAGAAAACTGAAGCATTCAAGTTTAAGTGACTTGCCCAGGGTCACAGCTAGCAGGAGTCTGAGGCTAGATATAAACTCAGGTCTTCCTGACTCCAGGTCCAGCACTCTATCCACTGCACCAACTAATTCTGCTTTTGACCCAAAGGGCAGATCCTGAAGCAATGGGTAAAAGTTAAAATGAGACAAATTTTGATTTGATATCAGAAAAAAAATCCTAATAATTAGAGTTATCTAAAAGTAAAACAGATTGCCCTGAAATGTGATTCTTGGAGGTCTTCAAGCAGAGGCTAAACAACCCATAGTCAGGTATGCTATAGCAGAGATTTCTTTCATGAAATCTACATGGCACTTGAGGTCTCTTCTCTTATCTCAAAATTCTGTGGTTCTGTGACTATTGGAGTAGTATGGGGTGAGTGGAACGATCTTTTTGTGCTCACCATCATCGCTACTCTCTACAAATAATAACTCAATACTCACTGTGTGCATTAGATTAGAATATTAGACTGCTGTGGCTATAAAATTATATAGAGAACTGAAACACTGCTATTTGTTGCACAATTCAAAGAATATAATGACCCATGTTTGAATCTGGGATCAGCTGTCTGCTTGTTCTAGGCTCTTTGATAAATCACTTCATCACTTCATGCCTCAATTGCCTCATCTATAAAATGTAAATAATACCTACACCAGCTACTTGCCAGGGTTGATGTGAGGGAAGTATTTTATAAATCTTAAAGCACACAAATGTCAGCTACTGGTACGGCAATGACAACAATGACTTGAGGAGAAAACACCTTCCACCAAGTGACAACACTCAAAATATGAGGAAAAAAAAAGTTGGAAAATAGGCCATTTAAAAATGTTTTTGATCCCCATGAAACCCACCACAAAACTTCCTAAGAACAAGATTTGATGGATTACAATTGTCTTTGAAGCTGGGCTACATGCAAATTTCATTAAGTCTGAGGCCAGTGAAAGTTCTTCATAAGACTATAGCTCTGATTTTAAAAAACAAAGAAATCTAAGTCTTAATTTACCCTTATTCAAGATATGAAGAAAATTAAAAAAAAAAAAAGATCCTTTGCGGTAAGCTTCCTAAAGAGTGAGGAATGTAAGATGTGGAGAGTTAAGAAGGAAAATAGGATAGATGTAAGATTGGGCAGAAGAAGAAAACACTGTTAGCAAGTAAAACATAAGCCCAATAAAATCCCTGGTTCACAGTATGCACTACTGTGAGGCATCTAACTTGGCCTCTATTAAGACTCATATGCTATTCATTCAGTATTAACTTTCTTGAGGAAGCCAACCCTTGTTCAGTGTGCTGACAACAATAAGTTTGAGATCTCTTTGAAACCTGAATAGGAACTGGGATATAGCTGATCAAAGGATATAATTTATCATAACACAGAGGAAGATTATCCTGGGTATAAGGAAACACATAGTCTAGACTACTTAGGAAAATTAAACACTTTAAGCACCTTTTAGATTTTTTAAAAAAAGATTGAACATAAAATTTCATTAGTGTTCTTATTAAGGAACTCCTTTTTCTAAGATAGATTGGGACCTACAGTTTGATTACCAATATTGATTTGCAACTTGGTGGACATCAATATAGATCTGCAACTTATAGTCTTAGGGAGTTGCCTGAATTTGGGGGTTACCAGAAAGAGTTATTATGGTTCTTGAAAATCCTAAAATTTAATGAGGAAATCAATATTATACAAACAACTTCACCAGCATATGGGAGGCACAAACATTAAGGACTGACAATAATTTTCAAAACAATACTGTACCATTGCCACCATGCCCTCACCCCAATCTGTTGATTCTCTAAATTTTACCTGAACTTTGTAGAAAGAAACTTGTATCTTACTCAAATAATCAAGCTCTGGTTTCCCATATAACCAATGCAATGTTAGAACAGTTGATAAGAACTGAGTGTAATGTAGATGAGGTATCTCTTCACAAATTGACACCATTTATGATGAAATATTTAGTCATTTTTAATTTTATTATATATTCTTAAAAAGGATTTAAAGAGGGTAATAGTTAAAAATACGGAACAGTAGATATTTCTCCAAAGAGAAGAAATATTTACAATATTGGGAGGGTGGGGGGGAGGCGCAAGGGGAAGACAATGAAAAACTAGTATGAGAAAATATCAAGTGCTTATCATTTTTTCCAATCATATTCCTCTTTTTCACATCTGACATATTACAAATCATACAGACACACACCTTGAAAGATTTCTTGATAAATATTAATAGTAAGGATTATACTATAACTATGCTTTTTATGTAAGGTCTTATGAGCATTTTTGTAATAATGTTAGTAATAACTGACACTTATACCATGACACTTATACCAGCTTTACAAAGCACCTTAAATACATTATTTCATTTCATCATCATTGAAACCCAGTGAGACATTTCCCCACTGCACAGATGAGGAAAATGAAGCTCAGAGATTTCAAATGACTTGCCCAAGATCACAAAACTAGTTGACAAAAACAATGGTGACAAATTTTCAACTCACGTCTCCTAACTCCACATCTGACACTCATTCAAAATACCTCTCTACTATACTGTTTAAATCATGCCCATTTTATGGACTGGAAAGCTTAAAAAAGATTATAGTGATCCATATCAGAGATTTTGATAAAAAGGGATGAATAAATGCTGTATAATATAATAAATAATAAAAACAGCAGCACCAACTGAATTATAACCCCCCCCAAGCCCAAGCTACCATTCATGCCCTGAGGCGTAGGGATGGGGGCGAGCATCAAATGGAATAGGAGAGAGACAGACAGGATGATGTACCACTATGTACCCTGAGACCACTATGGTAGGAAGTGGAGAGGGGAGAGGGAAGACCTGGCAGAAATCTTGAAGCTTTAGCAAACTAAGTTCTGTTGAAAGCACTAATAGAGTTAGCACACAGTTCAGTGTGACACAAATTCTTTTAAGAGTCAAAGAAATAGAGGGGGCAGCAGGGGTTGCCAGAAGGCCCTATTTGAAACTGTAGTGAGAATCAGGACAACACAGAAGAGAGGAAGGAGTATCAATTTTCTGTGATCTGGCACAACAAGAAGGGAAAGAGACACTGGAAAAAAGAACTATCAATATCCAACCTATTGAAAATGATCATTACAGACTGCATGGATATAATAAATAAAGTAAACAAAACTGCGTATGAAATGACTTGAAGATATCATGAATGCTTTCACTATGAGCTAAAACTATAACTTTTTTTTTAAGCCAACCTGGAAACAGATCTTATTCATTACATTCAAGAGATTAACACTGCATGCTGTCGATGGTACCACCCACCTTCACATTATACAAAAACATAACAAACCAATACATGGAAAATGTATAAAGTAAATTCACCACTAAGTCCAGATTAGATCAAAAATGAATTGAAATCAAAGAACTATTAAAAACTGAAGAACAAAAAGATGAAAAACCTATGGTCACTGAAAATCTTAAGGCAAATTTTTGAAACTACCTAATAACAAAACAGATGACAAAAATTGATACCAGTGTCTCAAATGGTTTAAAATAAGTGACGGGCAAAATTAGACAGGAATTTCAAAAAGCCATTTTTAAGATTTGATGGCACATATCCAACTAAAAAATCAAAATTATACCAATAGAGAAAATTAATATAACTAGCATTTTCTGTAACTATAATGAACAAACACATTATTCTACAATATGTGAAAGTATAAAAACATTTCAGAACATATACACACAATAGGCACTCTCTCCAAAGTTACCACTGACTTTTTAATTGCCAAATCCACGGCCATTTGTCAATCCTCAGAAGCCTTTGACAATTCTCTTTGATAATCTCTTCTCTCTGTTTCCTTGATACTACTCTATCCTGGTTCTCCTCCTACTGACTATTTCTTTTCTCCTTTACAGGATCTTCAGGGAACCCAAATTTGGTAATGGGGATCCTCAGGGCTCTTTAATGGAACCTAATCCTTTCTCCCTTTATACCATTTCACTTGATGATCTCATCAACTCCCATGGCTTCAATGTTGATTCTCAGATCTACTTATCTATCCCTACTTATCCACCCCTAATCACTCTCCTGACCTTCAGTCTCACATTTATGTCTGCTTATTGGACATTTTCAACTGGATAACTCATAGACATCATAAACTCAGAATGTCCAAAAGTGATCTCATCATCTTTCTCTTCCCACAAAACTCTCTCTTCTTCCAAACTTCCTTATTCTTGGCAAAAATACCACCATCCTCTTCACACCTGAAATATTGAAATAGTCTCCTAGTTGGAGCTGGTTTTATTAAAGATAAATAAAATAGATAAGCCACTAGGTGCTACGATTTAAAACAAAAGAAAAATATAATTATCGCTATCAAAAATGAAAATGTGAATTCATAAACAATGAAGAAGAAATGAAAGCAATTATTAGGTGCTTCTTTATTCAACTCTATGCCAGTAAACCTAACAATCTAAATGAAATGGATGAATATTTACAAAACTATAAATTGTTGAAGTTAACAGATAGATAGATGGACTTGTAAGACAAATAATTAGAAATAAGTAGACTTAAATATTCCTCCCTTAGAAAAAGAAACAGAATAAACCATAAATGAACTCCTAAAGGGGGCAAAAGCCCTAGAAACAAAAGGATAGAAAAGAAAATTCTACCAAACACTTAAAGAAACATTCATTATAATACTACATAAACTGTTTGAAAAAACAGGTAAAGAAGGAGGCCTATCAAATTCTCTCTTTGAAACAAAAAAGGTCTAAAACTGGGACAGTCGAAATATAGAGAAAAAAGGATAGACAGATCTCTAATGGATACTAGTAAAATTTTAAAATAAAATATTAGCAAGGTAAGTACAGCAATATATCAAAAAGATACTGCACTATGAATAGCCTACCTTTATTTCAGGAAAACAGGGGTAATTAAGTTTTTGGGAAACCACAAAAATACATTGAACATATTCATAATAAAAACCAAAAAAATCACACTATTGTATTGATAAGATACAGAAAATGCTTTTGGCAAACTATAATACCTACTCCTGTTTTAAAAACAAAAATACTAGGAAGTATAGGAATAAACAGACTTTTCGTAAAATGACTAATAACATCAATATAATACCAAGAGCCAGCATTATTTTCAGTGCGGATAAGTTAGAAGCCTTTCCATTAAGATCAGTGATAAAGCAAAGATATTCATTAACCCTATTACTATTCAGCATTGTACTAGAAATGTACTATGGCAATAAGACAAAAAAAGAAGCTAAAGAAATAAGTACAGAGTGAAACAAAACCATACTTTTTTGCAGATGTATGATATGATGGTTTAAAGAACCCTAAAGAATATATTTAAAAACTAAATGAAACAATTAACTTCAGCAACATCACACAAAAGAAACCCATTCAAATTATTAATGTTTATGTATATTAAAAACAAAATCCAGCAGGAAGAGATGGAAAAAGAAATGCCATTTAAAATAATTACAGAGAGCATAAATACTTGGGAGTCTGCCTTCAAAGACATACATAGAAACTGCATAAATAGAAATATGAAACACTCTTTACACAAATACAGACCTAAATAATTGATGAAATGTTAATTACTTATGGGTAATCATACTGAGATAATATAAAAATTACAATATTTTCTAAGTTAAGCCATTTATCCAATGCCATACCAAAGGAGCTAAAAAAAAAAATAACAAAATTGATCTGAGAGAAAAAAAGGTCAAGAATATCAAGAGACTTAATGGAAAAAAAAAAATGTGGGAAGGAAAGAGGCCAAATAGCATCAGATCTCATACTATACTACAAAGCAATAATTATCAGAACAATTTCTTATTGAGTAACAAATAGAAAGGTTCAGCAGTAGAAAATATTAGATATACAGTATAAAGAACTAAATGAGCACAATAACCTAGGGTATGATCAATTAACAATTAATAAACATTATATAAGTACCTACTATGTGCTAAACACTGGGGATACAAAAAGAAGCAAAAGACAGCACTTGCTCTCAAGGATCTTAAAATCTAATGTGGGAAACAACATGTAAACAAACGTATACAAGGCAAGCTATATACAGGATAAATATGAAATAATTAAAAGAGAGAAAGCCCTAGAATTCAGAGAGTTTAGGGAAGGTTTCCTATAGAAGGTGGGATTTTAAGTAGGACTTAATGGAAGCCAGGGAGGTCAGTAGTTCAGAGAGGAGGAGGGACAACATTTCAGGCTTGGGAGACAGAGAAAAAGGCCCAGAGCTGAGAGATGGAGTTCATGGTATAACGAGAAGGCCAGTATCACTGGATCAAAGAGTAGCTGGTGGGGAGTAAGGTGTAGTAAGACTGGAAAGCTAGGAAGGTGTTTGGTTATGAAAAGTTCTGAATACCAAACAGCATTTTGTATTTTCTCCTAGAGGCAACAGGAACTTACTGGAATTTCTCTCTCTTTTTTTTAAAGTTTATTTTATTCTGAACTTAAGAAATAAAACAAGCATTTCCCTAACATAGTAGAATAGAAAAAAAATGATTACACACAAAACTGCAAACCTATTAAGTACAACTTGCTATTCTTTTCAATATATAATAAAGTTATCACTTAATTTTTTTCCTTTTTTTCTTTCCTCCCTCCTCCACTCTAGAGATAGCTACTGTTAGACTTACATATGTGTATGTGAGTGTGTGTGTGTGAGAGTGTGTGTGTGTGTGTGTGTGTGTGTGTGTGAGTGTGTGTGTGTGTATAAAATCATTCTATCATACTTCTATTCATCAGTTCTTTTTCTGGATGCAGATCATGTCCTCCTTCATAGGTCCTTTGTAGTTAATTTGGGTATTTATAACAGTCAAAATGACTGAGTCACTCAAAGCTGTTCTTAAAAAAAAAATTGTTGTTATTGTACACAATGCTCTCTTGGTTCCGCTCATTTCACTCCTCCTTATTTCATGCAAGTCTATCCATATTTTTTCCCCCTAAGATCATAGAGCTCATGATTTCTTATAGCACAGTAGTATTCCACCATGATCATATACCACAGTTTATTCAGCCACTCCCCAACTGATGGGCATCCTCACAATTTCCAGTTCTTTACCACCACAGAGAGCTGCTATAAATATTTTAGAACATACAGGTTCTTTTCCTTTTCCCTTAATCATATTTGAAAACAAACCTAGTAATGATATTGCTGGGTCCAAAGGTATAAGTAATTTATTAACTCTTTGGGTACAATTTCAGATTTCTCTCCCAAAATGGTTGGATCAGTTCACAGTTCCACCAACAGTGAATTAGTGTCCCAATTTTTCCACATCCCTTCCAACGTTTGTCACTTTCCTCTCCAATCATTTTAGCCAATCTGATAGGTATAAAATGATATCTCAAGGTTGTTTTAATTTGCATTTCTCTGATCAATAATGATTTAGAGCATTTTATATGACTATAAATTGTTTTAATTTCATCAGAAAACTGCTTGTTGATATCCTTTGACCATTTATCAAGTGCAGAATAACTTGTATTCTGATAGGCTTAACAAAGTTCTTTATATATTTGAGATATGAGACTTTTACCTGAGAATCTTTCTATAAAAAATTTTCCCCTATTTTCTGCTTTCCTTCTAATTCTGGTTACATTGGTTTTATTTGTACAAAAACTTTTCAATTTGATGTAATCGAAATTATCCATTTTACACCTTACACTAATCTCTTATCTCTTGTCTATTCATAAATTGCTCACCTATCCATAAGTCTGATAGGTAATATGGTCCATGTTCTTCTAATTTTCTTGTAATATCTCTCTTTATATCTAGGTCATGTATCTATTTTGACCTTACCTTGGTAAATGGTATAAAATATTGGTCTATGCCTAATTTCTGCCATACTGCTTTCCAACTTTCCCAACAATTTTTATCAAATAATGAATTCTTATCCCAAAAACTTAACCCTTTATACTTGTCAAAGACAAGGTTATTACAGTCATTTGCTGCTGTAAATTGTATGTCTACTCTGTTCCACTGATCTACCTTTTGATTACTTAGCCAGTACCAGACAATTCTGATAATTACTGCCTTATGATATAGTTTATGATCTGGTACTGTTAAACCTCCTTCCTTCACTTTTTTCCCCTTTGATTAGTTTCTTTGATATTCTTAACCTTTTGTTCTTCCAAATGAATTATGTTATTATTTTTTCTAACTTGAGTAAAAAATGTTTTGGTAATTTCATTGGGATTGCATTGAATATATAAATGAGTTTAGGTAAAATTGGAATTTCTTAAGTAACGAAGTAATATGATCAGACCTGCGTTTTAGGAAAATAACTTTAGTAGCTGAATGGAGAATGAATTGGAGTGGGGAGAGATTTGAAACAGGCAGACATATCAGCAGGCTACTGCAATAATCAAAACGTGAATTGATGAAGGGCAATGTCAGAGGAGAGGAGGCATATTTGAAAGATGCTGCAAATATAAATCAGCAGGAATTGGCCACAGATTGGATATGGGGGTGGGAGGGTGGTGTGAAAGAGAATGAGGATTCTAGGATGACTCCTAGGTTCCATGCCTGGGGTACTAGGAAGAGGATGTCTTCCACAGTAATAGGAAAAGTGGGAAAAAAGGGATTTAGGGGGAAAGATAATGAGTTCTGGTTTGGACATAATGAGTTTCAGATATCTTCTGGACATTCAGTCTGAGATGTCTGTGAAAGACAGTTGGAGATACGAGATTGAATGTCAGCAGAGAAACTGGGGCAGGATTGGTAAATTTGAGAATCATCAGCACAGAGATGACAATTAAAGCCATGAGAGCTGATGAGATCACCAAGTGAAATAGTATAGAGGGAGAAGAGAAGAGGGTCCCTGATAAAACCCTGAGGGACACCCATGGCTTAGAGGGTATGATCTGAAGGAGGAGACAGAAAAGGAGTAATCAGATAGAAGGAATACCACTAGAGAATGGTGTCCCAAAAATGTAGAGTAAAGATAGTATCAAGGAATAAAGAGTGATCAACAGTATCAAAGGATACACAGAATGAAGACTGAGAAAAGGCTATTGAATTTAGGAACTAAGAGATCACTAGTATCTTTGAAGTTTTGGTGGAATGATAAGATTGGAAGCCAGATTGTAAAGGATTAAGAAGAGAGTGAGAGAAAAGAAAGTAGAGGATCTATAGTAGATGACCTTTCCAAAGAGGTTAGCTACAAAAGACAGAAGAGATAGAAGACAATAATTAGCAGGGATGGAAGGAATCAAGAGAGTTTTTTTCAGGAGAGGCAAGACAATCATCTTTGTAAGCAATAGGAAATAAGTCAGTAGAGAGGGAAAGACTGAAAATAAGTAAAAGAGTGGGGATGACTGAGGGAGCAATCTGTTGGAGGAGATGGGATGAAAAGGGGTCATCTGAACAAGTAAAAGGGTTAGTCTTGGTAAGGAGTAAGGCCACTTCATCATGTGAGACAAGAGTAAAGGAGGAAGATAGTGGAAGAAGGCACCTGAGTGACAGGAGATCAGGAAGAGGAAAGAAGAGGGAGTTCATGGTAAAAGGCCTTAATTTTTTCTATAAAAATGAAGTAAGGTTCTCAGCTGCAAGAGCATGGGGAGAGAGAGCCATGAGCTATCAGAAGAGGCATGAAAAGGTTTAGAAGGGCTGATATGGGACAGTGAGTTGGAAAGGGAGGTTCAGTAGCATCAGTAAGGGCCCAGTTGAGATTATATAACATAAATGTGTAGTGAACCCAGTCAGAACAGTTCCGTGATCTTCTCCACCTTCATTCAGACATGCATTAGGTGTGAAGGAAATGAACAGTGGCAGTGATCCCACTTAGTTGATTGGAATCAGGTTTGAGGCTTGGTTGAGTAGAATCAGTGATATGATTAAGGGTCTAGGGATTCAAGAGAGGAGGGCAGTGTAAAGTTGAATTGGTTCACCAAGGAGTCAAGATGGGGAGAAGAAGAAAGAGTGGTTGGTGCAGGGGAGATGATCTGGGACAGAATTGGGGGGTGAAGAGACTGGAAGTCATGAAAAGGCAGAAGAAGAGGTGAAAAGTCAATAGATTTTGGTAGAATCAGAGGATTTCAGAATTCTAGAACACGAAGCTGGTACATTTTTGGATGATGGCAAGATCAAGAGTATGACCATCTTTATGTGTGACTGAGGTGGGGTGGAAGAGTAGTTCATGCAAGGACAGTAGATTAAGGAACTGAGTGGTTAGGGTATTTGAGAGAGAATCTATCTATCTATCTATCTATCCATATATATGGGTGTGTTGAAGTACTCCAGTATGAGGGTAATAGCCTGGGAGGAGAAAAAATTGTAAGCCAAGTACTGAACTCATTGAGAAAGGAAGGGAAGTGACCTGGAGGTCTATAGATAACAGCTATCAGGATTTTATTTGGATGGTTGATATGAATAGTATGTGCCTCAAAGGAAGACAGGTTATTGAGTGATGAAGTAAGGGGGAAAACCTGGAAGTGACAATTAGGAGCAAGGATTATTCCAACTCCCCCAACTCAACCGGTGAGCCTAGAAGAATGAATGAAGGTGTAGCCAGTGCTGGAAAGTGGCCAGGGAGGCTGTCATTAGGGAGAAACCAGGTTTTAGTAGGAGCTAGTATGTAGAAGAAGCAAGGGAGGAAAATATTTAAGATGAAGGGAAGTTTGTTGCCTACTGAAAAGGTATTCCAGATGCTGGATGGAGTTAGGATGAAACTTTGGGGTGGAAGGATTGAGGGGGAGGGGAAAGAGGAACCAAGTGGTAGAAGTATGGAATGGGGTTTGGAAGATAATCTACAGGAGTTCAAAAGCACTGGAATATGAAGAGTATGACCAAGTGCAAGGATGATAAACTCAAAGATCTGAGGAATTAAAGAAAAAACTCTCTCCTCTTTTCCCTATTTTGACTCCTTGGTAAATCAATTCAACTCTACAATATCCTTAGCAATCTCACCATATTGCTGATCACGTCCATCTATTATGCTTTGTTATTCAACAAAAACTATTAAGAAAGTTGGAAAATAATCTGGCATAAACTAGGTATAGGCCAATATGGCACATTATATACCAAGATAAGGTCCCAATGAGTACACAATTTAGACATAAATTAGAGGAGGAGAGAAGAAATTATCTGTCAAATATATGGACAGAGGAAGAGTTCACGACTAAACAAGAGATAGAGAGGCTCATGGGAGGTAAAATTACTGATTACATAAAATTAAAAACAAAATTCACAAACAAAACCAATGTGGATAAAATTAGAAGAAAAACAGGAAATTCGGAGGGGGGGAGAGAATCTTTGCAGCAAGTTTCTCTGATACAGGTCTTATTTCTAAGATATATAAAGAACTGAGTCAAATTTATAAGAATGAGAGCCATTTCAAAACTGATAAATGGTCGAAAGAGCAATAGGCAGAGGAAGAAATGCAAGAAATGCAAGCTAGCAACAGCCATCTTTAAAAAAATCACTAATAATTAGAGAAATGTAAATTAAAAGAATTCTGAGGCACCACCTCACACCCATTAGATTAGCAAAGTTGATTTAAAAAAAAGGAAAATTATAAATGCTGGAGGGACTGTGGGACAACAAGTATGTTAATGCACTGCTGGTAGAGCCGGTAGGCTGGTATAGCCAATATGAAAAACAATTTGGAAATGCCCAAAAGGCTATATACATACCCTTTGACCCAGCAATACTACTACCTACTCTATACTCGCACCAGCCCTGAAGTCAGGAGGACCTGAGTTCAAATCCAGCCTCAGACCAAACACTTGACACTTACTAGCTGTGTGACCTTGGGCAAGTCACTTAACCCCAACTGCCTTACCAAAAAAAAAAAGATATCAAAGAAAAAATCCTGTATATAGAAAAGTATTTCTAGTAGCTCTTTTTGTGGTGTCAAAGAATTGGAAACTGAGGAGGTACCCAACTACTGGGGACTGGTTGAACACTTTATACCCCAAAAAGATCAAAGAATAAAGAAAAGGATCTATATATACAAAAATATTATAGCAGCTTCTTTTGTGGTGTCAAAGAATTAGAAACTGAGGGGGCAACCATCAACTGGGGACTAGCTGAACACATTATGATATTTAAATGTGATAGAATACTGCTGTGTTGTAAGAAATGGTGAAGGGGTTGACTTTGGAAAGACTTGGAATGAACTGATACAAAGATAAATGAACAGAATGAGAACAATTTATACAATAATAAAAATATTATAAAGATCAACAATTTTGAACTCTGATGAACAATTTAACCAACAATAAATCTGAAAGACTCACAATGAAACAGGCTACAGATGGACAGATAGATAGATAGATAGACAGACAGACAGACAGATAGATAGATAGAACTACAGATAGAAAATAGATAAAGTGAAGAATGAATCATACTTTCTTTCTTTGAACATGACTAATGTACGAATTAGTTTTACTTGACTATACATATTTGTAAAGGATTCTGTTTTTCTTGCCTTCTCAACAAGTAGAGCAGGGGAGGTAAGAGGGGGATCTGGAGCTAAAAAAAAATTCAATTGAATTAAAAATAAATAAATGAACACTTTATGACCTGACCTTTCCTACCTTTCCAGTCTTCTCAAATCTTACTCTTCTTCCACATAGTCTTTGATCTGGCCTCCTTCCAGTACCTTAAACAGGTCACTACATATCCTGACTCCAAGCATTTTCAGTGGCTGTCCCTATACCTGGAATACTGTCCTTCCTCCTACCTCTTAGCTTCCCTTTGTCCTGGTTTCTTCAAGTCCCAACGAAAATCTCACCTTCTACAGGAAACATTTCCTAATAACCCTTAATTATAGCACCTTTCCTCTGTTGATTATCTCCAAATTACTCTGAATTTAGCTTGTTTGTACATAGATGTTTGCATGTTTTCTCCCCCATTAGATTGTGAAGTCCTTGGGAGCAAGAACTGTCTTTTGCTTTTCTTTGTTTCCACAGTACTTAGCACTGTGTCTTGAACATGGAAGGTGGTTAATAAATGATTAATGACTGACTGAAAAGAGAAGCATACAGAAAATACTTCTTAGAATTAAATGCACTTTCTCAGAGTTTACTGATTGAGTCAAAGACAAAGGTGCTCAAAGGAGTGACTTGGAATCTTAAACTGTTCTTTTTGTACTGTTAAATTTGTTTGAAAAATACTATTTGTTTGAGTGACATTAGTGATGAGAAGCAAAGTGATAAAACAATTGATCGTTTTCAGTAATAAATTCTTTATTATAGAAAATGTCATATATCCTGAAAATTTAATGGCAGATTAAAAAAAAACACATTTCTTTAAAAAATGCTCTATAGTAAGACTAATGACCTTTAAAACTTTTGAAAGCCTGAGCCAATTAATCCAACTAATTAGACTACAGAATTAATGAGCATAATCTCAATAAAGTCAACTATGAAAAAATTCCTGATCCTCAACCAGTGAATGGACCACTAACCTCAGGCAAATACTGGTAGTAGTTACAAATAAAACTGAATGAAAAAGATAGCTTGATACAAACCTATTCTTATTTCTGGAAGCATAACTTTATATTCATGACCTACTGATGACAGGTCAGCTGCATCATTTATGAACAGGAGAAGGATCTGATCATTATTTTTTTAATTTAATAAACATGTTGTACTCATAGTACATATAGGATATTAATTACTCTTAAAGTAAATGGTAAGATACAACAAGAACAGGTATTTTCAGACCTTATGGCTAAAATTAAACTGGGACATCCTCATCAGCCTCTATATCTTGAAATGTTTATCACTGAATCAATAATGCTCTGTTTGATCTCATCTCTGAATAGAGGGTAATACCGCCAATTGGAAATTTTCAATTAATTCAAAATTAAAAGAAAAAAAAGATGAAAACCTCCTTATCGCATTTATGAATCAGGTCAGATCAATAGAGCAAATACAGTTCAACCTAGATATTTGAGATTACCTGGAAGAAAATAGTATTGTTTCTGACCAACTTTATTTTCACTAAGTGAAGAAATTTGTTTTGTTCATTTTTACTTCAAAATTTGATATCCATGCATCACCAGCATTATTCAGCCATGATTCAAGTATGTTTTTATTATTATTATTATTATTTAATCTCACAAATGGCAAAGAAAAAGGAAAAAAAGAATGAGAGAGACAAGAGGAGTGGACATTTTCCTGGGCATGAGTTAGAAGAAAGAAGGAAAAGAGTAAAAGAATTAGAGAGAACGATTGTGTACATGTGTAAAAAAGAATGTTTTAAGTACAGTTAACTGAAAACTGTACAGTTATCACATGTAAGAAGAATGCAGGTGGAAAAAAGAGTAATAGCTTAAGTTTCCATAGAACTTTACCATTTACAAGTACTTTCTTCCAAAGTATTGTTATATTAGTAAAAATTAATATGTTCATTTTATGAAAAACCGATGTTCAGAGAGGTCAATTGTCTCTACTGACCTAGCTAATAAGTACATAGCAGAGTAGGGACTCCCATCTCTTCATTTAAATCTAGATCTCAATTTACTCACAAGAGCAGCTATATGGCGCCATATTCCACAGAATGCTGGGCATGGAGCAAGGAAGCCTCATCTTCCTGAGTTCAAATCTTTCCTCAGACACTAGCTGTGTGACCCTGGGCAAGTCACTTAACTGAGTTTCATCATTGTAAAATGAGCTGGAGAAGGAAATGTCAAAACAATCTAGTATCTTCGCCAAAAACAAAAACAAAAAAACTCTAAATGGGGTCACAAAAAATCAGATATGACTGAAAAAACAACTGAACAACTACAACTCAATTTACCCATGCTGTCTTTTCAGACAGGTACGAGCCAGATGACAACAAAAGTTCAATACCATTTAGCTGTGGTCCAAAGCAAGAAGAAAGAAAACAGAAAAACAAGGTCAAAAGAGATGAATATAGTATACAATTTTTCACTTGTTATTTAAAACTCAAGAAAGCATCAGTATTATTAATTACAAGTATGCTTTTCATACTACATGGCACGTGCCATAAAGCGCAACAGAGTATAGATAATTAGCTCAAACAAAAGGCCAAATGACAACATGGCACCTGCACTTCTGGGGGAAAAAACTGAGTATATATGATTTAAATGCTCACTTGAAACAATCTCTATGAACCTCTACTGTAATGCTTCTTAATGGCATAATAAAATTGAATTTTTCTTAGTAATATCTTTATTATAGAGGTCAGATTGATTTATCTTTTTTTGTGTATGATATCAGTAATCTACACATAAACCTCAAGTTATGGATATTATATTTTACCTAGCACCTCCATTTACTTTCATAGTCAACTTCACTTTCTTATAACAAATAAAGAACTTGATCAGTCACTTTATTTTCTGTGTGCTACCAAGGAAGAAATATGATTGTGCCCCCATGCATATTAGCTACTCAAATAGTGCAAAGCCCAGGTAAACAGCATAGGATACTCCAAGGTGATCCCCAGTGTGCCAGATAACTTGTCCTTTAGAAGCAAAATGATTCTTTAAAGGGATGTATTCTAAATCAGTAACTGGGCTAATGTAAAGGGATTCTTTTGATATTCTGACTGATCCCTACCTACTGGTTCTCTCCCAGTTGCCTGTAAATATTACCAGTCCTTAAAAAAAACCTTCACACAATCCTGCCATTCCTTCAAGCTGTTGCCCTCTATCTCTTTAACATCTATTTCCTAGAAAGAGCCTCCATTTCTTACTCCTCAGTTCCTTACAATCTGATTTTTAATTCTACCACTTGATTCAAAATGTCTAAATATACAAAATTCATGTGCATGCAGATATATGGTCTATCTCATAAATGCAAAAAAGTTTTATTTGTACCTTTTGTTTTTGTATCAATCATTTACAGATAATTCCCATCAGTTGTAGCCAAAAAAAAAAATCCTAAAAAAAGACAATGACTCCATCTCACTGTTAATGCATAAAATATTTTGTACCGAAGGTTTTCCACCACTTTCTTGTATGGAGGGAAGACTATTTCATCATCTTTTCTGGGACAAAGAGTGGTAATTACAATTACTCAGTTGTTCGACTTATTTTCGTGTTCTTTACATCACTGTAGTCATTAGGTATACTATTCTCCTAGGTCTGCTTGCTTTACTCAGCATCAATGCATGAGTGTCCCATGAGTTTATGTTGTTTCTTATGAGGCAAAATAATTCTGAATTAATATTCTATGATTTTTTGTCATTTCACAATTAATGAGCACTGGCTTTGTTTTCAATTTTTACTCCCACCAAAAATGCTATTAACATTTTGTTACATATAGTGCCTTTTTTCTTCTTTCTTTGATCTCCTTGAGATATCTACTCAGAAACTTATATTGTTTACAATTACCTCACAGGGTTGTAATGAGAATCAAATGAGATGACATGTAAAGCACTTTACAAGTCTTAAAGTAATATGTAAATTTTAGCTATGATTATTATTATTATTGTTATTATTAGTAGTAGTAGTAGTAGTAGTAGTACTCTACTAGGTACATGAGAATCCATTTTGTCTACATGATCACAGGGACCTAATCTCAACTCTAGCAGCTCTAGGCACAGTGATCTGCACATAGTAAGTACTTCCTAAATCTGTTTCTTGCATTACCATTACAGCATTAGAATCACTGAATGTTACAGTCACAGACCCTTGAAGTTAGGACTTTCAAAGGTCTTCTAATCTAGTCCTACTTGAAGTGTGAAAACTCTCCAAAAGAGACTGTTTTATTGATGAAGAAAATGAAGCCCAAAAAGGTAAAGCGCCAACTCAAAGCCCAAAAGTTTGTCTGCCCTAGCACAAAGCACAAAGCTTTCTTGATCATAGAATAAGTTTCTTAAAGTCAGAAATTATGTCATACAATCATAAAATCAGTCCAGAGATGAGAGATGGCATAAATGTAGAAATGATTTATCAATAAATTGGCTTTGTGGGTTAAGTGAGAATGAGGAGTCAAAGGTGACAGGCTGGGAGTCTTCCATAGGCAGCATATCTGGAACTACAATGATCAATTCTAAATGAAGAAGCTATGCTGTTACTGACTGTGAAGGGATTTTGTTTAAAAATTTTGACAGATTGTTTCCATTTTTTGTCTCATTTTTTTGTTAAATTCTTGACTGTTTTTAAGACAATTTTGGTTGAGTCTCTCTCACCAGGCTTACTCTTTTTTCCCTTCTACTTCATCTCATTATTTTATGAGACATATTGCTCACAAATTTCAACCGTGCTCCTAATGATTTTACAAATGAATTTATATTCTAGACAAGTATTGCCCTTGACACTACTCTTTGACAAAGACATGAAGTGTTTGTTGGCTAAGATAGTTTCAAGTACCTTTTGGTCTTGTTATGGCAACTGACTTGTTTCAATTAAACTTCACTAGGAATGGTAATAGCCTGGATTGCTATCCTTTTTATCCAGTTCTCATTTTCTAGTGTTAATAATTTACATAAATATATGACAGGACGGACAAATGGGAAAGATGGAAGAAAAAGAAGCAGAACAGCTTAGCTTTCTTCTGCAACTACTCCAAAAAAGATGTAAAAGAGTGTCAGCCAGAAAAGTCATCTGGAAATCCAAGCAGCAATAGAACCCATGGGTAAATGACCAGGTGAGAAACTGGAAAATGGATAGGCTGGGAGCTCTGTCATTTTGACCCTCCTCAGAACAGAGTCACAGATCAGGCTTGGGCATGTAGGTCTATCACTATCACCTGAGAGCACAATGTCTGATTAAACCTGTGAATGCAGACCAGGAGTGTGTCGTCACTTTGACACCAGAAAAGGATCTCAGATCTGATTCTGGGGAAAGCGACCAGAGTCCAAGGGTCAGCCTATCACTTTACTACTCTGAGCCCTCAAGTTTCTCAGCTAGCTGAAAGAGACTGGGGATCAAGAAATTTCTCTTGAAGCTCAATACCCTGAGCCAAGACTGCAACTGAATTAACCAGAAACAAACTGAGATCTAGAAGAAACAGTTCAGACAAGGAGGACAGTAATTATATCATGCATTAGATTTGGGAATATGACCTTCAGGGCAAGGAAAAGAATCCAGGTATCTATGAATAGATACAACACAAAGGAAAGTGAATCAACACCAGATGAGGCAGGTGGATTTCCAAAAGAGCATGGACCCACAGCAGGATATCCCTGAATGGCTCAAAAGAGAATAGCAACTGTAAAAACAGAATTTATGGCTGAACAGTACAAATAATTGGCTGAATAGGAAAAGTTGAATCCAAAGTGCCAAGTCTCACCAAAAGAAAAACAGAGAGAATGAGGAATTAAAGTACTCAAAAATAAAGGACAATCTAGAAGAAGAGAAGCAAAAAGCAACAACATTAAAAGAAAACAGGATCTCTTCACATGCAAATATTGATCTTGAAGACAGGATGCATAGAAACAACTTAAGGATAATACACCTCCCAGACACACGAAATCAAAAAGTAATATAAAGCAACCAGAACTTCTAACGTGATGGGGGAGGAAGTGCCAATCAAAAGAATCCACAGATAGCCTGCAAAAAAACCAAAAATCCCAACAGTGTAAAGTCCAAGAAACTTTGTGACAAAATTTAAGAATTTCATTGAAAAACAAGAAATCTTGCAAATGACGAGGAGAAAGACCTTCAAACATAAAGGAAAGGAAGTCTGGACAACATAAGACTATTCTGCATTCACTAAAAATTGCTAGAGGAAATGGAATAATGTGTCCTTAAGACTAAAGGAGGGGGGACGGAGCCAAGATGGCAGAGGGAAAGCAGTGACTTGCTTGAGCTCTCCCCCAAATCCCTCCAAATACCTGTAAAAAAATGGCTCTAAACAAATTCTAAAGCAGCAGAACCCACAAAAAGACAGAGTGAAACAAATTTCCAGCCCAAGACAACCTGGATCATTGATCAGAAAGGTATATCGTGCTGGGTGGGGAGAGGAGCATAGTTCAGCGTGGGCATGCAGGCCACAGCGACCCTGGAGCAGGCCTCAGAGGACTGAATTGCAGGCAGCTGTGGCAGTTTCCAGACCTCTCAACCCACAAACACCAAAGACAACTTGGAAGGTCAGTGAGAAAAGTCTGTGACTGCAGTGAGAGAGAAGCTATGTATCAGCTACAAGTCCGGGGCAGAGGCTGCCTCCTGAGCTTCCGGCCCAAACAATGAGGGGCAGTCGAGCGGCTGATCAGAGGGGGATTGCAGGGATCTCTTTGCCAGTGCTGAGGCAGGAATCTCTTGCTTTGCCCATGCTTGGATCTGGGTCACAGTTCTGAGGGGCGGTCCTGGGGCAAGAAGGAGTGCTGGTGTGGTAGAGTTTGTTGTGGCGGTAGAGAGGAAATACCTTGCCCTTTATCATAGCACCTTGGAAGAACTGAAAATTTACAGGTCCCGAGAAGTATCTCTGAAAATACCCCTCAAGCTTGGGACAGTATATTCTCCACATTGGAAGCAGACTGTTACCTTAACAAAGAGTTTAAAACTCAAGTAATTGGCTGGGATCATAAGCAAACCCTGCAAAAAAAATCAGACTATATTATCTTACTTTGGTGACAAAGAAGATCAAAACATACCACCAGAAGAAGACAACAAAGTCAAATTACATCCAAAGCCTCCAAGAAAAATATGAATCGGTCCCAGGCCTTGGAAGAGCTCAAAAAGGATTTTGAGAAGAAAATAAGAGAAGTAGAGGAAAAACTGGGAAGAGAAATGAGTGATGCAAGAAAATCATGAAAAACAAGTCAATAGCTTGCTAAAGGAGACCCAAAAAAATACTGAAGAAAATAACACCTTAAAAATAGCCTAACCCAAATGGCAAAAGAGATCCAAAAAGCCAATGAGGAGAAGAATGCCCTAAAAAGCAAAACGGGTCAAACAGAAAAGGAAGTCCAAAAGATTACTGAAGAAAATACTTCCTTAAAAATTAGAATACAGCAATTGGAAGCTAGTGACTTTATGAGAAATCAAGACACTGTAAAACAAATCCAAAAGAATGAAAAATTAGAAAACAATGTGAAATATCTCATTGGGAAAACAACTGACCTGGAAAATTGAACCAGGAGACAGAGTTTAAAAATTATTGGACTATCTGAAAGCCATGATCAAAAAAAGAGCCTAGACATCATCTTTTAAGATATTATCAAGGAAAACTGCCCTGATATTTTAGAACCAGAGGACAAAATAGAAATTGAAAGAATCCACCAATCTCCTCCAGAAAGAGATCTCCAAAGGAAAACTCCTAGGAATATTGTAGCCAAATTCCAGAGTTCCCAGGTCAAGGAGAAAATATTACAAGCAGCCAGAAAGAAACAATTCAAGCATTGTGGAAACACAATCAGGATAACACAAGATTTAGCTGCTTCTACATTAAGGGACTGCAGAGCATGGAATATAAAATTCCAGAGAGCAAAAGAGATAGGATTACAACCAAGAATCACCTACCCAGCAAAACTAAGTATAATCCTTCAGGGGAAAAAACGGTCATTCAGTGAAATGCAGGACTTTCAAGCATTCTTGATGAAAAGACCAGAGCTGAATAGAAAATCTGACTTTCAAATACAAGACTCAAGTGGAACATGAAGAGATAAACAGGAAAGAGAAATCATAAGAGACTTAATAAGGCTGACCTGTTTACATTTCTGCATGAAAAGATGATATTTGTAACTCATGAGACCTTTGTCAGTATTAGGGTAGTTGGAGAGAAAAAATTTTATGTATGTATAGATAGATAGATAGATAGATAGATAGATAGAGAACACAGGGTGAGTTGAAGATGAAGGGGTCATATCTGGAGAATAAAATTAAGGGGTGAGAGAGGAATTTACTAGGAGAAGGAGAAAGGGAGAGGTAGAACGGGGTAAATTATCCCACAAAAAAACAAAACAAAACAGAAAATAAATTCCTCTTACAGTGGAAGGGAAATGGGGGAAGATGAGAGGGAATGAGTGAATCTTATTCTCTTAGGATTTGACTTAAGGAGGGAATAACATACACACTCAATTGAGTATGGAAATCTGTCTTACCCTACAGGAAAATAGGGGGGGAAGGGGACAAGAGAGTAGGGGAATGATAGAGAGGAGGTCAGATTGGGAAAGGGAGTAATCAGAAGTAAATACTTCTGAGGAGGGACAGGGTCAAAAGAAAGAATAGAATAAATGGGGGGGTGGGATAGGATTAAGGGAAATAGAGTTAGTTTTTCACAGCATGTCTACTATGGAAGTGTTTTGCATAACTGCACATGTATAACCTATATTAAGTTGCTTGCCTTTTCAATGAGGGTGGGTGGGGAGAGAAGAAGAGAGAAAATTTGGAACCCAAAGTTTTAAAAGCACATATTTAAAAAAAAAGTTTTCACATGCAACTGAGAAATAAGAAATACAGGAAATAGGGTACAGAAATCTATCTTGCCCTACAGGAAAACAGAAGGGGAAGAGAATAAGAGAAGGCGGGGAGAGATAGAAGGGAGGGCAGATTAGGGGAAAGGGTATTCAGAATGCATGCCATCCTGGGGTGGGGGAGGGGCGAGATGGGGTGAAAATTTGGAACTCAAAATCTTACGGCAGTAAATGTTGAAAACCAAAAATAAATTGATTAATAATAAAAAAAAAAAGACTAAAGGAGCTCAAAGTGCAGTCCAAAGTCACATATTTTGCAAATCTGAGCCTAACCATCAACAAAAAACTTGGATGTTTAATTTTTCAAAGGCACTTGAAACATTCATAGAAAGAAAACTAGACCTGCCTAAAGAAATTATTTTCCCATAAAACAAAAATTCAGGAAATGAAAAATAAATAAAGCAACCAAGAATAACTACAAAATAACAATAGACAATTAAGAGATTTCTTCCCAAATGTAAAAGAGATAAGAGGGAAAGAAGTCAAAGTGAAGAAATGGTAGAAAAATAGGCCTGAAATATCATGGATTAAACATTTCTTCACTCTGCTTATAAGTATATTGATATTTTTGTTTCTTTTTTTCAGGATTTCAGGGTTGGGGAGGGGACAGATAAAAGGGTAGATGGGATAAAAAAGACAGAGGGGACTATGTGATTACCTAAATCAAGTCAAAAGAGAATAGGAAAATAACTTAAGTAGCCTCTCAGGAAAAAGAAAATGCACAGGACAATGGGCAAGGAAGGAAATGAAGGGAGTAAAAACTCAGAAAAGAAATAGGGAAATCTTGTTTCAGTGGTGTGAGGGGTTATCACTGACTAATTCCCACAAGAAAACAAATATTCTATAAAGGGATTTGGGAGATTTTATAATGAGTGTAATCTGCAGGGATTTGGTGCTTAGAAAGATTGCCCATCCCACCTCAGGAGAAGAGAAATCAGAGTTCCTAGGGACAACTGACACCCACAAGAGTGAGATAACAGGGGCAGCTAGGCGGTAGAGTGGATAAAGGACTGGCCCTTGAATCAGGAGGACCTGAGTTCAAATCAGGCCTCACACACTTGATATTTACTAGCTGTGTGACCCTGGGCAAGTCATTTAACCCCACTGCATAGCAGAGAAAACAAAATTAAAAAAAAAAGTGAGAGAACATAGACTTCAAGAAGGGTATTTTAAGGAAAATGGTAAAGAATAATAGCATTGGGGAGGGCAAAGATCAATAATGAACTACACAAACAAGGGTATTAGAAAATTGCAACTACGGGATATCTATTATCATCTATAAGAATTAGTGTTTAAAAGAGTGAAACACAATAGAAAATTGATTTGGGGACAAGATCTTCAAGGCAAGAAATGAAACTATTTTGATAAGGATTGTCTTGAAAATAGATTATTGTAAAATAAGAGTTAGACATGTTACTGTTTTTACAGAAGAAGAAAGGGAAAATTCTCATTTTTAAAATAAAATATTAGGGACAAATGAAGGAAAACTTAAACCAAACACTCATAACATTAAGTGTGAATGGACTAAACAATCCAATAAAATGAAAGAGTGCCAGATTAGTTAAACACACACACACACACAATCTTTTAATTACAAGAAACACATTTAAAAATCAAAGACATACAGAGAAAAAAAAATGAGGGGCTTGAAAAAAATTTACTATGCATCATGTTACTTTTGCAATCTATGCAAAAAAGCAGGAGCTGCGATCATGTTATCAGACAAAGCAAAAACAAGTACTCAAAAAAAAAAGGGGGGTAACAAGGAAACTACATTATGCTAAAAAGAACCACAGATCACAAATCAGTATCTGTATTAAATGTACATTCTTGAAATGCCTTAGCATTTAAATTCATAAAGGGCAAAGAACCATAAGAAGACATAGGCAGTAACATAATAGTGGCAAGATATTTGGTATCTCTTTCTCAATTTTGGATAATTTTAACAGAAAGATTTTTTTAAAAGGGGGAAGACATAAAAATGAACATATTTCTAGATAAACCAGAACTAAAAGACTTATGTTCTTTTCTAAATGGGACTACTAAAGAATATAAGCATTTCTCAGCACTACACAAAACTTTTACAAAAATTAATCATGTCAGGGAACAGAGATATTTCAAACAAATGTAGAAAGGCAGAAATAATAAGCAAATCCTTTACAGACTGTAATACACTTAAAACCATAGTCAATTCAGGGAACACAAACAAAAGATACAAATCCAAATAAAAATTTAAGAATTAAATCTTAAATAATAAGTGGGCCAAAGAACAAATAGAAACAATAACTATGTGAAAAACAATGATAGTAATGAAACAATATAACAAAATAGCTAGAGAAATCCTCAAGGGGAAAATCATAACCCCACCAACACACATTAACAAAACAGAAAAAGTGGTAATTAATGATGAGAATATGCATTTTAATGAATTAGAAAGCTAAAAAATAAAGAAGTCTGAAATAAGCTATTATTTAAAGAGAGAAATTAGAGGAGAAACTGATAAACTAAAAACAAAAAAAAATAGAAAAAAGCTGGTTCTTTGAAAAGACTAATAAAAATCAACTAATTTTTATGCATCCTGATTAAAAAAGAGGGCCAAATATCAACAAAACAGCAAATGAATAAGAAGAAATCACAACAAAGCCAAAAGAAATAAAAAGAATTATCAGAACCTAATGTGCGGTTATATGCAAAATAAATAAATAAAAAGACAAAAACAAATCTATAGACATAGAGGAATATTTTCAAAAATATAAAATACCCAGAATAAAAGATAAAATAGAGATTTTAAATAATCCAATCTCAGAAAATGAAATAAGACTAGTTGTAAAAGATAAACCAAAGAAAGAAATTCTAGTCTTTAAGGATTCATAGAAGAAAGGGGAACAAGAGAACCAAGTGAAAACAGAAAGAATTTATTGATTACCTGCTTAAATAACAGCCAATCTTCAACATGTGCACATTTAACTTTTGTTATCTTAAGCATTTGTGTGATTTTATTAGTAACCTTATTTTCACTTTCATGTTGGCAACCAGGCGTATTTGCAGTTATGCACAGCGGAGAAAAAAATGAGAAGCACAATGTACTCAGGTTTATGAAGTAGCTGGTATCCTACAAGGTGCTTCAATGGTCTTGCTCACCTTTCTGATGTAAAGAGCTCTCTGTGCATGATGAGACTTCACCAGTTTTAGCATCTTCCAGAAGCAGCAACTAGAGTCCCAACAATCTCTTCCTTGGTTTACAGAGGGTAGCTAAGGTAGAGAGGTTTTCAGCAGTATAGTATTATGTGAAATCAATGTGTTGTTGGGTTTTTTAACTGAGATGTTAGTACAAAAGATCACAGAATTCTAGGGAATTACTAGCAAGAAAAATGTTTTCTATGTTATCAATTTTATTTTGTGTACTGAATTTATGGGTTATTTCATGGTTACTATGTTAGGAGAAGTGTGTATTATGAGAATTAATGTTTTGTTATAAAGAACTGTACGCAGAACAGTGTATTTTCAGCAATCTCTAATGAAAGATTACAGTTTTGGCTGGTCACAGGAACCTAACTTCCTATTTCCCAGTGGCTCAATTGTATTAATATTCATGTTTCTTACTTTCACATCATCTTCTAGGAATGTTACCCCCACAAAAGTTGAGGATTGACTGCAACTTCAAAATGAAAATACCCAATAATGTCAGAGCAATAATCTAGAGGCTAGAAAGCCATGAAAAATATGAGAAACAGAAAGTGAAGGAGCTACTTGTGTATCTGGCAGCCACCATTACAAAGAAAGAGTTTGAAATACAATATGCCAAAAGGAAAAAGGTAAAGGCTTACAATTAATAATAATTTGTGAAAAATTCTAGGGGTAAAGGAAGGAATAGGGATTTTTGATAAAATAGAGGACTTATAAACATTCTTAATGAAAATATAAAGACTGAGTAGGAACTATGAAATAAAAAACGCAGGAGTCAAGAGAAATATAATAAAGTAAGCAAACAAATGTCTACAAAGATTATGGATTTACATTTTAACAGGGGGAGATTAGTTAAGTATCCCCTTAGGACCCTATTATTATTATTATCAGAGGTCAAAGAAGTAGTTAAAATAAGACACTGGATATGGGAATGGTATTGTTATGTTTAGAGACAATAAAACATGAAAGGAAACATATTGGAAAAACAAAATAGAGGTGTAAGAAAGAAGAAGGAAGGGGAAAGACAGGGCAGGAATTGCTATCTCATATAATCAGGGTTTCTAAGGAGGATACTATGCAAACAAGGAGGAAGGAATAGTTAAAGTGAACATCATTGAAATTCACTTTCATATCAATCAGTCCAAGTAAGGAAGAACACACACACACACACACACACACACACACACACACACACACAAATAGATTTTAGTGTAGAAATACATTCAACTGAACAGGAGAAAAGGATGGAATGGGGAGAGAGAAGGAAAAAAAAAATGGGAAAGTAGATTCAGGGAAGGATTAATCCCAAGCAAAACAAACACTGACCTGAGAGGATAGACTGCAAAGAGAGGTTTTGCATGAGGTAGGGGGGTTGGGGGGAGGGTGGAAGGATACAGATTGGAGAGCCTCATCCAACTATGTGTTGTTTATGAGAAACACATTCAAAACAAAAAGACATTCAATGATTTTTTAAAAAGGGAGCTGAAGAAAAATTATTTTTTCAGATACACTTTTTAAAAAAAGCAAGCATAATTGCTGTCTTGGGGTGGGAGGAGGGACGAGATGGGGAGAAAATTTGGAATTCAAAATCCTGTGGAAGTTAACGTTGAAAACTAAAAATAAATCAAATAAAAAGAGAAAAAAAAAAAGCAAGCATAGCACAGTCATGATCCCGATAAGGAAGCAAACAGTAAAAACAAACTGATTAAAACAGATAAACTGGAAAACTACATAATGTGGAAGGATACCACAAACAATTAATAGCAATATTTAACAAATATGTACCAAAAGGCATAGCATCTAAATACTTAAATGAAAACCAAAATAAGTTACATACAGGAGAAACAGCAAAAACCACTAATAGTTGGAGATTTCAATATATCCCTTTCAGCCACAGGCCACTTCATTTTGTTGGAATTAAGCTATTTAGTTTCCTATTAAGTTTATATCTTTTCTTCAAAGTCCCTTCATTAATTAATCAGTAAGTAATGTTTTTAATATTTCTGCTTTGTCCTTCTGTGAGGCTTTTTTTTCCTCAATCAATCAACAGTTATTAAGTGCCTACTATGTGTCAGGCACTGGGCTAAACTCTAAGGATACAAAAAGAGGCAAAAGACAGTCCCTGCCCAGAGAGCTTACAATCTAATGGGAGAAACAACATGCAAACAGATATGTGTGTGTGTATGTATGTATATGTATATACATGTATATACGTATGTATATAAAGCAAACTATATACATGAAAAATAGGAAACAGTTAACAGAGGGAAGATACTGGGATGAGATTTTATTTGGGACTTAAAGGAAGTCAAGGAAGCCAGTAAAGAACATTCCAAGCAAGGAGGACAGCCAGAGAAAATGCCCATAGCCAAAAGACAGAGTGTCTTGTTTGTGGAACAACCAGAAGGCAAGTTAGTATGTAACAGGGAGTAAGGTACAAGAAGACTGGAAAAGTAGAAGGGGGCTAGGTTACAAAAGGCTTTGAATGCCAAATAGAACACACAGAGTATAGGGAGCCACTGGAGTTTACAGAGAGAGGGGTGTGAGGGTTTGACATTATGGAATCTATGCTTTAGGAAAATCACTTTAGCTGAATGGAGGATGTATTGGCGTGGGAGAACAGACCTGAGGCAGGAAGACCCACCAGCAGGTTACTGCAATAATCTAGGCATGAAGTGATGAGGCTCCTTCCAGCTTTACATCCCATAAGCTAAATTTACCTGGACAGGCAGAGTAGGTTAGCTCCTTGAAGAATGGAGCTAAGGAGCTTGAGGAATGTCTAAAAACCTTGGAAGGGATTTGTGAGGCTTTTAGAGACCTAATATGTTAGTTTTTTGTTAAGTGTGCCATATACCTCTGATAAACATATGTTTCTGTCTATTCCCCTTCAATAAACAGCAGAGATCTTTCATTTCTAACTTTTCTGCAGTTCTATTCAGTTTATTTGATTGTATGTGTATGCATTTGTGTATGTATATCTGTGCATGTATGTGCAAAATGAAGGGTTAAAGAACAAATCATGAAAACAATAGAGATTTCATTAAAAAAATGACAATGAGATAATATAACAAAAATGATGGCATATAGCCAAAGTAGTCCTTAAGGGAAAATTTACTATAAGCAATTTCAAGAACTAGAGAAAGAACAGATCAATGAATTTTGCATGCAACTAAAAAAGAAAAAGAAATTCTGAGTGTCTAATTCACATCCATCAAATTGGCAAAGATCATCTTTTTTAGAAAACAACAACTTTTTAATCATCTTGGGGAAAAGAGATACCCTGGTGCACTGCTGATGGAGTTATAAATTAATAAAAAGTCACTAAACTGTTTAAACATTTTGATCCAGAAATATCACTACTAGGCCTAAACCCCAAACAGATCAAAGAAAGAAGTCTCATGTGTACAAAAAATATTTATAGTACAAAAAATTGAAAACTAAGACAACGCCAATCTGGAAGATGTTAAAGTTATGGTATATGAATGTAATGGACTATTACTTCATCATAAGAAATGACTAAATAGATGGTTTAAGAGAAAATTTAGAAGACCTACATGAACTGATACATAGTGAACTAAGCAGAAACAAGACAAAAATTTATACAATATAGTAAAGAAAAATAACTTTATAAGACTTAAGAACTCTAATTCAATAACAAAGCAAGATTCCAGAGAACTGAAGATGAAGCATGATACTCATCTCCTGTAAGTTAGGTGCTAAACTTAATAAAAAAGGAGACATATGTTTTTGGATGTGGTTAATGTCAGAATTTACTTTGTTTAATTATTAATTTTTGTTATGAGGACCTTTTTTTTCCTTTTTTCTCCCCCCCCCCACTTTTTTTGTTCAATTGGGGGGAAGAAATTTGGAGGGAGACAATATTAGTGCTTGTTAATTGAAATGAATTAATTGTTTTTTAAAGGGAAGGTCATGCCAACTTAACCTCAGTTCCTTTTGTGACATGGTATTACTGGATTGAAAGATAGGGAAATAAAATATATAAAATATAAATATATTTTATCAATGCCTAATGGAGGAAGTGTATTATAGTGAAAAGAGCAATGTTGTAAAGTCGGGGGGACGTAGGTTCAAATCTCCCTCTGATACTACCTGTCTGACCTTGAACAAATTATGTAATCTCACTTCCTTCATCTCTAAAATGAAGGGATTCAATTAAATTGACCTCTGAGGTTACTTTCAATTCTAAATCCATGAAACTATGATTTAGAGCTAAACAAAGCAGGTGACAAACTCACTTGTAGAGCTATCTTTCCGGACATGAAAGGGAGATTTGGACTAAATGATAGCATAGTCAGGTAATGTGGGACTGGTAGAAGGACAAAACCCAAAAAGTCATCATTGATGAGTAAAGTCTCCTTGGAGAAACAGGGTATTTGGCCTTGAGCTATTTAACACTTTCAGCCATGACTTGATTAAAGGCATAGGTGACAGGCATATCAAATTTGCAGGTGAAACAAAACTAGGAAGGCTAACTAATTGGAGAGCAAAAAAGAAGACAAAAAGATCTCTAAAGGGCAGACTACCTGGGTCAAGTATAATAAGCATAATTATAAAGTCTTGCATTCGAGTTCAAAAATAGCAACTTCACAAATTTTTCATCTGAAAAGGATATAGGAGTTTCAGTGGACTATAAACATATATATATATATAAACACACACATATACATATATATATAACCCATACATACACACATGTGTATGTGTATGCGTATATATGCATATATATACACAAAACACATACATACATATATATACACAAACACGTATATGTACACACATATGTATGTGTATATATATATGCATATATATGCATACACGTAAACGGTAGGATATAACAGTGAGAAAAAGATTACTATGGCAATAGCATTAAGAGGCAGTTATTACTACAAAATAAATCCCCCCAAATCAATAGCATTCCTATAAAATAATTTTTAAAAACTACACACACACAAGAAACAATAACAGAAAGGGAAATCCCATTCCAACTAACTACAAAATGCATAAAATATCTGGGGCACAACTTCCCAAAGCACAAAAATGACATGTATATTCAATCACAAAGCAATCCTTAAAGAAATAAAAAGCAGTCTAAAGGAGATACTTTACAGATCTTGATAAAATAACAAAATTCATTTGGAAAAACAAAAGATCTAGAATATCAAGGGAAATGATGAAAAGAAGAATGCAGGAAATAGCACTTCCAGACCTCAAACTATATCATAAAGCAGCATCAATCAAAACCATCTAGTATTGTTTGAAGAACAGAGAGAAAGATCAATGGAACAAACTAGACAAGGAAGATTCGGAAAAAAAACAACTCAACAAATTAATGATTGATAAAATAGGAAACATAAGTAAGCTACAGGAAAATTCCCTATTTGATAAAAATGGCTGGGAAAACTGTAAAGCACTCTGGCAGAAATTGGGCTTAAAACCACCTTACATTATATATCATAACACAGTCTAAACTGATATGTGGCCATGATATTATGAATATTCCACAATATTATAATTGGGGAATGGCTAAACAAGCTGTGGCACATGAACATAATTAAATACTACTGCGCTATAAGAAGGGATATATGTAATGAATATAGAGAAGCATGGAGAAATTTACTTGAATTGATAGGGAGTGAGATAATCAGAGCCAAGAAAATAATATACACAATAAGTACAACAATGTAAATAGAAAGAATGACACACCAAAAAAACAAAAGCAAATGTAACAAAATTATAAAGATCAAGTGAGACTCAAATGAAGAGAAATGAGAAAAAAATCCCCAGCCTAAGTGGGAGGTTCACAGGTGTTAAAAACTGCACATTTTTGGACTTTTTCAATGTATCAATCAGTTGTACTGCTTTTTTCCCCCCTTTCTAAAAAATGCTATTTGTTATATGGGATAGTTCTCTAGGATGGAGAGAGGGAGGGATACTTGGGATACTATGGTAATTTAACAAACAGATAATACCAATTAAAAACAACAACAACAACAACAACAAAAATTTAAGGCAATTACAAGAACAAGGGAATAGAAAAGACCTGCTCTATTCTGTCCTGGTAAACCACAACTATGTTATCATGTTCGGTTCTTGGCGTTTCACATTAGAATAAATATTGATAAATGTAGGAAACACTCAGAGATCAACCAGGGTGGTAAAGGACTTCAAGAAAATGCTATATGAGCATGAGTTGAAGGAACTGGGGTTATTTTGCTAAGACAAGGAGAGACTTTGAGAAGACGATGGGAGAGAGGTCACAGAAGAGCGATATCCAAGAATTTGAAGGGCTGTAATGTGCAAGTGGAATTATTAGTTTTGCTTGGCTTAACTCTAGACAGCAAAAGTAGGAACAAAGAACGGAAGTTGCAAAGAGGGAAATTTAGGCTTCATGTCAGGAAAAGCATTAAAAAATAGAACTTTTCAAAACTGAAAAGGGATATCTTTGAAGGCAATAGTGTGATACCCTAAGTGTTAGTTTTCAAGGAAACAAAGGAGGCCACTTGTCAGTTATATTGAAGACGGAACTATTCATCAGTTATAAGCTGATTTAGACGGCCTCTAACAGGAAATAAGTTTTTCCAAATAAATGTTACCCTATATTCAAAGCATCAATATTTTAACACAAAGGTACCTCTAATTCATCTTAAACCCAATAATGCATGTGGAACTATCCATGTTATACATATACTCTTATACACGCATAGTAAATTTTTAAATCCAATTTTTGATGTATATATCAAACAAAATTCAATAATCATCTAAGCAGTTAGATAAAAATAAAATACTGGGCAAATTTTTATGGTCTGAGAACCACAAGCTACCAAATAGGAAGAATATATGTAACAGACTCCATGCCAGCACCATAAAGTAGTGTTGCCATATTACCCATATACTATAATGGACTCCATTCAATGTTTTTGAAGAATAAATACCTTTCTTGCCACTGAACCATACCTTTATTTGTATAAACAACCAGTTTTCTTAGAGATATTTAACTTTTATGGGAATCTTGAGTTTTTGAAATAGGAAACATACTTCACTTTCAAAATACTGTTTCCTTTATTACTGTGTCCTCCTTTTTTCAGCATATTGTTTCCTTTATTATCCTGTCCCTGCACTTATTTCTCTAATGAAAACCTACAACCTCCTTCCTGCTCCTTTCTAAACACTAAATTTTCCTATCATCTTTCTCTATCTTAAAGTTATATTTCTGAATATCAAAAAATTAATACTAAATGCATTGGAAGTATGCTTATATAATATTTTCTTACTGTTTCAAAACTTAAACTGCCTCCTCAATAAGAAAGAGAAGGAAATTTAAATGCACAACTGAAATAATTATGGAGTAAAGTTGAGACCACAGAAACATGGAAAATTCTAAACTAAGATTTAGTACAGCATGAACTGCCATGTTGCACTCTAGTAGAACTGTTTCTGATTTGTTTGTAGAGTGTTATCTCATATTGTTAAATCTGTTCCTTGAAATACACAATGCATGAAACATGGTCAATATTTCAATGATTTTGGAATTGCCTAAAAACTCCATGAGATCTTACACTTTTAACACAACTGTACCTGTGAATGCACAGATATTTTCAACCTTCTAAAAAAGTTAATCCTATCAGTATTACTCTACATTTAAAGGCCTTCTTATGACAAACTAAATTAATTCAGAGTCTAAGACTAGCACTTCATCATCTTCTTTGCTGTTGTGTCTGAGTTCTGTGGCATTCTAGAGCAGTGTACCTCACTTTACATAGAACACATGAAATAGTACTTTGGCACAAAGGGAGTAGGTAGAGAGCTGCCTCTGCTTGCCTTCTTTTTTATTCATGCTAGCTTACATCCTAAAACTGTTACTATAAGAAAAGGAGGGCAATGGTACTGTGCTCAAGCTCCATTGAATTGTGAAAGGCAAAATAGTATCATCCAAGATGTGAAGCATGAAGAAAAGCCAAATAACAGTATTAAAGACTGTTATGTCCTTTCAAACAATATGTAAAAAAAAAAATGGTGTAAGACAAATTGGGAGACAGGCGAGATGTTTGCTTTAAGGAAATTTGTGTATATTATTCAAATAAAGTTCTGCACTATATTCACTGAATATTTATCTTCAATAGGAGACAGTTAACATACTGGCACAAATTAGAAAAAGCAAACACAAAAATCTTTAAAGGAACATTCTGGCAATACAGTTCACACCTCAGGTACAAAGAAAGACTCAGAGAGAGACACAATTCCTTTGTCAACAGAAGTTGCTATGAGGCTAGGGCCATTCAAGCTGAGCTTTGCCTATTAAAGAATATCTTAGAATTTCATTTCCTTGAATGCTCAACTTAAGTACCAAATAACTGTTAGTATTCTGCCTCCCAAAATTACTTTGTATTTATTTTGTATAAATTCTGTCTATATTTATTTAGATGTCGCCTGACTAGATTAAATGTAAACTCCTTGTGCGTAGACACTTTCATTTTTGTCTTTGCATCCCCAGGCTTAGCCCAATGCCTAGCACATAGTAGGTCCTTAACAAACTGAAGTACTTGTTAGTTATTGACTGATTCATAAAAAAGCTGTCCTTTCCTTCCTTGTTATGCTCTCATGTCCTTTATTCAGTCTTAGTACATTTGAAAGGCAGAAAAGGAAACAATCTTTTAGAGAACAGATAAAAATCTGACACAATTGAGAGCAACAAGTCCCTGGAAAGAGGTAAAATCTTTGTGGGGGGAAAAAAGACAGAAGCAAAAACAAAACTCCACCAAGAAGTGATACAGAGAAGTTTATTAAACCAAAACAAATAGTTTCATAAAAGACCTAAATGTTCACAGATATAAATAAACTGAGACCTCCCTAAAGCATGTTCTTTAGGGTTCATAGTCACAATAAGTCCTCAGAAAACTCCTTAGATGTGGTTCAAGCCAAACCAGCCTTATACTATGATCCCTAACAAATAAGGTCACATCCCCTGGAGTTTTTCTGGGTGATGTGGAAGTGAGGGAATTCAATGAAGGAGGGTAATACGTCAGGCAAGAAAAGCCAACCTCATACAAGGTAAATACTATTGAAACCAGTTAATGGTGTTGTTTAACACACACACATACATACATACATACACACACACACACACACACACACACGGAACTTATTACAAAAAAGAGGAAAACTAATCATTCTGAAATGGGTATACTACTCAAGCATTCCTTTAAAAGGAGATTTAAACAAGGAAAATACTAAAAGAAACTAAACTATGCATTCCTTCATTTAATAAACACTTATTAAACTATGTATTTATTAGACACTATAAACTATTCAAAGATAGATAACTCGGATACCATCCTAGATGAATTTATCGTCTGGTAAATAAGACAACACATCTGTATGTATGAAGGAAAGAAATGGAAAAAAAATTCCTAGGTAAGTACATGACAGTATGCTATAGACTTTGTACACAGGTGCAAAAAGAATTCAGTTAAGAACACAATGCACTGGGGTCAATCAATGAAAAGTTCTTGGAGAAAGTTTCCTGACCCAGTCTGAAAAACCATAGATCAGTAAAAAGAACAATAGGGCCCTGGGGAGAACTGCAGATAGAGAGTATTATATTCAATTTTGGGCACATATTATACATAAAAGTAATAAGGTGGAATGAAAGTATCCAGAGAAGAAAGACCAAAACAGTGAAGAGCCTCAAGGATACAACATACAAAGATCTATTGAAGCAACTACAGGTGTTTGGCCTGGAACAAAGGAGACTTTGGAAGGATGTGATGGCTGGCTTCAAATATTTGAAAAATTGTAACCTGAGAGATTAGATTTATTCTGTTGGGCCTCAAGAGACAGAAATAAGAACAATGGTTGGAAAATGAAAAGAGGAAACTTTAGGTTTGATGTTAGGAAAAACTTCTTTACAGTTAGAGTTATCCAAAAGTGCAGTGGGCTTTCCTGGGACATAGTAGATTCCTCTTTCTTGGAGGCTTTCAAGTAAAGGTCAATTACTCGCCAGCTACTTTGTAAAGGGAATGCTTTTTCCTGTATGAAATGGACTAGATGGCTATGGAGGTGCTTTACCACTCTGACAATTCTGTGATTCTGAGTCTATTAACCTAGAAAGAATTAGCAAGAGTCTCTCAAGTTCATGTATATTTGCTTATATACAAAGCAAATGTAAACACCTTTTTTGGGTTCCTATCGAATACTACATAAAATATGTAATTTTGAGTTGTAGATTTATGTGGAAAGATAGGAAACAAGTTTGGAAAGTTAAGATGTAGCTAATTGATGGAGTTCCTTAAATACCCAAATAAAAAATAAACACCTTGTTAAGTTATCAAATAATAAATAAATAGATAAAACATTTATTAGGATTAGACATATACCCAAATATAATGTGACTATTCTATTTTCATCAAATGTATGCCATCAAAATAGCAGACTACCACTTGTGCATTAATCTTTTAAAACTTATCAATTAAATAAACTGTAATTGATTATGATGGACAAGATACATAACATTTACTCTAGTCAATATTGCATTAGTAACTTGTGATACAGCATCTAAGAATTATAGTTGAATAGAATTTTGTTTAGTAAACCAACTACAATTTTAATTTTGCAGATATAGAGACAGACTTCTACAAAGCTGTAATCCCAATGCTTCAACATATCATAAGTTTTTGAAAGCTATACCAGTGAAGTAAAAGTTACAGAAGGTTCTCTCAAGCTGAAAAGACTTCAAGTATGGATTCTCAAAAAGATTATGTCTATACTGTAAAAACCAATCTATCTAAGAGTAGTGAAGCCCATCACTACTAGCATGCTGACAATTTGGTGATGAATTATATGAACATGCCAATCCATAAAACAAAGAAAAATACCAAATACTAAGACTTCTTTGGTACCTTTCTGTTTTTGCTTTGATAGTGGGAGAATGATCAAAAAGGGAGAAGCAGATACTAAGAATCATACAGTGCTGAACTATCAATAAACACTAAGTCGGTTGTTAGTACTCTAAAAGTGACATATTTTCCTTGACCTTGTCACAAAAAAATAAAAAAATGGGAGACAAAAGGAAGTTGTATGTAAATGGATGACTCACAAGTTTTCCTTGAATGAAGCAAATAAGGGAGTTGGTTTTATTACATATCCAACAGTAACAAGAAAAAGTAGTTTATGAATGATTGGTCAGATCGTATTGTGGGGATCATAATAAATATCTGCAGAAGGATGATCATAAAAATAACTGCAGCTTACTATGATCCAACATCTGTCACAGACGTTAAGGAAGTAGAAAAAATTAGGAAGAACTTGGTAAGGCCGTCCAAATTAAATCAACACCTACTTTAATATTTAGTAACTTCAATGCAAAGTTGAACGTGTACGTTGGAAAATATGGTTCAGGAAAAAGAAATGAGAGATGACAAAAGCATCTCAAAGACAACTTTGAAAGACTTAAGAATTCTGATAAATTCAGGAACCATCCATGATTCCACAGAACTGATGATAAACCATGCTAAAGATGCAAAATGAAAAAGACATTTTTAGACACAGCTAATGGAGGAATATATTTGGTTGGTGTATGCATATTTATCACATGGATTTTCTATTTTTTTTCAAAATGGGTGGGAGGAATAGAAAAGAATGTTTATTAATTGAAAAAAATAAATTCAAAAGGATAAAAATCAAATAAGAGGGGCCAATAGCTTACTTATAGACCATACCACAAAAATCACACTTACATATCACAAACATTTTCTTCAAGAAAAGAATTTCAAAATGCTAGCCATGGTAAACACTAAATAACATCATAAAAATGAAGATGCTTATATTTAATTAATTAATTTTTTTTAAGGCAATTGGTGTTAAGTGACTTGCCCAGGGTCACACAGCTAGTATGTGTCAAGTGTTTGGTCTGAGGCCGGATTTGAACTCAGGTCCCCCTGACTTTAAGGCTGGTGCTCTATCCACTGTTTCACCTAGCTGCCCCAAGATGCTTATATTTTAACAAAGAGGATATGATTCATTACTGTAGCAAGAATCATTTACAAATCTGCCATCCATAGAACCACCAAATTGTTCAAGAAAGGGTAAACATTAATATAAATCCAGAAGAATACAAACAATGAAAAGATATAGCATACAATTAAAATAACTCCAGACCTGACCTATTTAAAGAAGCTATTGAAGCCTCCCAAAAAAGGGGGTAGGAGATTGGGGTGAAGAAAAGAAACAGAATCACATAATAAAAAAGACCAGAAGAATTTCATACAGAAGTGTAACTGACATAAATCAACTGTCATAATGAAAAGAGTTAAAAAAGCTTTGAAACTACCTCAGTAGGCAAACACTTGTTATCTTTTTCAAATGGTGATATATGGCAATCAAGGGTCAATCTTGTATAGCCTACAAACTTACATGCAACATTTTAGGGAAGAGGATGGTAGAAGAGCACAAGCATTGTCTTAAAAAAAAAAAAAGAGGCAGTATAGAAAAAAACAAGTATAATGAAAGCTTGGTAAAACATCCAACTAAGCAAAAGTATACCTAAAGCCTTTAAGGACAAAACTAGAAGAAAGAAAACATATATAAAAATGGGGAAAATATATATATTTAAAATGTTTATAAAGAACTTTTTTCTCTATCAAGGATAGCAAAACTTCTGCATCTGGATGTGCTGCCTGAAGAAGTAGAAATGGCACCAAAGCAAACAAAAGGGGCAAAGCAGCTAGATTAGACTAAGAGTGTGTGTGTGTGTGTGTGTGTGTGTGTGTGTGTAAAGCAATACAATTTGAGGGCATTAAGGAATCAATTCTCAAGCCACCAGAAAGAGGGGAAGCAACTAAAGATGTAAATATATCTCATATTTTTTTAAAAAAGGTCACTAAGAACATATGAAATACAACCAATTCATAAACTTTCACATTTATACAAAAATTTAAGGAAAATAGTCTAGACGTGCATTTAAGGCATCCTTTATGAAGGAATAAAAAGGAATAGGGAAGATTTTGTAAACCAAATTCCACAGAAGAGAATTTTTTACAATCACAATTATCTGACAGGTAACAGAGAATTCAAGATCCTACTATGATAACTACTTGGTGACTATAATAAAGTATTTAATCCAGGAAAAAAAAATCACCTTAACAAATGTCTCCCAAACAAATGTTGAACATCAGAGAAGATTCTTTGAAAGATTTAACAAGAGATAATTTTGTTTGACTACCTTCTGATTATTAACATCAAGCGAAGGATAAAAAAGTAAGATGAATATTTCCCAGAAATATTTGGCACTGTTTTAGAGGAAGTCCAGTGCAGAATCCAAATAGAAGAGGGATTGCCTATAAATGGTGAAATGCTCAAGATGTGTGGAATAGTGTTGATTGCCTCAAACCCCAAAACAATTCAGTGCCTACTAAGTAAGATCCATAATCGCCAAAAGATTCTGTCCTATCTACAAGGAAATAAATCAATTAGATGAATGACCATTGTCCACATGGTCCACAATGATCATTGTAATCTATGCAGAGAAGGTGCGACACAGAATATCAGCATTGAAAGTGACCTCAGAGGCCTTTCAGTCCACCCATAACCCCTCCCAAGAAAACCCCAATAAAACACAAATGGTCATCCAATTTTTGCTTGAAAACTTCCAATAGCGGGAAACCCAGTACTTCCCAAGGTAGTATTCTAATTTTGGAGAGTTTCCCTATAAGAAAGTTTTTCCTTATAGCAAGTCTAAATTTACCTTTCCACTTCTATCCATTGTTCCTAATTTTGCCTTCTAGGGTCAAAAAGAAGATTAACCTCTCTACCATATGACAGGTTTTCAAATACTTAAAAACAGTTATCACATTCCCTCCAAGTTAACTTTTCTCCAGACTAAAACTTCCCAGTTCCTTCGGATTCATAGATGGCATAGACTCAAGACCCTTAACCATTTGGGATGCACTAACCTGAACGATCTCCAATTTGTGTCCTAAAATGTGGTCTAAACTAAAAACAATAGTTCTGGTATGATCTCACTATGACATAACAGAGAGTAACTATCACCTCTAATACATTTATCTTGGAAGGAAATTAAAAATTGATAATTAGCTGGACCTGGAATTCAACAGACAGGAAAAGGGGCTAGGTTGCCTTTGGGACATAGTCAAGTTATGTTGTTGTTGTTGTTGTTGTTTTTAAATGACCTCAAACTTCTGGATAAAACAAAAACTAAGCCTTTGTTTAGAAAGAAAAAAATGGCAACAAGCAACCAGTAAAAAAATGAAAGTCAATCAATGTTTTTTCAGTGACTAATGTGTACCCCAAGCACTTTCAAGGAATTGTGGAGCTACTAAAGGAAAAAAAGGGATATTGACCCCTTCCTTGAAAGTATTGCAATTTGCCTGGGGAAGAAAAATTCACATTTTAAAGAACTTAAAAACAGAAGAAACATCAAGTGTGCAAAATACTATGCAGAAATAAAAACTTTCTATAGCCACACTAGGGCAACAGAAAAGAATGTTCTAAATTAAATATTGTTAATATAAAAATCTTGTAATACAAATCAACTGCAAGGTGGAAAGGGTCATGAACTGTGAGAAGAGATCATTTTATATAGACATAATGGCCACAAGTCAAGGGGCAGGTTTAATTCAGTGTTTGATACAATGCTAGTATTGATTGCCCTGAAATATATTTATTAACCAGGCTGGACAGTCAGACTAGAAATTTACCAACTACATAGGCTATAGATACTCTGCATGAAGATCTAAAAACATTAAGCATATTTTTGTGAAAGAAATATTAAGTTCTTTAGCAAAATGATATCAGTTAGATATAGTAAAAGGTAATGCAGCTGTTTCACTGAAAATGGAGGGAGGTAGAGGGGAACGTAGGTTCAAGGAAAGACCTTGATGGATTTTCTAAAGTCACTTTTTATGCATGAACGTACAAAACAATGACCTGCTTGGCAAGTCAAATTCTAAAAGTTACAAGGCTATAGATAAAAAGATACTCATTTTTTCCCCACTCATCAAGGGCTTCAAAACAACACAAGGTTTTTCTTAGTCTCAGGAAAGCATCTGCACTGCCTTTCAATGAATCTGTGCTTCCTGACTCATTTCATTAGAGTATTGCTGGCTCCCCCGTCCCAGAAAATAAAGCTATTTTAAAACCTGACAAAGCCTTTCTACAGTCTCAGTATATATAAGCCTTAAGTGTTTTGCACTAGGACAGCAAGGTCAAGTTTTGTGTTGCTGGTCTATCTGGTGAATGGGCATTCTGCTTAAAGGAATTTTCTAGTAAAGGGAAAAATAACTACAAACTTCTTTCGGTTCAGCTCATTATCAGTTATCTAAAGTAGCCATTTTCTTCCTCAAAAAGTTGAGTATTCTGAAGATGATCTAACCTTTATTTATAATTAAGGATCATACCCTTTGAATATAAGTAATAAGTTTTCAGTATTGCAGATATAAAAAGTACAAATACATAGATCCTAGGACATACACTAGAGGTTATGTTGCTTATTTTAAAAAATAATAATTCCTAATTAACAGCTAATTCTTTGATGGTTTCTTTCTCTTAATGTAGAATTCAGGAAAAAATTTTAATTAAGAAGTCTGGTTATTTGGGTTATAGTTAACTCAATATTACTACAGTTGAGGAGACAACCAAAAAACAATTAAATAAAATCTAAGTGCAGAAGGAATTTTAAGTTGTCCCTAAAAATCAGAAAGCCTCTGCTCATATTCCAGCTCTTTAGCTGTTTAACTTGTATGAAATTTTCTTTCAGCTTTCTCATCTTAAAATGAGGATAAAGATATCTTTTTTATCTGTTTTCAAAAGCTGTTATAAAAATCAAATAAGATTCTAGTAACACTCATGATTTTATCAAGTAGGGGACCCAGATTGAGGAACTTTGTCTAACGATGCAAATTCTTATCTTCCATACAATTTTTAATCTTATAGAGTTGCAAATAAGACATACATAAAAGTACTCTGAAATTAGAATGAATTATATAAATGCAAGGTGAGATTGCTATTTAAATTTTTTTGTTAAATTTTGCTGCTTTTGGTGTGGTGGGCCAAAGAAAGTGTCTGATGGCTGTTAAACTTATTAAGAAGCAAAGCTTACTATTATCCTTCTCATTAGGCTGCTGCAGCATACCTGAACAAACCTGAGGAAACCACCAGGGGAAAAAAAAAGTTCTCAGGATCTATATCTATATCTTTGAGCTATGTCTCAAAAAAATACTCTAATGGGACCACTTAGTCAGATATACTCAGAACAAGCAGGGTAATAGATATGTTTCACAATCTCAGTTTAGTTCTACCAGAAGAGCTGAAGGGAAGCAATCTGCTCTTCTCCTCAATTACATTAGAACAGCCTCATTTGATAAACAAGTACCAATTACAGTATTGCTCCAAAAAGGCTACACTTTTCTTTTCTCAAATCTGGCTTATATGAAACCTGCGTATGGCCCATAATCATGCTTTGACTGGCTTTTTTCTACCCTGCACCTAACTTCCTGGTGTAAGAGGTGTAAACCACCTCTGTCCAAAAGTAAATTTGCTCAAGGTGTTTGCTTGTTTCTGTCACTGCTTTGGGGGGGGGGGGGGGAGAGAGAGATGTTAGAATTTCTTCCCTGGCAGAACAGCACCCTACTGGACTCAGTTTCAAACTTTCCTTCTCAATCACTGAAATGTTGAACTTTCACAATAAAAAGTTAATTATTTTAAAATACATGCCTAGGTTGCTCTCCTTTCAAAAAGATTCCTTTTTAAAGGCAGATGACACATATTCAGAGCAATAGACTAATTAATAAACAGCTAGGGGGAGGAGAGGGAATCCTGACAAATTCCATTTTGGGCACCGTGCAATGTTTCCAAAGGCTGAAGTTTCAAGAACATATAACTAACCAAAGACAGTCTCTATAGACAGCTTAATATATAAATGCTGGTAACTATACATTCAAGCCTTTTACAACTTTGCTCCCAGCTATAACTCTGAAGCATCATTATATATTCCTGCCCTTTCAGACTCTGTGATTCAACCAAACTAGCCTCCTCTCTGTTCCTCATAGGTGTAACTTCTTTTTCTCCACACATTTGTACTGACTGTCCCACAATACTGGAATGCACTTGCCCCACCCCACCTCTGAATGTCTCTTTCTTCAAAACAGTTCTTAACCTAAAATAGATTTTAGAGGGTTGGTGAGCTTAAATGAGAAAAAAAAATACATGTCTATTTTCAGTCCTCTATAACTGAATTTAGAATTGTCTTCAATTAATGTTTTTCAAAAAATTATTCTGAGGGGTGCTGAGTAGTGCAACGAATAGAGCACCAGCCCTAGAGTCAGGAAGACCTGAGTTCAAATCCAGCCTCAGATACTAACTAGCAGTGTGAACCTGGGCAAGTCATTTAACTCTGATTGCCCAAAAAAAAAAAAATTATTCCAACACTGGAGCCTTAGGCTTCACCAGACCGCCAAAAAGATCCACAACACAAAAAAAGGTATTCATGTAGAATTGCCTGTTCTATATGAAGCCATTTGTGATACCTTCAAATGCTAGTGCTCTCCCTCTCAAATTACTCACTTAACAACTTTATGTTTATCTGTATTTATTTCATATGTATTTGTCTAACTCTTTACGTAATATACAGCATGGCACAATAGACAGAAGAAAGAACATTGGGGTTCAAGTCCTGTCTCTGACCCACATCAGTAGGGTGACCATGGGTGATCACCCAGCCTATCAGTACTCAGGACAGCCAAGACTAAGTTGCTGAGAAGGTGCATTGGTAAATGCAGTTTCTTTACTGGGAGTTTCCTACATTAAATAAATAAACCACAAGTTTACTTTTACTTGTTGTCTCTCCAGTTAGAATGTAAGCTCATTTCAAACAGGGATTATTTCATTGACTGTATTTGTATCCCCAATACAATATAAGGCTCACAGTGGCCACTCATACATATCTATTTCACCTCATAATCATTGCCACTGCATAACTGTCACAACCTGATTGAGTGTGGTTGGTTTTGCTTTTTTTTTTCAATCTAAAAATTGGTTTATAACCTTTCATCACATAATTGTCGCATGGTATAATTCTGTTCACACTGCTTAAAAGGTAAACAGAGCAGCAATGTATTCACCAGTGGGATATGGATACACATTTATGTCTTGTGCATTGTGAGCCACAAGCCTGGAATTCTCAGCACACACTCCTTGTCAGTATTCAATTTTAACGTATATTCATGAGTATTCTGTGCATTCTAATCTTGCACCAAAGACAGCTGAGTAATAAATGATTTTTAAGTAAAACTGGCACAATTTTTTAAAAAGCTTCACATAATGGTCGCACCCCACTTTTCTGCAAAAAATTTTTGCATAAAATCTGGGACAATTATGTGGTGAAATACGGTATATGTTGATCAGTTGATTCTTTAGATGATACAACAGAGAAAAGTGCTAGAAAATTTAAAACTTGTACTATCTGTAGACTATATGCTTATTTTTTATATTTCACTGAAGGGTTAATTACTAATTATTAAGAACTTTAAAATTCTCCACCCTCTCAAAAGCCATCCTCAGTAGCTCTCTCCTGGAACTTCCTTCAGTGCCTGGGGCCTCCTTGCCCAAGAACATCCAACTGTGCCAGGAAGGTTCTAATCCTAGAATATCCCTTTACCAGGTTCCATGGTAGACTAAATATCTGGAAACCAGGTGACTGAGGTCTAAGTTTTATCAGTTACCAGAAGAAAGACAGGCTCAAAGGTGAAGTGAGATAAGGTCTCACACCTCAAGAAATTACAAAGGACCAGAACCCACGTACAAGAGCAGAGGTCATCAAAAAGCAGTGACTTGGGGGCAAAGAAGTTCCTGTTCTCTGCTATAATTCTTATTGACTGGGTATGTGCTTCTCAACTAATACACTGATTCAAACAGGAACTTCAGGTAGCTAGAAAGTTATCTACCCATAACTAATACCTTTGCTCTGGTTTTGGCTATGGTAATGTTAGAAGAACTAGAGCTAGAAGTGTTCTTGCACATTTAAGGGAAATTCTCATTATTAGGTTTGAAAATAACCACTTGTCCAACAAATACTTACTGACTCATTGACAATGGTTAAGTGGACTTCAGCATTGATAACAGGGATTATTTTACATTACGTTTCAAACAGAGAGCCTGGAAGGGTACTGGAAGTGTACCCCTATTCTTTAGAAAGAAGTATTTTCCTCCTTCCACATGCATGGCCACCACTACCTAAAAGCCAAAATCTGGAAGGGATCTGCGGGTCATAGGAACACAGACTTTACCACATCAATACCCATTGTGTTATGTGAGGAAGTGGTAACGGCATTTAAGAAGATGAAATCTGGGAGGAGTAACTGAATTCAACTATATACCTATGGAAGAAATACTGGAGACAACACAATTTTAAAGGTATTAAGGTGATGGATTCTCAAGTTATTTAAAAAAAAAAGAGATTCCAACAGATTTTTTTTTTTGAGGAATGATGGTACTATTTTTTAAAAAAGTGAATGGGAGGAAATTAGCAACAAATGGCCCATAATCTCGCTTTCTCTTTCTCTTTCTCTCTCTCTCTCTCTCTGTCTCTGTTAAGGAATGAGGTTAAGTGACTTGCCCAGGGTCACACAGTTGGTAAGTGTCAAGTGTCTGAGGCTGGATTTGAACTCAGGTCCTCCTGATTCTAGGTCCGGTGCTCTATCTACTGCACCACCTAGCTGTCCCATAACTTTGCTTACTTATCCTTCCAAAAATTTCTATGATTATAAGCCATGCAAACATCAAGGATCTCTTCAATGAAAATATCAAACACAATGGACAGGTTTTACTTATGATATTCTGTAGCAGTCTACATATTTACAGTTATACAACTGGCCAAAGGGCAGAAAGATTTTAAGAGCCAAACCTTATCTATTACTGATAGTTTAAAACACTTGATTCAGAAGAAAATAAACCCCTGAAATTTCTTCTCAAAGTATAACATGGGCCACATGTTAAAAGTATACAAGACTCCATGAAAGATGTCACAAGACAGATAACTTTATTAAACGATCCTACAAATACTGATATCAAGTGAGATGCAAAACAGAGAGACACACATGTCATCTACGGTGTTTGGCAATATCATGGAAGATGCCCTGTGTAAAGTCATAACAAAGGAAGGATTCCCTGGTGGTGAGGTTCTTCAAATACTCCTATTCATAACTGATTCTGTACTAATAACAAAGGTGCAGGAATTCAAACCAAGCCAAGAGATCAGTCTCATAATGAAGCAAAATATATGAAAAATAAATTGCCAAAAATAAAATTATGGTTGGACTGAAAGCCCAAATTGCTTTGTTACTATACGTACTTTGGTCAGATACTGCAGAGGAACAATAAGTCAAGGCCAGAACTGAGTAGAAAGAGATCTGGCTGCAATATATTTGGGAAACTTTACAGTGTTTTCAGGGATCCTAAATATTGTCATTACTGCAAAAGTCTCTCTCTTTGACATCTATATTTTCTTGCGGATTCTATATTCCTGTGAATCATGGAACACCACAGTTTCAAAAACTGTCACCACAAAGTAATTTGAGATTCTTCAGTGGGCAGTAGAGAGTACTAATAATCAGTGCAGAGTAATTTTCATTTCTATTCACCTATCTGCAAAGATTTTTTTACAAGCATATTCATCCTTTGTTAATTGGGGAGGCGGAACAACAGCCTCTGACTAACAATATCTATTCATAAATGTAGTAGTCCATTAGACTAGGAGGTCCTTCAGATCAGACAGTTTTTTACCATTCTTTATATCCCCAGCACTTAGCACAATGCCTGGTACATAGGAGGCACTAAATAAATACTCACTAATTGATTCACTAGTATCTAATATCTTTCATGATAGGTAAAGGGACAGCTTATTTATAATCACTCAAGATTACAAGGATTTCTCAGGGAATATCCAACAGTTCTATTTGCTCTGTGTAGAAGGGCATGTCTAATATTTTAAGTTTCATCTTTAAGTCTATCTTAACATATCCATCTCCATGGGTGAAGTAGTAGGCATTCTACTTTCATTTAAGTAAAGCCCAAAAGAGGTACATCAAAAATGGAGGCCAGGTGACTCTACTTCTAGTACTTCTGGTTTTCTCACAAACTTCTACTATATTTCTCCACCTCCAATTCCCCAGACTACAAAAGCAGTCTTACAAAAATCTCACTTGCCTTCTGACCTGTTAAGTCAAATAATATTTTTATCCAAATAGTCTTTTTATGCTATATCAGTTTTATGCTGTATCAGTTCTAATATATTTTTAGCAAGCTATTTGGAGCAAGAAGCTTCTTTTAAATTTGCTCCTTTCACCCTAAGTTACTAGACTGCAAAGTATGCATTTTAGAGCTGTGCAGAGTCAGCTCTGATATTGCAGGTCCACTTAAAGAAAATTGCAAATGGCCATGCTTGAGCCACCCAGAATGCAGAAGCAATGGAGGGTGCCTATGGAGATGCAAAATGCAGTCTTGTAGAGTTCTGTTTTTTTCTCGAGTTAAACTTTCTTTGTATAGATCCTTTTAAAAGGGTCACTCATTAAACTATCCTACCAAAATATCCACTTGCATTTTCAAAAACATCTCAAAACAAATATAAAATAAAAATAAAAATAAAATTAAAACATCATATCAGGATCATAAATTTAGGACTTGCAAGGATCCTGGATGCCATCTAGTCAAAATACATCATTTTACAAGTAAGAAAACTAAGGCCCAAAGAGATTAAGTAATTTTCTGATTATCATATTCGTAGTAAATTTGTGAGCTAGTATTCAAACTAAGATCCAAATCTAGCACTCTTTCCACTGAATCACAACAAATGCATATGTCTTCGAAAAGGGTCTCCAATATTACCAAACTGAGCTGCCCAACTGATTTTTCCAACCAACCTGACTTGGCCTAGTCTTCTCATATTGCACTATCTCTAAGGATCCATTAGGAGTTAGGGAAAAATTTTTTTTTAAAAAGGAACGTAGAAAGCACACAAGACATAAATTTAGAAATCTCATCCAATCTAAAACAGTCTAATCAACAGGATACAAACGTGGAAAATATGTCCAAGGGAGAGATCATGTCTCAAATATTCAAAAACGCTGGAAAAGTCCCCTCTCTAGACTAAGATTTACATAAATAGATCCGTAAGTTTATATATGCAACTAAATATTTAGGAAGGCTCATCTCTTTCAGGACAATGAAATTAACCCCAGTAAGGTATTCAGAATAGTATATTTTGGAGTAACTACTAGATTACAGTATTTGACCCTGAAAGTTCTATTTCATAAAGCTATTTATATGGAGACAAACTCTATATCTAAAAAGTGCAGATATGCTTTTTTATTTCCTTTGCTGTTTGGGGGAGGGAAAAGCATTCCTGATTTGTATATTAAAGCACAAGCATCTGTCCTACTGATGATATTCTAGGGAAGCACATTAGCATAAAATTTAACGATGTCAAATAAGTGGATGTGAAATAGGGACTGCGTAAAGACACTATTTCCAAGGCTGACAGAAACATCACTGTTTAGAAATGCAAATGAAACCATTATGTTCAATAATTATATGAAAATATGAACAGTTCAGCATGTTTTCCAGCCCTGATGGCGGTTAATGGGATGTACGCTTATGTAAATAACTACTATTAAAGCTAATGCTGAAAAAAACTAATAAATTCATACTAAAGCAACTGATTTAGTACGCTTTTAAACCCCAGCAGTGCTCACTTATTAGAAAAGAGTGCATTATTATGTTTAGAACTCATTACTGCTACAAGTCACTGCAACTCCATCAATTACCATGCATTAATGAAAATGGGACACATACAAAAAAAAATTATTGCCTCTCAGCAGTTTTCTTTAAAGACAAAATCTAGGGGTATTACCATCATGGGGCCTTGTAGAGAACTTATCAGCAAGATAATCTTTATTACTACAACTGTAGTCCCCATACTATCACCCTAGGGTATTTTGGTCCTAAAAAGGGCTAACCTTTATGCAAAATTACCAACATATTTACAACATGCCTAGCCATTTAAACAGCAATATAAATGTTCAATATTAAAATTGCATATTTTTTTCTTTTTGCTTTTATTAAAACCCTTATTTAGTAGACTTTTTTAAAAGAGGGAGATGAATAAAAGAAGGGGAAAAATATCATTATTTAAAAAGGCAAAAGTCCAGAATAGTAATGAAAACAGAATTAACTGTGGAATATAGATGGTAGGATTCCAAACTACTGTTTGATAAGCCCAAATAAATCCTACCCAGTTTTACATTTATGCCTTTAATGACTTCCTATGGAACCAAAGGATCAAGTTTTTAAAGATGCTGCATATATTTCCGTTTCAAGAACAAACCTGACTTTCTCACTATAATACAAATACTAAGCAGTCACCAAATCCTGGTTGTTTAAAGTTCAAATCTAGCTGGCATTCAACAGCAAAGAAGTGCTGAAGAAGCAGAAAAATCAAATACAGAAATCTCTTCACTTTCAGCTTCCACTTCTGTCAACTAGTTCATTCATTTTCTTTAACATTATGTATATTTTTTCTCTAGTGAAACAGAATCACTATTTTATTACTTTCTAAATTAATACAAATTCACTTATTCACTCGATAAACTGAGGGTAAAAAAGCTTTCACTCTGAGGACTATATTTTGGTTCTCAAAAAGGTCTATTAATTTCTTTTAAAAAAAAAAGTGGTCTTGTAATTTGGGTGTGCTGCCACCTACAGTCAAGTTATACAGTCAGTAAGTCAGTCAATAAACCTTTATTAAGGCACCTACTATTTAGCCAAGAATTGTGCTAAACTGGGGCTTACAAAGAAAGGCAAAACACAGTCCAGACTTTTGAAGAACTCATAGTCTAATAGGGTAGACAAAATGCAAAGATGTATATACAAGGGACACTGAAAATTGGAAATAACCAAGCGCTAACATTAAGAGGCTTCCAAGTTGTGTGTAAGTAACAGTTTTCCCTGCATTTTTGACTGTGGCTCCTTGATAAAGTATACCAAGCTGAATCTTGAAATTTTTACAACCCTCTCCACACTCCCATTTGAATAATAAATAAATTTCACCCAAACTCAATCAAGCATTAAACATTCTTCAGTCTAACAAGCTTTACAATCTCTTACATTTATAAAGGGGCAGCTAGGTGGCACAATGGATAGAGCACCAGGCTTGGAATCAGGAAGACTCATCTTCCTGAGTTGAAATCTGGTCTCAGACACTTAACCAGCTGTGTGACCCTGGACAAGTCACTTAACCCTGTTTGCCTCAGAGGAGAAGGAAATAACAAACCACTCCACTGTTTTTGCCAAGAAAAACCCAAACAGGGTCACAAAGGGACACAACTGAAACAAATGAACAACAACGACAAACAACAAGCAGCAGCAACAACAACAACATTAAGGGACCTACAAATCATATAGTTCAACTGCCTTCACATTATAGAGGAAGGAACATAGGCCAAGAGAAGAGAAGCAATTGGCCGAAGATCAAAGAATCCCTTAGGGCGCATCTCAGAGGTCAGCTGGTCCAACTGCAATAGTAATGTCCCTCTCCAATAACATTCATGAAAAGTGGTGACCTTGCCTCTATTTAAGACTGCATGTAATTAGAAACAGAATACTTCCTAATTGGAATGTCCCATTCTAGCTGGACAGCTCTAATTACTGGCAAATTGTCTTTAACACAGAGTATAAATCAATCCTCTCTGAAGCTTTCGGCCATTACTAGCAATACCATAGACCTCTCAGACCCCAGCACTGATTCCACCCTGGCCCTAGCAGTCATTCATCATCCGAGGGAGCAATCCTTGTGGGGAGGAGACCTGGCAATGTGCTTTGCACGAGCTTCATTCATTCTCTGACTCCTCAAGAGCCACAGCTTCTGAAGAACTAAAAAATAAAGTTGTCCCTACCAAAATCCTTGGCAGCATGGAATGACTCAACATCAGAAAAAAGATACTTTTACTAGTGGAAACGACAATAACGAAAATCTATCACTATGTGCTTTGTCCCTTGCACTCTGTGAAATTTTCAATGTAACTTACAGTAGAATAATGATGTCATGTGTTCCCCTGTTAGAATGTGAGTTTCTTAAAAAGACGTGCTTACTTTTCTGTTTCTATCTACAGCATTTAGCTTTACACATCCTAAATAGTTAGTAAATGCTTTTTCATTCATTCATTCTTAGCTCTACCCTCTGCAATCGAACAAAATAAATCAAACCTACATAGTAGCCCTCTAAATATAACAGACAGCTCTAATCTCTCTGCCAAGTAAGTTTGTATGCCAACTAAATAAGCATCCTCAATTCCTTCAATCCGTCCTCCTAAGGTATGACTTCAAGTCACTTCACCATCCTGCTTGCTCACTAATTTTGTTAATTTTCTTTCAAAAAAAAAAAGTAGCATCCAAAATTTTAAAAACTACTTCAAATTACCAAGTGAATCAGTATCAGAGCTGGGACTACAGTCCAGGTACCATGACAGTCCCAAACTCATTCCAATGTACCATATTTCAAAGGACTCTAAGGTCTGCTGGCAGCATCCTCCTACAATAAACTAAGGAGATAATAAATTAATTCACAAAGTAATTCTTAAGGCTAGTTTGCCCATGTTTTAACTAGGAGAAATCTAGCATAAAATATCTCCAAGGAAGTTGAAGATAATTCTCTAAAATACATCACTGTCATAGACAAACTCGGATCTGGTCATCTTACTCTATGTACTGCTCTGCCCAAACCTTCTTGGTTGTTGGTGAATTGTTTTCAGTCGTGTCTAAATCTTTATGACACCTTTTTGGTATTTTCTTTGGCAAAGATGCTGAAGTGGTTTGCCATTTCCTTCTCCAGTTAATTTTACAGAGGAAGAAACTGAGGCAGATAGGGTTAAGTGTCTTTCCCAAGGTCACAAAGCTAGTAAAAGTCTGAGGCCAGATTTGAACTCAGGTCTTTGTGACTCTAGGCCTGGAGCTCTATCCACTGCACCACCTAGCTACCCAATCTTCTTGGGAATACAGTCAATTAATATTTAATTTATCTATTGTGAGAATGTCTTCCCCTAAAGCCTCCTAGTGGCATGGAAAAATGTTCTAGAACACAGCAGAGTACAGTGGAAAAAGCAGTGGGGTTAGAAGACCTGACTCTGAGTCTTAGCTGCAACATTTTCTACTGTGTGACCTTAAGGGAGTCATTTAATATCTCTTGGCCTCATCTAAAAAAACAGGCACAAGAATTGGGTAGAGACAAAATGGCAGAATAAAGGCAGGGACTAATCTGGGTTCTCCCAAATTCCCCTCCAAACAACTTTAAAATAATGCCTCAATACAAATTCTAGAGAATGAGAACTAACAAAAGGACAGTGTAAAACAGTTTTTTAGCCCAAGACTCCTTAGGAGGTCAACAGGAAAGGTCTGCCCTACTGGGATGAGAATGGAGCACAATCCAGTACAAGTGGCACACTGGCAAGCCAGGACAGGCCTTGGGGGTAACTGAATAAGCAACAATGACTTCTGGAGTTCTCAACCCACGGACAGTAAGGAGGCCAGACAACTGGTCAGAAGGAGATTACAAGGGACCATATATTGGTACGGGGTCAGGACTCCATAGCATTGCCCATACAAGGATCCAGGTCACAGTCCAAGGGGAAGGAGGAGTACTAGCACACCAGCTTACAGCCACAAGGCAGCAGGGACCCTGGTCACAGTTCCGAGGCAGAGAAGAGTGCTTGTGGTCACTCAAAAACCAGAGCACAGGCCAGCACAGCAACTTCTCCTAAGATCATACCACCTTCAAAGAATTTAAAAACTTACAGGTCCCTAGAATTAGCTTTGAAAAGAGCAGCATAAAAAACCTAAAGCTTGGGACAGTGCCCCTTCCATAAAAGTCAAGAGACAGACTAGAAAATGAGGGGGAAAAAAGTTAGTATAGTGACAGGAAAGGTGAAACTCAAAAGAAGACAACAACATCAAAATGGCTACATGTAAAGAATTAAAGAAAATGGTGAATTGGTGTCAGGACCAATTCAAAAATTTGAATATTTGAAAAATAATTCCTGGAAGAGCTCAAAAAGGATTTTAAAAATCAAATAAGAGAAATAAGTAGAAAAATTGTGGAAAGAAATGAGAGTGATGCAAGAGAATTAAAAAAAAATTAGTCAACAGCTTGATAAAAGAAGAACAAAAAAAAAATGGGAAAAGATGTGCAAAAATTCAGTGAAAAGAAATCCTTAAAAAGTAGAATTGGCCAAATGACTCCATGAGACATCAAGAAACAATCCAACAAAGTCAAAAGAATTAAAAAATAGAAGAAAATGTGAAATATCTCACTGGAAAAACAACTGGCAGGTAAAACAGATCAAGGAGACATAATTTAAGAATTTGGACTACCTGAAAGTCATGATCAAAAAGTAGCCTACACATCATATTTCAAGAAATTATCAAGAAAAACTTCCCTGATATTCTAGAACCAAAGGTTCTAGAATTTGCAGTAGTAAATAACCATATTCATCTAGTGTTTACTAAACTCAAAGATACCAGATTTGGGGACAAAAACTGAAAACTGGAAAGCAGTTTGGTAGAAACCACTAAATAATATCTCATGCCAACATACCAAGAAAAAGTCCAGATGGGTATGATTTAGACATAAAGGATGATACCATGAGCAAATAAAGGGAGCATGTAATAGTTTACCTGTGAGACCTATAAATAAGGGAAGGATTTATGACCAAACAAGAGACAGAGAACATTATGGGATGTAGAGTTTTACACAAACAAAACCAATGTAGCCAAAATTAGAAGGAAAGCAGAAAACTGGGAGAAAAAATTTACAGCAAGTTTATCTGATAAAGACCTCATTTCTCAAATATATAAAGGAGTCAAATTAATAAGAATCCAAGTCATTACCCCATTGATAAGTAATCAAAGGATATGAACAGGCAGTCTTCAAATGAAGAAATAAAAGCTATCAATAGTCATATGAAAAAATGCTCTAAATCACCATTGATTAGAGAAACACAAACTAAAACAACTCTGAGGTACCACCTCACACCTATCAGATTGGCTAATATGAGAAAAAAGAAAAATGACAAATGTTAGAGGGGATGTGGGGAAACTGGGACACTAACACATTGTTGGTAGAATTGTGAACTGATCCAACCACTCTGGAGAGCAATTTGGAACTATGTCCAAAGGGCTATAAAACTGTGCATATACCACTATTAGGTCTTTATCACAGAGATATCCTTTCCCCATCCCCTGAAAAAAAAAGGGGGGGAAAGGGTCCATATGTACAAAAATATTTATAGCAATGCTTTTTTGTGGTGGCAAAGAATTGGAAATTGAGGGGAAGCTCAGCAATTGGAAAATGACTGAACAAGTTGTGATATATGATTGTGATGGAATACTGTTGCTCTATAGGAAATGAACAGGATGCTTTCAGAAAAACCTGGAAATGCTTACATGAACAGATACAAAGTGAAGCAAACAGACCCAGGAAAAGATTATATATAATAACAGCAATACATTACAATACTCAGCTGTGAATGTGTCAGCTAGTCTCAGGAATACAAATTTCCAAAATAATTCCAAAGGACTTATGATAAAAAATACTACCCATGAGCAATTTGGAATTATGCCCAAAGGGCTATAAAACTGTGCATGCCCTTTGATCCAGCAATACCACTACTTGGTCTGGATCCCAAAGAGATTATAAAAGAAAAGGAAAAGGACCCACATGTACAAAAATATTCATAGCAGCTCTTTTTGTGGTGGCAAAGAATTGGAAATTGAGGAGAAACCCATCAATTGGGGAATGGCTGAACAAGCTGTGGTATATGAATGTAACAGAATACTACTGTGCTATAAGAAATGATGAGCAGGCAGACTTCAGAAAAATCTGGAAAGACTTGTATGGACTCATGCTGAGTGAAGTGAGCAGAACCAGGAGAACACTGTACAGAGTAACATGTGTGTGATGACCAACTCTGACAGACTTAGCTCTTCTCAGCAATACAATGATCCAAGATAATTCCAAAATACTCATGAAGGAAAAAAGCTATCCCCATTCAGAGAAAGAACTATGGAGTCTGAATGTAGATCGAAGCATACTATTTTCTCTTTTTTGTTTTATTTTTTTCTTTCTCGTGGTTTTCCCCTTTTGTTCTGATTCTTCTTTCACAACATGACTAATGTGGAGATATGTTTAATATGATTGCACATGTATAGCCTGTACCAGATTGCTTGCTGTCTTGGGGAGGAGGGGAGGGAACAGAGGGAAAAAAAAATTTGGAATTCAAACTCTTATAGAAATGAATGTTGAAAACTGTCTTTACATGTAATTTGAAAAAGTAAAATACTATTAGGTGAAAAAAGAAAAAAAAAACATTATCCATCTCCAGAGAAAGAATTTGATGGAGTCTGAATGCAGTTTGAAGCATACTTTTCCCTATTTTATTTTTTTAAGGGTTTTTTTTTTTGGTGGTGGTGGTGGTGGTGGTAGGAGAGGGGGTCTATGTTTTCTTCCACAACATGACTTATATAGAAATACATTTTATACGACTGCATATGTATAACCTATATAAAATTGTTTACCTTCTCAATGAGATATCAGAAAGAGGAAGAGAATTTGCAAAGAACTCAAAATTTAAAAATTGTTTTTACATGTAATTAGGAAAATAAAATATTTTTAAAAAGGGAATAAGAAACACAGGGTAGTACTGTGTACAGCGAGTTGGATTCTCAGTCACTGAATTCTTACTCTTAGTCCTTCAACTTACCAGCTGTATGACCTTAAGCAAGTCACTTAACCTATCTCTGGACCTGTGTTAGACTCCATCATTTCTCAGGTTCCTTCTAGATCTAGATCTATGATTGCATAAGTTAGTCATGCTACTAACCTCCAAGGTTAGAATGTTGGCTCGTTGAAGGAAAAGGCTGTTTTTCATTTTTGCTTTTGTATCTGCTGTACCTACCACTGAGGCTTGCATACTGTAACTGTATAGATAAATGTTGAATTCGGAGGGCGCAGGAAGAGAGGAAAGGGAAGGGAAAGAAGTATTTATACAGAATTGTGCTACAGATACTATGAACTGGGCTAAGTGCCTTAGGAATAGTATTTCATTGCCCATCAACTGGGGAATGACTGAACAAGTTGTGGTATACGATTGTGACAGAATACTATTGTGCTCTAAGAAATGATGAGCAGGATGGTTCCAGAAAAACCTGAGAAGATCTGCATGAACTATTGCTGAATGAAGTGAGCAGAACCAGGAGAACAGTGTACACAGTAATAGCAATATTACTCTACGCCCAGTGCCGAAGCCACTCACTACGTCACCTGCATCTAGGTAAGAGGTAAATAGAAAGCAAATTATGGAAACCTTAAATATCTCTGTGAAATTGTGCTTTAATCTATTTGTTTCATCTAATGATGCATATCATTCCATACTATACTTCTATAACAGTTCTAATTCTGATACCTCAGATTGGAGTAAAAATAACCCTGGGTTCACAGAGGCCAGTAAAGTACAAGCTTGAGCAGGTTCTACACCAATCTGAAATGGTTTTGACAAACTGTGCCTCATTCAATGCTAAACTGCATGGAATAAATTCCATAATGCCAGAACAAACTTGGACTACACCCCTGGTAAACTAGCTCTGATAATGAAGCTAATCTTCCCAAGGACTTGACTTCCCTGGCCACCTTCCCTTCCTCCTTTTCAGCTTCCCCTTATGTATTATCTTCCTGTTAGAATATAAATTTCTTGAGGGCAGAAATTATCTTATATTTGTATACCCAGCACATAGCAGAGTGCCAAGAAACACAGAAAGTTCTCAATAAATGCTTATCTATCTACCTAGCTATCTACATGAAGCATCCTTAACCTTGGATTCATGGACTCACAAAGGGGTCCACAAATAGATTTCAGGGGTAAGAAAAAATGAATGGGAAAAAATACATCTTTAGTTTCACTAATCTCTAAATGAAATATATAATGTCTTCTAAATGAAATACAGCTTCAGACTGCTAGAGGAATCAGCAATACACAAAAAAGTTAAGAACTCTGGATCTAACTGAAATTTAGCATCTCTTTCAACTATAAATATAGGCAATACACTTATTTTCATAAAGGGTCCATAGGCTTCACTAGACTGCCAAAGGGGTCCAATACACACACAAAAAGGTAAAGAATCCCATATCTAAACTCACCAACAGTAAATGAACCACTAGGTGATGAATTCCTTGACTTGGACAAAAATTGAAGGCCCTTATCCTTATTTTGTGGAGACACTGACAAAAGCAAAATCATAATGTCTCCAGGAGCCAAGAATCACCTACCCAGCAAAACTGAGTATAATGCTTCAGGGGAAAAAAATGGACATTCAGTGAAATAGAGGACTTACAAGCATTCTTGATGAAAAGATCAGAGTTGAACAGAAAATCTGACTTTCAAATAATGTCTCCAGGCAGAGATATGGGTAGGAACATGAAGCAAAAAATTAATAGTTTCAGAGAATTAGAGTGGCAAAGGAGCTTAGAGGTTATCTAGTCCTGACTTGTCATTTTGCAAAGGACAACACTGAGGTACAGAGAGTGGTTAAATGACTTGTCCAACATGGCAAAGCCAGGAATTGAAAGCAAGGCTTCCAATACCAAGACTCTAAGACTGAAACCCATCTATGATCTGCTCTTGGTTACAGTTTTCAAATCACTTTAATATACATATTTTATTTGATATTGAATAAAACAGTGTGAGGTGAGTATAGGGGTGATAACATAGTACTTGTCTGATCTTACAAATGAGGAAAATGAGCTCAACAAAGAAATTGATTTGCCCAAGTGTTGCATAGTTAGGAAGAAAACCCAGCAGAACTCAATACTTGTGATTCCAGTACATAACTACCTTATAATATTTACCTCCTGAGATAAAGTTTTGCTCTAATCGAGGCCATCTAGTCAAACTCATGCTCTAACAGGAATCTAGCACATGATTACATTATAATATCTACCTCCCAAAATAAAAGTTTACTCTGACCATGGCCATCTAGTCTAGTCCATGCTCTAAAAGAAATGCCTAATACAACACACCAAACAAGTGGCCATTCAGCCTTTCCTAGAAGACTATTAGTGACAGGAAACTGACTATTTCCAAGACAACCCAATCTATTTTTGGATAGCTCTAGAATGCTAAAAATCTTTTAAGTGAGGTTTTTGGGTTTGTTTTTTTTTTTTTAAGGAAAAGCAAAGAGAAAGGAGCCTTAGTATCTGAAATACAGAGGCACATATTTCAGCTGCTAAATTCGGACTACTATATGACTACAGTAAAACTCAATTTGCTAATAGTTAAAAATTATGTGTTTTTATAAACACACAAATCCTTTGTATAACTTTTTAAAAGAACAGACCTGATGTTATTCTCCATTTGTAGAACTCAGCATTTTATAATCACAGCCATTCAACAATTTCATAAGTGAAGGCCATTCTAAGGTTAAAAACACTAAGACAAATTTGTTGCTGATTAATAATAAAGCCATTCATTCTATTCTTCAAATCTAAAGCAATTACAAGCTAGAGTATAGCAAATGGATTTAGCTGAAGAGATTACGTCAGAAGAGCCCTTTAAAGAAGAGTAATTTAAAAAGACTAAACTGAATAATGAACTCTGTTGAACAACAATTATTATAAGATTGATTTATTAAAAGCCTATTTAATCATGCAAGAAACATTTAAACTTTGCAAAATAGTTCTGGAAGATAGCAACACATACAGCAGAATGAGTCCATTTTACATAATATATTTGAAAAGCAAAAAGATTTTTAGTTATAAAAAGATAAATTTCTTTGAATATGAGTATCTATTCAATTTATTTACATGCAGCCTTCAAAAACAAATTGAGTCCATTAACCATCAAGGTCTTCTCTTTTGGATTTCTTAAGTTTAAATCTCAATGTCCCTGAAGACACACACATATATACATATATGTGTGTGTGTGTGTGTATATAGATATATATATACATATATATCTATACACACACACACACATATATATATATGCTCTTGGTTACAGTTTTCAAATCAATTTAATATACATATTTTATTTGATATTGAATAAAACAGTGTGAAGTGAGTATAGGGGTGATAACATAGTACTTGTCTGAATGAAGTGAAAGATTTATCCAGGCCTTCTAAGGCTTCAAATATGGAACCTAAAACAAATTTAAGAAATTAAAACAAAGAAATACTAAGGATAATCACACCTGGAAAGTAGAGTTGTTTTACTGAAAAGTAAATCCATATTATAGACATTAATAAAAAGATGCTGACATAATAAGCCAAAGTCTGTTCAGTGCAAAACAATGAAAATTTGAAAAACAGCACTGTTCAGAAAATGCATTAACACCTAACTGTGAATGCAGATATAGGGAAATGGTATCTAAGAATAAAAAGGGGTTTAGAAAATCTGTCTTTCTAATCCTAAGATTGAAAGTCTTTTATACTTTATATTATATGATACTACTAAAGGATACAAAGAAGTCAATATATACAGTCAACTGGGTAAGTAACAAGGAGAAGGCTTAACAAGTCTAGGTATCCAACAACACTGGGTAAAAAGGCTAGTTCCTCAGAAAACATATTAAAGTACTCCTTCCCCTGTGCAGAATTAGAATACTCAAAAACACACTGTATCCAGGCAAGGGAAGTAGGTTTTAATTTTTTTTTTTAATTTTCATTCACTCAGAATAATGAAAATCGAATCCATAGTAACACTAAGGCTTAGCCCTTCTCACTTGATGGGAATCTCATAAAAATCATTTTAGAAGTAAATTAACTCCTTCTACAAATTATTGCAATGAGAAACATTAATTTGTTTTTTGTTAACCAGCTAGACTGGATATAAGGTATGGGAACACAAGTTATCAGAAAAAAATTCCCTTTACTTCTAATCTTCAGTCTCCCTCTAGCTACTCACTTATTCCATTCTTCCTACCAGCATGCTTTAAAAAAAAAAAAAAAATCCTTGACCCTCTGAGTACCTTGGCAAACTTTCACAAACCCCTAGGAAAAAAAAAGCTGTTTACACTTACTGCCTCAATTTCCTCTCCAATTCTTTACAGTTAGACTCTAAGCTCAGAATATATTCCAGGAAAGGAAGACAGTAGCTGCCAGAAAGAGAAGAGGAAAAGAAAGAAGCCAAGAGGAGTCTAGGGAGGGAGTTGGGGGAGGCGGGGGTTAGTTTGGAATCACAGAATCCAGGATATGTTAAGTGAAGGGGAGTAATGTACAAGGTGAGAAAGACAAGCTGGGCCAAAGTTTTGAAGTGCTCTAAAAGCTAAATAGAGGAATTTATGTTTGATTTGGGAAGCAACAGGAAGTCGCTAGATGTTATTGAATAGGGGAGCAATAGATATATACTTAAATAAAATCACTTTGGCAACAGTAAAGAGGTGGACAGGAATGGAGAGAGATTTGAAGCAAAGAGACAAATAGGAGATTGTTATAATAATCTAGGCAACAGATAATTGAGGATATGAACTAAGGTGGTAGCTGTATTAATAAGAGATGGGATCTGTATCAGAGATGTCACAGAGATAGAAATGTCAAGATTTGATAACTTTAGAGATGTGGACTGAAGGAGAGTGAGGATTCAACAATAACACCAAGGCTATGAACCCAGGAAACCGATTGCCAATAGGCAGTTGATAATGAGAGAATGAGGCCGAATGTGCAGAATGGAAGTCAGTGACATAGAAATGATATTTAACCCCATTGGGGGCTAATAAGGTCACAGAGCATAGAGAACAGTAAGGGGCTACAACAAAGTCTTGGGTAACACACATAGTTAACGTGTGTGATCTAGATAATGAAGCAGCAAAGGAAACTAAGAAAGAAAGTTGGTTAGACAAGAACCTTCTTGATCTCTCCACAGCATTTGACTTTGTGGACCACAATTTCTTTCAGAATACTATCTTCTTCTCTAAGTTTTCTTGAAACTGTTCTCTCCTGGTTCTTATACTTATCTAGCCCCTTCTCTGTCTCCTTTACATTATTTCACAAATATTACCTATACCCTGTGCCCCGCCCCCAACTGTGAGTATACTTCAAGACTCTGTCCTGAGCCTTTTTATTGTCTCTCTCTACAGTCATTTTTGGATACATCATTAGCTCCCATGTTTTCAATTATCAGCTCTATGCAAATGACTCATAGGTCATTATGTATCTCCAACTGTACTTAACATTTTGGAGTAGATGTCTATTCTAGACATCTCAAACTCAACATGTCCAAAACTGAATTCATTACCTTTTCCCTATTTAACTCTCTTCCAAATTTCCTCTTTCTATTCATTCTTCCAAGTTCATAACCTTGGTGCTATGTACTTCAACTAGGTAAGTACAGTACATTGAGTGCGCAACTTGGAGTCAGCAAAATCTGAGTTCAAATCTTGCCTTAGACACTTACTAGCTTTATGACCCTGGACAAGTCACTTCAATTCTCTCAGTCTAGTCTCTTCATCTATAAAACAGAACCATCTACTTCTCAGGGTTGTTGTGAAGATAAAGTGAGGTAATATCTGTATTGCAAATCCTTACAAATCCCAAAGCATTATATAATTGCTAGCTATTATTGCTGTTATTGTTATTATTCACTTTCCCCCATCTAACATATTCAAGCAGCTGCCAAATCTTTCCAAGTCTCACATCTGCCCTTTCTCTAGGAGAGAAAGGTCAAATGGTCAATACTCTAGTTGAATCAATCAATCAATAAACATTTATTAAGCACTTTTAGTGCCAATCACTGTGATAGGTGCTGGGAATACATAGACAAAAATGAAGCTTCCTACCCTCAAGGAAGCCTCATATTTTCTCTGCACTACTGCAATAGCTTTTGCCTCAAGTCTTCTCCCTCTCCAATCCATTTTCCACATACCTATCTGTCAAAGTGACCTTCCTAAAGCACAGGTGTGACCACAAAACTCCAAATTTGGTAATTCCAGTTGCTACCTATTATCTCTAGAATTAAATACAAACTCCTCTTTTATATTTTAGAAGCTTTCATGTACTGGCTGAAGCCTAACCTTCTAGCTTTATTTTTACACTACTCTCTTTCATGGACCTGTAGTTCTGGGCAAACTGTCCTTCTTGTTCCTCACATGTGATATGTTCCATTTCTTGACTCTGCCTTTTCCAAAATCTAGAAAGCACTATCTTCTCACCTCTGCCTCTTAAAATCTCCACGTCTACCTCCAAAATAAGCTCAAATGTTATCTCCTTCATTGAGTCTTTCCTGATTCCCTAGGTGCTAGTGATTCTCACAACCCCAATACCTTATATTTATTTTGTAGATACTAATGTATACCGGTTGCTCATACTTAGATGTGTACTGCTGTCTCTTCTTATAAAATATAGTTTCTTGAGGGCAATGTCTGTATCATTTATGTCTTTGTAACCCCAGGGCATAGCACAATGCCTGGCACATAGAAAAGTGATTGTTGATGGACTGAAATAGCTTTCATTGCAGTAGGAAATCAGATCCATTTAAATAAGACCTAAATATTCTAAATATAATAAAGGGCTGGTGCACTGACAATAAATAAGACTCCCCATAGGGAGACCCTGGGGAACCTGCTCATTGATTCTGGGACAGTGGTGATGATGTGGAATGGAAGGGTCTTAGTAAGACTATGAGACATGCTTAGATATCTTGCAAGTAGGTCAGGTCAGCTAACCACGCGGTAAAGAACAGGCTCTCTGACAAGTTGCAAATGCATTCAAAAAAGGCCAGTCAGCTTCAGCTCAGAGCTCTTGGTGAAGCTTGGCAACTTTTTTTGACCAACAGCAGAGAAGGAAATGGAACCAATAGCTTTGTGAGTTGGAAAGGCCACCCCAGCTTTCCAGCATTTTGGTTTGCAGCCAGGTCATCATTAAAACCCTGAAGGGTAAAGTACTGGAATCATCTTCAAGCCACTAGCCCTGCTAAAACTGACAGAAGGAATTATGTGGTTGCACCACCTCCATGGGCAGCTAGGTAACACACTGGAAACAGTGCTGGGCTTGGAGTCAGGAAGACAGTTTTCCTGAGTTCAAATCTGACCCTGGGCAAGTCACTTAACTCTGCTTCAGTTTCCTCATCAGTAAAATGAGCTAGAAAAGGAAATAACAAACCACTCTAGTGGTTTCTTTGTCAAGAAAACTCCAAAAGAGGTCACAAAGAGTAGAACACAACTAAGAAATGACTAAACACCAACAACTTATGGGTCATCTAGATGACACAGTGGATAGAGTGCTGGACCTACAGTCAGGAAAACTCATCTTTCTATGTTCAAATCCAATCTCAGACACTTACTAGCAGTGTGACTCTGGGCAAGTCATTTAACCATGATTGCTTCAGTTTCCTCATCTGTAAAATGAGCTGGAGAAGGAAATGGCAAAGTACCCCAGTGTGTTTGCCAAGAAAACACTAAATAGGATCACAAAGAATTGGTCACAACTTAAACAACAAAACAACGCCCCCTTTAGGCTGGAACTTTGCAGGACTGACACCATGTAGGAAAAGATCTAAGTTGAGCCTACTCTTACCAGAGAATGAGATAGTATAAGGAAAAGCACACCTCCAAGGACTTAGGGGAAGTGCTTAGTCTTGGCATATATTTGAAGTAATTATCCTTTTTTAAAAGCTACCCACTGTAAAGTGGTTAAATGGAACTAATGTGCTAGTAATTGGCATTTAAAAATGAAGGAAGATAGCCAGTTGGCATACTTTAGATCTCTCAAGGAACTCTAGATCTTTCATGAGCAGATGTGGCAGTCTGCTATGGAATAAGTAAACTTGAGTATAATCCCTAAATAAATAATATTTATTAGAAAAGTTAACAATGTAGAAAAGTTTCCATTCCTGAAAAAAAGTCTGCCTACTATAAAATTCCAAATTTCTATATTTAGGACAGCATTGCATTTTTAAATTACTAAACATCTAAATGACAAAATTTCTGTCTTTGCATAGTTTAGGTAACTGGTACTCTAAACCAGATACTAAATGAAAAAGTTTCAGTTATAAAAATATCTGAGCTTACCAGTGTTTCAAAAAGAGGGTTGACAAAGCAAATAGCACAAACAAGATTAGAAGGGAGGATTGTTAAATACTTAAGAAAACAAATAAACTTTCAAAGCACTTTACAAGTATAATTTAAATTCTAATAATGTAAATTAGAATGTGTAGAGGTCAGATAGCTAGAGCTTCGATATGCTAATTACATATCAATCTGATATATTCATTAAAGTAAGAGCCTGGTTAGTTTAGTTCCAGTTATTTGAAAGTAAATAAAATTGCATTTTAAAATAATATTATATTATTCAGGCTAGTCATTGGCTTTCACTCCTAACAATAAGATTTTATTATGGTTATAATGTGTTTTTGACAGTGTTAAAGAGAAGATCAAATTCTTGAACATTTTTATCCATGAAATTTCTCTCTGTATATCATATTTTAAAGAATTTATTTAAATGTATAGTATTTACTCAGTATCATGTTTTTGTGGCCCAAAACATAAATGGATATTGAGGGGGTTTTTAAGCTATTTTATCCAAATGACCATAACAGCATCTAAGGAAATTTTACTAGGGAAGAATTAATAGTTCTGGGACTTCAGAGACAGAAAATGAAAATCAAGGAAAGGAGAATATTTTATTGATAATTTTCCTGTCACAATTATCCCTTTCCTTAATCCAACTCAACCAAGACTACCTAGGAGGTATAAGGTATTATAATGTTTAAAACAAACATCTAAACTCGTCCTAGTGACTTACAGTGGACACATCCAATAAGATGGAGAACTAGACATTTTCTTTAATCTCTACAAACTCTCAACACTCTTCAAAATAGAAATTTATTCCCAAGAGATAAAGCAACTTCAAGTTGTCCCTATTAATGAGGAAGACAGAGTGTTGCAAGCAGACGGGGAAGGCGGGATGAGGATGTGAGATAAGAGATAAAATGTAGGATGCAACCAGCCATAGATTATGCATTGATGACCCCACTGTGGATTTCTGTGTATGCTTTCACAAAGCACTCCCCACTACACAACATTCCCCCTTTCCTGTTCTCCTTGCTTATCTGTATGACAAAAACTCCTCTGGACTACCCGATATTCCAGGCATTCCAAGGCCCCTTGCCCCTCTTCCCACTATCCTGCTCTCCCTTCCCCTTATCCTGTCAAATTGTATTTAGACCAGACACCATACCTAGCTAATTACTCTGCCTCCCATGTGGAGCAAGGTTGCTGGGTGCATTACCCTAATAAATGCCTTTCTTTAACTTGGAGAGCATCTGAGCGAATTCTTTCAGGATACTGGGACCCACAATCTATTCTTCATCATCCATGGTCTAGGACAGGAGCAGAGAACCTGTGGCCTCGAGGCCACATGCAGCTTGCTAGGTACTTGGGTATGGCCTTTTGTCCGAGTCCAAGTTTTACAGAACAAATCCTTTAATTAAGGGCATTTGTTCTTTGAAGTTTGGATTCAGGCAAATGACCACACTCGAGAACCTAGAGGGCCATATATGGCCTCAAGGCTACAAGTTCCCCATCCCTGGTCTAGGACATCTGGAACCCAAAAGAAGATTAAAAAAAAAAAAAGCAACTGATTTCTACCCTGAGCTCATTCAGTACTCCCTCCTCCAAAACCCACTAAACTACCTGTAGCAAGGCTGCACTAGACAACACAAGGACCCAGAGGCTTGCAACAAAACCCAACCTGAGAAAGGATCAGGAAAAAGACCTTCAAAGACAAAGGAAAGGAAATTCAAATAACAAAAGACCATCCAGCACCCACCAGAAAAAGCAAAAGGGAATGGAATATTGTGTTCCAAAATGTAATTGGGCTTAAGATGAAGATGATCTACCCTGCAAATCTGAGTTTAACCATAAATGAAAAAATGTAGACATTCAATAATAAAGAGGCATTTGAAATCTTCTTAGAACATCAGAACTGAATAGATTATTTGCTTCTCAAATACCAAAGAACAGAAATGCAGGAGAAACAAATAAATGCAGCAGCCAAAGACTGCATCAATAACAGAGTGACAGCAGAGACCAGTTATTTCTTTCTAAATGTACACAAGGAGACTGGGGTGAAGACGAAAGTCAGGTGGACGGAACAGTGACAAAGAAGGATTGGAACACTCTGTAAAGAACCTCATGAAACCCTACCAACAGGCAAACCAATTATTTTTTGGTTAGGCTACATTATAAAATGGGAGGTTACATGAAATGGGGGGCAGGAGAGGGAGGTGGTGGTGTTGGAGCAAGGGGATAGAAGGGATTGTGTGATGTACCTGGGTCAAATCAAGTGACAGAAATGAGGGAATTTAACCCCTATGGGTTTGCAAGAAGAAAAGAGCCTGGACACAAGGCAGTGAGGAGAAGGGGGTAAAAACTAAAAGGAAGAGGAAAAGGAGGGATAGTGGTGGGAGGGGGTTACAAAGATGGATAACTTCTACAGGTGAAGAAAAATGTTCCTTGAAAGAACATGGGGAACAGATATTAGGTATTTTCTGGGAAATTTGGTGCTTGAGAAGACCACTTACCCTACCTCAGAACAGGAGGACCTGGAATTTCTGGGGAAAACTGGAGAATGCAGAAGTATGAGGGCATGGACCTAGGGAGGAGATTTTGAGGGGAAAGAAGGTAATGAAGGAAGGGCATTGATGACAGGTGCGCTGCATAATTAGGAATGTGGTAGGCAGGAGATGGTACCTAGAATGTGCCAGGGTGCTCTATGTTACCTGCAAGAATTGGCACTGTTCTAGGAATGACAGACAATGGAAAGGGGGAATCCTTGGGACAAGGTCTACAAGGCAATAACAGAAACTGTAAATAGCCCAGAGAGAAAAGTCCAGAATAGATATATCAGAAATTTTGATTCAGTGAGGGATACAGAGAATAGAGATGGACCTGATAATTACAACAGCAATAAACTAGAGAATGAGGGTATATAGGAGGCAAGAAGAAAGGACAGATAAGAGAATGAGAGAAACCCTCTCTGAAAAAGAGAACAAAAAAAATAACATTTCAAAAAATAATGAACAAGACTAGTTGAAAGGGAGGAGAGGAAGGGAAAATGTACTTGACTCAGAGAGAAAACAAGATGGGAAGAATTAAATAATGAAGTTAAAAGCACAAAAGGAAAAGGAATCAGTAAGCAATACTAAATAGTAATAGTATTAATTACTAAAGTAAGGAGTAACAATTTGTAGGGGAGGTTAAGGGGAGAAAGGGGCTCAGAATGAGAAGAGAGCCAGTGGGAATAGGTCCACCTGCAAAAAGATTAAGTTAAAGTAACTAAGACACATATTACTATGTTTGTAGAAGAGGAAGAATATGAGGGGGGCAAATCATAGCTTGAGAAAAAAACAATAAGGAAATAGAGGAAAATATAAACTTAACATGTCATAAACATAACTTGAATTGTGAAAGGGATTAGACAATCAAATAAAATAGAAAAAGAGAGACAGATTGGATAAGAAAACAAAACCTTACTATCTGTTGCTTACAAGAAACACACTTAAAAAACAAGGACAAGAGCAGAATCAGGAAGACTGTTACACAGTAACAGTCACTTTGCGAGATGACTAACTTTGATAGACTAAGTTCTTCCTAGCAATTCAAGGATCTAAGACATCTCCAAAAGACTCATGATGGAAAATGCTATCCACATCCAGAGAAAGAACTATGGAGTCTGAATGAAAATCGAAGCATACTATTTGTTTTTTTTCTTCTGTTTTGCTTTGTTTCTTCTTTCTCATGGTTTTTCCTATTAGTTCTAATTCCTCTTTACAACTTGACTAATGTGAGAATATGTTTAATAGGAATGTATATGAAGAGCCTATATCAAATTTCACACTGTCTTGGGGAGGGAAGAAGGGAGAGGGAGAAAATTTAAAACTCAGAAGCTTATGGAAGTGAATGTTGAAAACTAAAAATAAATAAATAATAAATTTTAAAAAGAAAAAAAACAAGGACAGAATAAAAACAAAAACAAAATAAAAAGGAGGATGGAAAAAATTTATTGTGCAAAAAGTAAATTAAAAAAAAAACAAAACAGGAGTCACAATCCTGCTACCAGACAAAGAAAAAGCAAACATGTAAAAATTAAAAGGGATAAACAAGGAAACTATGTTATGCTTAAAGGAAACATAGACAACAAGCTAATATCAGTAATATACTTACATATTCCAAATACCGTAGTATCCAAATTCATAATTAACTGAGCTACAAGAAGACAGACAGTAACATAATAATGACAAGAGATTTCAGTGTCACTCAGATTTGAATGACTCTAACAGAAATATTTTTTTAAATGAGAAAATAGAGAACTGAACAAACTGCTGGAAAACTAGACCTAAAAACTTTATTGTATTTTTTAAATGTGACTGCAAAAGAATATACGCATTTCTCAGCATCCCATGGAACTTTTACAAAAAATGACCACATATTAGGGCACAGAGATATTAGAAGTAAATGTAAAAAGGCAGAAATCCTTAATACATGCTTTACAAACCATAATGCAATAAAAAGTCATTGGTTCAGGGAACACAAAAAAAAAGACACAGACTCAAATGGTACCTGTCATTTCTACTTTCACAGCAGTTCTCATACACAGTTCTCTTTCGACACTGCCACCACTATTGCGCAAGCCTTTGCCACCTCACACCTGATGGTTGGTATCCCTGTCTCAGGTCTCTTCCCCGCTCCAATCTTTTCTCCACTCAGCTGTCAAACTGATCTTCCTAAAGTGCAGATCTGACCACATCACCCCACTATTTAATGTACTTCACTGGCTCCCAATTGCTTCAAGGATCAAATATAAAATCCTGTTTGGCTTTTAAAGCTCTTTAACCTGACCCCATCCTACCTTTCCAGTTTTCTTTTACCTTATACCCTTCCCTTACATATTTTCTTACAAACAATATACTCCAGAATCAAATGACACTGGCCTCTATACCATTCCTTGAACAAAACACTTCATCTGCTGACTCCAGGACTTTTCACTGTCTACCCAGCATACCTGGAGTCTACCCCCCTCTTAGGTTCCTCCCCCAGCTTCCTTGGCTTCCTTCGAATCTCAGCTCAAGTCCCACCTCCTGCAAGAAGTCTCTCCCAATCCCTCTTACTGCTAGGGCCTGCCCTCTCTTGATTGTCTCCAATTTATCCTGTATATATATCGTTTGTACATAGCTATTTGCATGTTATCACTTCCATTAGACAATAGGTTCTTGAGAGCTGGAGCTACCTTTTGTTTTTCTTTGTATCCTCAGCAGTTAGCACAGTGCCTGACATATAGTAGGTACATAATAAATACCACACGACCGATTTACTAATGAATGACTGTTGCCCTTTAAAATAGTCATCTTGGAAGAGCATATAGTTATTCCTCTAAAGTTACTCTTAATACCTTTCGTTTTTAGAGAAGTCAAGAGGCATAAAGGAAAATCAATTATCACTGCTTCATAGTCACACTTATTTTCAACCAAAAATAACATCTAGAATGAATCTCATGCCTAATTCACCAGATTTCCCTATGAAATGCCCATACTTAAAAAACAATATTTCTATAATATCGTGGCCTAAATTTGAAAAACCTTAGAAGATGATAAACCTACCAGCTCTGGAGACAACTCACTTATTTGAGAGATGGAGAAACTGAGATTCAAAAAATTGAAGCAACTGGCCCAAATCATCTTGAAGATGTTTGATTGGTCAGTGACTGTAAACTTGCCTAAAGAACTATGTCTCACTAAATGGAGACAAGGCTTCATGTTCATCCACTCTGGACATCATGGGCTGGATGACCTATGAGCTATGCTCTTCCCATCTACCTTGGCACCACACGTCCTTCTTACTCCCATTTTCCACTTCTTGCTCTTCGAACACTAACTGAATGAATACTACCATTGCTCCTGGAAAGGGCATGACAATAGACTGGTTTCTACAGCTCTTCTCGTAATTTTTGTGATACTTCAAATAGAAACTTTCTTCCTTGAACAGAATTTCCCTAGCTGGATGTTTTACAGTCATCTCAAACTCAATTTATACTGACCTCATTAAATTTTTCTCCAGATTTACTTCTTCTAAACCTCCCTATTTATGTGGAGGGCACTACTGTCCTTACAGCTGCCAAGGTTGATATGACACCCTCGACTTTTCGCTCTCCTCATCTCACATATCCAATCATTTGCAATACCTTGTCAATTCTACGTCCATACTATATCTCCTAAGTTTCCCTTCTCTCCATTGACAACATAAATACCATATCAATCTTCTGTCCTCTCCTGTACACATACCCAGAATTTCCAGTAAAAATGAAAAATTTTGTTTGTGCAAAAGCTTTCCAAGTTCAGGCAGTATTTGGTGTTTTGTAATTGCCTCACTGTGTATGACTGCTCCTTAATTGTTATATTTTTTTTCATTATTTCTCTTGATATTTCAGATATTTTGTTTCTCCAAATGAATTTTATTATTTTATCAAGCATCCTTACTTTACTACAGAATGTATTAGGAAAGCTTCTTGTGTATCTCTATTGCATATGATACTTGTTTCTGGTTTTAAATAGATATTTTTAATAATGTTAAATAATGATCCCTCTATGCCTAAACTTTGTAGGATTTTTAGCATAAATGAGTACTATACTTTGTCTAAGGCTTTTATTATATTTGCTAAAATAATATAGTTTAGGGCATTTTAATAAAGTTATTAAGAAGGAAACTGGCTAAGTAGGTTAAAGACTTACAATTATGAAATCAAAGCTGAATGGGGAAAACATATAAATAAATACCTACCCAGAAACAGTCTTTTGTTGTTGTTGTTTTAAACTTTTCACATTTATTTTTCTAAAAATATCTAAAATGGATCAAAAGAATAATTATCAAGGAAACAGGCACCCAACCTAAAGGTTAGAAGGTTGTGGGTAAATTGAAGAGCCACATTAATCACCTTATTCAAAGGGAACAGTTATAGATAAAACAAGGTAGACCCATCTCTTTCAATCTAGCTCCTCCTCTTGCAAGGCAGCTGGCACTGCATGGGCTATGGATAAGGAAGTTTTCCAGTCACAGTAGATCAGTATTTGGCTAACTAGGAGGGCCTGTCCCTATTGTATCTTTTAAGAATTATGGTCTCCTACCCTCAATTTTGTGCCATAGTTTTGTTTCACTCGTTGGAAATACAGCTACGGCTTCAAACAACTGTGTCAAGCCTTTATAATCATCAGTGAGTTCCACACCACCACCACCCCCTAACATGCAGCTGGAAAATAACGATAGGCTGAGGAAAAACATTTAGAACTTTGTATTGTCTGAATTACCTGTCAAATGGTAATTAGCTAGTACACTCAGAAAATCTATACATTAAGGAAATTATACATAGAATATTGCAAAACCACAAGTTTACCCATTTCTGCTCAGGAAAATCCTCGTGCCTTTTTGTTCCCAAGCTTCATAAATGTTTTTTTCCCAATTCTGTTCCAGTCAAGGTCAACTAGTGACATTATTGCTTCCCCTTCTTCTGTTCTCCAGAAGACGAACTTCTAGAGCCTTTTTGCTCAAATGTCACTTTTTAAATATACTATTTCTAAGAGCTTTAATGATGCTTGTTGGAGAGTAGAAGCTGTCTGCCTGATGTTTCCCCTGTTTCATTATCTTTGCAAGCCAAAAGCTCTCATTAGTTTACTGCATTCACCTGCTAGAAGACAGTCTTTTAATTCTTCCATTTTCATTTCAGTATAACAAAAAATCTCTTCTGCCATACTGACAGCTTCTACACGTTCTTTCTCCTGTCTTCTTCAGCATGTTTCTCTGCATTCTTAACCATATTCCTTTTGTTTTGTTTTAAATAGTTTTTTTTATTTTTCTAACTACATGTAAAGATAATTTTTAACATTCTTTTTCTTTTTATAAAATTTTAAGTTCTAAGTTTTCTCCCTCTTTCCCTTCCCTACCCTTTCCTAAAACAGTAAGCAATTTGATATAGGTTTCATATGTGCAATTGTGTAAAACATATTTTCATATTAGTCATTTAACCATATTGCTAATGTCATCTTTGCTTAACCCGCCAGAAGACTGGATCACCACCTGTTTTTCATGTCCTGTGCCTTTATCCTTTGCATAAATATGTACAATCAAATTAGCATTAATGTCAACAGTGACTTCAATCTATGAAACTCCACATGAGGCTGGTGGAATTCCAATCAAAGTTAAATATTCAAAAAATATTTTTGTCTGCCATCTTTCCCTCTACCTGGCATGCTTTAATTTCTTTTTGTGTCTGACCACCAGCAGCTGTAGAACTTGGCTCTTATTAGAAGAGCTGTTTTTCTACTGATTAATTTGGTGAAGATGCCTCCCAATGTCTCAATGCCCAGAGAAGAGGGAACAACAATTAGAAGCAGCACATCTGTGACATCACCAGTCAAGATGCCTTCCTTGCATGGCAGCTCTAATAACCATAGCCTCATCAGGAGAGCTTTACTAGAGGCCTAGCTAAATTGTTCCTTTACTGTCTGCTGAACCCTGGGAATTCCGCTCAGGCCACCAACTAAGATGACTTCTCCAAAGTCATTCTGCTGACTTCAGCATCTTACATTGGCCTTCTGGCATGGTGCAGAAGTTCCCCTGATGAGATCAGTGATGATCCCTGCAAATGGAGCTCATCAGCTTCATGTGTAGTGCTTTAGGCCCATAATCAAATATGGTAAATTGATATCAGTCTGCACAAAAGAAGTAAGCTCACACTTGGCATTCTCAGAGGCCTCCAGTAATTGCTGAAGAACCATATTGTTTTTGGTTAGGTTAAGTCTTATCCCTCTCTTGAACTCTTTCACAAAGTGCTGGAGATCTGATCAAAGTCTTACCCACCTTGGAAAGTATCCCCATCAGTAGATTGCACCTCAAATACACCTTTCTAAATTTCCAAGATAGAAACATTAAAAGTTCTACCACTTAAGTCGTACATAGCCATAATTTTGTCTTTAGATTTGTACACGCCAAAGGTCTATAAAACTGCACACCCTTTGATCCAGCAATACCACTACTAGGTCTGTATCCCAAAGAGATGATAAAAGAAAGAGAAAAGGACCCACATATACAACTTAACTTAAGTTAAGGCAACTGCTATAGACTTGTTAATCACTTGAAATATATTTAAACCAAATATTTGCTCTGTATCTCTGGTGGCCTATCATTGAGAATTGTTGAAATAAATAGGCACAATGATAACAGTATTCTTTTTTTTGCAAAGTGTCCTAGACAGTTTTCTACAAATCTCCTTCATTTACATCAACAAAAACACACCTATCTGATTTGGGGAATGTAATTTCTCATGAGCTTCTAATCCAGGTATTACCATTGGAGAAATGGACAATTTTGAAAGGAACATTTTTAATGTCTTTCTTCACTTCACGATCATCAAATCAAGGGCCAATTAGGTGCATGATGGCACAGAACATTTTAAGTTGGTGACTGCCTGTCATTTGGCCAACATGCCAATAAGGTGCTAGTTGTCTGCTAGTGAAGGTTACAACTAAGGGAGTACCTGGCACCTTCAGCATTCTTTAACACCCATGTTTGTTTCCCTTTCACTACTGCCACACAGGTTTTAGTTGTACCCAAGTCAATAACAATAATAACTGCTCTCCTGAGTGCTTCTGATAAATACTCTCACCTTGAAATGATTCAAAAAGCACCATAACTAAGACCATTCCAGCCATCCAGGGAGAGGCCTATGGCTGTGTCCTAGGAGATGACTCCGAAAAGACAACAATGGCACCGTAACTGACAATGAGTATGATGGGTGGGTGTGTGGGTGGGCAGATGTCAGCAGTGAATTGGACTAAGGTTACCAAGAAGGTGTACAGCACAGTGATCATGGCTACACAGTATCGGTCTTATTGTATACTTTCAGGACTACTAAGTACCAAATTTGGAAAGTATCCTAACAAGAACCTGTATATTAATAAAGGGCATGGCATACTGCTAAGGTACCATAGAAAGATTCACATTTCTTTACCAAAAAGGAGAAGGAAGATTGGTAGACATTATTAGAGTACATGACAAACATATCAAAAGCCTACAAAAATATCTTTGGAACAATCAAGCACCATTTCATCAGGAAACTGTTAATGCTGACAAACAACATGTGCCTTTGGAATTATCAAGTGTAACCAAAAGTGGATTCCTCTCACATGGAGCCAACAGAAGGGCTAAGAGCCAAGAATGGAATCAAAAGGCCTTTCATGGTCAACATCTACGTGAACTTGGCCACCATGTCAAAGAGGAAGTGTTGAACAAAAGGTTAATAATGCAGATTGAGTACCAGATCACTAACCCCCAAAATTATAGAAGGATTAAAATTAAGGAGCCCAGACTTGGAGATCAATAATGCAAGGAGCCAATAATAACTATGGAGCATATCACTGCATCATGTAAAAAATTAGCACCTACGAAATACCTAGCAAGACATGGGCTGATGGTTAGAATTATAAAGGAGAACCTAGCTAAACATCTATCATGCCACCAATAACAAACCTCCACATCACAAACAGAGACTCGAAAATAATCTCAAGAACTCAGTCAATATACTCTTGGTACTGTACCATTATCACATACCAAACTGTGGTTCACAGTCACCCAGCCATACCACTGATCCATAAAAATTTAACAAGAACCAATCAATAAACATACATTTATTAAGCACCTCCTTTGAAAAAAGCAAGGTGAATACAAAGATAATGAATAAAACAATCCCTATTCATAAGTAGCTTACATTCTAATGAAGGAGACAAGTATATTTTTATATGTATTGTCATATGCAAATATGCTCTAAATCACTAGTGATTAGAGAAATGCAATTAAAACAACTCTGAGGTACCACTTTACACCTATATCCAATTGGTTAATATGACAGACAAGGAAAATGATAAATGTTAGAGAAGATGTGGGAAAACTGGAACACTAATGCATTGCTGGTGGAGTTGTAGACTGATCCAACCATTCTGGAAAACAATTTGGAACTATACCCAAAGGCCTATAAAACTGCATACCCTTTGATCCAGCAATACCACTACTAGGTCTGTAACCCAAAGAGATGATCAAAGGGAAAAGGACCCACATGTACAAAAATATTTATAGAAACTCTTTTTGTGATGTAAAAGAATTGGAAATTGACGGTATGCCCATCAATTGGGGAATGGCTGAACAAGTTGTGGTATATGAATGAAACGGAATACTACTGTGCTATAAGAAATGATGAGAGGGGCACCTAGGTGGCGCAGTGGATAGAGCACCAGCCCTGAAGTCAGGAGGACCTGAGTTCAAATCCGGCCTCAGACCAAACACTTGACACTTACTAGCTGTGTGACCCTGGGCAAGTCACTTAACCCCAACTGACTAAAAATTAAAAAAACAAACAAACAAACAAACAAAAGAAATGATGAGCAGGCAGATTTCAGAAAAATTTCTGGAAAGACTTACATGAACTGATGCTGAGTGAAGTAAGCAGAACCAGGAGAACACTGTACAAAGTAAGAGCAACACTATGTGAGGATCCGCTATTATTGACTTAGTTCTTCTCAGCAATACAATGATCCAAGACAACTCCAAAAGACTTGTGACAGAAAATGCTATCCACATTAAGAGAATGAACTATGGAGTCTAAATACAGATTGAAGAATACTATTTTCACTTTTTTTTTGTTTGTTTTTTGTGGCTTTTCCCTTTTGTTCTGTTTCTTCTTTCATATATGACTAAAGTGGAAATATGTTTAACATGATTAACAAGATGCATAACTTATATCATATTGCCTGCTGTCTTGAGGAAGGGGTATGGTAAGGAGGGAGAAAAATTTAGAACTCAAAATCTTATAAAAAAATGAATGCTGAAAACTATCTTTACATGTAATTGAAAAAAATAAAATACTATTTACTAAAAATTAAAATAAAATAAAATACTGCCTTCTACAAGAAAAATATTATCACATAAATTTCTTTTTTCTATTTTTCCTTTTTTTCCCCCCTTACCTCCTCCCCTTCCCCCTGCCCTAGGGATGGCTAACATTAGACACAAATACATATATGTAAAATTGTTCTATACATACTTCTATGTATTAGTTATTTCTCTGGATGCAGATAGCATCTTTCTTCATATATCATTTTATAGTTAATTTGGGTATTTATAATAGTTGAAATAACTTATTCACTCAGCTATTCTTTTTTTTTTTTTTTTTTTTGGTGAGGCAATCAGGGTTAAGTGACTTGCCCAGGGTCTCACAGCTAGTGACTATCATGTGTCTGAGGCCAAATTTGAACTCAGATCCTCCTGACTCCAGGGCCATTGCTATATCCACTATGCCACCTAGCTGCCCCTCAAAGTCATTCATAAAACAATATTGCCGTTACTATATACAAGGTCCTCTTGGTTCTGCTCATTTTGCTTTTCATTATTTCACACAAGTCTTTCCATCTCTTTCTAAAATCACTGAGCTCATTACCATTTTAAAAAATTACTTCTCTTTATATTCTTGTGGTTTTTGCCCTCCATATGAATTTTATTACTTTTTCTAGTTATAAATTAATCCTTTGGTAATTTGATTGGTATGCCCATTAAATAAGTAAACTAGATTTGGTAGTATTGTCATTTTTATTATATTGGCTTGGCCTAGCCATAAGCACTGAATATTTTCCCAATTATTTAGGTCTACTTTTGTTTCTCTAAATAGTTGTTTATAGTTGTATTTACATACTTCTTGGGTGTATCTTGAGAGGTACAGTCCCAGGTATTTTGTACATTCTATATTAATTCTAAATGGCATTTCTCTATCTCTTCCTGCTGGGTTTTATTGCTATTATATAGAAATTCTGATGATTTACATGTGTCATATATCCTAAGTTACCTACGTATATATGATGTAAACAGTAAGGGAACTTTAGTCAATTATTCCTACTTAGCATGACATTTCTATAACATTATACAATAATAGTAACATAGAACTTTACAAAATTATATACAACCACCCAGAAAGTAAAATGGCCTCAAGCAGTCACAATTTACAAAGTATAAGAGATAATTATTAGATTAGTAAAACAACTATTGTCTGGGATATCTTAAATACAATAAGTTGTTCCTCCAAGTACAGAGAATTTGCTCTATCTCTGTATAACTCAATTCGTAAGACATCAAAAAATCAATGTAAGTGCATAACATAAGGATCAGCATTCATCAACCTTGATAAGGCTTTTAGCAACACATTTTGCTATATCAGTATACTATGCTGCTAGACATCATAAACACTGCTTTCCTTGTATCATGGAATAAAACCACTTTGTTCAGGCAGAGATTTGTTTATAAATCCAGCTGGGCAGGCTAGGAAATACTGCTTCTTTAGAAAGAGGTTCCCAACCTTTAAAGGATAATTGGTCTCCCTGCCTCAAGTCTTTTCATACTCCAAAGCCTTCTCCATACAGCCACCAAAGCAATTTTCCTAAAGCACAGGTCTGACTATGTCATTAAACTAACTCAGTTTACTATTTACTATAGTAAACTATTCATTGGTTCCCCATTATCTCTAGAATCAAACATAAAGCAAACATCCTCTGTCTGGCATTTAAAACACTGGCATTTTCCTACCTTTCCAATGTTCTTATAAATTACTCTTTTCCATACACTCTACAATAGAGACATAATTGTTTACTTACTTCTCTTTCTCCATTAGAATGTTAACTCCCTGAAGGCATACATACAATCTAAAGTAATTTGCAAATTTCATGCTATACCATCAAACCACTAAGTGAATATTTTATAGTGCTGAACAGAATGACAGCAAAATTCATTTGATGAAACAAAAGGCCTGGAACCTCAAGGGAAATAACGAATAAAAGGGAAATGAAAGAAAAAATTGCATTCCTGGATATCATATTAAACTATAAAGTAGTAATCATCAAATTATATAGTACTGGCTAAAAAAAAAAATTGGAATAAAGTCAACATGGAGGTAGAGCCAGGATAACTGAGTACTAAGACACAGTACAAGTTCCCCTTATTCCCTCTTTAAAAAAAAAAAAAAAAGTTCCACTGAGATCTAGAAAACACATCAGACTGAATCCTGACAGGGAAATCTAAGAAAAAGTCACAGTGAGTCATTTTTCCAGCCCAGGTCTTCATAAGGAGACAAAAAGAGAGGTCTATGAACACTGGGGTAGAATCTAGCCAGGATTAGCCCCCTTATGCATTGAAAATCTGTGTGCCTATAAAAGAAAAGGTCTCACTCAGATCTACAATGGTACACTATGACAAGAACTAATGCCCACTGGCAGCTTTGTTGCCTGCTAAATAGTGCCAGGTCACAGATTCAAGGAGAACAAAAGGAAACCTATGCCCACGGGTGGTATTCCTGGGTTGAACAGTTGGGCCTTAGCTGGTGTACCAAGCAAATAAGTTCATAATCAAACAGTATTACGGCTCTCACCATAGGGGTAGAATAGGGTCTCATTTTCAGCTTCCAGGGCAATCTGAAATGACCAGGGCAGGAATTCCAGATCAAAAGGGATCCTTCAGTTCAATCACTCTGAGATATTAGAGCTTCTTGGCTGTCTGATAGTGACTGAATCCAGCAACAATCTACCACTGCTCACATTCAACTCACGTCAGAAACTTGCAGACCTCAGCCCAGGGGGCAGCAATCACTTTGCCTTAGAGCAGACTTAGCGCAAGTACTAAAAGCTTGCAGGTCCCTAACTTGAGCTGTCCCTAAGAATCTAGAATAACTCAATGTTCAATACCCCTGAAAAGCAGCAATAAGACCAAGCCACCCATATCTTTGTTCTAAAGTATGCAGAGCCTGGCCATAATATCATACTCAAACTCAGGAAATGAGCTAGAAGAAATGAATAACAAAAAAATGAATACCACCACAAAAAGTTATTATGGTGACAGAAATGCTCATGACACAAATAGAATACGTGAATGACTCCAAAACATCAAGAAGCAAAATCTCAAGAAAAACGCAGCTTGGGCACAAATTCATCTAGATTTCCTGGAAGAGATGAAGCAAGTTTAAATAAATGTTTTCATCAATAAAATTGGAATATTAGAGGAGAAAAAAAAACTTGAAAAGAAATTAAAATTATAGAAGAGAAAATTGGAAACGGGAATCAATAGCTTGGCACAAGAGGTACAAAACTTGCCCAAGCAACAAATTCCCAAGAAGCATCACCATGTTGTCCATCATCATGTTGTCCATGAGATAATAAGAAATATTAAAATAAAGTCAAAAGACTGAAAAAAAATAGAAGAAAATATAACATATTTCATAGCAAAAAACTGACTTGGAAAAAAGATTAAGGAGAAAAAAATTTAACAATCATTGGATAGTCAGAATGCTATGACCAAAAAAAAAAAAAAAGAAAGAACCAGGACAACATATTTCAAGAAATCTTAAAAGAAAACTGCTCAGAAACCTTAGAACTAAGGGCAATATGGAAATGTAAAAAATTCATTGGTCACCTCCTGAAAGAAATCCTTAAATGAAAATGCCTAGGAACATTATAGCCAAAATTCAGGGCTTCTAGGTCAAAGAAAAGTAATGTAAGCTGGCCTCCCTCAAAAAAAAAAAGGAATTCAAGTACTGAGGAGCCAGTCAGGATCATAATGACTTGGCAAGAGCCCACTGTAAAGGAGAGCTTAGAATATGATATTCCAGAAGACAAAAGATATAAATTTGCAGCACAGCACAGAATAACTTATTCAGCAAAGCTAAGCTTAATCCCACAGGAGAAAAAAAAATGGATCTTTAATGAAACAGCACTTCCAAGCATTCCTGGTTAAAGGACTACAGTAGTATAGAAATTATGAAGTTCAAGTACAGAAGCTAAAAGAAACATAAAAAAGTAAACACAAATGAAAAATTCTAAGGGACTAAACAAGGATAAGCTGCTTACATTCCAAAATAGGGAGATGAGACATGTGTCACCTCTAAACTCTTATCAACATCAGGGGTCACAGAGGGAATCTAGTTAGATAGAAGGCATGGGAGTCATTGTCATAACTTGACAATTTTAAGAGAAGAATGAAAAGGGAAAGGAAAAGGACAACACTAGGGAGGAAAGGGACAGTAAAGTTAGGGGAAATTATCTCACATAAACAGTGTGCACATGTAGTTATATATTGAAACAACAGGTGGGAGGAGGAATGGTTGACACTTGAATGTCACTCTCATCTAAAGTGATTAAAGAAAGGAAGAATACATACACATACACAGACACACACACACACATAACAGAATAGAGAAATCGATTTCACTCAACAGGGAAATATGAATAAAGGAGAGAAGGGAATTAGAAGGAGGGAAGAATTAGTACACGGCAAAACAAAATCTATAGGAAGGAGCCAAGATGGTAGAGAAAAGGTAGAGACTCACCTGACCTCTCCCCCAAACCCCTCCAAACCTCTTTGAATAATGCCCTAAAACAAATTTTCGAGCAGCACAACCCAAGAACAGAATGAAACAATTTTCCAGCCTAAGACAACTTATGTCAGCAGGAAAGATTTGTCAAAGTGGTATGAGAGTGGAGCACAGTCCAACACAGGGTGTACCAGCACAGACCAGCCCCAATAAACCAGGAGCAGGCTTTGGGAGCAACTGAATTAGCAGTAGCAGTAGTAGCTGCTTCCAGAGCTCTCAGGCCATAGATGGTAAGGGGGTCGAACAAATGGTCAGAAAGAGACTACAGATTTGCTGACATTAGGGGCAGGAGACTGTTGCTTTGCTCAAACTTGGATCCAGGTCACAGTCCTAGGTGGCAGTCCCTGGGTGAGGAGGAGCACTACCATACCAGAGCTTGAGACTGAATGCAGGTGCAGAGACCCTCATCACAGACAAAAAAGAGTGCTTGTGGTCACTCATAGACCACAGCACAATCTAGGAGAGTAGTAAATACCTCTCCTTAGATCATACCACCTTGAAAGAATTTAAAACTTCAGGTCCCCAGAAGTATCTCTGAAAACAACTGCACAAAACTGCTAAAGCTTGGAACAGTGTGCCATCCTGGAAACAGAACCCCACTTTGGTAAAAAGTTACAAGTCAAGAAATAGGCTGGGAAAATGAGCAAACAACCTAAAAAAAATTTTGACTATAGAAAGATACTATGGTGATAAGGAAGATCTAAACACACAGTCAGAAGAAGACAACAAAGTCAAAACTCCTACATCCAAAGCCTCCAAGAAAAATATGAATTGGTCTCAGGCCACGGAAGAGCTCAAAAAAGGATTCTGAAAATCAAGTAAGAGAGGTTGAGGAAAAATCAGGAAGAGAAATGATAGTGATGCAAGAATATCATGAAAAGTGAGTCACCAGATTGGTAAAGGAGGCACAAAAAAATACTGAAGAAAATAACACCTTAAAAAACAAAATAGGTCAAATGGTAAAAGAGGTACAAAAATCCAATGAGAAGAAGAATGCCTTGAAAGGCAGAATTGGCCAAATGTAAAAAGAAGCACAAAAATTCACAGAAAAAAAACCAAAACAAAACATAAAACTCCTTAAATAGTAGAAATGACCAAATGGAAAAGGAGGAACAAAAGCTCACTGAAGAAAATAATTCCTTAAAAATTAGAATTGAGCAAGTGGAAGCTAATGACTCTATGAGACATGAAGAAACAATAAAAACCAAAAGAATGAAAAAATAGAAAACAATGTGAAATATCTCATTGGAAAAACAACTGACCTGGAAAATAGATCCAGGAGACAGACTTTAAAAATTATTGGACTATCTGAAAGCCATGATCAAAAAAAGAGCATAGACATCATCTTTCAAGAAATTATCAAGGAAAACTGCCCTGATATTTTAGAACCAGAGGGCAAAATAGAAATTGAAAGAATCCACCAGGCAGAAGGACCTATCTAAATAGGAAAAATCCTTCCATTTTGACTCTGCTCATTCTCCATAATAGTGAGGGAACATTTACTTCTGTTTATACCTCAACTGCTATTAATAACCAAAGAGTAGTCAAAGTTAATTCTGCTGCTGTACCTTATAAGGAGTCTATTAGGATTTTGATATATACACTACAAATCTTTTTTTACAGTAAAAGATTATTTCTGCTACTAAAGTCAGTCTGATGTCTTATGTTAGCATGGAGATAACTATGTCATTTTAAAGATTATTCCCACAGTCAGCAGGACCCAACAGGTCCTATGAAGCTGGAGAAGACCCAAGTACAGGCATGGTAATGTACAATATATCTTCTGTACTAGGACCTGCTTCAAGTTCAGAATAATTGCAGGATGGCTTCAGAGTGATGAACTTTTTGGCCACAGTAACTTAGGAAGACCAATCACTAAGTTGTACAGAGATTTCGACGTAAAGTACAAAATCATAGATCCTTGAAATGATTATCTCTTTCACAGATCAGGATAAAATCATAAAATATTTCATTCTCTCCTCATAGATGACAGGTTTTTAAGACAATCTCCAATGCAATGGGTCTCAGATTGTGAAATAAAACTCTCCTAAACTTCCTAGTTCAATTATTAAGTACAACTAGACAAAGACAGCCTCAGAGGCGAAATCATAAAGACCTAAGTCAAACTGATTTCTGGAAGGGAAGAGGGAAGCTGGGCATGGGCATAATGCCAAGGAGCCCTGCTCTAATCTTCACTGCCATTTTTTTTTTAAAGAAGAGTCTTTTATCCTGAATTAGATTAAGCAGCTTCTCTCTTGGGATTCAGCAAATACTCTAGAACTACAGCTTTTATCAGGTAAGGACTAAAAGGCCAAAGGAAGCAAGTTCTGAGGATCCAAAGGAACTTCTGCCACTAATAAAGTATAAATAGTTCACACAAATAAAGAAAGGGGGAGAGGCACCCAGAATCAATCAATAAGGCTATCAGTAAGGAAGGCAGTAGGTATACTAGCTTGGAGTTAACAAAGATGGCCAAGGTTTGAAGAAATTTAACACAAATCAAGGTGAAGAACAAGTCTGTGCCTTCAGTCTCATCAGGAGATTCTCACTTAAGACTATGAGGCTTTACACCAGCCTTTACCTCTACCTTCCCATGCTTTGCGGGGCTACTATACTGGCTTTTACAATTCCATGCTGGAGAGACCTCACCATCCCCCTCACCTCCTCACCCCATCCCCACAGCCTGAGCCGAAAGGTTTTTATAGATGGAAGGTTAGCTTATTACATCAGCTCCTAGATTTGATCTTATAATACATATTCTTCCTAAGTTACCAGAGAGTGACAAGTACCACAATCCCACTGTATCCCCCAGAATACAAACTAGGCCCCTACCAACATTTTGTGGGCAGGGAGTTAGGGGGTCATAAGAAAAGGTCATAGTTTGAGTACAGCTCCAGACTCTCACAGACATTACATCAAAATTTATTGGTTCAAGGACTTTCAGTCAAAAAGCTATCAAACCAATTATATGTATGATCAAAAAGGAACAGACAGCCCTATCTTCTGATTTCTGTGAGGCTTACTCAAATCGTAGATGCCTCATGGATAACCAGACCCTGTCACCCATAAGGTACTTAGTGATGGTCTGCAGTTTACTTGTAGGCAACTTTGAGTGTCCAGAGTAGGTAGGTAGGTAGAGGATTTCTTAGCAAGGCAGAGGTCTGTATCTTTGCTTTCACATCAGAGATATCAATGCTTTCCCCCCTCCACTAAGACTAAAGTCTGGGCAGCTAAGTGGTGCAGTGGATAGAGTACAGGGACTGGAGTCAGGTAGACTCATCATCCTGAGTTTATATCTGGCCTTATACACTTAATCTCTGTGTGACCTGGGGCAAGTCACTTAATTCTGTTTGCCTCAGTTTCCTTATCTATAAAATGAGCTGGAGAAAGAAATGGCAAACCATTCCAGTATCTTTGCTAAGAAAACTGAATGGGGTCACAGAGTCAGACAGGACTAAAAACGAATGAACAACAACAAAAGAATGAAGTCTATGACCCGCAATAGAGTGAGGGCATGAAAAATACACTTACTAGCTCAGTGGCCAAAACTACCATCTTTAACCAACTACCATCACTGATCTTTATAAGAAAACCTACCATTATAAGCTGTGCTACAGAATGAGAGTTTATCAGCTTGAACTAAGGCCAGACTTGAAAATTAGTATAATATAGTATAAAGAGCAATGAATTCGAAAATCCTGACACAATGCTTGAATGATGACTCTGAAACTTACCAGCTTTGTAACCATGGGTAAGTCATCTTTCTAATCCTCACTGTCTTCATCTATAAATGGAAATATTTGTGTTATTTACATCAAAGCTATTCTAAGGAAAACATTTTGTAAACCATAAAGAGGTACATAAATATTACTTAATACAGAAGGCCCCATAGAATTTTTAGTAGATGTTAAATGCAAAGGCTCATTAGATTCTTAAAGTTATAGGGTAGAATCCTTCAAGTTATAAATTAGTGATTCCTTTACTTATAGGCCAGTTCCTGACAAAATTAAAAGGATGGTTCTGTGAGCATTTAGAAAGGGACACAGTGATCATTGAGAGCATAAATTCACCTCTTCTTCAATTCCTTATAATTTGGAAGCACTTAGAAACTGAAGACCATTAAGAGATAACATAAATGTATTAGTAAAAGACCTGCCAGATTAAATTCACTTCCCTTTCTGACAGAAATTATAAATTATTAGCCTGGATAATGTCAAGGAACATACAATAGCTAAATTTGTATAAAATATTTCACAAAGTTTCATGATATCTTTGCTGCCAAGATAGGATGGAGAGCTGTGGGTCAGAGAATGGGTAGTTTGGTAGGTTAGATACTGGCTTAATAACTGCATTAAAAGATTAAATCATTAAAAGATCAACACCAATCTGGAGTGAAGGTTTTAATAGAGTTCACAGGGGACTTAGTTCTTGGCTTTTTTCCACTTAACATTTTTTAAATGATCAAATAATGGTAAAGGTAGCTGATATGTTTAGATAACAGAATTAGGATCTAAAATGATTTTCAGTCCAGAAAAACTGGTCAAGTCTAATTTAATAGGGATAAAGGGAAAATCCTACATTTTGGTTCAAAAAAAGAAACTGCATAAGCATAGAATGGCAGAAACATGGCTAGATGACAATTTATTTAAAAAGATCTTGAGGTTTTAGAGGCCTGAAAGTGGAAAATGTATCAACAATGTGATATAATTTTCCAAAAAAGGTAATGTGAATTAAATCATCCAGAATGAAGGATGATAGGTCTAATGTATTCCATACTTCAGTCCGGCTACATCTGAAAAATGCTGTTAAGTCATAGGAGTCACGTTTTAGCAAGAATAATAAACTAGATCTAGATGAAGCTGATCAATTATGATGAAAGGCCTGGAAAGTATGGCTTGAGGGCAAACAGAATTAACCAGGAAGGTTTACTTTGGAGAAGAAAAAACTAGAGGACTAAGAGGATAGAAGTTGCATAGAATCAAATTTGAGCTAAAGGTAAGAAAAACTTCCTATCGATTAGAGAGATCCAAAAGTGGAATGGGCTACCTCATTCTCATTATAAGAAGTATTCAGGTCAAGCCTGAATGAATGCTTACCTGTCAACTATGCTGACAGGTGGAGATTCCTCTCCAATTGCAGGTTGAACTAGATGATTTCTGGGGACCCTTCCAATTCTGATATTCTGTGAGCCTGAATCATGAAGTATAAACTCAACTGCATCTGTATAATAGACATTTATAGTGCGCATACCAGAGAAAGTTAAATAGCCCTGAATCACAGTAAATTTCTCTCCCTATGACCATGATCCAAATCACCCTTGTTTTCGTTCCAGGATCCTGTTGAGCTATATTATCCCTCTTCTTTATCACATCTCATACATATCCTACTTCACTGGATCACTCTACTTTGCCTATAAACAAGACAAGATCACCTCAATCCTAAGAGTTTTCCCTTGGCCTTTCTACTCATCCAACTGCAATTTCATCCTTTCTCTAAATTTTTTTTTAAAAAATATTTGTTGGCTCCTTTTAATTATTCATTCTTGTTTTTTTGTTTTTTTTTTTTTTTTTGGCTAGGCAATGAGGTTAAGTAACTTGCCCAGGGTCACACAGCTAGTAAGTGTTATGTGTCTGAGGCTGAATTTGAACTCAGGTCCTGACTCCAGAGCTGGTGCTCTATGCACTGAGCCTAGCTGCCCTAATTATCAATTCATACACCTTTGTAACTACTTCCTGGTTGACTGAATATAAGCTTCAGATTCTCCAGATGCTTGACTAGTGGACTACCAAGAGCAACAAAGAAGCAAGAGGAACTATGCTCAATGAATGATTTCAATATCCTCAATGAATATCCTTCCTCAACTATGGCCAAGTAAATCTCTTTTTTGTTAACTGTCTTATCCTCTATAAATGTTCGTTTCATTCCAATATCAAACATAAGCTACCAGAGGACTGGACTGAATCAGACTTTTCCTACAACACCTTCCATCTCACCATCCATTTTTTCTCTGGATTCTCATGTCACTTCCACCCTAATCCCCAAGGTTTCATCCTCAGCCCTCTTCTCTTCCCAAACTCTATCTCTAAATAATCTCATTCACTCTCACGTCTTCAACTATCAACTCTAAGCAGCTGATTCCCAAAACTACATCTCCAACTTTGCCCTTTTCCCTGAGTTTTCAACTCATATCTCTGTCTAAAAATATTTCCATATGATGTCCCTTACCAGCATCTGAAACTCAGAATTGAACTTTTCTACTCAAGTTCATTCTTTTTTTGGATCTTATTTCCTTTGAAAAGAAAACTTTTGATTCGTCTGTTCACTTCTCTCTCACCTCCTGCTATTGATATTTTGCATTGATTCTTTCTCCCCAATCGGCTTCTCATCTATCCTCTTCTCTATTCCCACTGTCAGCACTTTATCACAAGTTCTCATTACTGCCCATTTGGACTGTTGCAATCATCTTTTAACAGCTCTTCTTGCTCAATGATGAGGACCTCCCTAGGATTTCATCTAATACTTGCTTGCATCTCTTTTGTGCCCTTTAAAAATTACCATTTTTTAATATGTTGGTCATGTCTCCCATTAGACTATATATTCCATGAGAATAAGAATAATATTGCTAAACATTGTAACTTAATAACTATCTAGTACACTGTCACTGGGGCAGCTAGGTAGCACAGTGGATAGAGTGAAGGGCCTGGAGTCACAAAGACTCATCTTCCTGAGTTCACATCTAGCCTCAGACACTTAACAGCTGTGTCACCCTGTGCAAGTCACTTAACCCTGTCTGCCTCAGTTTCCTCATCTGTAAAATGAGTTGCAGAAGGAAATGGCAAACTGCCCCATTACCTCTGCAAAGAAAACCACCAATGGGATCACATAGAGTCGGACACAACTGAAAAAACTCAACAATAACGACAACATACTGTCACTGCTTCATAAATGCTTCTGTACTGAATGGTCTAAAGAAGCAAATGAGTTTTGAGGAAATTCCAGGGAACTTTTCACCACCTCCTTTGTCCCTACTCTCTACCTTCCTTTCTTGTCCACAGACAAAGGGACCTTTGGTCTCAGGAATCTTCTGAGAGTCTGAATTCCCCTTGGGTTAAAAAATTAATACCCACATTCTTCCTAGTCATTCCTACAAGCAGCTGGGACCTAGGTCTACTCCTTTTGAGAAATGAAAGGAAAGCAATGTCTTAGGACTCTCGGGTTACCACAGAGTTTTCTATAGAAAGAACAGTTACTGAAAAAAGAATAAGAAAGTAGCCCAGAGATTGGCAGCTGTGGTACTTTACATCAAAGAGATTGTGCAGGTTGATTTTTTCAGTGACACAGAGGCCAGTCAATCCTATTAAAGGCCCTCCCTCTTTCACATTTTGAAATATAATTAGTCACCATAATAGCTCCTTTTGTGTAGGGATTTTTTCTGTCAATATATTTGTATCCCCAGTGCCTGACACCATGTTTGGCACATACTAAATAATCAGTAAATGCTTAATTGACATTACCACTAACCATCCTCAGCTGTCCCACAACCCTTTACCGCAAGAAAAAAACACTGAGAGTTTTCATACCTTGCAAATAGAAGAAAACAACCTTTGGTCACTACATGAGATAAATAAGCACTAATATGATGTAACTAAAGAGAAAATCTCTAGTAATAAAAAGGAGAGAATACCATAATGTTATAAGGACAATAACTCATCGTCAAGGTAAAGTGGTATTACAAAAGGACTAAAGATGGATAGAAGAAAACAACAATCTTTGGTCACTACATTAGATAAGTAAGCACAATTATGATGAGTAAAGAAAAAATCTCTAGGAATATAAAAGTAGTAAAGAACCATAATGACTCAAATGTCAAAGAAAAAACTGAGTAACTACTGCTTTTATGAAGTATGGGGAAAATAATCTTGCATATAAGCACATTAAATAAATGCCTACTGACTTGAATCAGGTCTTTAAAATGACTTGTCCAAAACAAGTATTTTGTGCTAATTGAAATAAAGCGAATGATGACTTTAGCACTGTTGTAAGGAAAGCATTTTGCAAATTATATAAATGTTGGCTATTATTAATAATAATATTAATAATTAATACAATGTCTGCTTGTGTTTTATAGTTGAGTTAAGGAAACGGGTAGGCTGTTCTTGAGATTTGGTCGGCCTTGGAGAAGAAAACTGAGTTATTGGTTTGGGCTGGTTTCTCTTTAAGGAAACAGGGAGGCAATTCTTGAGAACTGGTTGGTCAGGGAAAAGAGAACTTGAATTACTGGTTTGGGCTTCTTGCTCCTAAGCTCCAGTCTACTGGAAATAGAAGCTGTAGAGGTTTAAGCTGAATTCCATTTGCCCTCCTAAGCAGATATCATCCTGAGCAAGTGTTGCCTGTTGCTGTGATGAATGTATTGGGGGAATACAGCACATTCCTTTGGTAGTGGTTTTACTTTAATTTACTTAGGAATTGTGTCCTTTTTAATCTTCTCACAAGTTATTTTTATTGCATTTATGGTCTACAAATTCTTCACTGCATTCTAATCTCAACCCTGAATCCCTGTACTGGCCTGAGCTATGCCTGACCCAGAAGATTTGATCTTTTCTTGTCAGGAATTTGTTGCCACGACTTTGTGATTAAATTCATTACTGAAGTAGAAAAAGGAACTGTGGAACAAAAGAATAGAAGCCTTTATAAGGACCCTGTACCCTGTGGTCACAACATTGTTAGAAAGCCTACACTGGGGAGGTGGGGTGGAATCCTCTCAAGCGGAAATGGGATAAGGAGGAAGTTCGAATTCATTCTCTGGGTTAGCTTGATCAATACTGAAGAGCTGGACACAATAAAGATTGAATAGAAGCTTTTATATAATTTTCTTGGGCTATGACTTCTTGTTCTTTCCTACTAAGCTAATTAACATATTCTCGTGTTTCCAGTTTCCTGTATCCTCACATAAGTACTGCTACTGTCTGTGAAATTTACTGACAGAACTAGATTTTCTGAAATAATTAACAAATAGACATTAAATTGAAAATGATCACGTAGCCTTTGCTAGGTACACGTAAAAATTCTGGCCTTCCCTTTCTCAAAATAGGAGTTGTTTTACCTCCCAAAATAACTGCTATCCTCATACATTAATGGTACTATATAGAATACCTAAATATAAATAAGCCTGTAAATGAAATCATCAGGTATTAAGGGTTTTAAAACATATATGAGGCATGGGACCCACTTTACATCCTTGTGCTACCTGGAGAAAAAGGCTAAACATTCAGGGACCTAATTTCACTTCATCCCCACTTCAACCATCATGTCCAATGACTGCTATGATAAACACACTATAAGAGACTCCCCCATTATAAAAGGCTACCTTCCCACTTCCTCATTCCCACTCTAACCACCATCCCAATTTATAGAAACATTCTGGTTGTATTAATTGCTTTGGAAACATTTGTCACTTATATCTCAACAAGTCATAGTACAGAGAACTTTATATACTTACAGCTTCCTTCTGTACTTTTTCAGGACTCTCAGAGATACAGAACAAATTAGAAAAGCTTTTAATCTCAATCACAACATGAGAGGATTAAATAATAAGGTCCCCAAACTACAATTTAACACTCAAATTTCTTACTGTCAATTTCCATTGACAAAAATCTAATTCCTAGCATGATGGCCATTTCAAGTTCAAAGAAAGCAGCCGCCCAAGCTGACAAGTTGTCTCTCTGATTGCCTGGGAATGGCAGCACATGCAGGTTTACTCCCTATTTAAATCAGAACAATTATTTCTCTGGAGTTTACACTTTCTCCATGAAAGAATGGACCTACATTGGGGGGAGGGGTGGTGATGAGCCTCCAGTACTCATCAGAGGGGACAGGGAGAAAGACTTTTCAAAAGGATATCTTCCCTTTCTCTGATGATAAGCTCATTCTGCTCTTCTAGCTGTCTGATCTTCTTCTCAAACGACTCCTGTTCAGCTTTTAGTCGTTCTTCTGTCACCTCCTTTTCCTCACTTACCCTGAAAAAAATTCCCCCCCAAAAAATCTGTTAGAATGAAATAAATTACATTCACACAGCTGTGACTTTCAGAAATTAGACTTATTCCAGAGGTTCTCATATGTTAAAATCTTTGGGGATACACTTACATTCAATATAATCACACTCTTTTTTTCCAACTTAGACTTTCATATAGCAATTTCTCCTCCTTTTTAATAAAATACACATGTGATTTTATGTGAATAATGATTTCCATCATCAGAAGTGCCTCAAAATTATGAAGTCCTACATGGTAGGACATAGGTCTCCAATTACCAACCAGGAAAGAAATAAATTCCCATTTAAAAAGCATATGTCCCATTTTGCCAGACTATAAGAGGAAAGTGTAATCAATTTATTTCTGATTTAGATTTTTTTCCCACACTTTTATTTAAATTCTGGCTATGAAATAAACAACATATTCATTTCTGAAATGTTTGAACCCAATATATGTGTAATTTTACTTTTTCTTCCTTGGCACTGACATCCTGCATTTCTCTGCAGCATATAAATAATTGAGCTGCAATTAAAAGATGACATTAATATAAGGAAAGATTGGCAATGAATTTATTTCCAATCCAAGAAGGATTATAAAGGCTACAAAGTAATTTTTCATTGTTAGTATATATCCCGAAAACTTCTTTTTATTCAATTCCAACAAAAAGGGGCAGCTTAAGCACTAAGATGTAGGAAACAGATGGATATAATAACTTAAAAAAAAAAAAGACTAATCTCTGTAAGTACAAAAAAGGAAATGTTGAGACTGTCCTAATAGGTAATGTGTTGTGTTTAATATTGACCTACTTTTCATTACATGAATAACAACAGTGATGTGATACTTTGACAAAAGAACAGTCTTGAGTTCTATTTATTAGTAACTACTACTACATATGAATAGCAATTTCATTATATAATTAAATAGATCTCATTATATAATTAAAATACATAGTAAAAACAAATTAAATCTGCAGAAAATCTATGTTCTCTATATAATGTCCTCCATATTCCGATCCTTTGCTCCCTAGTCTTATTTCCATTGAAATCTCTTTGTCCCTTTTCAAACCTCAACTCAGGATTAACCTCTACCATACATACACATTCTCTGTTCTCATTGTGCTGATCCATGGGAAGTCAAACACAATTGCTAATTAGATCCACTACGTATTTATGTTGTCTCAGTTTCTTTAATTGCAAAAATAATAGAATTGCACTAGATGTCTTCAAAGGTCCCTTCTAGCTCTAAATCTAATTTGATCTAATCTCAACTAAGCCCTCACTTGTTTAGATGTTTCTTTCAGTTGGTCCTACTCTTCTTGACTGCTTTATTTTTTTTTAACTTTTTAAGACTTTTTTTTACTTTTTTACTTTTTTTTCCTCCTAAGTGGCACCTATTTAATTCCCTATAGCTATTGTCCTATACATTTTCTCTCGAGTCACCCATACCATCCCCTTCCTATTCCCTCATTGCAAAGAACTTTGACATATTTTATTAAGAAAACAGAAACCATTTGTCATGAGTTCCTCTCCTATTCCCTATTAGACATCTCAAAATCCTTTGAGTTCATCCTGCAATCTCTCCTCCTTTACTCCAGGTTCCTATAAAAAGGGCAACTCTCCTCCTAAGGCCACATTTTCCCTTTATCCCAGCCTCTCCTATATCTTGCCCATCCAATCACCCCTTTCACTCTCTAACTTTCAATCCCATAGTATCTATTGGTTCTTTACTTGCGGCCCACAAACATGCCCATATCTCCCACATCTTTAAAAATCTTTTCACTAAAGCAGGAAATTGGGGGGAAATTTTTTACAGCAAGTTTCTCTGATAAAAACCTCATTTCTCAAATATATAGGTAACTGAGTTAAATTTATAAAAATAAAAGCCATTCCCCAATTGATACATGGTCAAAAAATATAAACAGGCAGTTTTCTGAAGAAGAAATCAAAGCTATCTATAGTCATGAAAAAATGCACTATTGTTTAGAGAAATGCAAATTAAAACAACTCTGAGATACCACCTTATACCTATCAGATTGGCTAACGTGACAAAAAAGGAAAATGACAAATGTTGGAAAGGATGTGAAAAAATAGGTACATGATTGCACTGTTGGGGGTTATTGTGACCTGGTCCAACCATTATGGAGAACAATTTGGAACTATACTCAAAGGGATATAAAACTATATGTACCCTTTGACCCAGCAATACCATTACTAGGTCTGTATCCTAAAGCGATCAAAGAAAAAGTACCTCTGTATGTATCTCTGTGTGTGTATATACACATATGCATCTGTGTGTGTATTGACGCTTTTTGTGGTGGCAAAAAAATGGAAATGGGGACGCCCATCAATTTGAGAATGGCTGAACAAGCTGTGGTATATGATTGTTAGGCAGTACTACTGTGCAATAAGAAATGAAAAGCAAGATGATTTCAGAAAAACCTGGGAAGTCTAATAGGAACAGATGCAAAGTAAAGTGAGCAGAACCAGGAGATCATCATACACAGTAAGAGCAATATTTTAATAATGATCAACTGTGAAAGACTTAGCTACTCTGATCAATACAATGATCCAATTCCAAAAGACTCATAACGAAAAATGCTACCCAAGTCCAGAGAGAGAACTGATGAAATCTGAGTACAAATTTAAGCATAATATTTTCACTTTATTTTTCTTGTTTTTGTTTTTTTGCAAGATGGTTAATATGGAAATATGATTTGTATGATATTACATGTTTAATTGACATCATATTGCTTGCTTTCTTAATAGGTGGTGGAGAGGTGGGAGGGAGGGAAAGCACTTGGAACACACAAAAAAAATTTTAAATGAAAGCTTAAAAATAAAAGGGATAAATAATGTTTTTTAAAGTCTTTTACTGGACCCTACTGCTCCCTCACACTATCAGCCTATATCTCTTTTCTCTCTTTCAGCTAAAGTCCCTTAAAAAACAAAAACTTGTTTGCATTCTTTGCCTCTACTTCTAATCTCACTCAATTCTCAACTCCTTTTATACTTTACAACTAAATAAAACTGCTCTTTTCAAGGGAACCAGTTAGCTCTTAATTGTCTTTTTTCAATTTTCATCCTACTTGAACTCTCTAGTAGCTAAAACTGTTTACCACCTTCTCTTCCTTGATATTCTCCCCTCTCCTCCCCGAGTTTTCCTGACTCTATTCTCTCTTGGTTCTCCCCCTGCCTATCAACTTATTTCTTCTCAGTCTCCTTGCTAGATAAATTATCCATATTCCATTCTCTATAGGTATACCACACATGTGTGTCCTGGCCCCCTCTCCTCTTCCCTTCCTACACTCTAAGGGAGCTCATCAGCTCCCATGAGTTCAACTATGATCTCTATGTAGATGACTCAGATTTGTATGTATTCAGACCTGCTCTTTGCCTCTGAGTTCTAGCCTGCATCACCAACTGCCTACTGGATATTTTCAAAGTCACCTTAAACTCAACACATAAAACTTACTATCTTCCCTCAAAATAACCTCCTCTCTTCCTAATTTACTATATCTGCTGAGGGCACCACCATCCTTACCCATAACCTCCTTCTTCCCACTTGAGCCACATAATAATCTGTCTTCAAAAATCAGTGACTTCATTCCCCAACTGATAAATGGTCAAAGGGTATGACAGACAGTTTTCAGATGAAGAAATTAAAGCTATCTATAGTCATATGAAAAAATGCTCTAAATCACTATGGATTAAATAAATGCAAATCAAAATAACTCTGAGGTACCACATCACACCTATCAGATTGACTAACATGACAAAACAGGAAAATTATATACTGAGAAGATGTTGGAAAATTGGAACACTAATACATTGTTGCTGGAGTTGTGAACTGATCTAACCATTCTGGAAAACAATTTGGAACTATGCCCAAAGGGCTATAAAAATGTGCATAGCCTTTGACCCAGCAATACCACTTCTAGGGCTGTATCCCAAAGAGATCATAAAAATGGGAAAAGGACCCACATGTACAAAAATATTTATAGTAGCTCTTTTTGTGGTGGCAAAGAATTGAACATTGAGGGGATGCTCATCAGCTGGGGAATGGCTGAACAAGCTGTGGTATATGAATGTAATGGAATACTATTGTGCTATAAGAAATGATGGGGGGCTAGGTGGCGCAGTGGATAGAGCACCGGCCCTGAAGTCAAGAGGACCTGAGTTCAAATCTGGCCTCAGACCAAACACTTGACACTTACTAGCTGTGTGACCCTGGGCAAGTCACTTAACCCCAATTGCCTAAAAAAAAAAAAAAAGGAAAAAAGAAATGATGAGCAGGTGGATTTCAGAAAAACCTGGAAAGATTTATATGAACTGATGCTGAATGAAGTGAGCAAAACCAGAAGAACATTGTATATGTTAACAGCCACATTGTGCAATTACTAACTTTGATAGGCTCATCTCTTAGCAATGTAAGGATCCAAGACAACATCAAAGAACTCATGATTGAAAATGCTGTCCACATCCAGAAAAATAACTTTGGAGTCTGAATGCAGATCAAAGCTTATTACTGGCTCTTTTTTTTTCTTTTTTTTCTTTTTGTTGTTTTTTCTTTCTTATGGTTTCTCCCATTGGTTCTAATTCTTCTTTACAACATGACTAATGTGAAAATAGGTTCAATACAAATGTATATGTAGAGCCTATATCAAATTGCATGCTGCCTTGGGGTGGGGGGAGGGGAGAGAGAGGGAGAAAATTTAGAACTCAAATCTTATGGAAGTGAATGCTGAAAGCTAAAATAAATAAATTTTTAAAAAATCAATGAATACTTTTTCTGTCAACCTGATTAACTTTTCAACCTCTGCTAGTAGAAGCAGGATTTGAAACCAGATCTTTCTCAATCCACATCCAGCCCTCTACTCACTAAGCGTGATCTAATAAATACATAACTCAAAAGAAGATACTTCCTTCCTCAAAGTTTTTTTGTTCTTCTTCTTCATCTTTTGGGTTTATAACTCAGCTTCTGGTACACATGTACCAGCACAAAAGCCCTAAATTCAATATGAACATTTATGCTCACATTTGTGTGTGTGAGCACGTGTGGGTATGCGTAAGTCAACGCAACTATTATACTGGTGCAGGTTCTGAAGGGGTACATAAACCTACAAAGCCTTTTTTTTTTTTTCAAATTTCCATTTAATAAAACACAATATTGTAAATGATGTTGAAAAACCGTTGGCCTACTTGCTCTTTCTTGTCAATGACCATCCATTTCCTGCCTCCTTGTCCTTGCACAGGTTGGCCCCCACGGCTAGAATTCTTTCCCTCTTCACTTATGTCTCTTGGAATTTCTAGTCTCCCTTTAATACTGAACAAAAACACTTATTTGCTCCCTTAAAGTAAGGCCCAAACTCCTCCCTTTAAATTACTTTGCATATTATTCATATTTGTTCATATATACATGTTGTTTCCCCAAGTAGAATACAGTGTTTTTGAGAGCAAGGACTTGATTTTTTTTTTTTTAGTCCTCAGAACACGAGCATTTCTTGCTCATGTTGAAAGAGGCTTAATAAATGCATGTTGAATTAAATTCTAGACCATTTAATGTAGGCATTCCTCAAAGATCTGTCTTTAAATATCTACTACTATCTCTAAGTAGATGCCTGTCAAATCTCTATCTCTAGCCCCAGCCTCTCCTCTGAGCTTCATCATGGCATTTCCACCTAGATGTTCTCTACAACCTTAATCCAACATGCCCAAAGCTAAACTTATTATCCATCCACCATCCTGTAACTTCAATATTTCTGTCCTATATAACCACCATTCAATGTCTCCCATGTCAGAAACTCTGGAGCTATTTTTTATTCTTCCTTTACTTATCATATATAATAAAGGTACCAATTCCTGTCAATTACATGTTTTCAATAACTCTCACATCCACCATCTCTCCTTTATTCTCATAGACACCATCTTATAATCAGCTGGACTACCAGCAATAGCCTAGGGAATGCTGTAGCAGCTGGTGCTCCCATTATCAGCAACCCTCTTTAGAAGACTAGACTAGAATAAAGTAAGCTTATTTAACCCCTCCGAAGCTCTCTTCCTGTCCTTCTGACTACCCAGATCATGAGTGAACCTGTTAGAGGCTGGAGCCTAAAAACTCCAGTGCCTGTGTGTTGTTACTTGTCTTACAGGAGGGAAGAAGGGAAGGAAGGATAAAAGGTAGGATGAAAGGAAAGTAGGAAGGGAGGGAGGGATACAGCATTTAATAAGTGTCTACTATCTGAGAGGCACTGTGCTAAGTGCTTTATAAATATTATCTCATTTAATCCTAACAACAACCCTAGGAATTAGGTACTATTAAAAGGTCTATTTACAATTGAGGAAACTGAAGCTGGCAAGTAACTTGCCTAGGGTCACACATCTATTAAGTATGTAAGGCTGGATTTGAACTATGGTCTTCCTGACTCCAGGGCCCAGGGTTCTACTGCACCAAGTAGCTGCCTCTAAAGGCAGCTGAATGAGAAGGATTGGCAAATTACAGTACAAAGGTCAAATCCAGGTCACTGGTGTTTTTGTAAGGCTCATAAGCTAAGAATCATCTGACATTTTAATATACAACAAAACCATATATTAAAGCGCCATACCCTTTGATCATTTATCAGTTGGGGAATGAAGTCATTGATTTTTGAAGACACATTATTATGTGGCTCAAGTGGGATGAAGGAGGTTATGGGTAAGGATGGTGGTGCCCTCAACAAACATAGTAAATTAGGAAGACAGGAGGTTATTTTGAGGGACGATAATAATAACCAATGAACAAAGTAAAAATAGAGATTATCAAGACACTTTCTGAAAAAAAGCCCAAAATGAAAACTTCCAAAAATATCATAGCCAATATCCAAAGGTTCTAAGTAAAACAAAAATCCTACAGGCAGCCAGAAATAAAGAATTCAAGTAGCAAGGAATTCTAGTCAAGATCACATGATACCTGGCAGCTATCACCAAAAAGAAAGGGGGGAACTTGGAATATACTACAATCACTTCTGCTATAATGGAACATATGTATACGGTACTGTGCAAAATTTCACAATAAAACCCACAAAGCTTATGGGGAAAATTAGGATAGAAATACAATACTTGAAAATTTCATCAGTGACAACATTAAAAAAAAAAAAAAGGAAAACTGAGAGATATCCTGCAGCAGCGAAATATCCCAATGCAAGGCCTGGGTGAGCAGGAGCCAGAGAAAGGAGTTCAAGGTCTGGGTGAGCAGGAGCCAAAGAAAGGAGTGCAAGGCCCAGGTGAGCAGGCATCCTCCAGGGGCCAGACTCCCCACCCCTACACCTAGGGCTCCAGTGTTGCTGATTCCAGCCCAACACCAGGTAAGCTGCCAGAACCCTACAGCCTCCAACTGCCAGTACGTGAGGCCCCAGCACACAAAGCCAGTGACCAAGCCCTAGCACAAGAAGCTTTGGTCAGTGCTCCCTGCTCTCCAGCAGGAGGGCTCATTTTTTTAAAAGTCAGGAAATAAGCTAACACCATAAGCAAAAAGAAATATACAATGACCATAGATTCTTATTACGGGGACAGGGAAGATCAAGGCAGAAATTCAGAAGTGGACAACATTGTCAATATACCCATATCTAAAACCTCAAAAGGGAATATGAACTGGTCTCAAGCCCAAAAAGTCTTCTTGGAAGAACTCAAGAAGGATTTTAAAAGTCAAATAAGAGAGGCAGAAGAAAAACTGGAGAAAGAAATGAAAGGCATGCAAGAGAGAGTCAATAGCTTGGCAAATGAAGGACAAAAATTAACTGTAGAAAACAAGTCCTTTAAAAATACAATCGGCCAAATGGAAAAAAGCACACCTAATATATCAATCACGGTGGAAGATATTCACATTTTTGAAACCGGCATTACAGCAGAATTGACTGTATACCAAAAGGCAAAAGATTTAGGCCTAGAAGCAAAAACAAATTACCCAGCAAAACTTGAGTATGCTCTTACAGGAGGAAAAAACTGACCTTTAATGAAATGCAGGACTCATAAACATTCCTGATGAAAGGAACAGAGCTCAGCAGAAATTGTGAAATGTAAACAGAAGAGGCAAGAGAAACATACAAAGACAGACATGTGAGGGTATTGTTTATCTTATTATCTTATATCTTATTGTATTGTTTATCTTATTGTTCTTTATGGTTTATATTATATCATCATATTTTTAACAATATAAAACAATATATAAAGACATAAGGAATCAGAAGGGATTAATACACAGATGAATACTTTATATTCTAATGGGAGAGGTAATAGGAAACACACATCCCCAGTGAACTTTCATGTCATCAAGGGTCAGAAAGGGAGTTAGATAAGAGAGAGAGTATACAGGTAACTCTCATGCCTCAGTGATCATAAAAGAAATAGGAAGTAAAAAGGAACACACTAGGGAATAAAGGGTGAATAAGTTACAAAATCAAAGCATAAAAAAAGAAGAGTATAAAAAACAATTGGGAACAATTGGTGGAAACTGCAAAGAGAAAAGAGAAAAGTTTAAGCCTGATGACAAAGAAAACTTCCTAACAACTGGAGATGTACAAAAGTAGAATGAATTGTCTCAAGAGGTAGTGGAGGTCTTCAAGAAGAGTTTAGATGACTATTTTCAGGTTATATTATACTTTCATGTATGGGTTGGACCTGATGGACGTTAAGGTCCCTTCCTACTCTCAAATTTTGATAATATGATTTTGAGTGCCAGGCTGTCATCAGAGGACATCATCACTGACACTAAAAGAAGTAACTGGGGAAAGGGGGCAGGTAGGTGGCACAATGAATAGAGTGTCAGCCCTGGAGTCAGGAAGACTCATCTTCCCGAGTTCAAATATAGCCTCAGACACTTAACATTGTCATTTTTCATCATAATCAGTGAAAGTCACATAGAATACACACACCTGGCCAAAAAATGTATGTCTCATTCTGCATATTGAGTCCATCACTTTGCTATTCAGACACTGTTAGGATGCTCCATCATTGGTACTCTGGAACCATGACTAGTAATTTCATTGATCAGATTTCTTAAATCATTCAAAGTTATTTGTATTTAAAGGGTTATTGTTATTGTATAAAATACTTCGCTTCTTCATGCTGCATTAGTTCACATAAATCATCTCAGGTTTCTCTTAAACCATCCTTTTCAACATTTACTATAGGGCAATAATATCCCATTGCATTCATAAACCATAATCTATTCAAGCCTTTCCCAGTCGATATACACACACTGATTTTCTAATTCTTTGCCACTAAAAAATAGCTTCTATAAATATTTTTGTACATTATGGGCCCTTTTTTTCTTTTACTCATCTGTTTAGGATATACTCTTGGTAGAGCAATCAAATTTTAGTGAATTTTTACGCATCGTTCTAAACTGCTGTCTAGAATGGCCACTTTACAGCTCCACCAATTATAAATTAATGTGCCTTTTCCCTATACTTTTTGGACATATCCAATATGTTTTGTTTTGGTTTTTTGATTATGCAATGTTGTTTTGTTTGTTTTTTTCTAATGGTAGAGGTTGGAAGAGATAGGGAAAGCTAAAGACAGGGTTCACTCTAAAGTAAAGGAAAAAAGAAGGCTGGAAAGAATTGCAAAAAAGGAGCACAGCTTTGAAAGCTACACACTGAATTTATCATCTACTTCCTAAGAAAATCAATCTCTACATAAATGTAATGTGTCGTTTCATTTACAATCCTCTCCTATTCTATATAACACACACAGAAATGTTCATCTTAACTGCTATTAAGTTCAGGATAAAAAATGTTTAAATTTAAAAAGAAAATTCTAGAATAAATCACTTAGTTGGCAAATATCTAAAAAAGGGAAGCAATTATTACAAAGAGCAAAGATGGTTTTGCAAAAAAAAAAAAGTCATGCCAGACTAAACTGATTTTATTTTCAACAAGATTACTTAACTAGGAGATGAAAGAAATGTTATGGATATAATTTACTTAGATTTTTAACAAAGCATCTGATGAAGTATTTTATACTGTTATCATGATGAGGTAGAGATAGATTAGATCAAAAAACAAACTGATGGCTTCAGAACAGGTTGGATAGTTGGACTCAAAGAGTAGTTATTAAAGGTTCAATATCAGCATGGAAGAAGGTCTCCTGCAGAGACTCTGAGGCAGGGGTGGGGAATCTGCAGCCTCGAGGCCACATGTGGCCCTCTAGGTCCCCAACTGCAGTCCTTTAACTGAATCCAAACTTCACAGAACGATTTGTGCTTGTGCTTGGGTTGTTTAATCTCATTACTGATTTGATTAAAGATGGTTTATGCTCCTTAAATCTGCAGAACACGCAAAACTGGGAGGAATATCCAACTCACTGAATGGGAGTCACGATCCAAAATGATCCTGACAGGGTAAAGCACTGGGTTGAATAATGAAATTCAACAGGGATAAATTTAAAGTTTTGCACTTGGATATAAAAAAAATCAAATTCACAAGTATAACATGAACACCGGAGAGCCATAGTTAGACAGCAGTTGTTCTTAAAAAGTTCTGGAAGTTTGACATGACTGGATTAAGATGAACTTATAGCCTGCAGGAAGAGAGATGATAGCCCTACTTCAGTTGGTGTCCTTGTCATCATTGAACATCAGTAAAATGTTCACTTCTGGTTACCCTGGTTAAAAAAAAAGAATCAATCAATCAAGTATTTATTAAGTTCCTAATATGTGCCTGACACTATACTAGATGTGGAGGATACAAATGTAATGAATAAAACAATGCCTACTCCTAATAGGGGAGACAACAAGTACATATGTAAGTATACACTGAATGAAAATACTTAGAATAAATACAAAACTGATAGAAGGTAGTTTGGAAAAATGACATGAATAAGGGGAGGTCAACTAGGATAGTAAAGGTTCTTGAGACTGTGTTTTATGAGGATTCATTAAGTGAACGAAACCTGTTTAAGAGAAGAGATAATTCAGGGGATTCATGACAACTTGCCTACTAGTTTTCAAAGAACTGTCATGTGGAGGAAAGTTTAGACCTGTTCTGTCTGGCCTGAGAAGGCAGAACCAGGAACAATTGGTGGAAACTGCAAAAAGAAAAGTTTAAGCCTGATGACAAAGAAAACTTCCTAACAACTGGAGATGTACAAAAGTAGAATGAATTGTCTCAAGAGGTAGTGGAGGTCTTCAAGAAGAGTTTGGATGACTATTTTCAGGTTATATTATACTTTCATGTACGGGTTGGACCTGATGGACGTTAAGGTCCCTTCCTACTCTCAAATTTTGATAATATGATTTTGAGTGCCAGGCTGTCATCTGAGGACATCATCACTGACACTAAAAGAAGTAACTGGGGAAAGGGGGCAGGTAGGTGGCACAATGAATAGAGTGTCAGCCCTGGAGTCAGGAAGACTCATCTTCCCGAGTTCAAATATAGCCTCAGACACTTAACAGCTGTGTGACCTTGGGCAAGTCAGTTAATCCTGTTGGCTTCAGTTTCCTCATCTGTAAAATCAGCTGGAGAAGGAAATGGCAAAACACTCTAGCATCTGCCAAGAAAATCCCAAATGAGAGCACAAAGAGTAGGCCATGACTGAAACAGTTCAACAAAACTAGGAAAAGGACTGGAGGCCTGAAGTCTGCCACAGATGGGGAGCAACCAGAACAGAGAAAGACGTAAATATAAAAGATACTGTAGAGAAATAAGCAAGGGAATATGCAATAACAGTCAATAATCAATAGTTATTAAGTGCCTACTATGTGAAAGGTACTGTGCTAAGAGCTGAGAAGACAAATAAGAAAAAGAAAGTCCCCGTCCTCAAGGAGCTTACAAGCTAAGTTGTAAAGGCAATACCCAAAAGGAAGGGAGGAAGGGTTTACATGTAACCTGGCTTGAGCACAAACTGGAAACAGGCAAAGCTCATGGAAAATGAAAATACACCTGAAAAGTTCTAAGCCCTCTATAAAGGAAGGTTTCAGGAGGAGTTTATAACTCTCCCCTACAGCTCTCCAGTCAAAGGTGAGAGGCAACTGATGGTGAAATTCAATAGACTGACCTTAGTTGGGAAGCAAAAGAAGAGGTGATATTAATCACTGTGAGGAAGAAATATGACACCAGAGAATGTAATGGTAGGAAAATGAATAGCAAAGTCTATGCTAAATTTAGTCTACACTTACTTTTGACAACCTCTGAAAACAGTGTTAAGTAAAACAGGAATAAGGGGGAAAGACAAGCAAAATATGAGAACATCCTTACATACAGTCATGATGTCCTTAATGCAGGTAGAAAAAAGCATTACACTTTTAATCCCAGCCCTAGTAGCCACTTCAGTAGCAGAATTGCTATAAAGGTCGAGGTTTATTCTGGACAGGTTCCAGGAAACTACAGGGTGCCAAACTAAAGTAGATTAATGTACCTGCTTTCAAGCAAACCCAAATTTCAATTCAGCCTCTTGGGACAATTCAAGATCTAGGCAGGGTATTCACCACAATTAATATCTTTGTACCCCCCCCAAAAAAAAAACAGATGTGCCTCTGGAAACCAAAGACACAGCAAAGAATGTCAAACATATTTGGTGCTGAACTTTTGTAAACACAAGATATATATATCATCTGTGAGCATACATGTTATTAATTTTCCTAAAGACAGCAAAATATCCTCATCTGCCCAAAGTCATTCCTCCAAAAGTGTACCTTCTTTTTTTTTTTTTAATCTTTAGGCAATTGGGGTTAAGTGACTTGCCCATGGTCACACAGCTAATAAGTGTCAAGTGTTTGGTCTGAGGCCAGATTTGAACTCAGGTCCTCCTGACTTCAGGGCCAGTGCTCTATCCACTGCGCCACCTAGCTGCCCCCAAAACTGTACCTTCTAAAGCAAGCAAGAAAAATCCACTACAGATAAGACAAATAAGGTATTTTTTTTATTGCCATGGTATGATTACACTATTCTGTAATTATGGTGCTATAAAATGCAGCAAAATTAACAAGCTATGTTAAACAAAAAGGGCAACAATTCTTCTAAAGGCCTATCTCTAAAGATATGCATGGATTCCTTGTGGCTATTACCCTAGTTAAAATAAGAAAATGAATTATCACTGGTCTTAAATACAGAAAGCAAACCAATAAAGCAATTATAAGATCTGATATTCTATTTGTAATCTATCCTCTTCTTCAGTCTATGGAATAAAAAAAAGTAAAGTGCTTTTCAAACCTTAAAGAGCTGTATAAATGCTAGATATTTTTAATCACTAATCCTTCCTGTGGTAAGCAACAAATCTGGTATGATAATCCATATTTTTCTTCTATATCTCCTCAGATCATAACCAATCAACAAGCTTTTATTAAATACCAGTTTTGTGAAAGGCATTAGGCTAAGTGCTGCTGAGGATACAAAGTGAAAGTCTGTGTCCTCAAGAAGCTTACTTTCTACAGTAATGTAACTGAACCTCCCCAAATCACAAGAAGCACCAATATCTCATTTTATATACGTTATAATATTTGCATAGCAAAATAAGAATTTAAAAACCAAAAAAAAATCCTCCTATAATAGAAGAAACTTAACTTGATGCTATGGATACTGGGGTATTCCCTGGACTTAATAATTTGTATGAATATAAATTACTTTCTTTAAAGAAGGATATTGGTTACATTAAGTCACTGGTAAATAGGGCTAGTATTTATTAAATGTCAAAAGATATACAGCACACTACTTCAATATTTCAACAGATCTATGATCTATTTCACTAATGAGAGTAGTGTGCAAATCACAACCCAACCAAGTAAAGGTAGGTACATAACATAGGAAAAAAAATTCTAATTCTAATCTAAATGACACCTTCTAAAGATAATTTTATGGGCAAATATAAATCATTCTCTTCTTTTCATTTTGTAAATCATTCTTTCTTTTTAACTACTGTTGGGTTTGCTGTTTCTTCCTGGGCTCCTGGAAGGTTCAGATTCACTCTGGAGTGGGGCAGACTGAAGGACGACAGTGGAGATATGATAAGGGGTTATATTACAAGGACAAGGAATAGAAGCATCTGCCCTTCATCATCCTCATGTACCGGCCAATGCTCATTTGATTTATAGAGAAACAGACAAAGAATGCACCATGCCAACAATAAGCTCATAAGTTTACATTAACTATGGTATTATAACGTGTCAGCATTGTGCAAGCGCAGAGGGGGTGTTTACAGGCTAAGGATCCTGGCTGTTTGTATCAAACTGGATCCATGCTACACAGGAGGTGATAGTAGAATTTGGTAGGTACACATTTCTATGTAATAAGAAATTCATTAATGGGAAAGTGGTGCAGTGGATAAAGTGTTGGACTTGGAGTCAGAAAGGCATGAATTTGAAAACTGCCTCAGACACTAGCTGTGTGACCCTGAGCAAGTCTTTCAGCCTAAGTTTCCTCATCAGTAAAATGGGGATAATAACAGCAACTATTTCATATGGTTCAAAGATCAAATGAAGTAGTAAAGGTAAAGTGCTCCGTAAACCTTAAAGTGCTATATAAATGCTAGCTATTTAAATTTTTGTTTTTGTGTATGTTTTTTCAGTTTAGCAGATAGGGAGTAGCAGGTTATTTCTAGGTAGGAAATGACAGAGAAGAAAGCCAGGCAGCAAGAAAAAGAAATACTCAAATAAAACCAACCATTTAAACTGTTATAAAACCTTGTTAAGTTTTCTGCTTGAATGTTGTTCAGAGAAATGCAGAGTCTGTAGTAAAAAGGATCAAGTTCTTTTCAAAATTGATTCTACGCAGGTGAAAAGGTGAAAGCCTACAATCCCTGATGCTTCAGCAGGGCCAATCCTAATCGGGTGTCCACAAAGAAACTACCACCAAAACGGTGAGTGTCTGCGTGTGGACCCACAAGGACACCCAAAGAGGGGCAAACCCCTCCAGGTCAGAAAACAGAGCAGACCAAAGCTTCAGTGTGATCAGCAATAGCCTGGTCCACAAGTAGCAGGTATCCTGCCAACAAGGGATAGGGAGAGAAGAACAGAAAGAAAGGATAGAAAGGAAAAGGAAAACAGAAAAAAGGGAAAGGGAAAAAAGAGAAAAAGAAATTTTAAAGGATTCTCTTGGTAAAGTATTTTGTATCCTAAGCCAATTGTAAAAGTTAAAAGCTCTTGCTAACAAAATCTCCTGAGAAGTATTTAATGTATAAACATTACTATTTTATAGAAATTTCATGTAATAGGGTAACTGTGAACAGCAGACTGCCAATGGGAGAGCAAGAGAGAAAAGAAAATTATTTTCTTTCATTTAGAAAGATACAGAGAGATAAAAGTTATTATCAGTAAAGCAAAAGGAAAAGAAAACTAGTGACTGTAAGTTTTTTGTTGGTTTTTTGTTTTTACCTTTTTTTAAAGCCTTTTAGAAAGAAGACGTAACTCTTAGAACCTGAGTGCTGACTAGGGGCATCTGAAAAAAACAAGCAAAAGCCTTCCAAGTGATTAGCAGAAAGCACCAAAGTGTCTTATGCTTAATCAGTATTTGTTACACTGAAATGGTTTTAAACAAACCCAAGAGAAACAGTAAAGTTTGTCTGTAACCCTGAAATAATGCACATTCCCCAGGAAGGTATGGAAACTAAGAACAATCTAATACTAGCTTGTGAATAAGATTAAGCTGACAAGAACTAACAATTAATGAAAAAAGTACCAAATTGTACCTAAAATTTATTATCTTGTTTATTCTTATAATTACCCTTTATAATAAGTAGCCATTTTTATTTTTAAAAAGGGGGGGGGGGATTTATCTCTGTCTTAGGCAAATACATCTCTCAGAGCAAAAATTGTGTGAACTACACAACCAAGACCCAGATCTACATAGACCACTGCCACCTGGGGACAGCATATCTAATTGCATTCAGTTTTGAATTAAAACAGGCCTTTGGTACCGAACTTGCACTGAAGTTATATGTATAAATTATTTCCAAACATCACAGAAACAAATTAATAAAGTACATAAGAGGGAGGGACAAAAGGGAAGAGGGGGAGAGATGGTGAGGAGGAGAGAGGATGAGGGGGAGAAAGGGGAAGAGGAAAAAAGGGGGAGAGGGAGAAAGGGGGAGAGAGAAAGGGAGAGAAGGAGAGAGAGGACATGGAGAGGACATTGTTAAGTGTAGTAACATTTTCTAGTTGAGAAAAAATGAGGGTGCTAGGTATTAGGGAATGTAAAGTTGAAGGGTGACCAGGAAGCAAATAGCTAAAGATTCAAATTCAGGTTCAATTCCAAATCCAGTATTCTTCCCACTATCACTCTATGCACTGTAATTAAGTGGGTGTGATGAGCCCTGGGGTCCCCCCATTTCCTCACAACAGAGCTATTTTTCACTAAAAGGCAACAGTGCTGTCCCTAGGATCTGATTGACCTTGACACAGCCTCCTGGTCACCCAAGGGCATAAAAAGTCCCACTCAAATGGAGTTGGGGCCCCTCCAACTTGGTGGATATCTGAAGACCACAGCAGCCACCATATTTTGCCCTTCTGACCAGACACATTTCCATATGGACACAAGGGGAGCCATCTCTACCAGCAGTGGGGAACCCTTGTCTTCAAGGCCACATGTGGCCCTGTAGGTCTGAAGTTCAGCCCTTTGAATCTAAACTTCACAGAACAAATCCCCTTAATAAAAGAATTTGTTCTGTAAAACTTGGACTCAGTCAAAAGGCCACACCCAAGGACCTAGAAGGTCACATGTGACCTCAAGGCCACAGGTTCCCCAACCCTGCATAGACATTAATGTCACTGTATCCTTCTTGCATGTGCTTTATGTGTTAGGATAAAGTGAAGTGTGTTATTAACTGTTCAATGACTTATTAGTGGCTTATTTATGCCAAAATTAAATCTAAACTAACAGGGCATTGGTGCCAGGTCCACCCCAAAAGTGAAAGATTTGAAAGGCATCATTTGTAGTCAAAAGAGCACTACACTGGACTCAAAAGACCTGGATTCTTGTTCAGGCTCTTCTCCCCACTTGTTTGTGATCCTGAGAAAATCATTTAATCTCTGACCCTCAGTTTCCCCATCTGTAAAATGAGAGAGATGGAATGTATGGTCTTTTCCAGGGTCTTTTACAGATCTAATATTCTATTATTATGCAATAATACACAGATTTTTATCAAAGCCATAAGAGGACACAAAATTATTCTGAGAACAAAAGGAAGAAAGAAGATGATATAAGATCGTCCCCAATATATGACCTCTAAATTGTTGGGATTGTCATAAAATTAAGAGGTAAAAATCTAAATTAAAGTATACACTCATGAAGCTGAACAAAAATAATATTTAGGCAAAACAAATCTCCAAATTTTACCTTAATATTTAGATTGGTAAAAAAATAACAATATTTCATGGTCCACAACTGATTATTTTCAATTCATATTTATGACTCATGTACCTAACACTGTACATAATACTACTTTTAAGAACACTGTAATGAAAATGTTACTTTGCCACTTAGCATATTTTTAAATGGAGAGAAAAACATGAGTCAGATATTTTGATTTCTGAATCCAATACAGCTGTCATATTTAAGATCACAAAAACTGAAAAGCTTCTAAGAGCAGTTAAAAATGATGAGAATTTTTCAAATGTTGGAGAGAACTTTTTAATGACTAGACTGTAATATTCAGATGACAGCACCTCGATATAATTAGCATGAAACAGAAATACTAGAGGGTATTCACAATAACAAAGGGTATCATAAAAACTGATCACCCTACAAAAACACTTAAAACAAATGGCTGCTCTATTGAGAACAAAGAGCAGCATTTCTTCACAAAGCAAATGATCAACATTTGTTTCTACTTATAGAATGTCAGAAATCAAATGCTCAAAACTTGAAAATGTTAGAAATAAATATTTTGTAGATCAAGCACTAAACCAAGTAAAAACAAACCAACTGTCAAAGCTAGCCTCCACAGTTTTGCAGAGCAATAATTGATAGACCAACAAAGATTACTTGTCTTAACTCCTCCCAGATTCAACTCCATGAAGTAAGTACACTCTTGAGTTTAGGTTTGAGGATTTGGGACCATTATATTGAGTAAGCTAAAAAATCACCATATCAAAAACCTAAAGGTTAAACAATTTTAATTTCAAAATTGCCTGAGAATGGACTGCATAGCATATACATGCAAATTACATGCAAATATACCCTTAGCTCTCCAAACTTTGCATACAGAAGGATGTAGCCCTAGGATAAATCTGAATGGAGCCTGTCAAGTCCAAAAGAAATTACTTCTATCCATACGGCACTATATACATACCCAGATGCCCTATAATGGGGAAAATAGAGAAGAAAATCTTGATTAAAAAATCATCAAGGAATGGTCACAACCCCTTTGTAAACTAAGAGATCCAAGAAGAATACAAAACTTCCAGATGACCAGATACACTGGAAAAACCATGACTAATTTCAGACCATAACATGTATGTCCATATCTTCCTGAAATGATCTGTGAACTAAGGAAACTAGCCTTTCTTCCAGAACCTCAACATTTGTTTTTCAAATGTTTTATTCTATAATCTTACGTGGTCCACACTACTCTGAACTTTAGAAATCAGAGAATCTACTTTCTGGATTAAGAATGAGGATTTCATATTTTTATATAGTTTCAAATAATCTTTTATTTACTCATAGTTTCAAAATTTCAAACATCACTAAAAACAATTACGTTCCAATTAAAAAAAAAATAAAGGCTTCCAATGAGGAGAAAATCTCAACCCTTTATGAAAAATTAAAGTTTAACTTTCCTATTACAATGAAAAGTACATTATGTCAAATAAAAATATGATTAGGTTAAAATAGAAAGAAAAAGAATATAAAATAATAATGTTCTACTAATTTTACCACGAAAATTAATGTCGCTGCACTTTCTATTTTTCTTCAGAGCAATGTCAGACAGAAATATCAAGCTGTCCTCTGGGAAAAATCAGAGCTTCTAAGCTTAAAAAGAACCCTGCTCTCAAATGTGTTAGTACATTGGTATTCATTAGAGAGTTATGCATTATTTGACAAAATAGGCATAAGATATGACATATTGGAGGCTTTTCAGATTTCTTAGAACATAGCAATATACATCAAGAATGGCACTAGCGGCTAGGATTACCTCAAAACTCAGCATTTTTTTTCTTCTTAAACACTGAGCTTCAGTGCAACCTATACCTCATCAAAATACAGTGTTTTTTTCTTAACTTTCAGGATGAATATTAAAATGCAACAATATAAAAATTATATTTAAAGGGAGATTGTCATATTTATCAGAACAAATTTTAATATTTTATTGAAGCATTCATTTTCCAAATCTAAATAGATGACCTTTTTTTGCCACACAACCAATTCACTGAATCTTTAAAGCTGGAAAAAACTTTCCCAGAGAACTGAATATAACCATTCCAGATGAAAAGAATATTCTCCATTCTCAAAATCTCTAGGCAAAATTCACAAAAACTCCATTAACTACCAATGTAAACACAGTGTTATCCTCTGTGCCCAAGGAAAGATTAAAATATAATTATAACAATCAAGAAGTTCAAAGAACCTAACAGAAGAAGAAATAAGTGATAGTATTACATTTGCAGTCTTCTGTATTTATCTATAAAGCCTTGAAGACTAGCTAGCCCCTATCACCGAGGCATATGAATGTGAGGCAATGCAAAATAGAGGAAAAAATGATGGCTTTGGAGTCTGAAGAAATGTTGGCTTTAATTCCACTTACAACATTTACTAGCTGAGCGACCATCGGCAAATCATTTAACCTCTCTGATTCAACTACAAAAAGGGGATAGTAATACTTACAACATCTACCTCAAAGGGTTTTTGTGATACTCAAATCTGATAAGGTACTACATAAATGTCAATTATTATAATGATTACTAAACTGGTGATGCCAAACTCAAATAAAAAAGGGGTCACTAAGGCCACATAACTCAGAAAAAAAGACAAAAACAACAAATATTGCTTTACTGTACTTTTATTTATTTTGTTAAATATTTCCCAATTATATTTTAATCTGGTTTAGGCCACCCTTGGGAATGGGCCACATATGTTTGACACCTCTGGTTTAAACCATCCAAGATTTACTCCAATTAAAGATCTCCAGAGATACATGGCACTCCCTCCCTCAATTACTCATTTCACTATTAAATTCCCCCAAAGGCAGCTGACATATGACACAATGATTTGCAAAATGCTTTACATCCCTTACCTTATTTCATTCTCACAACAGCCAGGGATATTTGCATTGCAGAGGACCCTGAAGATCATCTGGCCCAACCCTCTCATTTTACAGAAAGAGGCCCTCCCATCTGACTATCTGATTTGCTTAAAAATTATCCATTTTATAAATGGCAGGACCATATTTGAACCCTGATCTCTTGATTTTGAATCCAGGGCTTTTTGCTCCACATAACAAATACTCTACCTTATAACAATCCTAAATCTTCCTTGCTTTAATTAAGCCAATTCCTTCTTGCTAAGTTTCCTAAACACATGCACTATGCACATGCCTTGCAAAAAGCCCTTCCATGTATCCAAAAGATGAATCAAGTCACCCTTAGCCTTTCTATCTTTAGACTAAATAATAATTTCCTTAACCTGTCCTCATAGAAGCTCATTTTCCCCTTTATTCCAGGGGTTCTTAACCTTCATTTGCATCATGGACCCTTTTGGCAATCTGGTGAAACCCATAGACTGCAGAATGTTGTTTTTTTAATTTTTTTATTTTTATTCAAAACAGAATTAAATGTTCATTTCAATTAGAGGTTGGTGAAAATATAGATGTAATTTTTCCCCATTCAAGTTAACAGACCCCCTGTGAAACTCAGCTTTAGTCATTTTAATCACTTATCTGTGAACGCTCATTTCTTCATCTTTTTTTTTTTTAACACATGAAAATTAAACCTGGTAAAATATTCTAAAAAAAAAGTCCCAGACCTTCAACATCACACTTCCTTTAATACATCTGAGAAACATGTCATTGTTCTTTTTTCACATTATTAAATTGTTGGTTAATATTTACTGATGCTATGGAAGAGATATGGAATGGTGTATAGAGTGCCAGCCTCATGGCCCAAAATAACTCAGTTCAACTCCCACTTCTGACACATAATGGCAGTCAGTCAACAAACATTTATTAAATGTCTACTAAGACAAAGGAAAAACCCAAAGTAACAGTTTCTAGGTAATTAATAATTTATTTAATTAGGCTAGCTGGCAATCAATAAATTTATGGTCAATAGTTTCTCTCAGTAACCAGACACCAAGGGAGACTCTGAAACACCTTAAATCCTTTCTGAAAAAGAACTCCTCGGACTAGTGAAACTGCTGTTTGTTGTTTGTCCTTTCTAGAAAAGGACCAATGACATCAGGAGAGTGACATCTTGACTTGCAAGTGAATTGGATTGAAGTGAGGCAGAGCTGTGCAAAGTCGTCAGCCTCACTCTCTCCTCCAGAGTCATCGCAAGACATAGGTCAGGATGATTAGAAATGCCTCCCAGCAATTCTCATTGCCTTCTTGGCTGCTACACTCTGCAGGCTCCCATCTGACTATCTGTTCTCCATTCTATCACCCAAGGTTCCTTGACCTTAGCACAGCAACTGGTAAACTCTCTTAACCTTAACAGACATTTAGGTGGCATAGTGGATAGAATGCTGGGCCTGGAAACAGGAAGACCTGAGTTCAGATTTGACCTAAGACACTCACTAGCTGTGTAACCCTGGGCAAATGACTTAACTTCTTTTTGCCTCAGTTTCCTCATCGGTAAAATGAAGATGTTAACAGTACCTACCTCCCAGGGCTGCTGTGAGTATTAAATAATATTTATAAAATGCTTGACAAACTAGTACCTGACACACAGTAGGTACTATATAAAAGATGTTGTTATTGTTATTATTATTATTATTATCTTATTGATTACCACATCACACTTCTGATGCTCTATGAACAAATCCAAGGGTGGACCTTGGTTTAAATTTGTTAAAAGTAGCACTCTAATACTTCCTAGGGATCTTGAATCCCTCACCCTTTTAAATAAATTTCCTGATTGGACTATTACATACTCAATACTCTCCCCCCAGGTCCACAATCTGTTAGCTAACATCTGAATCAGGATTCAGATATCTCTCAACAGATTAAAATGATGGGCAGAGTCTACCTGCCAAGCTACATACACAAGAACTATGTAAACACAATACAAAACACTTTTTACACAAAGACAGATCTAAATAAGTGGGAAAATATTAATTGCTCATGGATAGGCTAAGCCAATGATAATACTAATTTAATTTACTTATTCAGTGCCACACCAATCAAACTTCCAAAGGATGACTTTAGAGAGAGCTAGAAAAAGTCATCTGGAGGAATAAAAAAGTCAAGAATATCAAAGGAATTCATGAAAAAAGTGGGGAAAAAAGGAACCAAGCTATGTCAAATTTTAAACTATACTACAAAGCAATAACATCAAAAAATCTGGTACTGAATAAGAAATAGAGAGGTCCACCAGTAGAATAGATGAGGTACACAATATATACAGAAGCAAACAAGCACAGTAGCATAATGTTTGATAAACTAAAAGATTCCTGCTATTAGGGAAAGAACTCAATATTTGACAGGAAAATGTTGGGAAAACTAGAAAGCAGAAAGTCTGGCAGAAATTCAGTATAGACCAACATCTCACAACATATAATATGATAAGCTCCAAATGGGTACAAGATTTAGACATAAAAGGTGACACCATAACGTCAGAGGAGCAAGGGAAAAAATTACTTGTCAGATCTATGGATGGGGAAAAAGTTCATAATGAAGGGGGGGGGGCGAAAGAGAGAACACAGAAGGTAAAATAATTTCTATTACATAAAATTTAAAGTTTTTGCACAAAGAAAACCAACACAACTAAAATTAGAAAACTTGGACATCAGGAAAAAATACTTGCAGCAAGTTTTTCTGATGAAGTTCTTATGTCTAAGAAGCATAAAGAACTGAGTCAAATACATAATAATAACTATTCTCCAACTGATAATGACCAAAGGATATGAACAAGTATTTTTCAGAGGAAGAAATCTAAGCTATCATTAGCCACATGGGAAAAAAATGCTCTGAATCACTAATGTTTGGAGATATACAAATTAAAACAGCTCTGAGGTTCTATCTCACACCCATCAGATTGGCAAAGTGGACAGAAAAGAAAAATGACAAATGCTGGAGGGGCTGTAGAAAAACAGGTACATTAATACAGTGTTCGTAAAGTTTTGAAGTGGTCTAGCCATTCTGGAAAGCAACTTAGAACTATTCTCAAAAAGCTATAACTGTGCATATTCTTTATTAAGAACTCTGATCAACACAATGACCAACCACAATTCCAGAAGACACATAATGAAACATTCTATCCTAGGAAGCAATGGTCTCAGAGTGCATAGCAAGACTTTTTTTTTTTTTAAATATGGCCAATGCAAGATTTTGTTTTGCTTGACTATACGTATATGAAACAGAGGGTTTTGCTTTCTGTGCTTTCGCAGTGTGGATGAGGGGAAAGGGGAGGGAAAAATGATGGATCTTCATATAAAAATAAAATTTTTAAATAAAATTATGACCAGAATAAAATAAAATGAAATTTAATAGGGACAAATGTACAATTCCAAATTTGGGTTAAAAAAATCAACTGTGCCATTACAGCACAGGGGAGGAAGCATGGTTAGATGGCTATTATGATGAGAAATATTTGGGGTGGTGATGAAATGCAAACTCAACATATCAACAAGGCAAAATAAAAAGCAAAACAGTAACCCACAGTATCACACATTTAAATCTAAAATGGCCTTTACAAGTTTACAAAGTCATTTCACAGAAGGGAAACTGAGGTCTAGAAAGGTTAAGTAACTTGAAAAAGGTAACACAGGCAACATGCAGCAGTCAGGATGCAAAATCGGCTTGATTCCATATCCACTACCATTTCCACTGAAACACATTTTTTGCTTTTGTTTTTCTATAGATTGTACTCAGAGGCATACTATCCAGAACAAAGGAGGAAAGATTTTTTGCTATACACTATACTAGTCAGACAATATGTGGAATATTGTGTTCAGTTCTGAGTACTGTGTTTTATCAGACATAGATAATCTGGACAGTTTCCAGAAGAATGCTATCAAGATGGTGAGAGAACTAGAGAATATGTCATACAAAGTTCAGCTGAAAGAACTGGGGTTGTTTATCCTGAAGAAGAAAAAAAAAACTTAAGGGAGTACATTTTTTTGTTGTTGTTGAATAGTTTCAGTACGACTTTCTGCAAACCCATTTGGGGTTTTCTTGGAAAATATACTGAAGTGGTTTGCCATTTCCTTCTCCAGATCATTTTACTGATGAGGAAACTGAGGCAAACAGGGTTAAGTGACTTTCCCAGGGTCCCACAGCTAGTAAGTGTCTGAGGTCACATTTGAACCCAGGTGTGCCTGACTCCAGGCTCACTCTTCTATTCACTGCACCACCTAGATGCACCCTCCCCCCACTATCCCCCCAGCGTATATGATAGTTGTCATCAAATATCTGAAAGACTGTCATGGGAGACAAATTAAACTTATTCTATTTGTAGGAGCAATAGGTAGAAATTGCCAAGGGGAAGATTTAGTCTCGACAGGAAAAACTTCTTCACATTTACAGCTGCACAAAAGTAGAAGGGGCTGCTTTGAGAAGTTGTGAGCTGTTCTCACTGGAGCTCTTTGAGCAGAGGCTGGAAAACTTCTTGCTGGAGTTGTTGCAGAATGGATTCTCAGTCAGGTTCAAGTTGGACATAATGGCCTCTGAGTTCCAAGGCAGATTCTGTGAAACCAAATTAAATTTGTAAACTGCATCACCTGAACTTGCAGTCTGTTTTTTCTAGAATTATTCAATTAACTTCTAGATTTTATCAACTCACTGATATCCTACCAACAAGAAAATTCAACCTCCAAATGTAGATCAGGGTACAGGCATGACTGTTTATCCATTATTTCTAGGATCCATTATTAACTACCCTGGTTGGCATTTAAAGCACTTTACATCCTGGTCCCAATCCACCTTACTAGCCTTATTACACAGTACCTCCCTTGGCACACACTATGGTCCAACCACACTGACTCTCTTAATATTCTTCATACACAGCATTATCTCCCATTTCATTTTTACACTGATTGTTCCCCATGCCTGGAATGCATTCCCAACTCAGCTCCACCTCTAAGAACTCTTAGTTTCTTTCCAAACTCACTTCAAGCATTACCTTCTGCATGAAGCCTTTACTGAACCTCCAGATTAGAGGATCCCAAAATTATCTTGCATCTACTCTAGGCACAGATATAAAGCATTTGTTAAGTGCTTACTAAATGCATGGTGCTAAGCTCTGAAGACAAAAAAATAAAACCAAGGAAGAGAGTCTCTGACCTCAAGGAGCTTGCATTGTAATTAAAGACAAAAGGAAGAGCAGAGGAGTTGAGAGAAGGGGAAGAGATTAAACAGCCAAAATGCTTGAGATATCCTAGAAGTACAGCAGACCAGAACTGAGCAAGACAGAGTCAAAGATGACCTATCAAAGCCTGGGGTGGCTCTACAGAGTCCATTCTCAGGTTTAAGGAAATAGAGATGATGGCCTCAGTAGGATTGACTGCATCACACATACATAGATACATATATGTTACACACACATGTAGTCTCCAGGATATACTGCAAGTCTCTTGATGGCAGAACTGTTTCTCTTTTGCCTTTGTATCCCCAAGCCTTGGCACAATGCTTGATGATTGAATGATTAAGTATTGCCCCTTCTGACTCTCATAAAGTACATTAAAATTTGGCTAACTACAAGGAAAGAGAAAGAAATTATTCCATTGTGATTAATTTTATTTGGTATAAATTACTATAACTAACTCAATTTTACAGAGACAGATTATCCACACTACTTTTGCTTACCACAACAGTGGATAGACATAAGTAGTTAAAAAAAATTCAAATCAATCAATATTGCAGCTGTTAAGCTTCTCCTAGTAAAAGCTTTGGAAAACAGAAGGGGTAAAACTCTAGGTTACATTAAGATTTTAAGAAATTATCTGTGATTTCAAGAATTTGCATATACTCTAACCCCAATGTTTAAAGACAGACCAGAGTTAGTTCTATAACATTGCAATAGTGTTTTAAAACTATCTGGTTATAGATCCTTTACTAAGAATGCAAGTATACTCCTGCTTTCAAGAGCATTAAAAAATTAGAAACCTTTGACTTAGAAGAAGAGGTCTCAAGTACTGCTCCTTCTCTGTCTCCTTTGATGGATCACAACCTCTAACCATAGGTGTCCCTCAAGGTTCTGTCCTGAGCCCCAACTTCTCTTCTCCCACTACACTACTGCACTTGGTAATCTTAATCAGCTCCCAATGACTTTAATTACTATCTCTAAGCTGATGATTCTATCTTCTCCCCTTCATAATTTGGAAGAAGTAAGGGTTCACTTAAGAGACTCTAGACTTGCTCAGAAAGACACAACTACAGAAAACCGAATTAGCCTACAATGAGGAAAATGAGCTAAATTAGCCTGTATTTAAAAGATCCTCCCCAATTTAGCTCCAACCTATGTTTCCAAATTTATTTCACTTTATTTCTTTTCATGCATTATGTTCCAAGCAAACTGGACTCTTGGTTGTTCCCTAAACTTGGCATGCCTCTTTTCCAGAGCACTAGACCTAGAGACAGGAGACCTGAGTTCAAAACTGAAATCAGACCCTTGCCAACTATATGACCCTGGGCAAGTCACTTCACTCTGTCTACCCATCTCCTCAACTATAAAATGCAATGATAAACTACGAGTTAAAAAGAACAATGATGAAACAAACTATTGACTTCCTAAAAAAAGATGATAAACTTAAAATATAGAAAGAGATTTTTTTTCAGACATGGCTAATGTGGGAAGTTAATTTGCTAGAATAGGCAGCTATGTACTGAGGACTTTAGTTTTTTAAAATTAGATCAATAAAGGGAGTAGTCAGTGGGAAAAGTAGATTAAATTTTTTAAAAGAATCATTTATAAAAATAATAATTTTTTTTAAAAAGTAATTCATCAGCTGGTCTGATCATAGGGAGCTCCAGTACTGATTGGGACAACTCATGTCCCAAGTCACTTATATGTGAACAAAGCACAATTGTTTGCACATCGTAAGCACTTAATAAATGCCTTTTCATTAATTCATAAGTGGCCCTCATGAAAGGCTGGCGATATACTTCCCATAATCAATATCCTTCTCATGAGATGTCCTATACTCTATCACTATTTTCTCTTTCCACCGATAGTCACCTAGAAGTTTTTTTTGTTGTCATGGGACCTCATCTTTTTTTTAAATTAAACTGTATTCATCAAAAATCTGCCTTCTCTCCTTCCCACTGTTCTCCCCTAAGAAAGAAAAAGCAAAATTCCTTTACAAACATGTACAATCAAGCAAAACAAATTTCCAAATTGGTTATGTCGAAAGGGAAAAAAAAATTATTCTGTACTGAGTCCTTCACCCTATCAGGAGGTGGGTAGCATGTTTAACTGTGAGACTTCTGTGATCACGGTTGGTCATTACATTGATCAAAGTTCCTAAGTCTTTCAAAGTTATTTGTCCTTACAACATTGTTGTCAATTGTAAAAACTGTTTTGCTGGCTGCTCATTTCACTCCATATAGCCAGGTTTCTCTGAAACCATCCCTTCATCATTTTTTTACAACAATATCTCATCACATTTAGATAAGGTAACTTGTAAAGCCATTACCCAGTTGATGGATGCCCCATCAGTTTGCAATTCTTTGCCACCTCAAAAGAGCTATAACTATTTTTGTATATTCCTACTTCGTTTTACTTAGGACTAATGCCTCCCTTAACATGCATTACAATTCCCCCTTCTTCCTTCACTTCTTTCCCTGCTATTTCCCTCCTAAATGAAATGTATTTCTCTATCCAATTTTGTATGTACATAATCTTCCCTCTTTTGACTCAACTCCCCATTATAGAATATTAGCAGTTTATGCTTTTCATGTTTCTCTTAACTCCTGTATTTGAACTTCAAAGTTTCTACACAGCTCCGATCTTTTCATCAGGAATGCTTGGAAATCCTCTTTTTCATTAAAGGTGAATTCCTCCACCCCCACCATAGGATATTAAACTCAGCATTGCTAGGTGAGTTTGTATTGGCTGTAAGCCTGTAACCTCTGCCTTCTGGGATATTGTATTACAAGCTTTCTGCTCCTTTAAAGTAGTAGCTGCTAAATCATATGTGATCCTGATTTTGGCTCTTAAGGACTTAAAGTCTTTCTAGTTGCCTAAGTAATTTTTTCCTTGATCTGGATTTTGGTTATAACACTCCTAGGAGTTTTTATTTTGGGGTTACTTTCAGGAAGTGAACAATGGAGTTTTTCTACTCCCACTTTGCTTCTTTTCTTTTTTTTTTTTTTTGTTGTTGTTCTTTAGGTAAGTGGGATTAAGTGACTTGCTCAGGGTCACACAGCTAGTGTCAAGTGTTTGGTCTGAGGTCGGATTTGAACTCAGGTCCTCCTGACTTCAGGGTCGGTGCTCCACCTAGCTGCCCCTCCCACTTTGCTTCTAAAAGATCTGGGCAATTTTCTTTTATGATTTTTTGAAAATTTATGTCTAGGTTCTTTTTCTTTTTTTTTTTGGTCATGGCTTTCAGGAAGCTTAATGATTCTTAAATTATCACTCCTTCATCTGTTTTCCAGGTCAGTTGTTTTTGCTATGAGATACATTTTTTTCTTTTTTCTTTTTTTTTTTTTTTTTTAGTCTTTTGACTTTGTTTTAATATCTCTTGATGTCTCAGGGAGTCCAATGGCTTCTATTTGGTCCACTGGAATTTTCAAGGAATTTGTTGTTTAGGCAAGGTTTTATATCTCTTTTGCCAACTGCTAATTCCCTGTCTAGTTCTGTCTTCCATAGCATGCATTTCTTTTCAAATTTTTTTTCCCTGTACTGCTCTCATTTAATTGATAAAAACATTTTTAATCTCCTTGCTTCATCTCTTCCAGGAATTCCAGTTGATTTGTACCCAAACCAAGTTTTTCTTCAAGGATTTGCTTATAGATATGTTGGAATCATTCTTTTGTTTTGGATGCATCCCATTGACAATAATAGCTTATTATGCTAATTCTTTTTTGTTCACTCATTCTTCCAGCTTATTTCCTGACTTAGAATATGATGTTAGGGCCAGGCTCTACACATATCTAGAGGGAAGGACTGGGCTGGTCCTGTTTTCTTGAAACAATGGGTGTTATGTTATTCCACATTCTCAGAGATAGCTAAGGGTTGGCACCTGCAAGCTTTCAGTGTTCCCAAAGTGATCTTATTCCAGGTAAAGTCTCATCACTACACCTTGATCTGAGTTCTGCATATCTCTGACCTGGGTATGAGCCATGAGCCTCAGGGCTCACCCCATTTGCAGTTGCTGTAGAATGCTGTGGAAGTGAGCTCCTATCATCTAGCTGGAATGCTTGGCTGCTTCAGAGTGAAAGAAATGTTGGTTCCCCTTTAGTCTGGGATTCCTGCCCTGATTAATCTTCAGAGGACTTCAGATTGAGCTAGAAGCTGGAACTGGGAGCCTGCTGCACTCCTGGGGTCTGAGCCACACAGCTACTGTTTGTTTCTGAACTTGTTCCTCATTCAGTACACAGCCTAGGGTCCATCATTGCTCCTCACCCAGGAATAGTATCCCAGACACAAGTCTCCCTCCTCAGGCTGCCCATCATCTGTGACCTAGAATTGGGTAGTGAATAATATAGCTGTCAGCTGGCATCTATACCTGCACCCTATATAAGTTTAGGCCCCTTCATACTGGATCCATAACTTCTCCTTACCTTAGTGCATAAACTTTCCCTGGTCTGGAAAACTGTGCAGGGTATGCTCCTGAGACTCTGTCCACAGTATCCACAGACCTCTTTATCTGTCTCTCTATGGCAAAGTAGGAGAAAAATCACTGTTTTCTTGGATTTCCCAAACAGTATTCAATCTGTTGGATTTTATAGATCTGTCTGGAGGAGTTAGGGGGTGAGAAAGAAACAGGGCTCTCTGTACTACTTCTTGCTACTCTGTCATCTTGGCTCCATCTCTCCATCCAAAAGCTTTTCATCATGGATTCTTTGAATCATAAATTTCTTCATAAAAGTATATATCCATAAAATATAATCCTATTCCTAACAAGGCAGCAAGAAAACTCAGTGGATAGAGCACTGGTCCTAAAGTCTGGAATATTTTGGTCCAAATGCCAACATAGACGCTTACTAGCTGGGAGACCCCAGGCAAGTTACATTATCTCTATTTGCCTCAATTTCCTCAACTATAAAATAGGGATAATTACAGCTCCCCATAATAGCACCTACGTCACAGGTTTATTGTAAGGATCAAATGAGATAATACTTATGCTTAGCACAGTGCCTGGCATAGAGTAGGTGCCATATAAATGCTCATTTCCTTCTCCTCTTCCTCCCCTTCCCTGTTTCATTCTCCTTTGAACTAATATGTTCCTTCTGAGTAACTCTTCAATTTCTAGTTTCCCATTTTGATTTCACATGCCATCAGGTTATCTCAGTTATAACATCTGGGGGGTGGAATATAGGAAATTCAAATGCTACTTCCACTGATAGATCAGTAACATGACCATAAATTAAAGCCTTAAAGAGTTACCCAGATCACAAGAGGATAGTTACATAGTCAGTACACGTCAGAAGTAAATGTGAAGTTATCCTTACTCCAATATCAATTCTATAGGCAAGATGTTGCATTGCCTGCCTCAGAGATTCATTAAATTCTATAGTTCAACTTATTACCCATATTCTGCAAATATGAAAAGAGATAACTGAACAGGCTTTTTTTTAACTGTTTCTCTTTTTATATTTTGTCTCTTGAGAATAAGTCCTCTCGCCTGCTAATATTTTTCTTACTATGATGTCTGTATTACCACTACCAGCTCCTCTACTCCCACGCCCCCAATCCCCCCACTCTTACTCCCTACACCCTCCACTTCACCCTCTGCCCTCCACCCCTCCATGCCCATGTCCCCAGTCCACTGTCAGTTTAGAGTCATCTTTATTAGATTTAACTATCTCTAAGCAAATGACTTGCTGGTTTATTTTTAACCACCTCTCATCATACGCACTTCATTCCTAGAAAGAATTTACCATTTGTATACCTTAAGTTACAGTTCAGAAATCCAAATCCTTTTCTCAGATACCATTGCTCTTAACTATTTGTTTGCATCTTAAATTCACCCTTTTATTCTGAAGCTTCCACTGTCAACTGCAATAAAAATACCACCCATGCCACTAAGGTCTTCAGTTTCTCTACTAAGACTTTATTATTCCCATCAATGCTTCTAGATTATTACTGACAATTACCAATTCTTCCCTGTGGAATTATCAAAAGTAGGCAGTGACTGTCAGGTTTGCTAAATCTTAGTAGGTTCTCCGTCAGATCCCATATACATGTCCGAAAAAGACAAAATACTTTGAAGCTTACTGTTGACTATTTTGATAGTTAGCAGGGATTTAGGAACCATCACAACTCAAATCTACTCCCTTTGAACTATAATACTACTGGCAAAATAATGTATTTAGAGTGCTAGGCTTGAAATCATGAATCCATCAACCAACATTTACTAAGCACCTGTAAAGTGGGAGAAGCTGTACAAGGTACTGGAAAAAGATCTAGGTTCAAATCCCACCTCTGAAACTTAACAAGCTGTGTGATTCTGCGCAATTCATTTAGCCTCTCTGTGGCCCTAGCAACTCCGAGGACTTACCTCATCCATAGATGGGTCACAATCTCCTTTTGGTGGTGAGAATTACCATACCAATTAGTATTCATTTATAACCACCAATATTAAATGTTTGCCTGTACTGGCATTGGCTTTGCTGGTAGTCTCTTTTCCTATTTCCCATTGGATTCTATGTGCCTATTTGTGCAGTTTGGGGGTAGAACAGGTCACTTACCATCGTTTCTCATCAGATTTCTTGATCATCATTCAGTCTGTTGGAGAGCTCAGGTTTTGCTCAAATGGGTATATTGATGGCTAGGCAGTACGCTTGTAGTCAGGCCATTAGTTGTCTTGGCTGCAAGTACCAAGTGCTTGAGCTTTAAGCTAATTCTTGTGGTTTACAGTCACAAATAACTGCCTATCCAACACGACTTACCTGTTCAGAAAATGCTACTGCTGTAGCCAATAAATAAGGCCTTCTTGTTAATTTTTTTAATAGTTAATTTTTTTGTGGAGCTTTCTCTACCTATGTTTGGGCAATTCATATGCATCTAAAAGTTTCTAGCTAAAGACCTAATGCAAAGAAAATTGCCCTCCACTGTTGTCTGCAAGCAAGATTTGTAAAGAAAAATAGCCTTCAATTGCCTCGTCTCTTTCTTTCTTTTATTCTTCCATGGTTCATAAGAATTAGAAACTATCTATAAGCAATTTGCATTTTGCCTCTGCTATGTTCTGTCTCCACCGGCTCCTTGGCAAACTTTTATATCAACAGAAGACCTTTCTCCACTTTCTTCCTCACAAAATGAGGATACCCTTGCCCTTTTGTCTAGCTGTTGTGATCTACAATTAAAAGAGTCTTGTCAAGAACATAATACAAGAAGCTGCCTTTTTTCAGTTGTAGGCAAGAAGGTATTTAGTACAAATTCAAGTTCTAGCTGCTTCTTGTCTCTTCTTTCCTCTTACTGTCTTCAGCATTTAAATACAAAACCTGTCTCTTCACTGTCTCTAAGTGATCCTTACAATAACCTTGTAAAACTCTGAGGTAATACCTCACACCTATCAGACTGGCTAAATGACAAAAAAAGGTAAATAATAAATGTTAGAGAGGATGTGGGAAAACTGGGCCACTAATGCACTGTTGGTGGAGTTATGAACTGATTCAACTGTTCTGGGGAGCAATTTGGAACTATGCTAAAACGACTATAAAACTGTGTACATCCTTTGATCCAGTAGTGCCACCAGTAGATCTATATCCCAGAGAGATCTAAAAAAAAGGGAAAAGAACCTACACGTACAAAAATATTTATAGCAGCTCTTTTTGTGCAGCTAAGAATTGGAAATTGAGGGTACACACATCAAGTGGGGAATGGCTGAACAAGTTGTGGCATATGATTGTGATGGAATACTATTATTCTATAAGAAGGGCAAATAGGATGATTTCAGAAAAACCTAGAAAAACTTACATCAACTGATACAAAGTGAAGTGAGCAGAACCAGGAGAATGTTGTACACAGTAACAGCAATATTGTACAATAAAGAACTGTGACTGACAGCTATTCTTAGCAATACAATGAACCAAGACAATCCAAAAGGACTCATGATGAAAAAATGCTATCCATCTACACAGGAAGAACTGATATTGTCTGAATATAGATTGAAGCATGCTATTTTTCTCTTTTTCTTTCTTTCTTCCTTTGAGTATTCTTGTACAAAATGATTAATATGGAAATGTTTTACATAATTACACATGGATAGTCTATAATCAGATCACTTACCATCTCAGGGAGGAGAGAAGGGAGGGGAGAGAGGAAGGGACAGAATTTGGAACTCAAACCTTTTTTTTTATAATGTTAAATATTATTTCAACATGTAATTGGTGGGGAATAAAATATTTTTTAAAAAACAATAACCTTGTGAAGGTATACAATTATTATTTCTATTTTTTAGATAAAGAAATTAAGATTCAGGAAGGTTACCTACAAAGTAAATTTAACAAAAGGGCTCAAACCTAGTTCTTTTTGCTAAATTCCAGGCTCTTTCTACTTTAATATTCTGCCTCTGAAATTTCACAAACTATCCAAGAGTCCTTTTTTTAAAGATGATTTTGTGTGCAAAATTTATACTTTACTATTCTGATTTTACACTTATTTTTCAAAAGTCTTAGGAGAAGAAAATTTCTAAGTCTACAAAGCTTTGCCAACTTTAAAAGTTAAATTTGACCATTAAAAATGAAAAATTAATTACAACTTCCAAAAAAGACTGATAGCACTTTGATGTTTTATGGAATTTTGCTCTATGAAAAGATTATGTTGAAATGTTTTAAAGGAAATGAAAGTAAAACCTTATTATATAATCACTTTGCTGCTTGGTGTCTTTTTGCAATACACCAAATAGGAGCAGTAGGGACATTTCCCAGCTAATGGACTGTGTTCCAAAGTTTTCTGTTAAGTTGCTTGCTTTGAACTTAGAATACATTTTCTCCTCTCCATCACCCCAAAAAAAGCATCATGCAATTGTGGTTAAGTTTACAAAACAGCCTTAAAAGGTCAATTTAAGCCATAATTACTTGAAATACTACTTTACCTAATCCTGATTAGTTGATTTCTTGAGAGTCCCTTTTCAGCACTAAAATTCTATGATTCTGTTTCTCCTTGAAATCAGATACAGAAGCTCATGAATGACAGATGTTCCTGGGTACCACAAACCAGTTAATTCTCTGCATTAGCAAGAAAGGAAGTACTCTGAATTTGAATAAATGAAGGTACCTCTCTTTCAAATCCTTACTATTTAATCTAATGTGAAATCAAGTTGTGTTTAACAGCAACCTATCAATACTGTTCCTCCAGGAATGAGATATGAAATTATGTATCATAAATACTAATAGCAATTTTCTATTTTGCTTCAAATTTTCTACAATCCCTTCATTTCAATAATCACCATTACTCTAGACCAGAATTCATAGCATTAGAGTTGCAAGGGATCTTGGAGATCATGTAATTCAATTTCTTTAATTTACAAATGAGGAAAATAAGGCAGACAGGTGAACTGACTTATTAAAGAAAACAAAGGTAGGTGGCAGAGCCAAAATTTGAACACAGATTTCTGACTCTCAGTACTGAGCTCTTTCCACTCTGCTATGCTACTCCTAAAGTGTTCTATGGTCAAATTAGCTTTGGAAATTGATAGTCTAAAATGATTAATTTCTAGTTAGAATTTAAAGAAATACATATATGATGACAAAATTATTAGGGTTGAGAACTCCTACTTAGGGAAGTTTAAAGGGAGGGAGAATATATATGTTTGCAAATGGCAAGAATAATGGATTAATATGAAGTGCTCAGTAACTCAGAGAATATTTGTTAAATGGACCACTATGTGGAAGGCACAAAGGGATACAAAGATGATTTTTTTTTAAGTCCCTACGCTCAAGGAACTTCCATTCTTACAAATGAGTACATAGTAATCTGAGGGAAGAAAGCACACTAAAATTCTCACCTACTCAACTATCAATTTATGTCTAGATTAACTATATAATCTAGGACCTCTTTTCTCCTATTCCCAAGTAACCAATTATAGGATGAACTGAAGAAGGAATTTATTTTGGGGAAGAATGTGGTTTGATAAATGTGTGTGTGTGCACAGACACACACAAGCACATGTGTCTATCTAGTAGCAAAATCAAATAATAAAGGGGACTGACTACACAGGTTCTTTAAAACATCTATATATTTAATAAATTTACAATCAAATGTTAGCCAGTTTTTCATTAATTCTAGCAGCTTCTTGGCTTGTCCTTCATAAATCTGTTCTATCTAGAGTAATATCCATGCAAGAAAAATGTATAATCCTATCTACAAACAGTTGTTAACTAAGTACTCAGTGTACAGAATTAGGGCACTATGAAATATATACAGAAACATTTTTCTGCTACCAAAGGGATTTTAATTTAATTATAAGTGACATGGCCATTGAAATATAGGATCTGGGTGACTGCTGGCTGGTAGACTGAGTAAATCCCCAAAGGTTTGGAGCTTAAAATTGCCCAAGGAAAAAGACTGACGTGATGGCTTTCAGAGTCTGAACAACATTTTTATTTAAAATCCTACCCTATCTCCTCTCCCTGTACCACAGGTATCTGCTATCCTAAAGCAAACTGCCACTTCTGTTAAAATATTTAAGTGATAGCATGGAATAGCAAGCCAAGTATAATATATTGCCATCTGAAATCTGCAAACAAAAGGATTTATATCAGAATGACTGCTAAACCCTTCAAGGCAAGACATTAGAAAATCTACTATTACCCTTTTCCCAACCTTCTATCAATCACGTAAACAATAATTTTTTAAAAACGTATTTTGGGGACTTCTGGGTCATGTGACCAACAAAAGAGAAGACTAGACATTTTCTTGGATCCTCAGGACTTCTCAAATGTCTCCAAAATAAAAATTATGTGGCAGAGATAAAGTAATATTAGCTATCCACATGGTCTAGGAATCCAAGAATCCAAAGACAGTAAAAACTCCATGAACAAACATCTAGCTTGCACTCACTCAGCACCTCTTTTCCCCATCACCCAACCACTCTCCTGGCAGCAAGGCTGACTCCCTCCACTCACACACATACCGAACACAAACCCCCAAACTCTCCCTCCTTCTGAATGCTATGGAAATCCAAACTCTGAACTGTAGAAATTTGCTGAGGCCCTGATATCCTGTGCCTCATGGCAGCATTTTGTGCTGCAAGAGAAGTCTGCAGAAGAATGGAGGAACAGAGCAGAGAGTGGAGGGGCAGGATATGTCTAAGCTTATTACGGAGTTCAATTCTAACCCCTGATACCAGTGTCCTCCTGGTGCCATGGATATCCAAACTTCAAATGGTAGAAATCTGCCTAATCTGTGAAAGCAGTTAAGCAGCAGCACTCTGTATCTCTAGGCCAGAGAATTGAAGAACATAAGGAATGAGCCTGGGCACTGTGTGTGAAAGGCTATGTGCCAGAGTCTAGCATCAAAGTCCAGTTCTGTTCCCCACAAAAGTCACTCTGGCCAGATACCTTGTAGCTGGTGAACTGTAAACTGCCTAGCACAAAAGAAGGTTGAGATCTGAAATCCAATTTCTAGGGAAAACACCATCAGAGAGGAGGGAGCCAGAAAGTGAACAATAGGGGCAAAAAGACTGAAATTACCTCAGATCTCTGGAGGAAGAAAACTCAAAGACCATGAGCAGATAAACCATCATGAAAAACATTAACATCAGAAATATGGCCTGCAGATCTAATAAATGAGTTCAGGCACCTATTACTAGATACTGCAAAGCAAAGGAAAATGATTCAATACTTGATGAGATAGTGGACCCCGTGGGTTTTGAGAAGAGTAAGAAACCACAACACATTGTTCCTTAATGGTTTAAAAGAGAAATGGAAATTGTGGGAGCAAAATTTATGGTGAGCACAGTAGAAATAATTGGCAAAATAGAAAAACTTGAATCTGCAGAGGCAAGTTACATCAAAGAAACAAACAAAAAAGAACAATAGATTGGGGAAGAAAATACACAGAAGTGAAGGAAAATATCAAAGAAGAGAAGCAAAAAACAATAAAACTAAAAGAAAATATTCTCTTTAAACAAATTGTACAAATCTCGAAGATAGCATGTGTTGAGAAAACCTAAAGCTGCTAGGTCTCCCAAAAGAATGCAAGTCAAAAAACCCGAACACCATAATGTAAGAAATAACATAAGAAAACTGTCCAGAGCTTCTGAAGACTGAAAAGGAAATGACAATTGAAAGAATTCATAAATTGCCTCCAGGAAAAAACCTAAGGCTGTAAACTCCAAACCACATAGTAACGGTTAAATTTAACAATTCAATTCAAAAACAACATATTCTGCAAGTGACCAGATGAAAGACCTTCAAACACAAAGGATAGGAAATTCAGACAACATGACTATTTTGAACCCACTAGAAAACTAAGAAAGGGAATGGAATAATGTATCCCAAAAACAAATGGGGCTTAGGATGTAGCCCAAGGTCACCCACTCTGCAAATCTGAGATTAACAATGAATGAAGAAAGATCAGCATCCAATAATAAAGAGGCATTAGAAACATTCTTAGAAAGAAAATGAGACCTGATGAGACTATTTGCTTCAAAAACACTCCAGACAACAGAAATACAAGAAAGGTAAATGAATATAGCAAACAAGGACAACAACAAAATTATATCAGGGAGAATATTAATAGATTTCCTTCTAAATGTACACAAGACAGTAGGTATGAAAGCATAAGTCAAATAAAAGTGACAGTGAAGAAACAGGCCTGAAACAATGGACTGAACCTCACAATATCCTGTCTACAGATGAATCAATGTTTTTTTAATGAGATTCGGCTACAAAATGGGAGGGTGCATAAAAAGGGGAAGAGGAGAAAAAATATAGAGGGTAATATGTGATATACCCTAATCAAGTCGGAGGCTAATAATAAAGGGAAAATAACTCTCATAGTCTCTCAGGAAGAAAAGAGCCCAACAGAAAAATAGGCAAAGAAGCAAAGGGCAGAATTGAAAAAGATGGGGGGAGGAGGGAGAAATCTCATTTCAATGGTGAGAGGGTATATCACCAATAGAGAGAGTCCATAAATGGAGATTGGAACCTCATAATGAGAATTGTCTGCAGGGATGTGTTACTTAAAAAGACTATTCAGCCTGCCTCAAGATAAGAGGAATTAAGAGTTCCTTGGAACAATTGACACTCAAGAGAGTAGGAAGGCATGTACCCAGGAAATGGGGGAAAAAAATGACCAAAGGGAGGGTAAAGTTCAAACAATGAACTGCATAATCAGGGACATAGGAATATTCCTACTTTGTGATTTGCCTGCAAGAATTGCTATTTTTCTGAGGGTAAGGCACAACAGAAAAAAAAAAATCAGAGGGGGTGGGGGGGCACAAGCTCTACAAGGTAATTTACAGAAACTGTTTACAAGGGAGAACCCAAAATAGCTACCTCAAAAGTTTTAGTTCCATGAGAAATATAGAGAATAAAGGACTAAATAAGTATAAAAGGTATGAACCAAAGAATAAAAGTCCAGAACAGACATAAAGGAAATATAAATAATAACAGAGTGGGGAAAGAGATCCTTTCAAGAAAAAGGAGGAGAAAATGAAATTTATAGCAAAATAAAACAAAATGAAGAAGGGGAAAGGAATGAGGATTCTACTTGACTAAAGGGGAGAAAAAGAGCAGAAGATTTAAATAAGCAGAAAAAAGTTAAAAAGAAAAAGGAACTAATAGGCAAAAACCAAAGGGAAAGGAGTAAACTGGAAAGAGGAGTTCGGAATGAGTAAAAGAAAGCTACTGGGAATAAGGCTGCCTGCAAAAAGATTACACTAAAATAAGAAAAAAGACATACTACTGTATTTACAGCAGAAATAGGGAAGAAAAAAAATTAAAGCTTAAAAAAAAAACAATATTAGGGGAATATGGAAGAAATATAAACCTAACTAACTCTTTTAAATTTAAATGTGAATGGAAGTTATAATCCAATGAAGTGAAAAAAGGAGTGGCAGATTAGCTAAGAAAACAAAACTCCACAATCTATTGCTTATAAGAAACATCTGAAAGACAAAAACATTCACAGAATAAAAATGAGGGGCTGGGAAAAAAAATTGTTATGTATTAAGTAAATCCAAAAAGGCAGGAGTTACAATCATACTATCTGACAAAGCAAAAATAATCATTCAAGAGGTAAAAAGGGATCAACAAGGAAACTACATTATGCTGAAAGGAAACAACATCAAACCAGTATCAGTAACACACTTACATGTTCCAAATGCCTTAGTATCCAAATTCATAAAAGAGACGTACTAAGTGACAAGAGAATAAAAATAAGTAACACAATAGTGACAGGAGATTTCAATATCCCTTTCTCAGCTTTGGATTAGTCTGAAAGAAAGATAAAGAAAAGAGAAAATACAGAACTGAACAAATTGCTGGAGGCACTGAAGCTAAGGTCATCTTCTAAATGGGACTGCAAGAGAGTCAGTCTATCTCAGTCTCTTTCTCTCTCTCTGTATACATACATACATACATGCATACACACACACACATATGTATGTTTATAATTAATTTTTTTTCTCAGCACCACATGGAGCTTTTATGCAAATTGACCAGGTATTAGGGCACAGAGAGATTGCAAACAAATGTAAAAAGGTAGAAAGCATAAATACACCCTTTAGAGACCATAAGGTAATAAAAAGAGTAATTGACTCAGGGACCACAAACAAAAAAATGGAAAGTTAACAATGAAATCCTAAATAATGATTGATTCAAAGAAAAAATCATAAAAATAATGTAAAATTATATGAAAGAGATAATAATGAAAAGATAATAATGAAACATGCTTAAATTTATGGGATAAAGTTAAAACAGTTTTAAGAGGAAAAATAATATACCTACAAACATACATTATTATCAAAGCACAAAAGAGGATTGATGAACTGAATATGCATTTTTTATTAGAAAGATAATAAATAAACCTAAAATAAGCACAAATGATGAGCCATTAGCAGAGTGGGGAGGTGGGCGGGGAGAAAAGGGAACAAGAAATTATATAGCACCTATTATATGACAGGCATTATATATGTATATATAATATATATATTAAAGTATATTAAAAATATTTGCTCATTTTATCCTCACAATAACCCTTCAAAGTAGATGCCATTATCATTCCCTACATCTGGGGAGAATTAGGCAAAGAGTGATGAAGTAATTTGCCTAGAGTTACACAGCTAATAAGTGTCTGGTACCAAATTTGAATTCAGGTCTAACCTCCTCCAGGTCTAACACTCTATTCACTATACCTCCAGCTCCTGATATTAAAAATTAGAGAAGAAATAGATAAATTGGAAACTAAAAAAACAGAAATTATAAAACAAAAAACTGATTCTTTGAAAAGACTAATAAAACTGATAAACCTTTAGCAATCTGATTAAAAAGATGGCAGAAAATCAAAACAATAAAATAGCAAATGAACAAGGTGAATTCCAAACAAAATCAGAAGAAATAAAAGGAATAATCAGAGCATATTATACATACTTAGATGCTAACAAAAATGAGAACATAAAAGAAATGAGGGATATCTTCAAAAATATAAAATATTCCAATTATCAGAAGACTAGATGCAGCTCTTAAATAACTTAATTTCAAAAAGGAAATAGAATTAGCTGAGGACACCCCACCCACCCAACTCCCCCCCCAAAAAAACAACTTTCTGGTCCTGATGAAGTCACAGGAAAATCTTATCAAACTTTTAAAGAACAATTAGTGCCCATAGTACACCAATTATTCTTAAAAACTGAGAAAGAAAGCATCCTACCAGAATCTTTTTGTAAGTAAAATATAGTTTTAATATCTAAATCAGGGAAGGATAAAATACAGAAGGAAAACTATGCACCAGTATCATTCATGAATAGTGATCCGAAAATTTTAAACAATATCTTGTCAAATTGGCCATAGAGACATATCCAAGAAATCATTCCCTGTGACCAAAGTGGATTTATACCTCCGATGCAAGAAAGATTCAATAATAGGAAAATAGTCAACATAATTCATCATATTAAAAACCAAAATACCCTAAACCACATGATGATCTCAATGGATGTAGAAAAAGCCTTTAACAAAATATAACATTCATTTATGCTAAAATAACTAAAAGTTTAAGCATAGAGGAGTATTATTTTTTAAAATCTATCTAAAACCAAAAGCAAGCATCATATACAACGGGGATACACTAGAATTTTTTCCAATAAATACAGGAGTCAAAGAAGGATGCCCTCTTTCCCCACTATTATTTGATGTCGCTCTGGAAATGCTAACAATAAGAGAAAGAAATTAAAGGCAGAAAGATAGTTAAAAAAATAAATAAAACTGTCCCTATTTGAGGATGATATTTTGGTATATTTGGAAAGTCCTAGGGAATCAGCAAACACATTAATTGAGACTATTCATAGCTTCAGCAAATCACAAATAAGAGAAATGAAAATTAAAACAGCCCTAAGGTTATACTTCACACTACAAAAACTAACAAAGATGACAAAAATGGCAATAGTCCAACCCTCTCCTCTTAAAGATGAGGAAACTGCAGCTCAGAAAGGTTAAGTAACTTGTCCATGGTCACGTAGGTATGAAGTGGCAAAGCTAAGAAATGTCAAAGCCAAGATCTGAATCCATGCCAGCCTCAGCAATCCACTCCCTGCCTAGGTTTAAGAGACTGGAGTCTGCTATTGGGCAGTGGTGGCTGGGTCAGAATTGGTAGCCACAGAACACCCTCCCCAAACCAGCTTGGATTCAAAGGCTAGAGCAGTCCTTAGCCAAACCCCCAGGACCCTCCAGGGTCCACATGGCATCACTGACATGGACACATGGGGTGTGGCTGACACACAAGACCAACATGCAAATTATTTAAAAGTATTTGAATATAACTGCCTGGCTGGCTCTGGGCTGCCCGGACTCCAAAAAAAAAAAAAAAGATCTGCATCCAGCTCTTCTGACTTTAAATTCAGCACCTTTTTACTGAATCACTTAAATTCAATGTTTCCATATGCTTTGCTATTAAGTAAGAGTTTCTACTCTCCACAGACTTTTCTAATCAGTTTGATACTTGATGTCAATATGCCAAGCTACATATAATTTTCTAAATCCAATGATCTAAAGGAGAAGTCCCCAAGGTGAAATATATAAGATGATACAACAGACTATAACATCATGTTTATGTTACAAATTATGTTACTATATTAATTACTGTCTATCAAAACTATTACACGTTTATTGATTGATAATTATTTTTTATCCACAAGTAAAAAGAAATTAATCTTTAATAACATTTAAGAGATGGATTGATACGGGAGCCCTGAATCTGTATGTCAGATGGTTACATGCCACATATGGTATCCTAATGGAAGAATGAGAGTTCATCAACATGGAGAGATTGATAGTGGGTTCACTGACTTTCAGACATATTATTGTTTAATATGCCCAGTTCAGTGAAATTACAGATCATATTGTCTACTTTCAACTAACTTTCATAAAACTGATAAGTGATTTAAAAAGACTCCTGCAAAGAAACTATGTATTGAAAATAATGTTAATGCAAACACAAGATACCAATAAGAAAACGTTAATGCTAACACTTCTCTTCCTAATACTAGCTCTTCATTAGCCATATTACACAAGGTAAAAGTAATGTTATCTGATCTGATCTGACAAAAACTTCAAAGTTATCAAGACTTCCTGAAATATGGATTTACATCCACTACAAATAAGAATGGCTCTCCATAATTGTATCTTGAGATATTATTAGCTAATTACAGCATGAATCCAACACAATAAGATATTTTAAAACTTTTTTTCTTATCACCTATAAAAACTCTTGTATCAGCATGCTTTAAAAACAGAATATTCTAAATTGTTTAAAAATCTTCTAAATGACAAGTTTCAGTGGGTTTTAAATGCATTTGTTAAAAAATACAAAAATGTAACACCTACTAACTTTCTGCAAGAAGCCTTTCCAAGTCCCCCTTAATGTTACTGTGTCTTCTCTCTATTGTTTATCTCCAGTTTATCCTGTAATATGTTTTGTTTGTACATAGTTGTTTGCATGCTGTCTCCCCCATCAGAATGTGTAGCTTCTTGAGGGCAGGGACTATTTCCGACTTTCTTTGCATTGCTAGCATCTAAAAGTTCCCACCCTGGGGAGTTGGGTCTTTACTACTACTTCCCAACAAGCTACTTCCTGGTCATCCTCATGCCGTTTTCTCTCCATGCTAATCCTCCTCTCTAGTCAAATGTAGTTCTAAGAACAGTAATCAAATCAATACCATCATTGCTGAAAAAGACATATCAATCAATTTCCCTAAAATTCTGATCCACCATCTCTCTAACTTTCCTGTACAAAATTCTCCTCCTTGGTCACCACTTCTCTATATGTTATCTTCCCCTATAAGAATGTAAGCTGCTTGAGGGCAGGTTTGATTCTATTTGTATCTGTAGCACAAAACACATAATAAGAGCTTAATAAATGCTTTTTCATTCATTTATTCATCAACCATCCCTACATGATAAGGCTTTCACTGGATGAGAGGATTTATAAAGGTAAACTGCTGCTCTTTACTTCTTCAGGAAAGTTCTCCAGTTCCAAGTAGCTGAAATGAAATGGGTCAGGATTACAAGGAACCTCAAGGGCCATGGACAGGCAGAGTTGAATTAAATGTAATGGCTTTTCAGCCTCTTTTGCATACATGAGACAGGACAATTACTTTTGCCCATTTGGGAAATAATGCAACAGAGAATAAAATTCAAACACTAAGGATGACAAAGAACCTTTACCTAAAACAGAAAAAAACACACTTTGATTTAGATGAAAACTTCACCCACATGAGTCATACCTAGCCAAAAGAGTCTAGATGAAAAAGTTAATTTGTTCCAGGATGTATTCCTACATCAGAACACAGTGCTTCAGACTTCTCCCCAGGTGTATCACACCAGAGAACAATGCCTTTGGCATTCCCGAGATTTTATGCTTTTAGCCAGAAAAAAAAAAGAAAGCACTTACAAAGAAAAATTTTTTTAAAGAATTATAACAGTTGAAATAAAACTGGAAACATCTAAAAGTTAACTTCTATTTTAATCATTTGAAACCAAGGAATAACCGCAAGTTACTTACCAGAATTCAATGCAATGTATAATTTTAAGGAAAATGTCATAGTTTTATTATTTTCAAATCAGGACTTCCTGTGTTTCACTGCTTATTTACCAAAACATATTTTATACATTTCCTTACAAAAATTTTCATTTATGATATAAGTATCTGAGAGTCCTAGAACTGGCATACATATTCACAAAGAAGTCACACACAATCACCAAGCAAATATTAATCAGGTAGTACAAGTTCAGTTCTGCTTTTGCACACATCCATAATGAATTTGATTGGTAAACAGATCAGAAATACAACCCCTCAAAGCTCAAACATCTCCTTATCAAAAAGTATTAGAAGCCAGCAAAATGACAAAAGGATATTTTTACAATAGACAATACAATTTCTGTTCAGATAATGAAGCAAGGCTAACTAGATGGATCAAAGGAAAACTGCTGTGCTTCTGATCACAGCAATACCAACCTACTTCAATAGTATTGCTCTGTTTCAAACTTTCCCTCATGATAAATGATTTCTATAAAGGTTCATACCAACCAATCTGGGACTTCAAACAAAAGATACAATGAACAGAGGAATGTTGGTTTTCTGACCACAGAATATCTCTTTCTCAGATGGGATAACAAGTCTGATATTCAAATACTTTTGGTCCCCATAAGATCAAATGACAATGAATGGCAATTCACCAAAATAGTTTCTTTCACTGATTATCTTCAAAAGAAATGCACTCTTTAGGCACAATGTATTATCACATGAGGGTTAGTCTCACCTGGCAAGCTCTTTAATTAAGTTTGCAATACGTCTTTTGTCTTCAGGACATAAGTCCTTCAAGCAGGCACTCTTCATTCCTCCATTGTGAACAGTCTAAAACATAAAAAGTTTTCCATTAAAAAAAAATTGACTTTTGCAAAGACAAACACCTCTTAGATAATTAATAGCAACAGCTCATTAAGAAGAATCCCTTAAAGCAGGACTGGAGATGAAATTTCTTGGATATTTTTCATCTAGCAAAGTGTTCTTTACTTCAATTAAATCTATTTTTTTCCTATAAATTGCTTGTCAATTGGTTTTACCAATGGTTGTTTAATCAATTCAATTCAATAAACATTTAGTGAGTGTCTTCTGTGTGCCAGGCACTGGGCTAGGTGCTGAGGAGGCAAAAAGAGGCAAAAGACAATCTCTTCACCCAAGGAGCTTAAAATCTAAACCACCAGGTGATTACCAAGAAAGTCTGAAAAGGACAATGTAAGGAAGCACCCACATGAGAAGCAGAAGAAAAGTACAGACAAAGGCTATCCCCAGGTATCAAAAAGGCAGCATTCCCCTTAGGTGGCCTCTAAAACAAACATTTAGAAAGTGCTTACTATATACAAAGCACTGTGATAAATGCTAGGTCATAAAGACAAAAATGAAAAACAGTCCCTCCCCTCAAGGAGCTTATACACCCCTAGAACGTAAGACATCTACATATCCCTGAAACAACTGCAATTTAGGAGCGCAAATCACTGAAACCTAAATTTTTTCTCATGACTTACCTATCAGTGGTCCCTATGCTGCTAGCAGTTGTCAAACTGGCAACAATCAAAGACCATCAAATTTGGATAATACAAATGCCCTCAAGACAACCTCATTTAGTGCTTTATCATCCTAATTTGGATGCAGGCACCAAATATTAAATAAGCTGTTGACTAAAACCTAGAAGAATCGCCTTTAGTTACAGGTAGAATGGAGGTCGTTAAAGTTGTTCCTCAGTACATACAATCAACTGAGTGGGTCCATATGGTTACTTCGAAAACATCTGATTAAGGCCTCTGAATTGAACCCTGGTGATAATGAGAACTAATGGGGAAAGGGAAAGTCTTTACATAGTGAATGATACCATAGGTACCGAGGTTTTCTCACTGGTGCTTAAAAAAAAAAAAAAAAAAAAAAAAGCCAAACTAACACCCTTAGAGTTAACTTATAGTGAGTAACCTAACATACATAAACAGCTAACAATGTATGATAAGCATGACATGAACCTATACACCCTCAAGTCAGTGGCATTCATGAGGAACTTTCCCAAGGCACAAAAAGGCCCTACTTAGTATATCACAGAGTTTTCACTGGGATTGGGCACCTTCCCAACAAAGGCCAGTAAATGCCTGAGTATCTGAAAACGGCCCAGTAGTATCCAACAGTTTCTCTTCAATTGGATGTATGTGTGAATTCACATGTGTATAGTGCAAATAAATGTGTTTATAATTTCAATAAGAAACCAGAAAACTACATTTTCTTGCATAAAAATACAAGAGAATGAAAAACTTAAAGGAGTACATAAGCAGTGGGGAAGTGGATGAAGGAGGGTTGTGAGACAAATGAAACAGCTATCAACTCTGATCCTTAACTATGACTTCCCTTGGTCTTATCAAACTAAGCTAGGCAACTAGGAGTAAAAGCATAATGAATAAAAGCATGTGTACTCCTGCCCTCAGTCTGTAAGGTGCCCATCTCTCACGTGTAAGACAACGAAAAGAGAATGTGACCCCTAGGCCAATGTTCAAATAGCAAACTATTAAAATGGCCTTAATAATAATATAATTTTAATAATGTAATAATAATAAATAACATTTTATTATTATAGAAAACTTCTCTCAAAAGAAGCCAAAGCACTTAAGAAACCTTTTGAAATCCATAGCCTCCTGATCATCTCACCGTGGGAAATGCGGAGGTGGTATTCTACTCTCCAGGCTACATTATGGCTCTTTTCATGGCCTTTTGATTTTACGTAAATTGAAAATAAGTCCTCTGGAAGCACTTCATGTTTCAGACTGCAGGTGAAACATGTTAAATTTTTTAAAGCTTTTTCAAGTAGATATTTGATATTCTATACACTGTACAAAGAATACACGTGAGGTGGTTCTCAATGTAATAACCCTAAAAGTTTCAGAATTTCAGAAGGTACTATCTACCAGAGTGGAAGCTAACGAATTTGGAGTATTGAATCAGTAGACCTGGCATCTATCAAAATGCATTTTGCGATAGAGTGCTAGACTCACAATTATAAAGGCTTGGGTTCAAATTCCTCTTCAGAAACTTACCAGCTACTTATACGGCCACAGGCAAGTAACTTATCCCTTCTGGAACTTGGTTTCCTCATTTTTAAAACAAGGGGGCTAGACTAGACAATTACTAAGGTCCCTTCCCCTCCATGACTCCTTTTTTATCACAGTTGGATGTTTTCATTCCTTAGAACTCTCAAGAAGGAGTGGTGCCCCATATCTACTAGGAGTCAGACCAACTTTGAAGAGTAATTCAAAATACTGGTAATAACTAATGGAAGATAAACTTTACTAACCTACTCAGAAGTCTCTAACCAGCACAGGCAAAATAACATCTCATAGGAGATGGTCCTTTCAGCAGATTCGTGTCTAAGACTGTAGCTCAGGTAGGCAACCTATAAAAGCTTTTCCCATCTTATGTTTATTTAAAATCCCCACAATAATCATAACATATAAAGTACTCAAAGTAGGCATGTGAGCCCCAAATTTTATATTCCAAATTACCACATTCATCCTACACTAATGAAATCCTGTTCTCTCTAATGGTATAAGCTGCTTTGGGACAGGGATCATTTCATTTTTGCCAGGGACTAGTACAATGCCTTATAAATATTAATTGAACTGAACACATGTTTATGAGACTAAAAGGTCTTTGAGGCCAGAGGTTGTATCTTATTTTGTGTTCATTAATCGTAAATCATTGAATTTTGGAGGAAGAAGGAACCTCAGACATTATCTAATTCAATTCTCTTCAGTTACAGAGGAGGAAACTGAGATCCAAAGAGTATTTAAGTTACATGTTCAAAGTCACACTAATAGTTAATTAAAGAAATCAGTTATTCCTTTTTTTTTTTTTTTTTTTTTTTGCTTTTTGGTGAGGCAATCTGGGTTAAGTGACTTGCCCAGGGTCACACAGCTAGTAAATGTCAAGTGTCTGAGGCAGGATTTGAACTCAGATCCCCCGAATCAAAGACCAGAGCTCTGTGCCATCTAGCTGCCCCTCAGAATTATTCCTAATCCAACGTTCTTTCTACCATACCAGTGGCTAATACATTATATAATATATACATATACATGTATGCCAAATGATAAATACAAATACATTCACTGACTAAACCAAAACCAACCTTACCTAGTCCCTTCTTCTCTTAAGCTTTCATTTATTTCCTTTTAGGAAATCTCTAGATTTCCAACAAACAATAGAAAGAGAAGCATGGTACCACGAAAATGTCACTGAATTTGGAGTTAGAGGACTCAAGTTTAAATCCTGACTCTGCCAATTACTACCTATATGACCCTGGGCAAGTCATTCAACTTCTCTGAGATTCCTTTATTCTCATGTGTAGATGGACCTTCAAGGGCCTTTCTAGCTATAAGTCTATGATCCTACAATCTTATTACTTTTTTCAAAACAGCTTCCTGTGTTTTTAAATATTTTCCCATCTTTTTTCTCCTTAATCCCATCTATCTGATATCAACTAAGTTGAGAAGAGAATTTTTAAGAACCTGGATGTGTGACCCTGGGCAAGTCACATAACCCCAACTGCCTCACCAAAACCCCCCCAAAAAAAAAGAACCTGGATGAAAATGGGTATGTTCAGATGTGTCCCCTCAAAAAACCCTAATGACCTGTTCATTCAACTAACCAGTCAATCCAATCAAAAAAGAACTATGTTTTACTTACAAATAGACCAAAATAGACAAACTTAAATGACTTTGTCCTCAACCCTCTCTTCTCCAACTATTGTAGTATTTATCACAAGACCTCTAACTTAGAAAAATTGCAGCAATCTTTCCCCTTTTTTTCGTATTCTTGGATCAGTTTGTTCTGCTGATACTTGCCCTAGATTCTTAAAGTTTTCACTTCAGTTTAAAGGAACCTTTGCTCAACCAGTTCTGTTTCCATATTTTCAGACATTAAAAAAGCACTGCCATTTTCTCTATTATGTTAATAATTTAAAGTTAAAATCTGAACTAATTAATCATATTCTGAACTTCTCTATAGTAACTTCTTATATTATCATCTCCATCTTAGGGGCATTAAAAGCAAGCAGGAAATAAGGAAAATGAACGCTTATCTCAGGACAGACTGTGGGATGAGAACAGTTTTCCTCAAGCACCTAGATAACAGAAAAATGTTCTGTGTTCAAAAGTGTCTACATTCAGTTAAGTGGATATCATTTAAACTCCTCATAGCAGGCTGTCAACAAGAATCCAAAATCAAAGACATCCTAATATCAACATAAACATAACGATAACACATAAAAAAAGTCAAAGCAGAGTTGTAGAGTTTAAAGAACACTAAAATCAGTCAGAAGACCAGAGTTTTGTTATCAGTTCTGCCACTAATTTACTTTGATTTGCCTGACCTGACAAGTCAGTTCACTGGGCAATATCTCAGGTTCCTTCTCTATTCAATGAGCAGGATAATATCTTCCCTAAAAGCATTATCTAAAAGTTAAATCTTTTTATTGTTCTGAATCATTATATGTAATACAACATGTCATTTTGATCATTTCTAGCCAGCCCCATCAAGTCACCTCTTTGAGTCTCAGTTTCTTCAGCTGCAAAATAAGGGTGTTGAACAAGGCATAGGAGCTCCCCCAGCTCTAACATTCTGTAACACTGGGGTTCTAGAGTTCCATCACTCAGGGTTTTTACTGCAAACAAAGCCTGGGCCTGGCTCTGTTGTTGGTAACAGGCCGTCCCTACCTGAAAGGAGGAGGATTTTTGTAAAAAGCAGGGAAAGACAATTAATAAAAACTGGACCTTAAATAAACATGAAATATTAAATAAACTAATGAGGCCACTCACAATTTTGATGAGTAGCTTCTAGATTTGGGCAACTGTAGCATTTCCTGACAATTTTTAAACCCAATGGACACTGACAGCTTCTACTACAGTCCTTTTCTACAACGTCATCATATCATGAAGGTAACCAGTTAACAGCAAGTTTTCAAACCTGCAGAACTAAGCTAGAAAACTTCAAATCTGGGCCCCACAATGGAGTGTAGGTCTCCTGAAGCACAAAGAAGCTCATCTCTAGGGGTTTGACCACCAGTCAATTTTTTCATCTACAAGAACTCATGAAGAGGCATGCATGTGTATATGGGGATGGGATCTGCATCAGTGAGAGGAACATGCACACAGACCAAAGCACAGCTGTCTTGAGTACTGAAGAACTATATTAGAAGGGTGACTTAAAGTATAATGAGACTTTTAGAGAATACTACCAGCAGGGACAGGTAGAGCAAATCAAAAGAAGTTTTTCTTCTTTCCTGAGCTAGAGAACAGTATATTCCCAGAACTGAAAAGTAGCAAAATCCTGGGACAACGGCCTGGACAAGTCAAGGAAAAATAAGAATGATTCTCAAATTTAAGAGCAATTTTAGGGAAAAAAAAACTAAGCAGTTTTAACAGATATTACAACAAATGTTCAGCAGTAGCCTAAACAGTACCCTGTAAGACCAATGTTTAAAATAACAAAAAATATACGCAAGAACTACCTTTCATTTTGTGATAAATCAAACCTGACCTTATGATAAGGAGTTAGAAATGTCCTGTATTTTGTTTTATACTCCACACCAACAGTTTAGGCCAATATTAGATAATAGAATCACCATCATAAACAAGTATCTAATGAGTACCTACCGTATGTAAGGATCTGTGCCAGAGATGGTAAATATAAAGAAGTTAAACATATTTTGCAGACTTCAAGACACTAGAGATATATAGAAAAATATTAAATAATAGTGAAAGTAGCATAAGACAAGCACCATTTCTACAGCTCACGTAGTTCAAGATTACAGTGCAGGGACAAAGAAAATTCTCTAAAAATTCAAAAGTAAATTTATGTTTTCTCCAAAACCTGCTACTTCTAATTTTCCTGTTTCTGTCAATGGCACCACCATTCACCCAATGCTCAATGCTAAAAATGTTAATGTTGAATCCTTCCCTCTCCTAGTTTCATCATCAATAAAATTAAATGATTTCTAAAGGTCCCTCTCTTCTCAGATGCAAAGCAACTGTTAAACCTTCTCAATTCTACCTACAAAGTCTCTCTCCAAAGTGTCTCCTTCTTTCTATTCCTCTGCTACCATAAATCAACTGATTAAGCCACAAATTTTTATTAAGCACTTACTATGTGCTGGGCACTGAAAATACAAGTACAAAGAATCAAACAATCCCTAATCATAAGCTTACATTCTACAGAGGGAAACAAAAAGTACATTTTAAAAAATTAATATATTCATATATTATATATATATAATATACATATGTATGTATGTACATGCATATATACATATATGCCCATATAGACTAGAAAGTAAATAAATATAAATATAGACAAAGCAGTTTGTGAGGGAGGGAAATAGCAGTTGGGGGGAGAAGAAAAAACAATGTAGAAGATCGTGATTGAGATTGATCTTAAAGGAAAAGTAGGACTCTCTAAAGAAGAGGTTCATTCCAGGCATGGGGGACAGCCACGAAATGGAGCTGTATGTGAAGAATAGGAAGAAGGCAGGTTTAGAGAGATCAAAGAGTAGAGGAGGGGGAGTACCATTCCACCTGGGAAAATGAATTGGAGCCTAGGTGTACAGGGCATTAAAAGCTAAATAGAGAAATTTGTACTTTGTCCTAAAGACAACAGGGAATTGGAAAGTAACGGGGTCAGATTCACTTTGGCAACTGCATAGAGAATGTACTGAACTAGATCTACCTATCCAGCCCCAGTCTCTCCCCTGACCTTCACTTCCACATCACAAATCATCTTTTGTGTGTTTCATACTGGATGTCCTAAAGACATCCTAATGTAAACACACGTCCAAAACTGGGCTTCTTGTCTTTCCTCCTTCCTTCCCAACTTCCTTATTTCCATCCATCAGGGTTCATAACCTTGACATCATCCCCACAGGTTCCCAAAATGGATGATACCACCCTCCTGGGGGGCACTGAAATCTTCCAGGGGGACAGTAGTAGCCTCGGGTGCAATTGGGGGGGGCAGTGAATAAAAATAAGAGGGCAGTGGAAGCATAAGCAAACAAGAGAAGAAAATTTTGAAAAACCATTCGTACATGTTTCATCTGTTGTGTAACAGAGTTAAAGTCCTGGTGATTAAATTATTTCCCAAATAAAAACACAAAATGCAAGTTATAACTGATCAACAGTCAAGTCCATCCATGGGTCTTAACAAGCAAATGTTAGCAGGCAAGCATATCTGGAATTACTGGGAAGTCCAGCATGCATTGGCAGGAATATGTGCCTATAATGACTTCTTTACAATACGAAGCTATATAGTTACATGATGCAATATTGCATCACCAAAAAATGCAGGCAAAAAAACACAAATTTACAATAAATTATTAAATTTAAGATGTTATTTTTAAAAATTTCATATTTTTTTGAAATGATACAAACTTCAAAAAAAAGTTAAAGGGTTTAAAAAAAAAAAGGTAGATTTCCAGAGGATGCTGAGTAATTTTTTTTTAAGGCCAAATAAGTTTGGGAACCTCTACCCTAGACTCTTTACTCTCCTTTACCTCATAAATTGCAAAACTTCTTGCTTCTGATTCCTTCTCTCCACTCACACAGATCCTACTCGAGTTCAGGCTCTTACCCAGATTCTTGTAAGGGACTCCTAGTTGGTCTCCCAGCTTCTAGTTCAGTACATCTTGTAGTCAACAGAGTCAAAAACAGATAGTTTCAGAAGGACTCGACTACAGAAAAGACCATCAGATTTGGCAATTAAGAGATCACTAGTAACTTGGAAAAGAGAAGTTTCAGCTGAGTGATGAGGTCATTAGTCAGACTGCAAAGAGTTGAGTGAGGGAAGAGGAAGTAGAGACAAGCAGTCGAGACAGCTTTTTCAAGGAATTTGATTGAGAAAAGGAAGAGAGATAGGGGATGACAGCCTGAAGACAGCAGGGTCCAGTGAAGGACAGGGAAGAATCAAAGGCACATGTTGAGATGCTGAAGTTGGCAAAAGAAGAGGACACTTCCTCCTCAGAGCCAGGAAAAAAGGAGAGAGTAGGAGATGATATTAAAAGGTTTTAATGTAAAGAGAATGTGAGAGCTCACAATGAACAACCTCAATTTTTTTCAGTAAAGTAAAATGCAAGGTTCTCAACTGAAAGAAAACAAGACAGGGAGTTATGGGGCAGGAATCAATAAGGGAAGAAAAAGCTTGGAATAATTTTTGGGAGGTGTGATAGTGAATCAATCACTGAGTAATAAAAGGACTAACTCAAGTTCCTCATATGTAAAATGTGGATAGGGACTAAACTTGTGATTTCACCAGAAGAGAACTGCCAGGGTAAGGAAATTCTTTCCACCACAGCAAGTCAGAATCTTCTCTGCAACTGGTTATCTTAGACAAAGATACTGGAGTGGTTTGCCATTACCTTCTCCAGCTCATTTTACAGATAAGGAAACTGAGGCAAAGTTAAGTGACTTACCCAGGGTCACACAGCTAGAAGTATCTGAGGTCAGATTTGAACTCAGGAGGATGAGTATTTCTGACCTGACTCCAGACCGGCAATCTATCCCACTGTGCCACCTACCCGACCATAAAAAATTTACTTACTAAATTTTATTATGATCTCAGCTGGTTAAAGGAATTCCTACACCAATGAAATTACAGGTCCTTGCACACTGACAATGAATGTCACCAACCTACCCAGAGAGCTGCCCCCCACCCCCACCCCCAAACAAGTAGAAGAAGGGCTGCTAAAAAAAGAATGACATAGTAAAGAGAAAGTACACTGGGTTTTAGAGTCAGAACATCTAGATTTTAGTCACAGATCTTTTATTGTCTGTGTGACCTTGGTCAAATAAATGTAACCTCCTATGATTTCCTCATTTGTAAAACAAACAACTATAAAAGGGGAGGGGGAGTTGGACTAGATCATGTCTAAGGCCCATTACAGCTTCAAATCTATATCCTATAAATTCACCTTAATAGAATCTAGTCTTTTTTTGATGTATATGTAATTTTTAATAACATTTGTCACTTGTTAATGGGCAGATCTTTAGCTTAGGTACATTATAAAGGGAAAGTAAGATTGAAAACTCAGTTTGAACTGGTTTTTTTTTTTTCTGCAGAGATTTTAATGCACACAAATTAAGCCTTAAGGTCTTGTATACATTTTATAACTTAGCCCACAGTAATCTCAGAAATCTTCAACAAATATAGACACACAGCAAGATATGAACCCAGATCTTCCCTATTCCTGGACCTGCACTCTATCCGCTATCCCATGCTGCCTTTATTACTTACAACAAACGAGAGATTAAGAGTGTCCTGTTGGCCTCAGACTATACACTTAACACTAGCTGTGTGACCCTGGGCAAGTCACTTAACCCCAACTGCCTAAAAATTTAAAAAAAAAAAGTGTCCTGAGCCTAGACTTCAAATCTCACAGGGCAGCAATGATGACTGATAGTCCTACATAATACAATTCTTATATAAACTACAAATACCCACATCCTCCAAATCTAGGATAACATACATTCAAAAATGAAATGTGTTTTGAAGGAGGTCTTGGAATGTTTTCCTATATACCTTAAACAACACAATTTCGTATATGAGTACAAAGAGGGACCTGGTCTGACAATGTGGCATTCCCTATGGCCTGTCATCCACCCAAACAAGGTAGCTTTGTTGAACTCTCAAGGATTCGTTTAGCTGCATGACTTTGGCCACTGGGCAGCCTTATGTACCTTTTTCCAGGCTTAAAATGCTAAGTAAAAACAAGAAATTCTACTAACCTCTTTACACGCTGAGTCTCCTGCACCTTTGAAAGGATCCATAGCAACAGAAGGATCAGCTGCCTTAGAAGCCTTCAGCTTAACACCAGCTTTGGAAATTTTCGACTTGTGTTTCACTCTACCAGTTCCTGCTACAGAAATTCAAACACAATTTCAGAAGACAGTATTCTCAGTACTAAGATTCTCATCCTAACATTTTTAATGTCTTCTATCTGATGTGAACTAAAATGAGAAGCTTGCAAGTAAAAGATAAACACTAACATCAAATTCTGTTAATGTCCTAGAAATCCTTAAGACATTTGAGCCTATAGTTCAAATCCCGGCCTCAGACACTTGACACTTACTAGCTGTGTGACCCTGGGCAAGTCACTTAACCTCAATTGTTCCCCCCACACACACACACAACATTTGAGCCTGTATTTCAAATCAACAAGGCTTCTCTTACAACAGTTATCAATTAAATGAAAAGCAATTATAAGAGCACTGACTTAGAGTTAGAAGGGGCCAACCTCCTCTCTTTACAGATGATGAAACTGAGGCTCAGGGAAGTTAAATGACTCACCTAAAGTGACACAAGTACTAAGTGAGACAGGATTTGAATCTAGGTCCTGTGATTCTAAAGTCAGTGCTTTTCCTATAATACCAAGTAACCTAGTAAATATAAACTTTAATATATCTTTAAAAAAATAAAAAAAAATTGCCATAGCTCAACCTAACTCTAGTAACTAACATTCTGACATTGATAATATCTGTGGATTATTTCTGTTATTCACATTAGTAGGAAATTACTCCTCCCCCTGCCATGATAATAATAATCAGCTGTAAGGGTACTTTACCTTTTTAAGGAGGAGGAAATTTTTCTTAAGAGATTTTATATTTTCTCCAAAACCCTCCCCTCTTCCTAACTTCTCCATTACTATCTAGGGTACTCACTGCCTCTCAAACACCAGGGATTGAAACCTAGGCATCATTCTCGACTCCTCACTCTCACTCTCCCCCCCACATCTAATCAGAGGTAAAATCTTGTCATCTCCACCTTCATAACATCCCTTGTATCTACCCCCTTCTCTCCTCTGACATAGTCACTATGGTGGCAGAGGATCTCATCACTTCCAATCTGGACAATTACAACAGCCTGCAAGTTGGTCTCTCTGCCTCAATTATCTGCCCACTCCAATCCATTCTCCACTCAGCTTCCTAAAATGCAGACCTGACCATAACATTCCCCCTATTTGACAAACTCCAAAGATTCTCAATTATTCTAGGATCAAATACAAAATCCTTTGCTTGGCTTTCAAAGTCCTTCCTACCTTTTCAATCTTCTTACAACTTATTCCCCTCCACCTACTCTACAATCTAGTGACACTGGCCTCCTTGCTGTTCCTCACACAAAAAAATAGCAGGGTGGCAATGTGGATACAGTGCTGAGCCTAGAGTCAGGAAGACTTGAGTTCAAATCCAGCCTCAGACACTTACTAGCTATGTGACCCTGGGCAAGTCATTTAATCTGTCTACCTAAGTTTCCTCAACTGTAAAATGAAAATTCTAACAGTATTTATCTCACAGGGCTGTTGTAGCAATCAAATGAGATAACATTTGTAAAGTACTTGGCATAGGACCAAGTTCTTACATAATAATCATTATGTAAATACTCATTCTCTTCCCTACCCTTACTATTTTTCCGAACTCTAGACAGTTTCACTGGCTGTCCCCCATGCCTGGAATTCTCTCCCTCCTTATCTCTGCCTCTTGGCTTCACTAGCTTTCTTCAAGTCTCAGTTCAAATCCCCCTCTGGAAGTCTTTCATAGTCCTCCTTAACATTAGCACTTTCCCTCTGAGAATACTCCCAATTTATCCTGTACATATCTTGTCTGTATATGGTTATTTAGATATTATCTCCCCCATTAGAATGTGAACTCCTTGAGAAGAGAGACTATTTTTTGCCCTTTTTTTGTATCCCCAGCACTTAGTATAGTGTATGTTTCACAGAGTAGGCACTTAAATGCTAGCTGACTAGATATATTTCTAAATACATCAATCAACAAAAGAAAAAGAGAAAGTGCTTAAGGAAATAAAAAGAACATCAACTAATCCCTGGGCAGCTGTTCAAAAGAAGCAAAGTTTAGGTTTTGATGCTCTGCTTTGGTTCAGTCCACTGGACTCCAAGAGGCCTTTCCTGGTTCATTAAATTGTTAGTGCCTCCCCATCCCCAATCACTACAGATTTTGTATCTATCTTGTATATACTAATATGAAATCATATTGTACAACTCCAATAAAATGTAAGCTCAATCAGGGTAGGGACTACAGGACATAACACACAGTGGTAGCTTAATCAGTACTTACTAGTTAATTTAACTGTAGCTGAAAAAAAGTTCTGTCTTCTTTCCCCAAATAAGCACTACCCCACCCCCAGCTCTATCGCATTCATATAAAAAAACATACCTGAAATATGTAGCACCGCATGTTCCTCATCAGAAACTGTACATGAGAGCATTAAGGGGAAAAATAAATAAATAATCCAAACACTGCTCTTGTCCCATGTTTCTGACATAATTTACAATTTCCTTTAACCTTGAAATGTATAAACAGCTTTTCAAAGAACTAGAAAATAAACTATTCAGAAAACTGAATTGAGTGCTTTAGTCAAACTGAGATTCCTGAGAAAATGAATCTTTCTTTGTATAGACATAGCTGTCATCTAAATTGCTTTGTAAAACTGCTTTGAAGACTGTTTGACATATCACTACATCTCTAATATCATCTTGCTGTATTACTATCACTGAAAATTTATGAGAAAAGTTACACTATGAAATCTATTTTTAGGTTTTTGCCCTGGCTTTTCAATTAAAGGGGTCACTTCCCATTTCTGAGTGAGGAGTTAAGCAAGTGCTACATGTTTTGTCTTTTTCATGTTTAGGAACACTTGGCAAGTTATTTTAGGCAAAAGAAAAACCTGATAATTTCAAAATGCCCTTCAGCCGTGAAGTACAGTGTTAGAGGGCAAGTAAATAATGCAGAAACAAAGGTAATGTCTATTCTACTACATGAAATATATCTTGATGTTCTACTATTTTTGAACCCAAAGGAATTTAGGGACAAAAAGTTTTTGAATTTCAGAAAAAGAAATTCAGGAAGGCCAAGGTTACAACAGTGCTACAGAAAAAGAATCAACATAACATAACTTTCAGAAATCTACAAGTGACTAGAAATTCTTCCTATATTATCCAAAACTAAATAGCCTTTTTTACATTGCACTATCTTCCTGACTCCAAAGCCAGCATTTTATCTCCTGCACCGACTAGATTGCCCTCCTTTCCTTCTCTTCACCTGTTAAATTATCTTTCCCTTCCACTTAAAGTTCTATTCAAACATCACTTCCTTTAAAAGTCTCTAGAAAAACTTCTCAGGAGGCTAGGTGGCACTGTGGATAGAGCACCAACCCTGGAGTATGAAGGAACCGAGTTCAAATCCAGCCTCAGACACTTGATACCTACTAGCTGTGCGACTCTGGGCAAGTCACTTAACCCCAACTGCCTCACCAAAAACTTAAAAAAAAACAAACCTCTCCAATAACAACTGTCTTCCAGTTAATGATCTTACTCCAAGACCTTGTTACCACTATGTAACTCTCTAAATACATAAAATGTAATACTGTTTCTTATAGTTACCTACGCCAACATCTTTGCCACCTACTAAACTATAAACTATGTGAGGACAAGGAACTAGATCTTATTTATACTTTGAGGCTGTGCAACAATTACCAGATGATAAAGCCACTAACTGAGGATGTTTAATTACTGTTTTGTTTTTGGAAGTACAACAACCAACCAAAAATAGCAATTTTAAAAGGATTTCTGGAGAGTATGTCCAGTTCTACCCAAAATCTAAAGATTCGAATTAATATCTAGCACAGAGCTCCTCTCACACTAACAGCCCCAGAGATTCCACTTCCAGTACAGTCTAGAATTCCTTATCTTTAATAACGATTCATGTAAATTTTCAGCAGACTAATGAGTATGCATATAGTCATAATTGATCATGTTCTGCTTTTCCAAACCTAAGATCATAAATCTAGGGTGGAAAGAAATCTCATAAGCTACCTACTCTAACCCTGTCATTTTAAAGGTGAGAAAACTGAGACCCAAGAAGGTTAAATGATTAGCCCGTGGTTACACTGGTATTAAATATTGGATTGGATAAAAACCCAGGTCTTCTGGCACCTGAGCCATTGTTCTTACTAGTATACCATGCTGCCTCCTTAATACACAATCATTCACATAAAATCCTTTTGCGATATCTAATTTAAATTTTTTTTAAATAGCAAGGCAAAATCAATTTCTAAGTTTTGACCAAGCTCTTTAAAGTTGACACTTAATATGCCTGATAAAAACAAAGCAAGTACATTTGAGTAATCAATTGCTAACATCTCTGCACTTACTATGAACTACCATGGAGTAAGAAAGCATTGCACTGCTTTTGGGTTCATTTTTAGTCAGAAGTCTGACTCCTAAGATGACATCATGTCATATCTCACAGTGCTGACACATTAGGTATGTAAGGCTCTTGTGCAACATACCACAGCTAAATTATATTGTGTGACAAGAAGAAACAGTAAAAAACAGCTGATAGTCACAGAAGGACAAAAGTATAAAAGATGATGCTGTCTGGGGCTAGGAAAACTTCAACTCAAAATTTTTTTAATTGGGTTAATGGAAGTATTAAAAGTGTTCATTGTGAAAAAAACAAACAAAAAACTTTCCAAATGACTTAAATGGGAAGACCAGAATTTGGGTATCTTACTAGAAAAGTTGTTTGTTTTTTTTTAATGTGGTTCTTTTCAAAGCTCAATTATGAAAACTCTGGATGGTTGATAAGCCATGACAAGCTGTTATTATGATAACCAATGACACACCAAGCAAATGCACAATCAAATGATCTATAAACGTAATCACCATGGCATATCTTGAGATGATTTATGGCCATTATTTTCCTAAGCTGAATCAAACTGCTTTCTTTTACCTGCATATTTCTAAAGGATTACACCACCACTCATTTCTACCCTAGCTCTTCACCACCAAAAGGGACATTAGCACTTTACATTAAAGTTGAGAAAAAGAAGTGGATACATTGCTCTACATGGTTAGACTATATTTAGGGCACCATGCTTATAAGAACAAGGTTGGGGTCAGACTTTGTATCTGCCAATTAATTAGCACTTAACCTTAAGGAGATGATCCAGGAAAACTAGTTTGAGAGTATGGCTTGGTCAGCATAAATCCACAGTGGTCCAATGCCCATGTCTATAATGCTGTACAACTCTTCCAGAAGCACAGTCTAGGGCACAGTTCCTTAACTTGAGATCCATAAACTTATTTGGGTTTTTTTTTTGTTGTTTTGCTTATGTGTGTGTATACACAGAACATAGCAACTATAATATATGTAATATATACATTATCATATCATTACCTATTATATTATAAATATAACATTTGTAATAAACATCATAACCAGTTGAAAATAACTAACTTTCTTCGTAAATTTACGTATCTTATTTTGCACATTTAAAAACATTCGGTGAAGGGCTTCACCAGTCTGACAAAAGGGTCCATGACACACAATAAAAGTGAAGAACTCCTGCTTTGGGGTCCCTGCTATCACCATCCAGACCATTGCACATTCACACCACACTCTGCCCACTGAAGGACCTCACACTGCGCAGCATCCTCACTCTGCACCTGCACCTGCACCCACCAAACCTAGCACGTCCCTGATCCCAGGTCACTTAGAACCACAGCAGGGCACCTAGGCCTGGGCTCATTACGGGTCCCCCCGCCCCCGGACTCAGGGGACAACCTTCCCGGGCCACTCAGCGTCTTCCTCAGGAAACTCCCCCCAAACCCAACCTACGCCCCCTACTTTTCCTGCTCCTCCTTCCTAGGTCAAGCCCATCCCTCGGGGTCACCCTGGCCCGGGGCACAGCCGCCTCCCCCCCACCTCGGCCTGATACGCCTGAAAGGCTTAAATGCGGGGTGAGAGGGGAGGTCGGAGGTCATTCCGCCCCGCCCCCAGGCGCCAGAGAGGAAGAAACCCTGATAGAAGGACGGCGAGGGGGAGGGTCCGAACCGGGGCCTCGGCGCTCCCAGAAGCTGCCGCCTCCTCAGCAGGCAAGGAACGGGCTGCTCGTTCACCTGCCCTACCCTGAGGGAGACCTCCGGGGACGGGGGGCAGGGGGGTACATCGCACAGCTGCCCTCGCCTTCCCTCCAGACCCCTCATTTCCCTCCCGATGTAGCGTGTGCACTAGCGCCCCCTGCCCGCCGGGCAAAGGATACGGTCCCGGCTCCAGTACGCCTCGACCCCCGAGCCGGTGACGGCCGTCACATCCGCCATCTTGAAACAACCGCCACTCCCGGGGTCTCCCCTCAGCTGCACCGCCCCGGCCGCCAGAATCGTCCCCTCATTGGCTCTGCTGTGTTGGAGGCCCGCCCCAACATGTCAGGCGTGGGCGTGTCAGGGCCCACGGGTGTGAGAGGGAATAAGGGAAGGCGGAAGAGAGGTGGTAGCTGGGAGTTGTGGTTTGATAACGTCTCCCCGGCTTTTCTGCCTCCGATGGAATCGAAACAGAGAAGGAGCGCCAGGCCCAAAGAGGGGAAGAGAGAACTAGGATTCCCGGCATGCCGGCATCGCTTCTTGAAGTCGAGCGGAGGGGACGGAGTTATGGAATTCCTCCTCCCTCCTGTGCCCCGCCCCCTTCACGATTCGTCCTGACCTTTGACCCTCGGGCTCGCACAGACTGGGGAAAAGAGCCATGGAGGACCGATCGTTGCAGTGTTTGGGTGGCAACAAACCGCACCTGGAGAAACTAACTCTGGGGGTCGCCCGTATCCTGGGTCAGGGAGCGAGTACGAGGGGGAGGTGGAAGAGGGATGGCGTGGGAGGGGAGAAGTCAGGCAGGAGAGGAAAAGCCTTCAGAGGCGCTGGATGCAGGGGGAGGGGCGGGCCGAAGGCAAAGGGGGGGGCTGGAAAGAGGGGGTGCTGAGGGAGGGGCCGGAGGGGGCAAGGAACGGGAAGCCCCCGTGGGTAGAGTCCTTTAAGGTTTACAAAGAGCTTTCAGCACGACGGCCCCGTGTGGTAGGTCATCGACCTCAGTTTCACAGAAAAGGAAACTGAGGCTCAGGGATGACTAGGAACTGACCATTATATAGCGCTTTGAGGTTTGAAGACCGAGGTGGACCACCCCCCCCCCCCCCCCGTACCACACCGTCTAGTGAAGATGAAGACAGACAGGGAATGGTGTAGAGAAAAGGAGTTAGGAGGAGTGTGGAGGTTTAAATACAGTCAGGTGCGTGGTCCGTGCTAGGTGCTGGGGGTCCGAGGAGGAGGAGGCAGGAGAGCCTTACCCCGGGAAGGGAAGGGAGGGCTTTAGGCAGGCCAAAGTCCTACAGGAATCCCAGCGTTACCGAGGGAGTGTTTGTGCTCGCGGATGCCAATAACGGAAAGGCTTTAACAGTCTGGCAATGTGGGATGTGCCAAGGACTAGGGATGGGATAAGGACTGGACCTGTGATTTCTTTGGTAAATTGAACTGCAATCAACAGCTCCCTCCGCAATTTATAATCTCATGACATTGCCCAGAGTACTGAGAGGTTAAGTAGCTTGATCAAGGTCACAGCCCATCAGAAGTTCGACTTGAAACCATGCTATTTCAGGGTGCTGGGGATACAAATACAAAAATGAAGCAATCTGTACGCTTGAGGAGCTTGCATTCTATTGGGGGGGACACAGCAGGTACATAGGTAATTATATGAAAAATATTTGGAAAATAATTTGCATAGACGTGACAAGGTCTGAGCTTTGAACGATGGTGGGATACCATGAGCTGTAGATAAAGAAAATACATTCCAGATGCATTCCAGATGTGTAAAGATGTAGAGAAAGGAGATGTAAAGTACTGTTCAGGTTAACAGCAAGCAGACCAGCTTGGCTGAAACAGAGAATATGAAGGAAAGGCTAGGGAAATAAACCTGGAAAAGTAGATTGGTGCCTGATTAAAGGGCAAAAAGTGGAATTTGTATTTTACCCTAGATTGCAGATTAACCAGGAAGAGAGAATGCTGGATTACTTTCAGAAAATTACAAAGCTCCTTTCGTGAAGCCAAGCATTTTCCAGAAAAAAGCCAATCCTTTAAATACCACCATTCTACAAATACTGTATGGCTGAGATGTATGGAATGTAACAGTCTCTGAAGAATTTAATATACAGAGGGCAATGAAGAGGTTTCGTGATGGGTATAAACAAACTTCAACATGTAACCAATGGGAAACTTACAAAAAAAAAAAAACGAGGTAAAAGACATTGGAAAAATGTAGGACTGCATTGAATGATGAAAGATGGACAGCCCTGTTGCACAACTGACATTTTCAGAATGTCAGGAGGAATCCAAAAAGGGCTCTTACACATTGGTTGAATATCCTCCTCCATGAATTATGGGAAAATATGCAAAATAGGCAAGGATGGGTTACATGTTTGAAGGAAACATCCACATCAATGAGATTACTTAACCGTTTGAATGCTTTGAAAGAGAAAGATTGGTTCTTGAGCAGGGGAGTGATGTGATCAAACCTCTGTCTTAGCGACTTGGCAGCTACACGGAGCTTGAACTGAGGAGGGAAGGGACTTGAGGCAGGAGGATCATTTATAAGACTTTCAATAGACCAGGCAAAAGGAGATAATCATGCTGAACATGGAGGTAGACAGAAATCAGATGTAAGAAGGAAGTAAAATTGACAAGACTTGGCAAATTATTGAATGTGAGGGAAGAGTTAAGGATGATTCCAAGATTTCTAACCTGTATGCCTGGAAGATGGTTGTTCTCAACAGAAATAGAGAGGTTAGAGTGAGGGGCAGTTTGGGGGCAAAGATAATGAGTTCTATTTTATACAGATTGAGTTTAAGATGTTGATGGTGACATGGGACAGAAATTAAGGAAAGAAATTGAGGTTATATCAGTCTGGGATTTGTCAGCATAAAGCTGATACTTGAATCCATGAAAGCTGATAAGATCTCCAAGGAAAGAGAAAGTAGCCAGAGATGATCCTACAAAAATCTCTGATGTCACTTTCAAAAAGGGGTTTTGCTCATATTCAGAGGAATGCTAGCTGCATAGCTCCAGAAATTTTCTTTTTTTTTTTTCTTTGGCTAGGCAGTGGGGTTAAGTGACACAGCTAGTGTCAAGTGTCTGAAGCCGGTTTTGAACTCAGGTCCTCCTGATTCTAGGGCCAGTGCTTTATCCACTGTGCCACCTAGCTGCCCCTCCAGAAGTTATTTTCAAAGCATTCATCACAAATACTATCCCAAAGTTTTATAATTAGGACCAAACTGTAGGTGGGTTGCGTTACCCAAGAGTTATTAAATTCGACAAGTGATCAGCCAGTAATGTGTTTTAACAGCTGTAAGTTTCCAGTTCCAGCATAAGGTTCTGTTGGGTTAGACTTAGTACTTTAAATTCCATATCCTAAAAAAAAAAAAACCTTTCAGTGGCTACCTCATCTTGGCTTTCAAGGCCTTCCATACAATCTGGCCCCCTCATACTTACCAGTGGAAACATCTTGTCTTTGTACACTCAGAACTCGACTGTCTCACAATTGTGTAATGCTCAAGCCTACCTTCATTAGTACTATTCCTGAAACCTGAGATACCTTCACCTCTAATACAAGTAATGTTTCAAGGCTTAACTCATTGTGGCACAGTGAAAAGAGCACTAGCCCTCAAAGTCAAAAGAATTGGGTTCATATCTTTAATTTGATGCTTATTATTTGTGTGACCTTTAGCAAAACACTTAGTCTCCCTTGGCCTTAGTTTCCTTTTCTGTAAAATGAGGAAGTTGGATTAAAAGAACTCTGAGGTCTAGATATATAATTCTGCTTCCTCCATGAAGCCTTTCCTGACCATACCAGTTGTCATTGATCTTCCTTTCCCCTTCACCCATATCCCAAACAATTTTACTTCAGCTTGCATGTAATATATAAGACTGTACACCTCTTAAAGGTAAAGACTGTTTCATGTGTCCTAAATATGTCAGGGCTGAAATAGAATGTGCACTTAGTAAATACTTGGCAACCCAATTTTTCCAGTGTGGAAGTTTGTATATTATGAGCCAAATAGGTTAGTCTGTTCCATGACCAAAGCTTGAATCTCCCCATCTAGTCATCTTGAGAATACATTAATTACAAAGTGGACCAGCTGAGAGAGAAACAGCAACAGCACAACCAGTAACTATTACCAGAAAAGCAACTCTAGTATGGTACTGATAAATTGATCTTTAATGTCAGAAAAAGTCAGTACATACAATGAATTGTTGTCGCTTTCTCTCTTTATAAAATGCTCTAAAGACATCATGTTTATTACTGTTTCTCTGCTTAGCCATTCAAGTCAAGGCCATGTTTTCGGTTTCTTTTTTACCCCAGTTAGTACCTAGTACAACCTCATTTCAGTGGATACTCTGTTGTTGACTGAATGAGACCTCCAAGTGAGATATCAGGTGCTAAGTATTACCTTTCTGGATTGTCTCTGTTCTCTAGGCATTATGTTGCAAGTCAGTATCTAGACAGGTGGACAGCCCAGCCTTAAGGTGGTGTAAACTGATCCCTCACAGCAGCTGTGCCTATCAGGCAGATTCCAGTGGGTAATTACTAATTGCCAACGTGTGTGTGTGACCTAGTGTTTCTTCAGCCATCAGACTGCCCTCTAAGTAACTTCACCACCCAGTTAGGCCTTGTTATTTTCAAAGAATACAGTTCTTGGTTGATCACTAAATCACTAGAATGCTCTGCTATAAAACATTAGAGGATCCAGTGACGTCACCTGGTCTCCACAAATTTGTGTGTTTGTGTGTGTACACACACACATATGCACACCATCACAAACTTTTCTAAGAAAACCTCTGGAATTATTATACACGTGGCTTTTGTAACCAGAAAGTGCTATACAAATACAGTCTATTGATACTAGCTAGTTTGACCCTCACAATATCCTTTAAGACTGGCAAGGCGAGTAGTATTTTTATAAATGGAAAAACAACAGCTACAACAATTAAGGCCCAGAATAGTTAAATAACTTGTCAGGTCAAACAGGAAGGACATAAGATGCTAGAATTAGTATGGGAACTCTGGCTTCCTTTTTCCAAACCAGAACAATGGTATAGATCAATGACAGTTGGTAGGGGTAGAGCAGACCTGCACAACTTGGCAGCAGGTAGGGGCCAAAATTAAAATAGGCTAAACTTATTAGGGCTGCAGACAGGTTAGACTGATGGTTGGTTGCTGTGGGTCAAGTGACAAACAGGAAAGTTCACAGTGGCAACCCTACATTTTTCGCAATCGGGCTAAAATTCTTTGGTATGCTGTATGTTGTGCAGGCTGGGGTAGAGTGAGAAGTACTAAGCAATGCCTATGAAAGCAGTGAATAAAATAGAAAACATTTATTAGAGTAGATATTCCTACCCAGTTCCTGCATTTTCTAACAGGTTGCCAAAGTGGGTGATACTGTCTTGGAATGATCCAGGGGGGTGGTATTTTTTTTTAAATGATGCAAATTTAAAAAAAAAAAAATTTTTAAACGTTAAAAGTTAAAGAAAGTTGATTTCTAGGGGGGCGCTAAATAATTTTTTAAAGGGGGCAGTAGGCCAAATAAGTTTGGGAACCCGTGACTAAAAGTATACTATCCTGCTGAATAGTATATTCAACAGTCTTCTGAATTCAAAAACTTTCAAAGAGTTTACATTAGAGAAGTCTTGAAATAAGCAGAAAACGATAGTATAATGTGGCAGTATGTATGGCATAAACACTAAGTGCTTTGGGAGGTCAGAGTCTAATAAAGCTCAGAAAAAGAATAAGACAAAGCAGGCCTTGCAAGATGATTAAAGTGCTCCAGGTCAGGGGAAATGAACAAAGGTAGAGATTAAGCAGTGAGTTTTGGGAGTACATTTATGTCTGCTAGAGAGGAGGACTTATGTGGTTGGATAGGTAAGTTGGAATCATTAGAGAGTACCTGGAATGCCAAGTTGAACAGGTTAAACTTGACCTGGTAATAGAAAATCACTGTAGCTTCTTGAGCAGAGGAGTAACATGTTCATGGTGGTATTTTAGGAAGGCTAATTTGCTGTCAGCTGCAAGACAGATTGAATGAAATTAATGAAAAAGCACCGTGCTAAGCACTGGGTATATAAATAGAAAAGTAAGACAACTGTGGCTCACATTCTAATAGGTGGAAACCACACGAGTAGGAGATCTCAGCTTCAAGTCAGATAAGAAAGCCGCCCTGTCCTTCAGGTACTGCAACAAGGCAGATGATACTGCAGTGTCTTTAGTGTCATTTCCATGAATAAAACTACTTCTCTTTCTGATTTTAAATACTTTAATGGAGCCAAGGACTTTAGCATCAAGAATTTCTTTAGTAATTGGTAGTCTGTGGGTGGAGGGTGCTTCTCTTCCTGGAGTTCTTGGGTTTACCTGTTTATCAGTGGCAATTGGGCAACAGATGGTGATAGGCCTCTTCTCCGCAGAATTGCTCCCCTGGATAATGGGTGGGGGGGCCAGGCTGAGAATAGTGTCAGTGGCCTAGAGGACACTGTTGTTCCCAGGGCTCTTGGGCGTAGGGTCCTGAGTTGTTTACACTAGGATTTGAGAGAAAATGGTGTTTGAGGTGGTGGTAGTTTGACCCTCCTGGTTTATATCCTTTCTGTCCCATAGATCAGAAGAAAAATATTCTTACTGCTTTTTGAGAGGTTCAAGGACAGATCATTTAGGAGCCTGGTTCATTAATTCAGGCTTAAGGTGATAAAGGGCTGAATTTATAATAGCAGCAGGAAGAAAGGAGAAGGGAGGAATCTAAGATTAAAAAGGAGAAAATGACAGGACTTGGTGACATTAGCCTGGGAGATAAATAAAAGTGATTAGTCAATAATTCCAATGTTTTGAACCCAGATGACAATGGAAATGGGGTCGGGAGAAGAGAAATTGGTTTTTCGGTAAAAATAAGATTTGGTTCTATTCAGATTTCTGCTTAACTCCTACTCTGGTAATTTAACTCTTTTTGAAGAGCCAGTAACCAAATATGACTGAAAGAGTAGAGGCAAATAGATGACTGCTTCAGTTCTCTACTAGTTTCTAAGGTTTGGGGCTATTTGTTGTTTTGCTCTCAAGCACATTCATCTGCAAGATGGAATCCATCTCTTACAGTAGTGCTGTTATGGTCTGTTTTCTGAATTTCTGTTCCACAAAGATTGTGTACAGGGAAAGGCTCTTGCCCAGATGAGAAACTAGTGAGAGTGTAACTGCTATATCAAGAGTGGCTGAAGTGTAATTCTTCTCTTCCTCCCCTATTTCCCAAGAGTATATAGCTTAAGCTTACTGCCAAATTCTGTATGATACCATTTAGGCACTCAGAATGCCTAATGTTTAGTCAGTCACATGTATTTGGCAACTACTATGTGGAAAGCAACAAAGGACTTTCTCTTAGTTGTCATCCACCTTATAGACGCTGTAGTACCAGATAAAGTGGATGAATACTTTGAGGACCCAGTTCTCTCTTTCATCAAAGCTAAAGCTTTGTTCTTAAAAAGCTGCCTGGGGGACTTCTTTATTTGCGAATGTAATTCCTATAGCAAACACCAGCAAATAGCCTCCAATATTGGAATATTTGTGAGCAATAACCCCAGGAGCCTCAAAGAGGGCTGTACAATATGTAGCTTGATGGAATCTCTTTTTTCTCTTTTAGAAGCTTCCCCAGGAGTGACTGGTGTGTCAGTTGTGGAACGGGAACCTGCTGACATTGGAATGATTACTGCATGGGAACAAGTAAGTATCTTCTTTAAAACAAATTACCTCCTACTCTTGGGAAAGATTGAGGTCATTGAGAAATCCTTATTTCTATCTCAAACTGTCATTAAAGTATACAGTTCATCTTTCTCCTCATTTACCCTCAAGGCATTTCAGCTCCACCCTGCCACTCCTATGAATTCTTATCCTGGGAACAATTGTTTTCCAAGGAGGTGTCTTAACCCTAGAATTTCCATCTCCCAGTTTGCTGTGTAAGTCTTATCTATCTGATCAGTTTTTCTTATGAGAGAGGCAGAGATGAAAGAATTCTTTTCTGTAGCACAGGTAACCTCAGCTGTGGAATACCTTTGCTACCTTAGGTTTCTGTGCAATATATGGATAATCATAATTATGCAAATGTGACATAAGCCCCCAAGTCAATGAATAATCTGTTACAGGGGTGAAGTACCTGTGGCTTTGAGACCACATGTGGCCTGCTAGGAGCTCAAGTGCAGCCCTTTGACTGAATCCAAACTTCACAGAACAAACCTATTACAAACCTGGCAGCAACCATAAACCAAAGAGTCAAAGTATTGAAATGAGACAGAATAGCAAAGTTAACAAGGGAAAAATCAAGCAGCCGAGTAATTTTCATCTATCCGTGTACAAATATATACATTATCTCTAGAAGATTCTCAGGGATGAGAAAAGTGTCTCCTGTATATATGTATGTGTGTGTGTGTGTGTGTGTGTGTGTGTGTGTGTGTGTTGCAGTGGGGAGGGGGGTAAGTAGTGCAAAGGATGGTGAAAGCTTCATATCAGTAGCTAGCATGAAGGTCTTGCTGATACCTCTTGGGTGTGTACAGTGATTTGCTTTGCTTGCTCCAAGACCATGATTCCTCAGACTTAATCTTCTCTGCCTCTGTCCCAGTGACCTCATACTGGCAATGCCTTCACCCCTATAATCTCCTGCAAGTAGTGAGTTCCTCCCCAGAACCTCCATTTGAGGAAGTACTCCTGCCAGCCATGTTCACTTCAAACTGTACTCTGCCCATGATTCTCCAGACTACTTCTCCACTTGCTGACCTCCTGGTGGTCACAGAGTCCAACCAATTCCCCCAAGGGTAGCAAATGCTTGTGATGCATCAAATTTGTAGAGATCCTGGCATGAAAGCTATAAATAAATATTTCTTCTGTAACCCCTTGGCTACTCTAGACACTTGATTACTTGATAGATAGCCATGTGTTCAACCCACATATCAAGGAAGGTATTCTGTCATCATTAGGTTATTACTAATGATTTTCCTATTCCATTACAGAAATAAAAAGTCTATGCACACCAGCTCTAAAGTGCTGGTGCTGTGCTGTGCCAGGAGCTGCCATTAGCATTTTCTTTTAACTATGCCAGGCTTAAGGCTCATACTTTTTACATACATTTGCTACCATGTGGGGCCAATAGAATCTCTTCTGTGTCAGCTCCAGAGTTCTAGCTGCACCCATGTGTCTACGTAATAGAATGGTTTTATGCCTATATATCTGTAAGTCAGGAACTGTTTTGTTATAAAGAGAGAGGCAAAACTAAGATTTATTTTTACTAGACCTATGATTTCATAGATATAGGAAATGTCTAGTGAGGAACTCCCTCTATTAGTGCAGGTAGGCACTTTCTCTCCAAAGAGTTGCCTGAGGCACTGAGAGGTTGAGTGATTTACCCAAAGTCACAGAACCAATATGTGTCAGAGGCTGGGCTGGACCCCAGTTCTTCCTGGCAGCTGGTGGCTCAGTATATAGAGCCCTTGAGTCAGAAGGACTTGAGTTCAAATATGGCCTTAGACATTTATTAGCTGTGTGACCCTGGGCAATCACTTAATCTCTGTCTGCCTCAGTTTCCTCAAATGTAAAATTGGGATAATAATAGCACCTACCTCACTGGGTTGTTGTGAGAATCAAATGAATAAGCACACGTATAATACTTAACACATTGCCTGGTACATAGTAGACACATAATAAATGTTTGTTTCTTTCCTTCCTAACTCTGAGACCAGTGGACCATTCCATGCAACATTACACTCAATGGGTATATGCCATGGAGTAGTGCATATGAGATAAGAGATTTGAGTCTGCTTCCAAGTTCCCTGCTCTCTCACTACCGGCCACCACCATCACCAGTACCACCAATCCCCTGCCCCTTTCTCACTGGGGAGAGGGGGAAACATATGGTAGAGAAGAGGCACCAGGCAGGGGAAAGGCTTGTCCAGTTAGGGTTCATTTCTAACCTTCTTCATTCCCTATTCCAATTAACCCAGACTTTAAAGCTATTTCTTATTTCAAAATTATGGATAAGTTATGTACTATATTTTATGGGCAGTTTAAAAGTTGCAAGAGAGACAGTAATTTTAACTATATGCAATTTTTATTTTTTGGCCTGACTTGAAACCTAACCCCTGGGTAAGAAGCAATTCCACTGTACCTCATGTTTGATCATTTATGATCTGGTACAGTAGTATTCCACTATCTACAACTTCTGCCATTCTCTCAACAGCAGCATACCTTCTGAGGAGCTAAGCTTGATCCCCTGACGGTCATACTCCTGTTTCTTGGTCTGTATCAGTTTTCTTAGCCATCTAACCTACAGATACACTTGCCACAAATCATCCAAGGGCAACGGAGGCAAAGGAGACTGGTTAATTATATATTTACTCCCCTGATAGCACATTCACCTGGGGAAATCCTAGAATCACAGCTCTGCTTTCTTGTGTTATTGACCTGGTTCTCTTTATTATAGATTGTCTTCACCTCTTGCATGGCAATCAGTGAGGTTTCTGTGTATCAGGCCAATGGTATGGGACATGTGCTTCCACATTAGTCTTCTATGGCCAGTAATGCACACTGAACTCATAGTTGGCCTGTGCTATTAATCCATTCTGGTGGTATCCAGTTTAGCACTCATGAGAATATAAATCAATGGATTATTGTTTGTATGCTCTTGGAATTGATCTCCCTATACATATTCTTAGAATTTATCAGTGACAGTTCACTGCAAAGCTGAGAACTAAAATCAGTGGATAGGATATCAGAGTCTTATGAGGAGTCTTCTACTTGCAAATGTAATTGGTTTCTAGGGGCCATCACTCTTGTGTTATAAATTGCTTCCAAAGCCCTCTGGGCTGGCATCAATGTATAATATAGGGGGCTTGGATCTATAAAAAACAAACAAAACTAGCCTAACCCTGGCACACGTATGAGGCAATTAATCAAGTTCTTAAAGACCTGATCACCTTTTCCATGCCAAAAATCTCTCAGTGTTTCTAGATGGCTTAGGCAAACTTGTCCCTTTTGGTTTTGGTTCTTCGCAGTCGCATACCAATGAGTGAAATCATTGTGAAGCTTTTCATTGATGGCAGAGTTCTTCACAAATTTTTGAGAGTAGCTGTCTAATCCTAGAAAATTTGTCAGTTCTTGAATATTCTTTAAATGTGGCCTGGTGATGACTGTTTCTGCCTTCTTAGGGTTAGTACTCGTTCTTCATAAGATCTACCCAGGTGCTTGACAGAGGCTCTACACAATGGGTACTTTTTTTTTTTAAATTACTTTATTTTTGGTGAGGCAATTGGGGTTAAGTGGCTTGCCCAGGGTCACACAGTAAGTGTCAAGTGTCTGAGGCCAGATTTGAACTTAGATCATCCTGACTCCAAGGCTGGAGCTCTATCCGCTATGCCACCTAGCTGCCCCTGCACAATGGGTACTTTTTAATTAATAGTTTTAGACTAGAATCCCTTGCCAATTGGATACCTTTAATAGTAATTTTTAATGCTTTTATGATGTCTTCCCAAATATAATGTGGTTATTCAGATACATCAACCTCCAAGTAATTTATATCACTAATGATTTTTCCATAAAGAGCTAAAAAATGGCAGGACTCCCAGAAATCCCTTGGGGCATGTACTCAAATTACTGAAAGTTCAATAGACAGATAAAGGCCATCTTTTCCTTATCATCTTCATGTCAGATCCATGGGGATCTGACAGTATCAGCTGCACAGGTCCAAATCTGAAAAATGCTGGATTCCCACCAGACAGTCTTAGGCATCTGGGATTCTTGGCATGGTGACCAATTCAACAACCATTAAGGGCCAATTGTATATAAGTCACTGTGTGTAGATAATGGAGACACAAATATAAATGAAGGAATCCTGCCAGTCCTCAAGGAATTTAAATTCTACTCTAAAGATACAACATGTACATAGATAAGCAATTACAAAAAAACTTTAAAAAAAAAAAAGCATTTTTAAGGACTTACTTTGCTAAGCACCATAGATAGAAAAAAACAGAAAGAGTCCCTGTCCTCAAAGAACTTATATTATTATGGGAGAGACAGCATATATAAATCAGAATGTACAAGATAAACTCAGAGTAGAGGGAAGGCAACCTTAAAAGGGAATGGCACCAGAATTTGGGAGGGCCAGGAAAGGCCTCCTGAAGGAAGTTGCACTTGAGTTGCTTCTTAGAGGAAATCAAAGATTCTAAAGAGTTGGAGGGTGAGAAGGAGAGCATTTCAGGTAGGGGGAACAACTAAAGCAAAAGCATGGCAATGAGGATCATGTCTGAAGAATAGGAAGGAGGCTAATATGTGTGTCTGATTGTGTACGTGGAGGGAAAAAGAAGGTAGGAGTATTGGAAAGTTACAAAAAGTGATTTTATGAGAGTCCTAACAACTGTGGATATCATAGAAGACCTGTGTAGGAAACAGTAACTAACATGATTTGAAAGAAGCTAGGGATTCGAAAAGGCAAAATTGAAGAGAATGCCTTCCAGTCATGGAAGTCCACCTATGCAAAGTCACAGAAAAAGGGAATAGGATGTCATATATGAGAACAGCTGGTACAAGGCTATAGAGTGTTGTTGTTGTTTTGAGCCATACTTATGATTTCAATTGTATAAGTCATTCCCTATATTAAGACACGTCCACATCTACTCTGAAATTTATAGGCATAGAGAGTTGCCTGGGGGGTTCTGAGAGGTTGTAATTTGCCTAGGATCATAATGCCAGCATATGTCAGAGGTGAAACTTGACCTTAGGTCTTCTTGACTGAGGTTGGCTTTCTATCCATTATGCTGTGGATACCTTACAATTATATGAAGTATTCTTATATCAAAAGTGCCTCTTAATAATATGAAATAAGCCTGGAAAGATGGGTGGGAGCTGGATTACAGAGAGCTTTAAATGCTAGGTTGCAGATTTTGTATTTTAACCTACGGTCTACAGGAAGCCACACATATTTTTGAGAAGGGGAGTGACCGTGGTTACATCTTTGTTTTTTATTCGAAGTCTGATCATCCACACATTCAAGTCTTTCTAATCTTCTTCCATACTACACTGTGATAAGCCATAGGAACTATGAGATTTGATAATGATGTCTTTAGCTAGCAGTTCCTTCAGGTTTCTGAGATCCTCCATTTATAATCAGTTTTCCAAAATTGCCCTCTGAATGGTCAGCACTTGTTGAGCTGGCATGTGGGCACTTCATGTCTCATTCATCCATTCATGCAATAAGAACATTTTGACCTTCACTCTGAGTTTCTTCCTCAGATGATCCTTCTATTCCTCAGGTACTGGAGTCACCAAAGTTAAACTTTAAGAATGCTATACCCACTATAACATAACCAAAACATAAGCAATCATTTTCAACCAGTACCCAGAGGACTTGCCTCCTAATAGACTGTAGAAATATCTGCAAGTTGACTGTAGAGGTAATTTTCATAAAATGATTAGAATATAATTGTCACTTGGGATCTACTGCCCAATACAGCAAGTCAGTGCATCTTTAGTCCTTAGTATCACTGCTGCATAGGATCCTATGAGTCCAGGTGTAAAGAAGCTGGAGGGGTAGGGATTTTTCCAGGGTCTGCATTTTCCAATGCCAGTTTGATTAGAATTCATCTTTTGGCAAGCTAATGAGAAATTTCCCTAAGTATATTAGCACACATCTACCCATCTAGTCCATATTTTTAGCAGAATATAGCTTGGCTTCTTTTGGCGCAGTGTACAAATCGGGCTACCCTAATTTGTGGTGCCCTTTTTTGGTCAGGAAGAGTCACTCTGAGTACTTGTCTTCTAGCAAGGGTGGCCTGACTGTCTGTGAGATCTGATTGATCTGAGTTATTCTTACTTTTGGCCTTTTGATCAAGTGAGATGCCTTGAACAATGCGGGCCCAATTTTTGTCTCTTCTGCCTATTATTGGTCTTGTTATCATGAGATCCTTAACTAACTGTGGAATAGGGGATAGGTATCAGAATTGTGATTTCAGTGGTATAGGGAACTCCCAGCCTCTAATCTACCAATTGATCAGCATCTTCTCAGCAACTTTTAGTCTTAGTTACCAAGAGCACTGAGAGATTAGTGACTTACCCAGGCTCAACCGAGGCAAATTGCCACAGGCAAATGATGAACCAGCTGTAGTAACTGAAAGATTGTTTTGGCATATGCACATCACTAGTTGTACGCAGAGTGCATCATCTATTAGTCCTCTTATCACTTGGGGCAGTATAGAATAGGTTCATGCTCTCCACAGATAGTACCTTCTCTCTGAACTAGGCCCACCAGCCTTTTCCCCCCTCCTATTGGAGAGTATCAAGGAACTTTACATAGCTGTCTTGTGCACTCTGCAAAAATTCAAGTAACATGACATTGGTATTTGACATTTTCCACGGACCCAGCCTCACAAGTTATCTCTTTGAGAATATATGATAGTCAAATTAGAGGCCCCTAAGTGATGTAATGAATAGAGAGCAGTACTTGGGGTCAGAAAGACCTAAATTCAAATCCTGCCTTGGATACTTACTGGCTATGTGACCCTGGGCAAGACATGTAACCTCTATCTACCTCAGTTTCCTCATCTGTAAAATGAGGATAATAATGACACTTACTTCACTGGGTTGTTACAAAGGTCAAATGAGTGAAAATATGTATAGTGCTTTGCAAACCTTAAAGCACTATATAAACAAAGGTTATTATTATTATTGTTGTTCTCTTCTTCTTAGACAACTCACATAGCATAGCCACTGCCTCTTTCCTATATGCTTTTCTTAGACCTTTCTATACTCCCAAAGGATCTATGGTATGGTACAAAATCCCTGTTATGTTTGTCGTATTCAGTGAGTATCTATCAAATCATTAATCCCTAATAAGGATCTAGTCACACAATGGAACATGAGTTCCCCAATACCATAGTAGCCATATTAGTTTCATAAGCACATAAGTATGTTTTACAAATTATGTGACCTTCTCAAAACGTCACCTTAACACAATTATAACTCAATTCAATACCCAGTAGAGTAAACTTGAATAAACTTGCTTGGTGGGTAATAGAATTTGCACTGGGAGAAAAAATGCCTTAAGACTTTAGAGACTAGCCCTTAAAGGAAAAATAAAACAAAACAAAACCCAACCCTTAACGAGACCTTATAATACAAGGGTTCTTAACCTGGAGTTCATGAACTTGGTTTTGTTTTGTTTTGTTTGGTAATGTAGTTCAATATAATTGGCTTTGTAATGCAATATATTTAATGCATTTGAAAACATTCTGAGAAGGGTCCATTGGCTTCACCAGACTGGGAATCCATCAGTATAACACAACTCCCCTTTAACTCTGCAAGCCCTGTGCTCCTCCTACTCTTTGGAAAAAGGAGTCATGGACATTTCTCCCAAGAATCAATGTCTGCTAGTGGCTAAGGATGAGAGTTTGGTCTATCAGGAAAACGATTCCCTCTCTCTGATCCCTCACTTGTTTGGGCAGAGCTCTTCTTTCCCAAAGTCTTTAGCAGACTCCATAGTCTTGACTTTTTTTCTAGTCTCCACCCTCCTAAGGAGTTTTTTTTAAAACCTGCCTGGATAGAATAAAAGGATCACTGAGGCACTAAAGGCTGCTGCTCCTGAGGAAAGTGACATCTAGCCTTATCTACCAAGCCTCTCATTCCTTGGTATCCCACTGCTTAGCTCATTCTTTTTGCCCTGGAGAATCTATGAGGACAGGATTCACAAGGCTTTTTTGGAGAGTTAAATTATCAGTGAAATTTCTGGTTCACCTCAAGCACCCAGCTGGATGTCTGAGCAATCTGGATCTAGAAATTACTTCTTTCTTTCTTGTGTATTCCAGAGCAACCACAGCCTCTCCCTCCGTGGCTTCCTTTCTTCTCCTCAGGGACACACTCATACAAGGAGAAGGATAGCTGAAAGAACCCTGGTTCTTTTTGAGAACACTTGAAGGAATGAAAATAAATAGAGTGGTTGAAAGGAAAAAGGAGTAGAAAGTAGAAAATAAAGGGCTGTGTAGGTCACAGCAGACAGGGATTCAGCTTTTGTCTGTACCTTCTTTCATCTTTCTTTCCTGCAAGTTCACTTTCATGGAAGCAGCCACAGTGTGATGTAGCCTCAGCTGTCTCTCCCAACTCCTTTCTCTCCTACTTACTGGGCTTAGTCCTTACAAAGATTCATCTTAATCACTTTCTTCACCTCTCCTGAGATTTCAGATTCCTACCCTACCCCTCCCTAGGATGGAGGGAAGGAGTTCTTCCTTTTCAAGTGTATATACAGAGTTCTTACAGCTTCTGTAGACTCTTGTAGGCAGGCATTGGGGACTTTAAATTGGCCTATTGGGGTTGTGTATAGTTTTCCCCTACTAATGCTTCCAGGACTTCAGGCATTTTAGGAGATATAATTAGACTGGAAAAACAGTTTGATGCACTTATTATATTCCTTTTAAAATATAATTCAAGATCCATGGTTGCCCAGAAACAATGCTTTAAGAACTGGTATGGGAGCTTCTTTGTGAAAGAGAAATTTTGAATCTTGACCTGGGTAATGGAGAGACATAATTGAGAAATACAAGCAGACCGTTCTAGGTAGCAAGATGGGAAGGTATACCTTCTTCATTTTTGTGAATTACTTCCTGAGGAACATTCCACATTCCTGCCATGTACTAGATGTTCCTTTGAAATCCTCTGATTTTAGAGACTTTATTCTCCTCATTTTATTTATTCTGTTGATCCATCTATTTTACACTGCTTTATAGATTGAGAATAATCATTCCTTAGCTACCATCCAGACTAGCATCTGCATCTTGACTTCATTGAGTATTTTTCTACATCTAGTACAATTGGGTACAAGCGGATAGAGCTCAGGGCCTGGAGTCAAGAAGATTCATCTTCCTGAGTTCAAATCTGGCCTCAAACATTCACTATTTATGTGGCCCTGGGCAAGTCAACCCTATTTGCCTCAGTTTCCTTCACTGTAAAATAAGCTAGAGAAGGAAATGGCAAACCACTGAAGTATCTTTGCCAAGAAAACCCCAAATTAGGTCACAAAGAGTTGGACAAATCAGAACAACAGGACAACGGTCCTTCATTTGGTTTAGCATTTCTCTTTCACTGTAGGCTGGAATACTACAGGAAATGTAGTTATAAAGCCAGATAAATAGGGGCAGAGGTTCCTGAGAATGAAAAGGTAAGTACCGAGAGAGAGAGAGAGAGAGAGAGAGAGAGAGAGAGAAAGAGAGATTGAGAGAGAGATTGAGAGAGAGATTTTTAACTAAGGTGCTCAGTGAACTACTAAGTCAAACACTTAGTGAACTGCTATCTCAGAGGTTTTGATTTAAGGGAAGTTTCTTAGAAGTAGGTGCCTTCATCAAGAATAATAAGCATTGATGGATTTGAAGTTTAAAGTAGAGCCCTTTATTTTATTTTTCCCATTTAATAGTATTTTATTTTTTCCAATTACATGTAAAGGTAGTTTTCAATATTCACTCTTATAAGATTTTAAGTTCCAAATTTTTTTCTTCTTCCCTCCCCTCCCCAAGACAGCAAGCAATCTGATACAGAGAGCACTTTATTTTAAAAATCTTAGCAAAATATTCTGGATCTCAGATATTAGTAGTAATTGTATGGATAGTTATAATAATAACAGCAACTAATAACATAGCACTTACTATGTGCCAGGCACTGTACTAAGAGCTTTGCAATTATTATCTTCTTTGATCCCTACAACCCTGGGAGAGAGGGAAGTGCTATTACTATCCCCATTTTACACATGAGGAAACAGAGGCAAACAGAGGTTGACTTAACCAGAGTCACATAGCTAATAAAACAAGATTTGAACTCAGGTCTTCCTGACTCTAGGCCCAGTGCTCTATCCATTGTGACACAAAACTGTTTCTCATATCCAGTGTTTTTTGGCCAATAATGTATCTTGCCTTTTTGAAGGTCAGAAGGATAGCTTATAGCCAAAGGACACAAGCTGACCCTGGAGGATGTCATTTCTTTACCTTCTTACTCTCGCAGTCTGCCATGGTTTGAGTTTGGGACAGCCTAGTTTACTGAAGGAACTGGAGAGTAATCTTTGGATCAGAGTCAGTGATCTTTGACTGATCCTGGACAACAGGAGAGACATTGCAGGATTGGAGAAGGGCAAATGTTCCAATTTTCCAAAAAGTGAAGAGGCCAAAGTCTGCAAAGTGTATAAATAGCAAACTTGACTTTTGCTCCTGGAAGACTCTAGAACACAATAAAGGTATGGCTCACCATCAGTTATCAGAAAAAGTCCACATATATTTTCTAGAGAAAAAACTCCCCTATGGCCAAATGAAGGCTCCTGGGACTACTGCCATTTGTGAAGAGAGAAGGAAAAACAAGATGGTACACAGTCAGGGCTATTGGGAGGGGATGAAGGGGTTAAAATTTGAAACACGCAATGGTTAGGTGACTAATGGGGTGCTCAGAAGTTGGAGGAGAAGGTGACCAGTCTTTCTTTCAACTTTAATATATTTCCCCTCATTTTATTCTCTAGAAAACAGTTTCAATCTGCTGTATTTTGTACAATTATATGATTCATGGGCTCCCTGCCTATTGCCTTTCCATTTGTAATGGCAATGGTTAGTAATGTCTAATATCTACTCCAAGCTTTTTATCTTCCCAAGTCTGTGAAAATATCCACTTATTCATTCTCCCAGCGTCCTTGAACTGGAGAGCTTTATTTTTATTAAGCATTTTGGTGACATTTTATAGTGCTTCGTGATTAGCTGGACTTCCCAACCCCCCAGGATGATAGAGTCTGAAGTTCAGTTTTTGATAGTAAAACTAAGACTTAGAGACTGAATGGCACAACTGAGCCAGGAATCCATCTCCCCTCAATCTAAGCCCACGAGGCAAATTTGTCCAGAATTTTTATAATCTACGTGGCACATGGACCTACTGTAAACCACTTTAAACATTTCTGGGCTAGAGAATCCTGGGAGAAGGTGGATAAAGTTCATAAATGTTGGATGACTTTCCCAAGGTCACACATCTTCTTAACCATAAACACATTTCCTAGCTCTTGCCCTAATACTCAAGCTAGACTACCTGTCTCCAACCAGTGCTTTTAAAAACTAAAATGATTTTGTAGCTTGCCCTGCCCCCCTTCCCAATTAGAATGATTGTATGGGGAGACATATGAATTCTAATCCAAAAGATGGCTGACACTTTCCATTTTACATGTTGTCTTGGTATTTATCCTTTACCAGGCAGCAGGCACATTATCAATGGAATAACATTCTCATTATGGACAGTACGTGACCTCATCAACTACCTCAACACTATATTTGTTTTATCTCCATTCTTCCTGACTAAAGGGCTAACCCTGTTTCTTTTTTGCCCAATCCTCTCCTTACTCCCTGGTATCTCTTATTAAAAAGGACAGAGGATGGTAGGTTACACAGGTTCATGAAACTAAAACTTTCAGGAGGCAGTAGACATCCTTCACCCCCATGAAGCTTTTGTGAGAAAAGAGCTTATAGTTCCTTTTATATCTTTCAACCTGTGAAGGTTTTGTGGGAATAGTTCATACTTCCCTATTGTCTTTGACCCTACCATGGATAGAGCAGAAACTAATAGTTAATATTTCCTTTGATAGTTTTGTAACAAGCACATACTATATTATGTATTCTTTTGAAGAAAATGAAAGCATGAGGACATTGTTTCTGTTTTGGATTAACGAAATGTAATCATTTTTTGAAAGGTGTAGGTAGGACTTTTCCTATTATAACCACTAGATGGAAGTATTGACCAAAATAACGTAGCACGTGCTTCAAACCTTTAGCTGTGCTGTGGGCAGTGCTGTGGCCCCTGATGATCTGGTAGCCAAGCATTAAAAGGTGGTTAGTAATAGCCAAGATTTTCAATACCACCAGTTTCACTGGAGCAGGATATTTAATTTGAATGTTCATTTTGATTTGCCAGGAGAACTTATTACTTCTGTATACTATCCACGTACTTTGTGTAATATATTTGTTAGAAACCCAGAGCAAATCTTAAGATCCAAATAACCTTGTAAGAAGGAAGACAAATGGGTTAGTGCAAGGACCTGGTAGAGGCTTCTAGATTTAATATACCTTTGAAACTTCTGAGGGTGAGGAGAACAAAAGACTAAAAATATCTTAAAACATTTTATTTTTATTAAGTTACAGAAATGAAAGCAATTCATTTTTTTATATCAGGGCATTCTAGCCTCTCTGCTAGTATGTTGACATTGGCATAGTTTCATTTCACTAATTTACTTCTGGACATTCATAGCACCTAGAGGGAGAGGAGACAGAGAGAAGTGATATGAGTTTGGAAGGAGAAAGGGAAAGACCTTTGGGGAACTTAATGTTTTCCAGGGCCATGCCAGTCCCTCATGCTTTTGTAGGTTCCAGACTCATTTCAGGCTGTGCTACATGGAAAGAGTTCTGAGAAGTTTTCAGGAACAGACTGATGCCCATTGTAGTTTCAGATCCTGAGAAGTGGCAATATCTGAACACTTGGAGCTGACTTGCATCCTGGTGCACTGTTTGCCTATGCAGCTGCAAACAGCGGAGGTACCCTAAGTTTTGGTGGTGCTGTCTAAACTAGCCATGAGTTAATTGCATGTATCCAGTTTTATTAGGATCCAGGATATTTATGACCAGATACTGATTCCTATCATGCTGGGACCCAGACCTTGATAACAGCTGGAAGCTGAAAGGGATGAGATGCTCCTGCTTAGGGGGCTGGTGTGAGGATGGAATGAAAATCTCAGCATTTTATGTGCTCTGCTGTTGTTCCGACCATGTGTTTGATAAAATGTTTTCACAAAATAATGACAGTACTAGAGGTATTTTAAGTTGTTGCTGTTCATCCTTCATTTTTGAAGAGGACCAATGACATCACAAGGTGATGTCTTAACTTGCGAGTGAATTGGATTTAAGTGAGGCAGGGTTGCACTCTTTTCCAGAGTCATTGAAGTCCAGTGGTAAGAAAAAAAGTCAAGATGACTGGTGATGGCCCTGGGATGTGACCTTGGCATCTTTGATGTCTGACCAGACTCTAAGCACCCCATAATCCCTGCTTCAGCTGCCTTCATGACTGTTGGAACAAGTTATTCTCATCCACCCATTCCACCAAGAGAACATCTTCACATGCTTGGGGTAGAGATCCTCCTAACTCACGGACAGTTTTGAGGCCTGTTTAGCCCTCCTACTCAGACAGTTTTATGGGGGTATGGCCTCTTCATGTATCAGTTTAATGATCCATCTAACTTAAGTAGTGTTGGACCAACTAATACAATTACAGCAAGAGATCATATTAGTTGCCATGTATAAAATTCTCAAAGATGATCAATGTCTCTAGAAAATGTCTAACTTCACTATAAGTAGGATCATAGCTGACATTTATGTAGTGTCATAAGGTTTACAAAGAGATTTACTTGTTTTAGCTCAATTAAGCCTTGTAAAAACATTGTAAGACTTTAGTATCCACATTGTACAGATGAGGAAATAGGCTCCAAGAAGTTGAGGGACTTGCTAGAAAAATGTCAGACGTGGAATTCAAACCTACCTAGGTCCTGCCAATATGCTTTGTTTTATTATCCAAAAATTGTATTCTAATCCTTGAATTTACCAGTACTTTCCTCTTTTTTAATGTCTAATAGTAACTGCTTTAGTAACTAATCAGGTAAATCTTTGATGGCAGGGCCAGGTGAAGTTTTCCCATGTATCAGCTTATCTCCTGTTCAGTTTCACAAGATAATTATAGTGGTAGAGGTGTTTAAGTGAGCCACATACAAGAGATGGAATTGAACGGAGGAGACACCAGCATATAACCCAAGATCAAAGAAAAACATGGCATCACCCCCATACGGAGGACAGAGCCACGGTGGAATTGCCAAGGTTGGCTGATTCCTACAGCAGCCTGTGTTGTTAGATGTCATTCACTACATCTTTAAAAGATCATCTCTACATTTGTATCCCTTAAATTGTATGATCATCAAAATAGAGCAGAAATTGTCTTGCTCTTAGTTTTTGTTGGGTTTATGGCCTGAGAGAGTAACTCCCAAAGATTTGGGGACCTGTGTATTATGTCTTTTGTATCTTTCCATCTCCCTTTAATGTCTGATAAGGTCAGAGACCTATAAAATTTTGGAATTAGATGTTGTCTTGGAAGTCATTTGACACTTATTTTATGCTTAGGGAAATTAATGCCCCATCCTCCAACCCTGGCAGAATATACATAATCATGAGAGGTTCTGGTCAGGATTGATGAAGTTAAAGGATAAAGCCTTTGGTTATATGCCACTGATATGTGAGAATATCCTCCATTAACACCTCACTTAGGACTTTGGTCATATCACCTTGGTGAGAGTAGGAATTAGCATTTACTTCTCGGGGTTGTTTTTGAGACCAAATGATACAATTTAAACACTTTGCAGCCTTAGCTCTATAAATGCTGGCTTGGTGAGCCATTTATACTTTGGTGAAAATGATTAATTGAGTATGAGCATTCTAGATCTCAGTAAGCATCCTTGAGTTCTGGCTAAAAGAAAGAACGAGAGGAATCTGCAAGAGGTCCTGATAGAGGAAGAGCTGCAAGCACAGAGGCCAGAGAACATATCTGGGTCCCCGGGAAGGGAGAATTTGCTGATCTGAGCAACTCTTTCCTAAGAGTCCTTGAAGCCTTAGAAATAACAGCCTTAGAGAGGCAGTAGCAGAACCTCTCAAAAATTCCCAGAGGAAGAGCCGAGTGAGCCTTAAGTAAAAATCACATGGCCTAAGAGGCAGAAATAGAGATGGAGCAATACTCAACCTTCTGTTAGACTGATGGGGATTCTTGGATCCAACCTTCTGGAAAGAAGACGAACAACCACAGGGCTATGGGTTGAGAAGTGGCAAAAGACAAAGCTGAGATTCAGAAAAACAAATCTGGTCTTTGCCCTTGACTTCTACCATGGCCCATTCGAATGGTGCAGATCCAAACGGAGGGTTGTTTCTGTCGTGACCCCCAAATGCAGAATTTCCCTCTTGGGGTCCTGTATTCTTCAAGAAGTACCATATGTCCTTAAGACTGTATAGGTCCCTGGAGGAAATGGAAGGAGGGGCACTCAAAGGAAAGTTAGGTATTGATTCTTTAACTCCAAGTGAAATATTTCTTTCTAGTTGAGTCTCAGTGCTTATGGTAATGCTCTGAGTCTCTGGAGAAGGGCATAGGTCCTTAGGGAAGACAGAGGATGTGGGGTCATTTATTGGCCAGCCTCGAATTTATTTCCCTTCTTGAGAAATATAAGCCATAAGATGCAGCTGAGAGTCTGGGGAACTGGTTATGTCCCTGGAGGGGGGGGGAGGGGGGACTCAAAGAAGAGGGAAAGAACATGGTCTTGATTGTTTATAGGATCCTGGTCTTTGTTTTTTGTCTTCTTTCTGTGATACAAAATAAAGTGCTTACCCTTGAACTGAGAGTCCTCTTACCTACCTATATAGAAACTTAGACATGTTGTGTATATTCTGATGATGCCCAGTGAAGCATTGGTGGGGGAAAAATAATTCATATTTTGATGCTACCTTGGAAAATCCTATATGGAGGCATAAGCCAAAGAGATCTGTGTGTCCCCAAGACTGAAGCTGGTCTATGAAAAACCCTGGGGTTCTTCATCATAGATTACATTAATAGAGGAGCTAAGACTAGGACCCTAATTAATCCCAGTGCCTCTCCCACACGTTGTCCCCTGTAAATCTGCACACAGGTCACTGTTCAGAGTTGACGTAATGACTTTGGATAAACTTTCCATGAGAAACAGGCATTGTCACTATCAGGATAACTCAACAAGTGAAGAATTTAGACATAGATGCTGTGGTATTTCTTTTGCTTTCTTAACCATTCCCAGTGGACCTGGGGAAGGAGATACAGAGATTCCATCCTTCTGCTGATACCAGGTTCTTTTTTTTTTTTTATTGGTTTTTGGTTTTTTGGTCAGACTTATGATACCATTAGTGACGGAATTTTCTGGAATGGAAGTGTTTAACAGATTAGCAATTTATAATCTTGAAGAGTTGCTTAGGGCACTGGAGAAGTTAAGTAAATAGCTAGTGCATGTCTGAGGCAGGATTTGAAACCTTGTCTTGTCTCAGGCTTCTCCTCTTTCCCTGTGCTATATTGTTTAATGTTGAACTGGAAGAGACAGTAAGAAATACACATGCTTTTTAAAATGTTTTCTGTATTTGTAGTGTAGATCCCTTAACTTTGATGATTCTTTGTTCAATAACAGAATTACAGAATCTCAGAAGGAAGTAACCTTGGGCCATCTAGTCCCATCCATACTGGAATAAGAATCACTTCTACCACATCCCCAAGAAATGGCCTTTGCCTGCAGACCTATGGGGGGGGGTCCCATTAATTTCTGAAATAACCAGTTCTATTCTTGGATAGATTGCTGTACTTACTAAGTTTTGCCTTACATCGAACAGAAATCTGTCTCTGCAGTTTCTACTCATTACTATTTTGGGGGGCCAAACAGAAAAAGTCTGATGATTCCAAATTTCCTATTTCACTGTTCTGTATGATCACTAGCAAGGGAAAAATCCCAAACATGAGACATCTGAGCAGGCCCCACCTCACCCTCGGACCAGAGATGGCAGCAGTGGTAGGACAATGGCTGAACAGCAAGGGAGCTTCTGGAAAGAGAATCACATGGGGTCAGGAAGAGGGTGCTACATGATCCCTCACTTCTCTAGTAGCTTGGTTGCTAGGAACACTTTAGAGATTTGTTGGATTGTCTACTTGTGCCATTTCCCTTGGACTGGGGTCTCCTGCTCCCTGTTATTTGGTTATACCTCTCATGTCATCTCTTCGATTTTTCTAGTCAATTCTCCTTGAACTTTTACCCCAAATATGTCTCTTACCCAGAAGAACTGTCATCTTAGAATAGGTAGTAGTTCATTTCTTCTAGAATGGTGGGTCTTTTGCAAGTAGCAAAAGGATTATCTATTACGTGATGAAATAAAAAACTTTTGCCCCTTCCACTGTGCCCTTTGGAATACCTGCTCTGCAATCAACAGACTTCCTCTAACTTTAAAACTTCTTCCTTTCTCCACTCTTCTGACCCTCACTGGGGTATAACTCCTTCCTGATGGCACTGCTTTCCTTGCCATCCTTTCAAATGCTGGCTACACTTTCATGTATCCGACTCATTGGTTGCAGTGGGAGACAAGGAACACCCATTGATCCTCATTACCATTTCCAGATTCTCCCTCTTCCACTTTTACTGAGAAACCTTTCTTCCTTTGAAGTTCATTCTGTCCAAATTTGTCATCCGGTCTAGATCAGGGCTTCTTAAACTTATCCACTTGCAACCCTTTTTCACATTTTGTTGCATGGCTGAGGGCAGGCGCAGTGCAAAATTCTTGTGCTTTGTGTTCAGAACCAAGGTTGCAGTGAAGTTGTGTGGTGCAACACGGGCAAGCTCTGCCAGAAACGCCTCAGATTCATTATGCGCTTGATTTTGAATTAATTTTTGGTTGTTGCACGTTCAGAAACCTTTTATTGTTGCCAAATTTTAAATTAAAAAAAAAAACATTAAGAAGTGATGGCCTGGATCCTGGTGGTTATCTATTGACCCCCAAGATATTCTCCTTCCTTTCTCAGTGAGTTCAGAGCCTGACTATGAGTCAGGCTTTTCTCCCCATATCCTGTTCTCTTACTAGAGTACTTAAACATATTTATGCTCCTTTAAACATCCTCATCTCACAGTTCCTCAACCCACTCATCTACTCCACATAAAGATGGGCATAACCTTTGATCTTAGCATCATCGGCAAGGGTGCCACTTCTTTGATCACAAACTTTGATGTTTCTTTACTTGATCGTAGCCTTTTATCCTGTCTTTCTCTAAGCCTTATGACTCATAACCCTGTTCTTCATTTTATTCATGGCTTCTATTTTCTCCACCTCTCAGTGCAGGCCAACCCTTGGTGAACCAGCTTAACTCTATACTATACTCTACCCTTAAATCCCTTGTTCCCTTGTCCTGTCATTAATCCTGACTTGCCAAACTCCAAACCCGGACTCCTTCCTCCTCCTCTTCTTCCTATTCATGTGATATTGAATGAAGCTAAAGGAAATCATAAAACTATCCTGACTGCATCCAAAACAATTTAATATTATCTAATCTCAAGTGAGCCCTCACTGCAGTGAGGTAAACACTATATTCCTCTCTAATAATTTACTATCCTACTCTGTACTAGGTCCCACAGGGACCTATGCAGGCCCTCAGACTTAACAGACTTCCCCTGAAGCCCAAATTTCCTTAACTGTAAAAAGGGGATTATAGCAGCACCTACTTTGCAGGGCTACTATGAGGATCAAATGAGATGATATTTGTAATAACACTTAACACAATGCCTGGCCTATATAAATACTTTCCCTCTCTTCCACTATGACCCCTCAAATACTTATGTAGTTCTCTCCTTAATCTTCTTTTCTTCAGGCTAAACATCCCTGGTTCCTTCAACTACTATTAGTAAAATTTGGATTTAAGGGCCTTCTGACAGAAGTCTGATGATCCCAAATGAAGTGATAAACTTGTTACAGGGAATATACTCCTTGTTTTTGGAGTTTTATCTTCAGCTTGAACAGTGAGGCAGCTGTTGATGTAGTGGATAGAGTGCTGGTCTTGGAGTCTGAATCCCCAGGTTGAAAGCTTACCTCAGATGCCACAAGTTATATGATCCTAGACAAATCACTTAACCTCTCTGTCCCATTTCCTTCCATCTAAAATGAGAGTTATCATGAGAATCAAATAACATGCAAATGATGTAACTCATGTAAGGTATTTTGTAAATATGTCCTATAATTATTTAACTATATTTCACAAGATTGTGAGAAAAATGCTTTGAAATTTTTAGAGTGCTACATAAATGTGAATTATCACTAGTGTTTAAAATCTTTTCCCCCTCTTTGGGGGGTACTTGACAGTTTGCATTTACTTTCAGGGCATAGGATGTGGTAGACATTCCTAGTTAGGTATGTAATCTTTTGGTTTGAAGCACAACCACTTTCTTCCTTTCCCCTTCCCCCACTCTCTTTATCAATTCCTAGCCTAATGTTCAGGTGCTTTATGATTACAGGAAAATGATTGTGTACTGCCAGAGGATTTGAAGAATTTTTACCTGATGACAAATGGCTTCCACATGTTGTGGAATGTGAAACTAGATAGTAAGTTCACTTCCCTACCACACCTTCTTGCCCCCACCTGCATTATTGGTCTCCTTGAAATGTTTCTGTATAATGTAATGTCTAGAACATTGAGTTGTTTCCCAGTGATGGTGAGAACCACAGTTGCTTCCTTAAAATTCTGTCAGTGCTTGACATCAACTTCTACCTGCTCAAAAGACCAGTAGCTACTTCTGGAGTATGTTAACTTGATAGAAAGCAGTGGTAAATAAAAGGCTTGAGATCCTTAAACAACCTCATAATCTATAGAATATGGTATTTTCATAATCACTAAAGTGTTAGGACTATTAAGACCATCTAATACTGTGAGTTGGTCTAACACCCTCTGGTGGTCTTAAGTATAATTGGCCTGCCTATCTGTTTCAAAGGGAAGCTAGGTGACACAGTGAGTAGTTTGGTGGACCTGGAATCAGGAAGACTCATCTTCCTGAATTCATGTCTGGCCTCAAGACACTTACTAGCTGTGTGACCCTGGGCAAGTCACTCAACCCTGTTTTCTTCATCTGGAAAATGAGCTAGAGAAGGAAATGGCAGACCTCTCCAGTATCTTTGCCCATAAAAACCCCAAATAGGGTCATGAAGAGTCAGACATGACTGAAAAACAAGTGAACAGCAAAATGTGTTTCAAAGAAATCAGCACAGCAAGTAATGGATTTTTGTTTTATGACAATCTGCAGGCTTTTCAGCTGCCTTGCCTTTTCATTGCTTCATATACAGAAGTAAATAGCTGGGACACATGGGATATATTAATCCACCAAAAAAAAAAAACCAAAAACCAGCTTAAGGCTCAGGCCCTAGCTTGGGCAGGTGTGCAAAGGCCCTGCAGTTAGCTATTTGATTGTCTGGCTGGTATATTGACTTGTTCCTCCAGCTAGTTCAGCCTCAACATTCCTCTCATTTTACTTTTCTTTATAGATTTTATAAATTAAGAAGGACCTTTTTCTTATGCAGAAGAAATAAAACAAAATAAAAGTTAAGTAATAATAATAATAATAGCAGCTCACATTTATCTAGCATTTTAAGGACAGTAATTCACTTTCCTCCTAATAACCCTGTGAAGTTAGTAGTAAAGTATTTTTTCCCATTTACAGGTGAGAAAACTGATACACAAAGAAGTTAAGTGACTTGCCCAGAGTAATAGAGCTAGATCAAGGGAATATAGTAAATATAATTTACCTTGATATTATCAAAGAGGTTGATAAAGTATCTTATGCTATTTTTGTGGAAAAGATGGAAAGATATATCACATGATGGTGCAATTAGATTCAGAACTTTTTGAATGGCCAGACTCATCATTACTAGTTTCAGGTCATTCTAATAACTGCCCACTGTCTTGTCTGGAAAACCTGTTTTTTAATCTATCATTTAAGCTGGGAGCTATAACCTTCCTGTTTCTCCTGGCAGCAATATTCAGATCGCTTATCCCTATTCCTTATTAACTCTTAACTCTTACCATAGAACCATTTAATAGAAATTGCATATGCTTCTGTATCCTAGCCAAAGCATAAAGCTATCCCACACACAGGTAGGAATTTTCGTCATCTCAGGGCCTCACATTTCTCTGTCTGAGTGGCATGCTAGCATTTGTCTGCTTGCTGCAGTGGGCATCCTTGGTGTAAAAGATGACCACCTTTTTCTCTTTGTTGTTTGCCAGAGGCATAGCTCTTAGCGCTAGCACCAAACCATCAATCAATAAGCAGTGATTAAGCACCTACTCTGTACCAGGAACTATGTTCAATGTTAGGGTTACAAAAGACCAATAGTCAGGGACTATTGGTGAAGACTATAGATACATATATAAGCATATAGAGAGAATAATAATTTTATATATATATAATAATTTTATATTCATATAAATAAAGGCAGATTGGAAAAAAGGCTTCATGTAGAAGGTGATGCTTGAAATGAATCTTGAAGGAAATCGAGGTGAAAAGGAAGAACATTCAAGGTATGGGCCAACCAGGGTAGAGACGCAAAGATAGGAGATGGAGTGTCACATATGAAGAACAAGACATTTTGGTTTCTCTACACTGTTGAGGGCAGGATGGGGAAACTATGGTTGGGCTTTGATTACCCAAAGAAAGAGAAACCTTCCACTCTCAGTGGTAACCATGTAAGAGCCTACTATACCCTAGTCTCCTTTCTCAATTTTCATACAGATTATCCCATTCCATTGGGCAGCCTGATGATTAATAGCATCATGAAATTGAACCAACTCCACCTGACCTCTGTTTATTTGCTTCCCAGTTCACCAAGTCTTGTGGACCTGGAGGAGGATGAGGATGAAGGTATAGTGGATAGAGCCAAGTGATAAATTCAGAATGTCATATTGTTTGTTTTACTAATGGTGGCTAATCTATTATGGTTACTATGCATGTAATTGAGTTTAATAAACAATTATTAGGTACACATATAAGCATAACACCATTCTAATTGGTTGGAATATGGAGATAGAGTGAGACAAAGTCCCTGCCCTCAAGAAGCTTATGATCTAGAAGGGGAGATAAAGCATGAAACTAAATAACTATATTATTTGAATATAGTAAATACAAAGAAGAGTTCTAAAGTTTTTTTAGTCAGGATGGGTGGAAGCAGAGAGATTAAAAATTGTAAGTGTATCATTACCTTAAAAAGCTAATAAAAACTACCTATTTATATGCCTCTTGTCTCAACTCTATAAAATTATCAGAAGAATGATCTGTACTTGAATTAAGGCCATTCTGTATAAAATATATGAGAAGTGAGCAGGTTTTTACAATAAAATCCAACAATGGACCACATCTTTAAAGTCACATGATTATAGAGAGGTATAGAGAACACAAGATCGTGATGTCTCGATTGTTTATTGATTATAAAAATTGGTACTTCTCTAAGTTTCCTTACCATATTCCTAGATTATAGAGATAATTCTATTCAATGAACCTTCAATAATCAAGATCAAGCTAAGCATAAAATAGGTAGATACGTGTTCACCAAGATTGTTTGCCACTGCTTGGAGGATGCCCATCACGGAATCCAAATGGAAAAGGAATTCTCCTTAGGGGATGAGATGCTCCAGGAGCTCTCATTTTCCGATGCCATTGTGCTTGTTTCATATATTTCTTAGGTACTAAATAAGAATCACAGCCACTAAAAAGAGTTTGGTCTAATAATAGGTGCAGGAAAAAACCAAGTAGATGAAGAAAGCCTATTGTGTAGGCTATGTGCATTTGGATGAGTTAGTCTGTCATTAGTTAACATTGAATTAGTCTGTCAGTTCATATATCTTGGACAGATTCTGGAGAGAGACACTGAGCTGGACCCAAGTTAGATGGGTAGAAGAGAGCAAAATAGATTGTATTTGGAAGATTTGGTAGTATGGTTAATCATCCCAAGCTACAAGCTGAAAGAAATCTTCAATAATGCTAACTATATGGCAGTGAATTAGGGAACACTATAATCCCTGAAGAATTGTAGGAAACCCAAGGATTATTAGAACGCATAGGTAGGCCTTAACTTATTCTCAATGATTTACATGTGAAAAGGGATATGAGAAATACCGTGGAAATGTATGATAGGAAAAGGTCAGTTATGTTTCCATAATGAAAGATAACAGATGGACAACCCTTGTGCTGCACTGGTGTCCATGGGACTTTAAAAGATCTAGATGAAAGGCTTGGTGAATTGGATGAATCTTCTGTAGATACTTTATGTTAGGACATAGATAATATCTAAACCACTGAAGGGACTGTTCACATTGATACTCCACTAAAATATTATCTTCAGCATCTTCAGCATCTACAGGATCTCTTCAGGATTCCAGGAAATTACTTGTGGTGTCATCTAGCCCAGAGGCTGGAATGAACTTTGTCCTCACCTGTGATTTCCTTCAAGAGTTATCTCAAGTGCTGCTTTCCTGATTCCTATATAAACATACAGACAGATAAAGCATTCTTTAAGTGCTTGCTATATGCCAGAAATCATGATAATCCTCAGCAATATAAATACAAGAAAACTAGACGGGTCTCTACGCTTAAGAGTCTTACATTCTAATAAGAGAAGACAGTCTAAAGGGGAGTTGGAAAGGGCGTATGGGGCTACTCTCATGGTTGCCAATGAGGTGGAGCAGTCCAGAGAATCAGGTGAACTGAGAGTGAAGTGGGCATGGCTGGGACCTCTCATGAAATGGCAAGCCTAGCCAGAGACTCAGCAATCAAGATTTTTTGTGCTCTCTCCTTCTTCAAATTATCTTGTATTTACTTAGTTGTGTGCATGTGGTATCCCCTCTAGGAAAATGTAATGTTTTTCTTGTGAGTAGAGATTGTTTCATTTTTTTTATTTATAGCTCTGATGCTTAACACAGTGTCTTATACACAGTAGGATTTAGTAAATGCTTATTGAATTAATTTCTGGTATGTGAGATTTTAGCTGGATTTTAACAGATGGCTAAATAGGCATCAAAATTACAGGGTGAAGGTAGATGGCAAAGTGAATAGAGCACCAGCCCTGGAGTCAGGAGGACCAGAGTTCAAATCCAACTTCAGACACTTAGTAACTGTGTGACCCTGGACAAGTCACTTAGCACTAATTGCCTCCTCAAAACCAACCAAATAAAAAGCACATGAAAGCAAGCTCTTACCAGCCACAACAGATATTTTCCTTCCTTGTACAGAAAAAGTTGCTTTGTTATTAGTTGTAGGAAAAGTTTATGAAAAAACACCTTTTTTACATGTCAATTTCCAAGAAAGTTTAAAGGTAAAAACTTAATAGTTTAAATGAAGAAATAACAGGATAAAACTATAAAAGAATAAACTATACGAATACAACCACCATTATAGACTTCAAAAGATATAGATTCACAAGGAGGGTTTTGGGTTTTTGTTTTTTTTTTGGTTTGTTTAGGTCTATTTATCTCCCTTTCTTTCCTTTCAAAAAGTATGGTATAGTAAAGAAAGGGACCAAAAGAGACTTGAGCTTGAATTCTACCCCAAACACTCCCTGGCTCTGTAATACATGAGCAAGTCACTTAATCTTGATGAACCTGTTTCCTCATCTGTAAAATGGGGTTAATACCTGGAGTACTTAGACCATAGGGCTTTTGTGGGGCTCAAATGAAATAAAATATTTTAAAGTACTTCATAAAACTTAAAGTGTTATATAACTGTCAGCTGTTACTATGATTATTATTGTTGTTTAGTTGCTTGAGTCATGTCTGACTCTTAGTGACCCCATTTGGAGCTTTCTTGGCAAAAGTACTAGAGTGTTTTGCCATTTCCTTCTCCAGTTCATTTTACAGATGAGGAAACTGAGGAAACAGGGTTAAGAGTCTCTTAATTTGTGTGCCTAGGGTCACACAACTAGTAAGTGTCTGAGGCCAGATTTGAATTCAGTAACAGGAGTCTTCCCAACTCCAGGCCCTGCACTCTGTGCACTATGGCGCCACCTAGTGGCCGTATTATTGTAATTATAGCAAAGGACATCCCATGGAGCAAGAGTGAAGAGAGATCTGTACCCTGTGAGTGACATGAATTCTGACCTTTGCTAACGAACGTGTGTAACCAGAAACTTCTGATAGGTCTCTTTGTCCCTTTGGGGCGGGGCAGACATTTAGGAATAATGCTTTATCAAAGAGAATGGTGCCTGTGCCAAGAAGAGCTAGCGTGACAGCTATCACATTTGAAGATAGATGGTCTCATTTGAGGACCCCTTTTTTATGGTGACACAGCCAAAGGCAGCTCACCTTTGAATTTGCAGCAGATTTCTCCATTCTCTCTCTACTAGCGGTTTGTCTACAAATACATCTGATCCACCAGAAAGGTCTAAAGCACAGGCCCATTTCCATCTATATTCCTACATAATAAAGACCGCAGATCATCAATTAGTTTGAACTTTTTCCTTACTTTTTTCCCCACTGTTCAGTACATCCTTGAGAATCTTTTACATTGTGCCCTGACATGGCTCAGTAATTTAGGAACATGCTAAAAAGATACAGTGTGATTTGTTAAATGACAATGTCTTTAAGTAGTACTATGATGTAGTAGTTCCCCAAAGACCAAATTTTCATTCCGTTTTGTCCCTGCTATGCCCATCTACTTGTGATTATGAAAACAGGGACAGAAGACATTAAGCAGGAGAAACCTATCATATTCTCCTATATGTAGAATTCATTTGACTGAAATTTGAAAAAAAATTTGAAAAGATTTTCAACTTCAATACATATGTGTTTTATTTTCCTGATATTTTCATCCTAGGAAAATCATGTGTAGGCATTTAGCCCTAGCATCTTAATAAGTCATGTTATGTTTTATCTTCCTTCAACGTTATTTTCAATTTCAGGGTTGGTTGCTAATGGAGATGACCCAGAGAAGCCACATTTTGACTCTAGAAATAGGATTTTTGAACTGGATTCCTGCAATGGAAATGGGAAAGTCTGCCTTGTTTATAAAAAAGATAAACCAGGTAAATTAAAGATACTATTCTATAGGTAAGACTTTGGTTGGAATTCCTGATGCTACTCTTCAGCATTTAGCTAATAGTACCATTTCTCCTTACCATTTAAAAGCACTACCATGTTTGACTTTGGCTTTAACTTGAGATCTTTTTGTTTCCTTCTTTGAATTTTTCAGCATGATAGAATCCTGGGATTTAGAGCTGGAAGCAAACTTAGAGATCATTTATTTCATGGAATCATAGATGTAGAGCTAGAAAGGGACTTTATATATCATCTAGTATAAGCCTTTCATTTTGCAGATGAGGAGACAGACCCAGGGCAGTGAAGGACATGCCCAAGTCATGAAGGTAGTACTTCAGTGAGCCACAATTTGAACAGAAGGCTTCCCAATTGCAATCCAGTGCTCCTCCCATCACACCACACTGCCATCAATATAATAGACTTCTTTTAGGTCCTACCAAGAAAGGAAAGGTGAATCATTGTTAGAGCTCAAGGCAACTTACATCACTTTTCTCCATGTACCAAAGGCTCGGAATCTTGTGTGTCAGTGGAATATTCCTCTACCCTCCAACCCACATGCTAGGACTTTATTAGGACCTTGGTTGTACTTCAAGTCACAAAATAACCTTAAAACTTGATATCTACTGGTGCTATGTGCTTTTCAGAATGTGCATTCTTTGCTCCCTCTAAAGCCACCTCTAGAAACTGAAATGCTAAAAGAAAAAAAAAATACAAATAGGCAAATTAAAAAAACAAAAACAAAAACCAGGTCTTTATAAGAGTGGCCTGATGATAGATGACAAAGTCTGTACCTCCTAAGCAGAGCTCTCTAGACTGGGATGTGAGACCCTTTCAAAGTGGGAATGAAGCAAAGGCCAAAATTATTGGATATTTTAAAGCACAGTTCACAAATAAACGCATCCACTTCTTTCAGTGAAAACAAAACTCACCTCAAAAATCAACAAAAACATGATATATTCCACCTGACAATGAATGCAATCCAGAGATTATTTAATACAAGGTCAAACATCAATCAATGTGTTTCAAATTTTAATTTTTTTTATAAAAACAATTGTTTGGGAAATTTACCTTAGTGTCTGTAAAGCTTTTTCCTTTTGGATTTCTCATCTACCAATCTAGCTGCCTTTTTTGGAGAGGAACCTTCCTTGAAAGAAGGAAGTCAGTTTGTATAGGTTTATAACTCAGATAAATTGTTATAGGTTTCCAGGAATTGAAGGTGAAGTGTGTAAACATAAAGTTAAGCCATCTTTGTGTAAGAACACCATAACATTTTATATTTCTCATCATTCATTTTGGTAAAATGTAATGAGCTGATTTTCAAGAAAACCCACTATAACTTTATTTTTGTTCTTTTAATTATAGAATGGTTATGTTTAAAATTATTAAATTTATTATATTTAATTTTTTAAAAAGTAAAATGCTATTCCTTCATGAAAGATAAATATATAACTGGTTTGAAGAGAAAAATTCACCAGAGCAGCTAAAATTGGTACAGAGGCATTTAAGTAGTGAAAATATAGTCAGACATATAAAGTAAAAAACCCAAATCCTAGATAGTCACAGTGAGTCATTTTTCTAGTCCTAGTCAGCACAGGGAAAGAGAGAGAAAGGTCTCTGTACACCGAGGAGAGAATCTGGCCAGAAGCATCATCTGGGGAGCATTCTAGAACAGAGAAAAGCTGTTCATCAGAACAGAGGTCCCAGACCTTTACCAGAACATCTCCAGACTCACACTTAGTACTTCAACAGGGGCCAAGTGCCAACTGGCAGCTTTGTAACCCACTACCCAGTTCCAGGTCACAGATCCAGGGCAAACTACTATTGAGAGGGGTCAACCTCTGATGGTAGCATTCCCAAGGAGGGAGGCCCCTGGTACTCTACTGAGAAAGAAGCAAGCTGAGAAGCAAGCAGCAGTAGTGTAGCTCTGCCCTGCAGAGGAATTACCAGGGCAAGAGTTCTAGACCAAAGGGGAACCTGCACTTCTGTCACTGAACTAGCAAAGCTTTCTGGCTGACTAAGAAAGGCAGATCCCAGCAGCAGTCTATCCTTGCTCAGACCCAAACCCAGGTCAGAAACTAGCAGAGCTCAGACCAGACGGATAGCAATCAGATCTTACCTCAGATCAGAACATTTTGGGAGTATCGAAAGCTTGTAGGTCAATCTCCAATCTGAACAATCCCCTGAGATTCCCAAAAAACCCCAGAATACTCAGGACAACAAGAAAGCAGCAATAGGACTAGCCCAGACATTCCCTCCAGATGTACACAGAGCCTGGTCCTAACATCAGGTCTAAAGTGAAAAAGACTTTCAGGCTGAAAGAATGAATAAACAAAAAAGGAATTTCACCATAAAAAGCTATAATAGTGACAAGAATGCTTAAGACACAAACCCAGAATAAAAGAATGACTCCAGAACATCTGCATGCAAAGCCTTAAAGAAAAACAAAGCTTGGGCACCAATTCAACTAGAATTCCTGGAAGAGATGAAGCAAGATTTTTTAAAAAGAGATAAAAATGTTTTTGTCAATGAAGTGAGAGTGCTAGAGGAAAAAAAACTGGAAAATACATGAGAGCTATAAAAAAAATTGGAAAGACAATTAACAGCTTGGCCTAAGAAGTATAAAACTTTGCCCAAGCAACAAACTCCTTGAATATTAGATCGGACCAAATATGACTCCATGAGATGATAGCAGATATTAAAACAGTGGAAAGATTGGGGAAAAGAAAGAAGGAAATACAAGGTTATCTTATAGCAAAAACAATTGACCTAGAAAACAGATCAAGGAGAACTAGTAATCATTGGACTCTCTACATGCCATGGGTAGAAGAAGAGCCTAGACATATTTTAAGAAATCTTAAAAGAAAACTACCCAGTTATCTCAGAACCAGAAGGTAGAACACGGAAAGAATCCCTAAGTCACTTCCTGAGAGAAGCCATGAAAACTTCCAGGAACATTATAGCCCAAATCCAGAGCTTCCAGGTCCAAGAAAAAAATGTTATAAGCAGCCACAAAGAAAGACTTCAAATACCAAGAAGCTACAGTGATTTAGCAGCCATCTCAATAAAGTAGCAGAGAGCTTGGAATACTGTATTCAAGAAGGTGAAGGATACAGGCTTACAGCCAAGAATAACTTATCCAGAAAAACTGAACATAATCTTAAAGGGTGGAAAATGAACCTTTCTTGAAAGAGAGGACTTCCATTCCTGATAAAGAGATGTATAGAAAATTAAAAGTTTAAAAACATGAATTAAGAAAAACAAAAAGATAAACACAAGTAGACAATGATAAAGGACTAAACAAGGACAAACTGCTTACATTCTAATATGGAGAGATAAATGCATGTGTCTCCACAGAGCTCCATCAGGGATCATAAATGAAATTTAATTAGAAGATCTAGGAGTAGTTCTATTCCATTCTATTCTGTCCTGATGATCTTAAGAAAAGAATGTAAAGAGAAGGGAAGAGGAGTATACTAGAGGGCAAAGGGAAAGGAAAGTTAAGGAAAACTAACTCACCTAATCCAGGTGTGTGAGTAGACATTTATACAAACAAGGAGAAGAGGGTGATGGAGGGATCAGCTGACATTTGATTTGGTAAAAGAAGAGGAGAATACTCACATATACACTTGGGTACAAAAATACATCTGACTCAACAGATAAGTGGAAGAAGGAAGAATTAGTGGTAGGGTACTTTAAGGGAGGAATTAATCTTAAGCAAAATATATTCTTAAGGATGTGCAAATATATCTATACTTCTTTTTTGAGGTCATGAAAAATGGGAATATGAGGGGAGTGCCCATAAACTGGGGAATGACTTAACAAGTTGTGTTATATAAACGTGATGGAACATTATTGTCTTGTAAGAAATGATGAAAGAGATGATTTTAGACAAACCTGGGAAAACTTATATGAACTAATACATAGGAAAGTGAACAGAATGAGAAAACAGTGACAGTAATATGGTAAAGACAAACAACTTTGAAAGAATTAGCAACTGTAATCAGTATAAACACCAACAGTGATTCCAGAGAACTAATGATGAAATATGCTACCCACATCTTGATAGAGAGGTAAACGAGACATATTTTCTTTGGACATGGTCCATGTGGAAATTTGTTTTGCTTGACTATACATGTTTGTAACAGTGGTTTTGCTTTTCTTTTTTTTCTCAATTTGTGTATGAGGATAGGAGGCTGAGGTGGGATGGAGTGAAGAGGGATTTTTTCTGATTTTATATAATAAAATATATATATATATATTTATATATAAAATAAAATATCATTTAAAAAAACTGTAGTCCATAGCCTTCAACAGTATATTTACCTTAAGTAGCCAAAGGACTCAATTAGTTCAAAGCAAAGGCACTTGACTAAAATGATATGACACAAACAGTAGTAAAAAAAAAAAAAGTCATTCATCTCAAATCTGTGGTGCACTGTCTCAACTACCCATGATGTCAGTGGGAAGAGTGGCATTCACATATGGTTTCCTAGTAGAGATACGTAGGGCCTATACGTGGCCAAGGGAACTCATCCCTCCAAAGAGCTCATACCTGGAATTATGAAGGGCCCAATGTCCTTTCTCTTCTTTTGGTATTCTCATACTATTCCCTTTGGATGCATCTTCTCTGCCGAGTATGTTCCTCTACTGGGCTCCCTTAGTCTGGACCCTGCTAGATATATCTATCTATAGATATATAGATCCTATTGGGTGAGCAGCTCTTCTGTAAGATACCATGACCAATGATGGGGGTGGGGAAGAAAGGCCAGGGAATAATTCCCTTTCAAAATCTGGATTCTTCTTTGGTTGGTTCTCTTCTCAGTTGTCTGAGTTCATTCCCTCAAAGATGTCTTCTGCATTGAATCCTTGACTCACTCCTCTGAAAGTATCTTGCTTTTCAAGGGCCACCAAAGGCATGCATGAGTGCCCAGCCAGTCAATGGGTAGATACCCTCTAATTATCTAATTCCGCTTGATTAAAGAACTTCTTCACAGTGGTAACAACATTTAGATACTTCTTTGCACTTTAAGAACTTAAAACCTCATTGTACCTGTTAGCTGCACCTTACTGTCTGTTATGTCATCAGCTGTTCTGGGTAGAAATCAGGTTATCAGGTGTGTCATCTTCCTCCTACTATGACTATATTTGTCACTGAAATTCACCAGTACTGTTATTGCCAAAGAGGAAAGATTACAGTGTTTTGTTAGTAGAAATGCTTTAGTTGAAAACAGCATGCAGCCTAAGAAATTGAGATTACATCTTCAAATATATAAACAGAATGTTTTGGCAAGACAATAACATTTTTCCCAGAAAAATTAAATTATTTTAATAGTAATCAGTTAAAAAAACAGTCTTTCAAAAATTATAGTTACATCAGAAGGATTGCTTGCATCTGTCAAGGTTGCTTAAAGAATTGCTAAGTGTATAAAAAGCCCAATTGGCTAATACGAATATTGGTATTATCTGTGGCTATTGATATGATGAAAATCATATGCAGAACAGCTTCAAATACCTCATTTGCATATGCTTCTGTATGAAGAATTGTCTGTGTTTGTGAAGACATGTGTGATAAATAAAATAAAATAAAATCTTCCTGTTTTGTATTATAAGTAAATGAAGCAACAGATATAATTAAACATGCTTATTTGGTTAAATATGTGTGATATATTATTGAAATTGTCAGGGAAGATTTGTTACTTTGTGAAATTATTGAAGGCAGTACCACTTTATGTGAAATCTTCTATATAATTGACGAATTTTTAAAAAATGAAAATGATGTAACATCGATGTTAGAATCTGCACTAATGGAACTCACTAGGTATTATATCAAAATACAGATCTCTAGACATTACTTTAAAATATGGCTCCTCTGGGGCATCTGGGTGGTGCAGTGGATAGAGCACCAGCCCTGAAGTCAGGAGGACCTGAGTTCAAATTCGGCCTCAGACCAAACACTTGACACTTACTACTTGTGTGACTGTGGGCAAGTCACTTAACCCCAATTGCCTAAAATTATACCAAAACAAACAAACAAAAAATAAAATGTGGTTCCTCATGCAATTTGAATAGACTGTGTGCTTCATGGACAATTTTGAATTGTATTGAGAAATATAAATGAGGAACTATGTGCAGTTTTTCACGTTGTTTTAAGTAACACAATCCATTAAAAGGAAAGCTCTTCATACAGTTATGAGATGATATGAGATGCAAAGTATAAAACTATTCTATATTATCGCAAAGTCTGCTGGTTTTCTTGTGCCAAAGAACTCCACAAGTTACCTTAGCTAAAAGAAGAAGTTTCCATTTATTGGTAGTACTATAATGAAGCAAAGTCTTTTATAACAACAATTTCTTCCTGAATGTGTATTTGGTGGCTCTTTTTGAAAACTGACTACTAAGTCAGTGCAGATTCTTCAAAGTTTATACTTGAATCTAGAACAAACTGGATATACTTCTATAAAAGTTACAGCTATAGAGAATTTATTCATAAAATAATACTTTGTAACTCCTCAATTTGAAAGATATCTGCCTTGGACATTAGAGAAGAAAAGATCTTCTTTGTAATTACTCAACTGATCTACAGAAGCAATTTTTTTAGTCCTATATATTTTTAAATGATATGGAACCCATATGCCACTGAAAAATATGACAAACGTGGTCTTACAAGAGTGTTTAGTAAATATATTAAACAGCATACTGAAACAAGCATTTGGACATGAAACTTACAATGTTTTGAGTATAGGCATATGAAGAGTGATGTAAAGTTTACTACCATTTGTAAAACCTTATTGTGTGAAACTGAATTTTCTGCTATAGCTATTATAAAGGAAAGGTATCAATGTTGATTAGTGTTTGAAAGAGAATCACAGGATGTGCAGTCCCCTTCCTCTGTTTTACACTGTATTTTAAACTGCTCATTTTACTTGGTGTATGTTAAGTTTGGAATAAAACAAAAAAGAAAAGGAATGACCAGAGTTGTAACAGCATTGTAGCAGGATCATACCGATAGCAGCCTGACTCCCCTACAGACACTTCATCAAAGCTCTAATAATGCACTCATGATAAAGAAAGCCAAACAGAAATGACTAAGTTTTTCCATCCAATCCAGGACTTCACAAAAAGACTTCTAGAAACCTTCAGAGGCTCTGAGTGAAGACCATCCAGGGTGGGTGGAAGGCACAGCATGCAATTATCCACATGCCACAGCAAGAAATAGGACTAAAGCAGCACCCTGTGCTGGGCCCAGAGAGCACATGACCGAACTATAGGAGGAGGCCAAATCATACCAGCAACTAATTACATTGCCCACACCTAAGCCCCAACAAGAGACAGCATCAGGAAGTGATAGCACTCATGCAGCCTTCAGCCAAGCCATAGGAGGAGAAAGGGCTAATGTACTGCCTGGGAAGCAAAGTTCGTGGGGTCTTTAAGAAAGCATACTGTCAGAACAATTGATGTACATCTGGTTGAGGCCTGCCAGGGTCATAGCAAAAGATAGAGCCAGCTAAGGATTTGGGACTGGGGAAGGAGGGGGAACTAAAAAGGACAAGTGGCAAAACCTAAGTTGAGCCATCAGGAGACAAAGCCCCAACTCAGAGATTTTAGAGAGAGAGTAATAGAGTTGGCCTTTACAGCAGCCATTTGATCTAGGAGTAGGCTGGCTGTGCCTACCTTGCCCAAGTACAAGGAAAGGAGCACAGTATGAATCTCAGTCCAGAAACTGAGGCTGGAGGTATGGAGTTAATAGAAGAAAATGCTGACAATGAAAACATACTACGGATTGAGCAAAACCCAAGAAATAAAACCAGGAAGAGAGGATCCCCACGAGTCTATACAGAGTCTGAGAAACGAACAGCTTGGCCACAAAGACCATAGAAATACCTGGATGAAATGAGCAAGAGACATACTACTTTAATTTTAGAAATGAGAAATATGGAGGAAAGAATGAGAATAAGAATTAACTGCTTAGAGAAAAGGAGATGGTAAAAATTACTAAATAAGCTCACTGAAAATTAGAATGGATCAAGCAGAAAACAGTGACTATAAGAAATTCTAAAACAAAGTCAAAAGATGGGGAAGAGGAGGAGGACAGGGAGGGAAGTGACATATCAAGGTAAGATAATTTAACAATTATTGGACTACCAGAAAGCCATGACAAAAAGAAACAAAAACAAAAAATCCAGCCTGGATAACATTTTTAAAAATCATAAATGAGAACTGCCCAGATTTATTAGAATTAGGTGACAAAGTGAAAACAATTCATTGTTTACTTTCTGAAAGAAATATCAAAATGAAAGCTGTCAGGAATGTTACAACTAGAATCCAGAGCTTCAAGATCAAAGAAGAAAATTCAAGAAGCCAGAAAAGTTCAAGTATCAAGAAATCCAAGCCAATATTTTGCAGCTACCTCTAAAAAGGAGAGGAGAGACTGATTCAATATTCTAAAAGGCAAAAGATAAAGACTTGCAGCCCAAAATAACTTACTCTGCAAAAATATAATCCTACAAGGAGGGAAAACAATCTTGAATAGAATACATGACTGTTCAAGAATCCCTAATTTTAAAAAAAAAGTCAAAACTGGGCAGTAAAAATTCAAAATGCAAATAGAGGTCAAGAAAAAAGTACAAAACCTTTGAGCATGTGGAAAGGGCAATACAATGTTTACATTATAGAAAAGCACAAATATTAACCGCATTTACTGATCATAATGCAATAAAATTATACTTAGTAAAAGGCCCTTGAAGAAAGAGTTAAAAATTGGAGACTAAATAACAGAATTCTGAAAAATGAGTGGGTCAAAAAACAAATTATAGAAACAATGGAACGTTTCATTAAAGAAAATTACAATAATGAGACAATATACCAAAACTTATGGGAAGGAGCTAAAGGAATTCTTAGGTGAAAATTTGTATTTCTAAATGCTTTCATTTTAAAAAGAAAGAAAAGGCACATCAATGAATTGGGAATGTAATTAAAATAAACAACAGAAATCAAAAACCCCAAACTAAACAATATATAGAAATTCTGAAAACTAAAGAAGAGTTCAATAAAAATGCAAGCAAAAAATTTGAATCGACAAAACTGGGAACTGATTTTATGTAAAAACTAATAAAGTAAATAAAAATTAAGTTGGTTTTTTCAAAAGAATAAAGAAAATTATTTGTATCCAAAAGGAAAAATGAATTCACAATTGAAGATTATAAAGGCAATTATCACAAACTATTTTATCTAATTCCTTGCCAACAGAACTGACAACTTAGAGGAAATGGATAAATACAAAAATACAAAATAGACAAAAAAATAGTCTGTTTAAGTAATGCAATATCAAAAAGTGAAGTAGAATAAACTGTAAATGAACTGTCACACTCAAAACAAAACAAAACTCTAGGGCCAGATGGATTTGCAAATGAATTCTATCAAACACTCAAAAACAATTTCAATATTACATAAACTGTTTGCAGTAACAAAAAATGAATCACCCCTTCAATCTCATTCAATCATATGAATATGGTCTTGGTACCTAAACCAGGGAAAGACAAAGCAGAAAAAAAAATTAGACCAATATCCCTAAATGAACATTAATGCAAAAAATTTAAACAAAATATTAGCCAGCAGACTACAATATGTTAGAAAGATTATACACTATGAGCAGGTTAGGTTTGCACCTGAAGTGCAATGTTGGTTCAATGTAAGATAGATTATAAATAACAAATTGTAATAATAAAATAATAAAAACGTTGTTATATCAATAAATGCTGAAGAACCTTTTGCCAAAATCTAATACCTTTCCACTAAAATCAAGGGTACAGCAAAGATGCTCATTATCATTACTACTATTTAACATAGTCCTAGAAATGCTAGTCATAGTAGTAAGAAAAGTTGAATAAATAGTAACAAGAAAAAAAATGTAGGAGCTTAGGGGAATCTATCCATACCAGGTCTCAAAATATACTACTAAGTAATAATCATTAATAAAATGATTTGGTACTCAATAAGGAATAGAAAGTTGATCAGTGGAATAAATTAGGTATACAGCAGTAAATGAATGCACCAGCATATGTTCAATAAATCCAGTGATCTCAGTTATTGGGGGAAGGACTTACTATTTGACAGAAACTACTGGAAAAATTGGAAAACAAATTAACATAAATTAGGTTACAGACCAACACCAAGATACACCACAAATTGACACATTATTTGATGTAGTGCTAACAATGTTAAATAAAGAAATAAGAGAGGAAAAAGAATTTGAAAGAATAACCACAGGCAAAAAAAAACCCCTCACATTTTACAGATGATATGACTATTTAGAGAACCCTAAAAAGTTCCCTGAAATATAGGAACAATAAACTCAGCAAAGTTGTAGCATATAAAATAAACCCACATAAGTCGCCAGTGTTCTGTGTGTTACCAACAAAACCCAGCAGAAAAAGATTTTATTCAAAATGATTGCAGAGGTAAAAATTTGGGGGAGTTTGGCCATCAAGACACACACAGGAACTAAACACATTCTCTATGGAAATAAAGACAGACCCAATTATTGTAGCAAACAATTGCTCATGGGCGGGCTAAGCCAATATAATAAAAGCGATAATATTGCCTACATGAATTTACTTATTCAGTGTCAAACTCATCATGCTACCAAAGGATTTATTTATACATCTAGAAAGAAAATAGAGAAATTCATATGGAGAAAACAAAAGTTCAAGCATTTCAAAGAAAATAATAAAAAACACTGGGAAGGGAACCAAACAGGACTAGATATCGAAGTATACTACAAAGCTGTAATCAACAACACTCTTATATATGAGTTAAAAAATAGAGATTGATTATGGAAGAGATAAGTTATACACTGTACAGTGGCAAACACAGTAGCATAGTATTTGTTTTACCAGGGTTACACAGCTATTTGACCCAAACTACTAGGAGAACTAGAAAGAGGCCAGGGAAGCATTCATAAACAGGGTATTGAGAAGATAACAGGGACAATTTTGATAACATATAATTCAATTGTTTTTGCACAAACACAACCAATCAATTTAGAATTAGAAGGGAAAAAACTGGGAAAAAGAAATTTGCTCTGTTTTCTAATAAAGATCTCATATCCAATATATATGTAGCCCAAATAAGCTATGAGATTTCTTTATCCCAATTCTCACCCTCAGAGATGAATTGTGGGTTCTAGAGCAGGTTTTTAATCACCCCCCTCAGAGGTACTTCTGAGGAATTGGAGGTAATTCTTTAATGCCATCAGCTTGAGCCTCCATTGGTATACTTTCCCTCAAAATTTCGGATTGAGAATTTATTCAGCCAGCCTTAAGTAGTCTTTAGAAAGAGGCATTAACTAAGGCACTATAGTAGAATAGTTGGTACGAAACATACTCTTCTCCCCCCCCCCCAAAAAAAATTGTGACATACTGTCCCACAAGTACATACAAAGTCCAGAGTCCCTGGGTTCAAGTTCGAGATCACACATGTAGCAAAGGGTAATCACAGCTCCTAGTTGCTAGAAGTCCTTTTATCTTGTTCATGGGATACTCCAAAACTTCCTCTTAGGCATGGAGTAGCTTCTTTGCTGAGTTCCTCATGAAGTCATAAATCTATGTTCTATCTGTCCTTGGCTACCAATGCCATGATTTGATCTGGGGATGCTACTAGGACTGATTGGAGGATGGAAGTTGAACATCTTCTGCATTGTTTAAGCTTGCAAGGACTCCCTCCAGCCAAAAGTGGAGAAGGGAAACCCACAGCCAAAATTGAAGCTTCTCCTTCCCTGTCTCACCCTCTACACCACACACATGCCAAACAATTCATTCTTAGGGGTTTTACTATACTGCCACATTGACTCCCAACTTCTAGAGTGACCGCTGTCTGAACATGATTCATCATTCCAGTTTGAAGGAATGTTCATGCTTGGTCTAAGGCATTGACATTGGTATTTGTGTGGTGTGGTGGATAGTGAACAGAACCTGGAGTTAGGAAGACCTGAACTCATATCCTGCTTCAGACAGTTATTAGCTGAATGACTCTGAGAAAGTCACTTAACCTGTGTACCTGAGGTTATTCATCTGTAAAAGAGAATATAATAGCACCTACTTCACAAGATTGTGAGGCTCAAATGAAGTTTATACGGTTTTTGTTTGGTTTTTGTTTTTGTTTTTTTTTTCTACAGGCTGAAAGTGCTTTATAAACCTTAAAGTGTTATATAAATACCAGCTATTAAACATGTAACTATTGCAGAGGTGGGGAACTTGTGGCCCTCTAGGTCCTCAAGTACGACCCTTTGTCTGAATCTGAACTTCACAGAACAAATTCCTTTAATAAAAGGTTTTTGTTCTGTAGAACTTGGACTCCTTCAAAAGGTTGTACCCAAGGACCTAAAAGGCTATATGTGGCCTCAAGGCTGCAGGTTCCTCACCCCTGATTGAGACACATGCTCATTCTGATTAAAGTATCAAATCTAAAATAAGGTGGAGTGATTTTGACCCCATTTTCACATATATAAGGAACTGATTCAGATACATAAAAACAAGAGCCACTCCCCTGTGGATAAATTGTTAAATGATACAGACAGGCAGTTTTCAAAAGAAGAAATCCAAATTATCATCAGACACATACACACAAAAAAGCTCTGAAAATTGTTTGTTGTTGTTCAGTCGTTTTTCCATCATGTCTGACTCTTCATGACCCTACTTTGCATTTCTTGGCAAAGATACTGTAGTGGTTTGCCATTTCCTTCTCCAGCTTATTTTACAGATGAGCGAGCAACAGAGGCAAACAGGGTTAAGTGACATGCCCAGGGTCAAACATCCAGTAAGTGTCTGAGGCCAGATTTGAACTTAGGAAGATGAATTTTCCCGACTCAAGGCCCAGCACTCTATCCATTGCATCACCTAGCTGCCCCTATCTAAAAATTAGAGAAATGCAAATAAAAATAACTGTGAGCTGGTATACTCAATGAAATCAGGTGATGGTTTTTGACATCTTTGGCCCAAACTGATTAACAAACATTTAGATTCCAGGTTTCCTCTAAGAAGGCAGCCATAGAATTCCTCCATTCAGGTGTTTCAAATCACTTTAACTCTGCAAAGAACTTCCCTTTATTCTCTGCTTTTTTTTCTCTGGCCCACAAAGGCCCAGCAATTACCATTTCAGTTGTACTTAAAATGACTATTCCTAATTGGCTGTCTTTCTTTTCTTTTATTGTAATAGCACCCCAAGATGCCAAGATCTGGTTTCTGGACAGAGCTTTATACTGGCATTTTCTCAGTGACTCCTTTACTACCTACTATCGCCTACTGATCACTCATCTGGGCCTCCCCCAGTGGCAGTATGCCTTCACCAGCTATGGCATTAGCCCACAGGCCAGGGTAAGAGGAAGTGGATTCAGCCACCTTAGTGTTTTCTATTGCCTAAATCATTTCTCCCAAGACTTAACTAGCCTTGATGAGACTCCTTTGTTTTCAGTGATCTTCCTTAGTGGTCCAGTGGAAAGAGTATTAGATGAGGAAGCCAGAAGATTTGAGCTCTAATAGATTTGCTAACTTGCAGGACAGCCTCTTCTGGGATCAGTTTGCCTATAACCACGATAGCTGCTCTACTGACTCTTTGTGATATTGTGAAAAGCCAATAAAATAACAGATATGAGAGCTATAGAAACATATGATATTGTTGTCATCCTTACAACTCCTTAGATATCCTCAGAGGTAGGGCAAAAGCCATAATGCCCAGCCTCCTCTCAGATGACTTGTCAGTTTAAAAAAAGGGCCTCTCTTAGCCTTGATCTCAGCTCTTATCAACTGCTTTCATTTTAAGCAGTGTCTCTAAAGCATTAAAGATAAACAGGATCTCACATCACCCCAGGGGGAATGATATTTTCCAGGTAGTTTGTGAAAGTTTCTCATTTTTCTTTCCCTCCCCCTGTTTTCCTGCTGAACCTCCTTCCTTCTGGTGCTACCAAGTCAGCCCAGAGACTAGGCATCCTCTCTGGCTTGATAACTATGCCTTATCTCTACTGTTCTCCTCCACAGCAATGGTTCAACATGTACAAACCTATCACCTTCAACACAGCTGTTCTTGCTGAAGACGACTGCACCTTCTTGAACAAGCTGGACCCAAGCAAGGTGTTTAAGAGCAAGAGTAAGACCTTAGCCTCTAAAAAACGGTCATCTCTACAGAACTCAAGCTCCCAGAGAGGTTCATCAGCTTCTCCAGTCATCAAGTCATCCCCCCTCCCTGGAAACCCTGTCCGGAAATAAGCATTCTCCACCCCCACCCCCAGCTTCTCCAGGCTTTATGACTCCCCAAGAATGAATGAATGGCCCCAGATCCAAGATAGTGGTGGTGGTGTGGCTCTCACTGGGTGTGAAAAGATCGAGGGATTTGAACAAAATCAAGGGGAATTTTTCATCAGAACTGGAGTTCATGCCAAGAATCAGAGACTGGGTTCTATCCCTAGGCCTCTGAGTTTATAATACAGCAAGTGGAATCATTACATTGTTCCTGCTATGGTTCTTGTTGGGCAGGAGGAAACATCTTTTGAAACCTAGCATTTTCTCTTCACCCTCCATGCCCCATGATACACACACACACACACACACACACACACACACACACACACACACACACGTGTCCATGTACTGCCTTAAACCAGCAAGCAATAAAGTACACCCCAAGTTAGAGTATCCCCTGACAGTGAAGATCCTGTTGTCAGGTACTGATGATGCCTTGAGTGTCTTAATGTTCCCCTTCCATGAAAAACCTACTGTAAGTACATTTGTGCTTCCCTTGTAGCAATTACCTTCAAAACGTTTAATTTTACTCTTTGCTGCTTTAGTTGTTTGCCTTCCAGCTGTTTTGTCGAATTTCTCTCCAGTTGCCAATGTTATATTTTCTTCTGAGCTTTTTAAAGAGGAGGCAGCGTGGCTATACTTTGTTTTAGTGGTCACCTTAAATCCACCTCAGACTGTGTTTTGTATGACTCCACATGAGAAATGATGATGAAAACAGTAATTAATTATTGATTACTATGTCACTGATGATATACCATATTAGAATGTTGAGTTGCCGAAGCTACAAACTGGTACTGTAACATCTTTAGTATTGTGTGTTCTTTTCCCTAAGTTTGCTAAGTCAATAAAACCATCCAAATGAACAAACAAGAATAAAAAAAAAAGTGTGAGTGAAACCACAAAACTCCATTATTTACAGCTGACTATAAAATGCCTTTTTTTTTTTTTTTGGTGGTGGGGAAGGAAATTCCCTGGTGTTGATAGTCTTTCAGCATTGTTCAAGGCACAAAGAAGTTAAGTGATTTGTTTATAGTTAAAGTGCAATTAAATGTTAGAACTGGGACTTGAACACATGACTTCCTAACTTCAAGTCTAGCTGTCTATCCATTATATCACATTGCCTCTTGTCTTTAACAGTATAGTTAACAAAAATGAACTATTTGCTTCTGTGTCCCCTTCTGAACCCTTTCTCCAGTGTATTTTTTCTGGATTGTACTGTTTCTATTTAAAACAAACAAACCAGTTAAAGTTATGATTTACATTGTCCAATTCAGCTTTCTTTGTTCTGCATTGTTTTGTAAAGATCTTTCTATATTTCTTTATTCTTCATGTTACCTGTATGTCAAAAGCTCCCTCCTGACACAAAGGAGCTGAGGTCTACCTACTTCTCTGGCTTATTGCTCTCACCTAGATAGTGTGTAAACTTAAATATCAGATACCAAGATGTAGTCCTCACCAACACCCTGTTCATGTATTAAACCTCAAAAATTGAACAGGTTTAACTACAGGCTAAAAGAAACCAATGGAACTCTTGTCAGAACCCCAAGAAAGGAACAGTACTCACCAATGAGGGATGTTTACTTAGGCTTGTGAAATCCCAATACTTCCCTCAGTAGGGCTCTAGGAGGAGGCACCCAGGGATTGTCCCCACACATCAGTGCTTTCCCCCAAGCACCTCTGGTAATGTAGCCTTGTCCTTGCTCCAATTCCTGTGACCTGTGGTTCTCAGCAGATACTGCCTTAATTATGACTCCTTTTTTCCATCTTGTGTTACTTTGCTTATAGCCTATACCCCTTACAAACACTAGCAACTCTTAGAAGGCACTGGGTTTGTTTGTTTGTTTGTTTGTTTTCATTCCCAAGAGGTCAATTCTCCATCTCCAGAATCTTTGATAGCCAATGCTATAACTAAAAGATGTAGCCAGGGTTGCTCGTATTCTGAGCCACCTTATGTTCTGTGCTTCCTAGAGGCCTTATGAGGAATGTAGGGGAACCGACTTGCTTTTGCACCTTACAAACAAGGTTTTCTACCCAATTCTGTGTTGCCAGTGGGTAACATCACAGTCTGATGAACTACCTCAATCTGGGAAAAACTCTTTTCCTCTGTGGCTCCATTAGGTCAGGATCTCTCTACAATTGTCTTTCATTCTGTGGTGACTGGTCCTGGGGCAGCTGAGTTGAATTATTCAAATTGCTGAAACGTCAGTAATTTGAGAGGGAATGAGAGCTGTGTTACCTCCTCAGGCATTGTTAGGCCCCATTACATTCATATTTCTTATGGCACATTAATATTCCATAACAATGCTGCTATATGGATATCTGTAAATATGTACACATACATCTTTTCCTTCCTTTTCAATATTATCCTTAGGGATCACTGAATCAAATGGTATAAACACTTTTGCAGCTTTCTTGTATAATATATTCCTTTCTGAAAAGATCACATGAATTTTCTACTCTACCTGAAGTGTAATAATGTGCTTGTCTCTCCACATTCCTACTAGCATTGAATTTTGTCACTTTTAATTAACTTCGACAAAGAAATGGATATTAGTCAATATCTCAATTATTTTTCTTTGAATTTATCCAATTGTTAGAAATTTTGAGCAATTTTCAATTGGTAATTGTGTTTCTTCTTTTAAGAACTGCCTATTCATATCCTTTGACCTACTTACCCAAGAAATAGATCTTTATCTTATAAATTTGAGTTAATTCCTTACAGTTTTGGATATCAGAGTTTTCTCAGAAGTGATTAGTAAATGATTCCCCCCCTCAATCTATTGCTTTCCTTCTTATTTTTGCATGTGTTGTTCTTTGTTGAGCAAAAGCTATGTTTATATAATCAAATTCGTCTATTTTGTCTTCTATGCTTTAATACTTCAAAGAATCAATCATCTGTGGTTTCAATGATGTGAATGCTGTCTTTGCCAATGCAGATTGCAACCTTCTACTGGATGGACAGTATTCAAGAGCTGCTGTGGCCTTTGCCTTCTATAATTTACTTTATTTGTTGGCCAGATAAGGATTTTCCTCCTACACAACTCTAATAGATATATCATTCTGCTTTCTTCTTATTTTCTCTATGATTTTGAAAATAATTAGATCATTGACCTAATTAGAATTTATTGTATAATAGCTTATTCACAGCTTCAAGGAAGAGAAACAGTTCTTACCTTAGGAATATACCTGGCTACAATTTATTGACAATGAAAGATGCAGTTAGGGTGTGTGCACTTGTGTGACATAGCCACTGGGTCCTAGCTTTTTGTCATGATCCTGGGGATATACTAAGATCTCACATTTGAGTTTCAACCAGGGGTTGACTAGCTCTGCCTCCATTTATGTGATTTTAGACTTGAGAGAAAACAAGCTCTTCTGGCATGTTTAATGACTGAAGAGATCATGAGTAGGCCAGGTAAGAGTGCTCACCTGAGTTGGTCTAATTTCTCTGATGTTTAATGGTTGTACAAATGACTCTTATTTTTGAGCTGTTTTCCCTTCTTCTTTCTAGGGGCAGAGAGAATATGCTAAGCCTGTCTCATTCTGCAGCTTGACTGGTAACACACAGAGATAGAACCACTGAGGAACCTTTCAGCTATATTTCATCTTTTCTTATATAAACTACCCACACCTACAAGTGATAAGCACAAGACTTCACTTAAAATGAGAAATCCTAACAAAATCCAAAACAAGGACATAGAAAATATTTGGTGGTTATATAGAAAGAATAATTTTCCTTGCTACATCAAAGGAACCATTCCCACCAGAATACATTGCTATAATTTTTTTTTAACACTGTTCCAAGTTGCACATAGGTGGGTGGAGCAATTTTCTAGAATGAATTAAAGTCAATCTCATCATAGGAAAGTTAATTGAAATCCAGCCACTTAGTCTTTTCTCCTTCTGTGTTGCAGACATTAATGGGAATTTCCCCTTAGGAGGTCCAGTCCAAAGAAACATAGAGCCAAATATATTGGCACTTTGGGAAGATCACATTTGTTTGAACCACAACAAATTATATGGTTATGGCCCCATGGAGGAAACTCCAAAAGAAAGTGGTTTTTCCCCAAGTATCACACCCCCTAATTTCTCTGCATTTTTCTTTATCTCCATTTATAGTTCGAAGTGGGTTGCTTACAAGTATGCAACCCCTGGATGTCTTAGGGTTGCATTCCATGGATACCAGGTCCCATTACAAATCCATGCCCACAGTTTCCCTCTGGGTAACACAAAGGAGTACAAAATTGCTATACCCAGATAAGGATGATTATGTCCTATTTCCATCTCTGAGGTATCTGCCAGCATTCAGATTCAGAACACAGGACAATCATCAAATCTTCGTGCATTTAAAAAATGTTTCAACGGCCTGTTATTTTTGCTGTTGCTAACCTCCCCTATTCCTGCCCTTCTCTTCCACCCCCAGCTTAAAATCGAGCAAAAGAAAGAGAAAAAACCTTTGGGACAAAGAAACATAGTCAAGCAAAGTCTATACAGTGGCCAAGTCTACAAATGCATGTTTCAGCAACTTCTGTCCATCACCTCTTTGTCAGGTGATGCATAACATCCTAAGTCCTCTAGGGGTATGGTTGGTCACTGCATTGATCAGAGTCCTTAGGTCTTTCCAAATTCTCCTTTACAATATTGTTGTCCTTGTGTAGCTGGTTCTCCTGGTTCTGTTCATTTCACTCTGTATCACTCCATACTATCCAGGATTCTCTGAAATCATCTCTTTTGTCAGAATGTATGGCGCAAAGTAAGTGCTTAACAAACATTTGTTGTTAACTTGAATTCTTATAATGCAATAATATGCCATTATATACTACTATTTATTCAGCTATTCCCAATGTCTAAGAGGAAAGCTAAGGCGCTCCCTTAGATTTTTATTTTTTGCTTTTCTTTGTTTTTTTCTCCCTTTTAATCTCTGCTTCAGTATCAGGAAGTTTGTTTTCCTTGTGACTCTTCCCTCCCCTGGTGTTACTCTCCTTAACCCTCCTTTTGTTGTTCAGTCGTTTTTCAGTTGTATCTTACGCTTTGTGACCCTACTTGGGATTTTCCTGGCAATGATACTGGATTAGTTTGCTATTTGCTTCTCCAGCTCATTTTACATAGGAGGAAACTGAGGCAAACAGGGTTAAGTGACTTGCCCAGGGTCACACAGCTAGTAAGTGTCTGAGGCTGGATTTGAACTCAGAAAGATGAATCTTCCTGACTTCAGGTTCAGTACTATAACTACTGTGTCACCTAGCTTCCCAGTCTTAACCCTCCCCTCACCCCCAAAAACATACCAACATACCTGCTTGTTTTCTTGAATATATTTAGACATTACTGGTGTGTGTGTGTGTGTGTGTGTGTGTGTGTGTGTTCAATTTTCCATTGTCCTCCTCAGGTAAAAGTCAGATTCATCTGATGCCCACTCCGAACTCTTCCATGTTTCAACACTCTTCTTTTCATATACCCCAGGAATGACTCTACACTACAGTACTATATTTTTTCTACTCAGTGTATTACTTTTATTGTCCCTTTTCTTTCCCTTCTTCAAAATCTCAGACCAGAACCAAGCCACCCCTAGCACCTCTGACTTTCTTACTTAGCTCCCTCAATGCCCTCTGAAGACAGAAATGTTATGAAGGAGCACTTGTTTCTTCTCCCTCCCCAAGTCCTCCTCATTAAAATATTAACATTTCAGTGTTATACAACTCTTTCCAATTGTTCAAAAATGATCTCTCTTGGTTCCTCTAGACTCTTAGGTTTATATTTCAAAGTTCCTACTCAGCTCTGTTCTTTTCATCAGAAATGCTTACAAGTCCTCTGTTCCATTAAAAATCCATTGTTTTCCCTGTAGGATTATACTTAGCTTTGAAGCAGAAGCGATTCTTGCTGTTGTAATCCTACATCTTTAGCCTTTTGGAATATTATATTCCCTTTCATTTATAGTAGAAACTGCTAGGACTTGTGTGATCCTGATTGTAGTTTATTGGAAGTTGAACTCCTTCCTTCTTGCTGGCAGTATTTTTACTTTGATGTGAGAGCTCTGGATTTTGGCAATGAACATTCTTGGAACTTTTCCTTTGAGCTTTTTTTCCAGTAGGTAATAGGTAAATTCTCTTTATCTTTACAATATGTTTTGTTAAGTGTTTTAGAGATGCACAAAGCACACAGCCAGTGATACAATAAATGGGAGGCTTTTTCCTAGTAGGAAAAGAGGCTGAGCCCAGATAAGACTGGGTAATTCTCATTGACTTTACACTAATGGGAAGCAATCACCAATCAGACAATGAACACCTACCACACATCTGCTATGTGCCAAGCTTTGTGCTAGGCACTCCTGCGACAAAGACAAAAATGAAATAGCTTCAGGCTTCAAGAAGCTCACATTCTGCCAGGAAGATAACACTTACATAAATAATGGAGCTGTTAATAAAGAGAAATATCGTACCTTGCTATGGCTCAAAAATGAAGATGTTGGAATTCCTCCTATTCAAGGTTAGAGGCAGCTTGCTTAAGTAGGAGATAATCAGCTCTCAGTACAAGAGGGCTAAGAAGCTTAGGCCAAAGGAGAAAGGAGACTTAGGCAGTAGGTACAGGACCCATCTCTGGTAGGTATAACTTCTGGGGAAGTTCTCTCCTCACCTGTGTACATAGATTGATCCTAGTCTCCTGGGCCTGGTGATGCCTTTATTCTAATGGTGACTATCCCTTTGAACCCCTGCCCTTTCCCAGCACAGCACTAATCCAGTTAAAGAAAGAAATTCTCTCAGCTCAGGCAGACCCTTCTCTAATTGAATTATGGAAAACTGGACTCAGGTTCTGGAATGCTAAGTTAATAGCACTTACTTGATGATAATTACAATATTCAGCAGGTTTTTGAGGTTGTAGAGCCTAAACTTTGGGACAGAGTACTGAAGGGAGTTGGCCTCTTAAGGGGTCAAACATAGGCAACATGCTGTCTCATTTTACAGGTGAGAAAACTGGGGCAAACAGAGTTAAATGACTTGCCCAGGGCCACACAGCTACTAAGTGTCTGAGGCTACATTTGAACTCAGGTGTTCCTAACTCCAGGCCCAGTGCCTTATATACTGTGCCATGTAGCTGTAGGGGCAGAGGTAGACTTTAGTTTGAGTTTTCATTCTAGTACAGCATTTCCCAAGCTACTGAGCAGAACTTGGCTGTTCTAGTTCAGTGATCTCCAAACATTTTTGCTCATCCCTATCAGTAATCAGAGATACACACACACATTTATATACACATATATTGTGTGTGTATAAATTATATAATTTATCACTGTATTATGCATAATAATAAAACAAAACAAAAAATGGAAATCTTACAAGGAAGAGAAAAAGGCAAAAAGTACTGTGTGATCTTACAGTAAACAGGGAGTCACTGGAGTTGATTGAGTATAAGAGTGAACATGGTCGGACCTACACTTTATGATAATCATTTTAGCAGCTATCTGCAGGATGCACTGGAGAGTGCAGAGACTTAAGGCCAGCAGAACAACTGTGGACTACCAGTATTAACTCTCTGGGGCACTCTGTTTTTCATGGCTATCCTGTAGTCAAGCTTGGAGGCTTAAATTTCTGACAAAGACACACAATAGGAAGTCTCTGAAACTGGATGTGGATCTAGGCCTCCTGGCTTCAAGACTACCTTTCAAAGAATTTTGCATTATTCTAAGAGTTCTCTCCCCTTCATCCTCAGCCATCAACACTGGCATTGACAGTAAAATAAACAAGGACATAGGTGGTGTTTCATAAAGCTTTATTGCAAGGTGATTTTAGATACTGCTGAAGAAAAGAGATCAGCATTGCATTGCATATATCAAGAAGTTTGGGACGTGAGTCTCAATTCAGATTTCCCAGTTGGACTCTATATCTCAAGAAAAGCAAGACTGCAATTTCCAGGTGGGGCATATCAGAAGAAAAAGAACATGGACTTGAGAACACTGAAAATTACTCTCGGTTCATCTCCACGTGGGGTCAATGTGTCCAAATGGCTCAGTAGACAATTACCGATATGTTGGTTAGCAAATTCTCAAACACTGTTTCAAGTTCTTTATGAGTCATGTGTCAGAACAACAACAAAAGCAACTTTATAGACAATTTAACATTTAAAAAAAAATCAAAAACCTTTTTACCTACAATGAGTAAACAACAACAGCAACAAAGACCATGGTAAGATCAACAATGACCAAATGCATACAGGGGTATTATCTTTGACCATGCATGGCTTGTTTTTAAATTACAATTCACAAAATAACACTGCCAAGAAGTCTATTTTACACTATGCTACACACAATGAGCAGTAACATTTACACAACTGTACAGCTTTTATCTTTTTACCTAAGAAAAGCATCCTTCCCTACTTTACAATTGTTAACTTTATTTTTTACAATTCTCAGCTCACAGAACAAAAAAAAAAAAAAACACCCTAACAACCCAGACACTGAGTCTGCCTGAAGGCCCTCTCCCAAAAGAAGAAAGTCCTATGTCCATGGACCATCTCTCCCCATGAGGCTTCCAGATTTCTGGACTGTAGCTATATGTGGCCAGTTAGCTACATGTAGCCTTTTGAGCACCTCTTGAGCCTCCATTGTGAAGACACATTCCAAATGAGGAGACAGTTATTGTCTTCTTTTTCCCCCCTCCATCATAACAAAGCTTTACTCACACACGGCCCTTCCCCACAGGTGTCCCTTGTTTAGAGGGAACTCACTTTGTGTAAACCCAAACTTACAGAAATAAGAAATTCAAGAAACGATTCTTTTAAGCAGTCCCTCTACTCCTCTGTGGTGATGATAAAAAAAAAGATTATTTTATTTCATTTTCTTACAGAATAAAGAATTTACAAAGAATCGGGAAAAGAGCAAAAGTGGGAACACCCCTTCAAATGTAGAAAGTGCCGAGTGAGGCAGAACAATGGAAAATCCTCGGATGATGCAGAGGGAGTAGAAGGCAACAGAAAGCAAAGCACGAGATAAAGCCCGGAAGAACAGATACACGGCCTAAAGCTGTGCGGCCACTAGCTTTGTAGCTTATGACCTTCAATTTGAACACAGAACACTTGGCTAGGCTGAGGGCGAACCTTATAGACTACCTGGAGGGGACCGGTATTTAAGAGGCCAGGAAGCCGCCAGGGCACTTCTCTTTGTTATGGAGCTTTCACACAAAAGCTACACAATCTCTGGTATAGCGCGTTTGTACTGTGTGATGTTTTAAATATAATCACTTTCATTGCGTCGTCGCTTTGGAGTCAGAACGAACTCCCTCATTTTACAGATGAGGAAACCAAGGCCCAGAAAGCTTATGTGACTTGCTCGATGTTACACCAGCACCCTGTGTCAGAGGCAGAATTGGAACCCTGATCCTCTGGGATCAAATCCAGCATTCCTCTTCTTCACTGGACGTTACTACCAACTGCACATAGTAACAGCAATACTATTATGACAGAACTCTGAATGACTTAGCTATTCTCAATGCAGTGATCCAAGAAAACCCTAAAGGATTCTTGATGAAAAATGCTATCTACCTCCAGAGAAAGAACCAATGGAGTCTGAGTTCAGATTAAAGCATACTATTTTTCACTTTATTTTTTGGGGGGGGGAGGGGGTTTGGGTCTGTGTTTTCTTTCACAATATGACTAATGTGGAAATATGTTTTGCATGATTGCACATATATAACCTGTATCAAATTGCTTACCATCTCAGGGTGAGGAGAGGGGAAGGAAAGAGAGAGGGGAGAATTTGGGACTCAAAATTTTCAAAAATGAATGTTAAAAGTTGTTTTTACATATAATTGGGAAAAATAAAATATTTTTAAAAAGAAGAAAAATGTTGATTCAAAAGGATTATTGTAGTCTTTTTTATTTAAAAAAAATCAGATCCGTAGGTCAATTTTTCAAAAACAAAAGCACACTTCCAATGTTACAATAGAAGTTCAAGGAAAAATATGATTTGAATTATAGAAGGCTGCTTTATAGCCTTTTTTCCCCTCCCAAGAGCACAGTTATAATAGAAAGTTAGTTCCAAATGTACATTTTATGGAAACTTTCCAGCACAGATGATCATCTTTCTAGTATCTGGGCGGCAGCTCAAATGCCTGTGTTACTTAAGGGAGCACTTCTCATTTGACAGAGATAGTTGCATTCAGTTTTTTCTCATTAGTGTCTGGAATATTTGTTTCTTGAGCTGCATCATGGAGTCACATCACAGTAAGTGAAAGGACCTTGACTATTTCTGAGTGTTTCTTTGTTGAGCTGATTTTTCTGCTCCTCTTTTCATTGGAATCCCTCTCCTGAATGGAGCTGCAGGACAGGTAGTGATACCACTCTTGGTACCACAGAGTCCATGAAAATTATTGCAAAAGAGTCACCTGAGTGTACTCAGTGTTTTGACCATCTATCCATCCATCCGACTTCCCATTCTCATGGCTGTTCCCATATTTCTCAGTCTCCTTTTAACTTTAACTGCCCACAAGAGAGGCATTTCTTGATGTCAAACTTTAATTTTGAAAACTTTTGTCTTTATGGCCTAGATGATTCCAATAAAAACCAATAACAGCAACCATAACAAAATCCAAAATAAAGAAATCTACTTTTGCCTATCCCATTCAGATAATTGGGGATTTCTCCCCTCTAATTTCCACATCTTGCAGCTGTTGACACTTGCCCACCTCTTCCTTTAGCTGTGCTGGTTAGTTCTGGACTAAGTTGACCAGTTACCCTTGGTTGTACAATCTCTGGGGCCTTATTTTCTTGACATGACTTTCCATTTTAATGGTGGACTCTGGGCTACCCAATCCAAAGGAAGTTGAGAAAGGAGGTGGTTTCTCTGATTTCATAGTTCTTGATAACTAGAAATGTAAAAAACCACCATGTTCCCCAACCAAGAATCAGAATCCTTTCCCTGGACATCCTAGTTGTAGCCCCAGTGAATGAACCAATCACAGGTCTTGCAGAAAAGCAATGGATCTTTCTAAAGTGCAAAATTTATGTGTGTGTGTGTATAAAATACACACACACACATACACACAGAGGTCCATAAAGAGGAAATGACATGTTCAAGGAAGATTAGTGGAAGATCTAGGACTAGAAACCAAATCATCTGACTCCCAGTCCTATGTTTTCCATTACTGCAAAGCTGCCTCATCCAATAAACTGCTAATGGAATGAGTCAAACTGAAAAGCTAGAGCCATTGCTTAGGTTACAGTGACTCGGGGAATAAGGGCTAGCACTTAAGAGATCTGGCTTTAATTGGACTAATTCACCTTGTGACTGATTTTTGTGGTTTGTTTTTTAAGCGCCAGCTCAAAGGTACTCCAGGCTCCGTGCATGTCTCTAGAACATCTCTTTGACTATGCAGTTAAGATGCAGCTGGTCCCATTCATTCACAGGCAGAATTGCCATTTTAGGCCTAGACCAAACTGCTATTTCTGATGGTGATCTATGGAGTCCCTCCACTGAAGTGGACCTAGGGGCCTAGTGGTGATGCCAATCTTGGTACCACAAGATCCTTAAAAACGACTTCCATTTCTGCTTCGGTGGCAGATAGAAGGTTATATCCTTGGTGCACAATCATGACAGTCTTCTCTTCCTTCCCTAGGGATCTGGGAGTACCATTTCACCAGAAATATTGTGAACTGAGCTCTTATCAGTGGTGGAACACATGTTTCTTGGTTGCATTCTGCAGACATGTATACATTTATCAAGTCCATTCAAGTATACTATTTTCCAATGGTAGGTTTTTCTTCCAATTATCCAGCCTGTTAAAATTTTAACCTGTACCTACATAGCTATATATAGCTGGTGCTTACCAAGCAAGCATATGTGAGGGAGAGCTCACAGTGGAGTATCAGCAGAGTCTGAAACATCAGCTTTAGACAGTGGTTATATCATCTGTTCATAGTAATAATACCTTGTATTTTATAGTACCTAGGGCAACTAGACATTGCCGTAGTACAGAGAACATAGGGCCTGGAGTCAGGAAGACTCATCTTTCTGAGTTCAAATCCAGCCTCAGACACTTACTAGCTGTGTGACCCTGGGCAAGTCACTTAACCCTGTTTGCCTCAGTTTCTTCATCTGTAAAATGAGCTGGAGAAGGATATGGCAAATCACTACAGTATCTCTGCCAAGAAAACCTCAAATGGGGTCACAAAGAGACACAACTGAAAAAGACTGAACAACAAAATATAGTGCTACTATGTGCACTAAGGTACTTTATAGATATCTCCTCATAACAACCCTGGGAAATAGGTGCTACTATTATCCCCATTTTACAGCTGAGGAAACTGAGGTTAAGTGACTTGCCCAGGATCACACAGCTAGTAAGTGTCTGAGGCTGGATTTTGGGTCTTCTTGACTCCAGGCCCACTCTCCACTGTGACACCCAGCTGCCTCCTATATTTCTTTTAAGAAAAGTAACCTGTCATGTCCCTAGTACTCATGAAAGCAATGCTGGTCACTTGGTTCTGATTCCTTTGTCCACCTGATTGATCCTACCCTGGTCAGAAACCTTACTCAAGCATCCCCTTATCAGGAGGATCATTGTATCTTCATGAAGTTACAGAAGATGCTTGTTGGTTCCCTTGGATTGTATAGATGCTGAAAAGCAGCAGGGCAAAGCAGGTAGTATACTAGACTAGGAATCAGGAAGACCCAAGTTTAACCCTACCTCTGATACTAACTGTATGACCAGCCTCTTTGTGTCTCATTTTCCTTATCTGGAAAATGGAGATAATACTTGTCACACACACACACACACACACACACACACACACACACACACACACACCATACAGGGTTGTTGTGAGGTAACTCAAAGGGGATAATTCACATAAAGTCCTTTGCAAATGTTATTATTGTGGTGAGGGGATACACTCAAAACTTTGTAGATGTGGCCAGTTGACAAGTGCTGAACAGCAAGCTCTGAAGCTGAGTAAGTGTATGATTATAATTTTTCCTACAGACTAACAGAAGGCTGCTCCAGTCTTCAGTGGGTATTTCAGGCCCTGCTCCATGTTTGAATCAACTGATGCAAGTGACTGGTCATCATGTGATCTCAGTTAGAGGCTGTATTCCAGGCCCCTGATATTAGTGTTAATCAGGAGCTTCTGGCAGAATACTGATTACTCCCTTTATGCTTGTGTTGGGAGGATGGGCAGAGCCTGGGTAGGTCCCTAGGGGGCCTTTTTGACTTGGAAATGTAAATCTGATCACATTGTTGAGGACCCTTTCTGCTGATTGACTTATTTCATTAAAGATTCCTTCACCAGGAAGGATTAAAGGATGAGGGTGGCTTTGTAAAAGGTTCTCCTGCAATCTGAGAAAATTGATCCATATCTTTAAGATGAATACTATGTAAATGAGTCCTTGAAATATCGCTGACTCAGATTCCTCTATCTTCCTCAATGGCAAAATATATCAGCTACTTCTGACAAGCTGCCTGACCTTACAGGTTTCTTTTCTACATATATGCTGGGGGTCATCAATGAAGGGCCCACAATGCCTTTTGTTAAGGGATAACCTAAAGGTTTATTCAAAAACAGAAGGACCCAATGAAAGACAAAAAATTACCTTCCAAACCAAATGCATGCAGCCCTAAACGGGCCACCACAACAAAGTGTGTGTAACTGGACACTGAGGGGCCTATGGTGAGAAAAAAAATCTGTCCAATGAGATCAGATCCTTTAAAGGATCAGAGACCAAGGAGATCCAGAGGACTTGGAAAAGCAGAAATTGTGTGGGTTTGGATTCAGAGGATCTAGGTTCATGTTTCATGGGTTCCATGGGTTCTACCACTCAGTTTCCTCATCAGTAAAACAAGGGAATTGGATTAGCTTCTAAGTTGTAACTATGTAATCACACAACTCCACTGGCTGGTATCTGTTGAAAGAGAGGTTTAAACCGACTAGTTGGATTGGACTGGGAGCATGAAAACAATTATTTAAAACATGGAAAAAAGATGTTACTTTCTTGTTATTTTTGTTTGGTGATGCTTCTTCCCCCACACTGAACTGGGTGATTAAAACAAAACAAAACAATCAATTCTCTATTTTATTTTTAGACTGATATGCTTATTGCATGTTCATCCATGGCTTTGTTGTAGTGTAGAAAGAGCCAGAGGGGGACCTGTTAGGAAAAAACCTTAAATCTCAATTCCAGCATTTATTAGTTTGTGGGTATCTCATGCATTGTACAGAGTGCTGGGCCAGGAGTCAGGAAGAGTCATCTTCTTGAGCTCAAATCTGGCCTCAGAACTTCCTAGCTATGTGACCCTGGGCAAGTCACTTAACCCTGTTTACCTCAGTTTCCTCATCTGTGAAATGAGCTGGCGAAGGAAATGGCAAACCACTCCAGCATCTTTGCCAAGAAAACCCCCAAATGGTATCACAAAGAGCTGGACACAAACTGAAATGATTGAACAACAACAAATCTGGTGATAATTTGGCATCTTAATACCCTGGATGGATTTATAAGATCCTAAGAGTTGGAAGAGACTATAATGATCCAGGCTAATCTCCTGTATTAAAGAGAAGGAAAACAAGTGCAGAGAGAAGGAGTGTCATGGCCAGAGCCATATAGTTGGTGGCACAGACACCAGTGGGCATTAGGGTTAACCATATTTAGGGAAAAGGCATAGCTACTAATAACCCAGGTTTCCTGGTTCGCACTTCAGCATTCTCTATGGTGCATACCATATGAAGAAGAGGAGGTGGTGGAAAAAACTGGGTCAGTTAATAATGGAGCAAAAACTTCTTAAAGACCATACTTTGAAATGAAAGGGGGGAAAAAACCTCAAGGTTATAAATAAATAAAACCTAGTTCTTGTCTTGCTTAGCAGAGATTTACCTTCTAACTTCCTATTTTGTTGCCCATTTAAAACAGTTCTTTTTATTTTAATCATACAACAAGAAGATGAGAGAAAAAGGTATCTGGGTGCCCTATATTTGAATGTGGGGAATAGAAGGAATTTTTTCACATGTGGAAAATTGAAGGAGCAATTAATTTTCTATATCTAATCGTTTTCAAAGCACTATTAGAGTTAAGTTTCTTAGGGGCTAACCCAGCTGTGCCCACCAAACCAATATCATAACAGAAAGATCCAGAATTAATGAAAATCCTGATTAGAGAGGAAAAAAAGCAAAAGGAAAAGGATATTTTCATTCTAAATCCATTCATCTTGAAGATAGAGACTAGACGTGATTTCATTGGTATAAGGAATAACCATGAGAGGAAAGTCCCTCTACCATTGCAGGTTGGCACCCTCTGTATAACTTAGGGTCTTAGAGAGTTATCTAGAGCACTGAGAGGCTAAGTAAACATATCCAGAGTCACCCAGCCAGTCGGTCTCAGAGGCAGAACCTACCTCACCATGTTGTTTCAAGGATCAATTGTGATAATAGACTGTGAAGTGCTTTGTAAACCGCAGAGCACTACTACAGAACACATGTAAGCCAATGCTTCAGGTGGGAGAGGAGGGGTATGTTCAGGGCATTCAGTCTCTTTGACGATGATTATGATACACACTTTAACTCAAAAACTTTTTACTTGAGGGAGCTTTGTGCACAAATTTACCACAGGATCCTCTACTAATGAGCCTTTCTAGATCCAAGGTAAGGTTAAATAAATGGGCTCACGTTTGCACTGAGAATAATTAACAGTAGGTCAAGATTGGTCTTTGGCATTTTTTTTACAAATTCTATGTTTTTACTGTCACATACTATAGCTCTTCACAATCCCTTTCCTTTCTCCTCTGAGCCAATATTTTTGTTCATGGAAAGAAGATACTGAAAGGGTTAAATTGTCCCTTCCCTCACCCACCAAAAGAGGATAAGTTGTGGAGCCTATGTAGCTAACCAGCAAGATCCCTGTGGGCAGGATCCTGGTGTCCATGGAGCTCTTGTACCCAATGGCACCTAAGCAGGGCCATGTGAATAGGAGACACTCGGCACCGGTAAAAACACAGCCTTGTTTCCAAAATCATATTGGGAAAGCACAGGGAGGAAAGCCCTAACTTTAAAGCACTATGTTCATTTGAATTATATGTTAGGATTTAGATTTGGGCAGGTTTACACAATCATGGCTTTCTGACATTTTTTCCTACTGTTGCAGACAAAAATCAAACTTAAATAGTCTGTTGTTTTATTCCCAAACTCCAGGAAAACATGCCAGTTACCAGTCTCAGTTAGCTTTATAAGCTTATCATAGGGCCTAGAGTTGGACAGACAGGGTAGGCCCCTGCAAAGAATCCTGGATTTAGCCTGGAAGGACCTGGGTTTGAATACTACCACCACTATTCTCTGGTTATATGTTCTTGGTTAAGTCACTTCATCTCTCTAAATTTCATTTTTCTTCTCTGAAAAAAGTTGGGTTAGACTAGGTGGTCTCTGATATTCTCAAATTTAAATCAGGAAAGGACTTTAGACAGTTTAAATAATTTGGCCAAGAACACACAGGTAGAGAATATCTGAGCCAGGATCTGAACTAATATTCTTTCACTAAATCCCAAGCACTTTCTACTATGCCACACTGCCAACCTAACAGCACAATACCTCTTCCCTAGTTTTCACCTAGAAATTGGTTTCCCTGGTTTCTTTTCTTTATGTTTTTTTTTTCTTCTTAAAAAATCCTTTAAATAAATTACTAACTGAAGAGGAATATTGGAGTGTTCAGACATTGCCTTCTGAATGCAACCTTTGCTCTCATGAGAAAAATTCCGTTTTAACTCATGAGTGTGGCATTTGGGGTCTCAAAAGCTAAACAAGCAACCTAGCACCTGCTCCACCTTCTTTTCATTGCCACAGAGTTATTTTTCCCTTACCAAGGAGTCCCGTCATGCTGCTATTCTGAGCTGAAGCAATGGGTAGGGGTTATAGCAAATTACCAAACCATAAGCAAAATAACACACAACACATTTGCTTTAGAACCTAGATGCTAATAAATATTAATACCCCCTTTTTTCTTCTTAAATAATAAAGACAATTAAATACAGCTTGGTTTCGTATAGTACTCAGGCATATTCTGTGACTTTTGCAGCATTTAGGTCATCCTGGGGCATATATTTCATAAATTATTTGACAAATGGTTGCTTTAAAAAAAATTCCACCTGTCTGACAACAAAGTAAAATGCAGACAAGAGAAAAATACATTCATTGATGCCTATGAGTGGAACATTAGCTTTAGTTTTCAGGGAAAGGATTATTCCTTCTAAATACATTCTCAATATCATTAAGGCTGGGCCTATAACCAGGTCAAATCTATTTGAAAAGTGAAACAACGATGGATCTGTAATTTAATGATCATTACGACATTTCAAATACTCGATGTGGGACATGACTGCTCTATTGGCTCCACCATATACAGAAAGGATTCAGCCCTTTAGAAATCCCTAAAAGAGTGATTTCCTGCGCTGCCCCTTCCCCAACTCCTTGGGGTGCCACCACCTCCCTGCTTTGATCTGGTTCCTGATGGGCTAGTGGTTAAAACTGACTAAAAAGTGTGCAAACTCTTTGTCAAAAGGATTGGTTGATTACCTCCTGCACAGCTTCCACATGGGTAGCTCTCTTAGGTAACTGAGGGAGGTGGCATCATTCTGAAGGCTGCTTCTTTTTGTTTGTTTACACACTCACTGAGTGCCCCCAAACTAAGCAGAAGAGTTTTTGACCACAGCATTTGATTTGGTGGTCCTGTACACAGACACTGCTTAACATTTCATTTAAAATTTTGTGTTGGTAGTTTTTTGTTTTTTTTTTTTCCTGAAAGGATGCAATTACAAGGAGGCTGAGTAAAGTTTCAGTTTTAGACAGCCAGAATTGTGGGAAGGAGGGGAAGAAGTCCTTTAAGGGGTGTACGTCAAAGCACTTTATTTCATACAAGTTTAACCATTATCATAAAGCCTTGGGCTGGAGGGAACTCATTTGAGTGTGACAGATCACTTTAGCTACTATTGTGTCCAGCAAGGTGGCATAGAAGATGCTTTCAATGCTAATGTTCATCGTGATAAGCACTTGTAAATTCTTTCTGCTTTATGAAATCAGGAGTGTATTAACAACTCATCTCAGGACTACTTTCTCCATTTGTTTATCTTTTTTCCCCCTCCATCTCCGGGCCACTTTCTTCATTTGTTTCTCTCTCTTTTTTTTTTTTTTCTCCATGGACTACCCCAAAGCAAAGCTAAAAGGCCTTTGAAGACTCCCTGCTCAGTGCAATGGTCTTTGTTCTAAGACAAAGATTTCTGACCAAGACTCCAAAGGAGGATTACAGACTAGATGACTGTTAAGGACTTTATCCAGGTGAAGAAAACCAATAATATCACTGAACTCTATTTATTTAATACTTGAAATGTGGCGTGCATTTATGAATTTGCATAAACATTTACAACATCTAGAATTCTTGAAACAGACATCTGGGCTTTCACTGGTGTGCAACTTTTCATTTCTGATCCAGATATTTTGGTATTGTATAGACCCTGTCTTACATGAGTACACAACACATCACGGAAGTGGTAACAGAAGTCATTTATATCTAAAAGGCCTGCTACCTACACTGAAAAGATGCCACACGTTAGAGCAATTGAACCAAATCACAGAGAAGACCAACAAGAACAGAGCTGACATCATAAGGAGGTGACGCAAAGGGGACATGTGGTACCCATGCCCATCTACACTGAGAGAACAAGCTGTGTGACGTCGCCTAGAATACAGACACTCTTTTTCACGACTGTCAGGTTGATTTCTGTGGGGCACGGTGATGCCCCCTTTTATCCCAGCTATACATTTTGCAACAATTAAACCACACAGGCCACTATGTTGTGCGTCCACGGGCCCAGGGGAGGTGCCATGTGGAAAAGTTTATCTTGATCTTAGGGAGGAGAGAGTTCTTGTTATCACCTCTGCCGAAGTCACAGCTGCATTTCAGAAGTGCTGACGAGGCCTAGTGCTCTGGCTTCTTCCGGCGTCAGCCCACTCTTCAGAGTTCTTCTTACTACAGTGCCATGGAAACCCCAGGCAGGGGAAGACAAGAATAACAAAAACCAGTGGTTAATAGCACAACCTGAGGTCGGCTGGTAGGTCATACTGTTTTCTAAGCAGATGACAAAGAGGGACTATAACGTCCATGGGTTTGAATAATCTTTTAACCTTTTCAGAAAATCATCTTGCTCCCTCTCCCTGACTGCCACCCCATACTTTGCTCCTGTAGAAATGCTTTTGACCAGCAGGCTTGGAAATTGATGGGTGTCTGTATGGCCAATGGCAGAAAAAAAATTACAAATGCATTAGACATTGAAATTTGCCAGTAGAAAGAGCAATTACTCCTCTTAGCTGTTCACAGCTATAGAGTCTCTTTTTTGAATCCACTATAACAGGCAACAACCTCCAGACCCACAGAGTAGGGCAGAGAAAAGAAGGAAGACAAGGGGGAATTGACTCAGCTTATTTCCTTCCATCCACTACATGAAGAAGAAATTCAGACTAGAATGATATCCCTGAAGCCAGCTGTGAGATGTGCTATACTCCAAACCCAATTTAGGGAAGGGAATCAGCATTTATATAGCACTATGTGCCAGGCACTGTGCTAAGTGCTTTTTTAAAATTTCATTTGATCCTCATTACCCTGGGAGGTAGGTGTTGTTATCCCCATTTTTACAGTTGAGGAAACTGAGGCAAGCAGAGGTTAAGTGACTTGCCAAGGGTAACACAGATAGGGAGTGTCTGAGGCCAGATTTGAGCTCAAGTCTTCCTGACTCCAGGCCTAGCACTTCATCTATTGTGTCACCTACTTGCCTCAATTACTTAACTAACAAGATGGACTACCTGCAGATACATTTATCGGGTAAAAATGCCTCTTAGATTGAGTTTAGAATCAAAGAATCAATCAAAAGTATAAACTAGGTGAGAACAATTTCTAAACATTTCTATTGAATCTACCAACCAAAAGCATAAACTAAGTAAAGACAACCAAATTAATCAAGTTGGGAAGGAATGAAGTACTTCAGTCATTGATTGAAATCTGATGATGAAATGTACTGGAGTTGGATGGACTTATGTATACTAGAGAAGAAAATTCTATCAGAAGGATTCCAGCAACTGCTTCGGAATCAAGCTTTGGAAACCCTTTGAGAAGGGAAATCTCTTTTGCCTCCATCAGTGCAAAACAAGGTGAGAAGTAGGACTGGAGTAAGCCCAGAGGGAGCATCATATTGTCCCTGTGCCCTGTGGGCCTCTCCCCTGCCCCCATGACTATGCCAAATAACACCTCTAGCCAGGAGCTGAGAGATGACAAATTAGACACACTGAGGAAAAGGCAGCTTTGTGAACTGTCACCTCTTCGGGGTGAGGAAAGGCAGCTTTAGGATTCTCTACCCCAACCCGTGGAGCCTTGGAGAAAGCTGTATTTGTAAGGAGAACTTTATGGGGACCCCACAAAAGGATAAAAGGACTTCTAAAAGCCAGGAACTGTGAATTACCCTTGATCACATGTTCTCTAAACTTAATCCCACTTTCCACTAGACACTGTATGTACTCATGTGGGAGTATATCACAGACTTTTAAAGGGAATGTTTTGTAAACCACTTTAGTGAACATTCCTAACTAAAAGCTAATCAACTCTGGCTGGCTAATTGATGTCAACTGGATAATTAATGGAGAGCTCACTAGCTGGGGCTCAGTAAGTTACAACATTAGAAAACCAACCCCAGACCTTCAGGATTATCCCTGTAACCTTTGGGGGGTGAGGAGAGGGCTCATCCCTCCTTTGGGAACCTGTTTAACCAATATGAGTTTGAATTATAGAGAGTATCCCCAAGTACATGTTGTATAATCCTTTTTACCTAGTTTTCCATCAACACTGTGTGAGCACACAGAATAAATGGTAAGAGCATCAAGGAAATACTTGTTCAGACATTACGGAGGCTTTGGGGCATTTAAATCACTTCTTCCAAAAGGCCAGGAGAGAAAACTTTTATTTGGTTCTTGTAACATAAATGTAGATTGTGTAATTAAACTGGTTTTGAAAGACTATAGTAAATGGTACTAACACAACCTGGAGTTTATATTCTCTATACTTAAAGGGGTTTGGCTACAGATTGGTAGCTTGAGTATTACTGTGTATTAATTGCTCAAAGGTACACATGTAAATAACATCCCTTGGTAATAATGTATTTTTCAGACCTGCTCAGTGGGCTACAAATACCCAAAAGTATCAGGAAAAGAGAAACCATTATGCTCAGGCTTTTCTTTAAGGGCCTTGGAAGAATGGCCATTTTCTTCTAGATCTATGGGTACCTTCCCTCTTTCCTTTAAGCTTAGATGTTTTAACAAAGAATGCTCATCTCTTAGCTTAAATATGCTTATGACTTGTGTCATATGGTTATCACTCAAAAAAAAAAAAGGAACTGATAAATTACTTCCAACTATAATGTTTATGACTGTTAGTGGTTTCTTGTATTGTTCCTCTTGGGTTATCTGATAATCTGAATTTTCTGAAATAGTATGGATCTTTGTTGTTGTTGTTGTTGTTCAGTTGTGTCCAACTCTTCTTGACCTCTGAGGTTTTCTTGGCAATGATACATCTTCTTCTCCAGCTCATCTTGCAAATGAGGAAACTGAGGCAAACGGGATTAAGTAACTTGCCCAGAGTCACACAGTTAAGTGTCTGAGGCCAGATTTGAACTCAGGAAGATGAGTCTTCCTAATTACAAGCCCAGAGCTCTATGCATTTGTGCCACCTACCTGCCCCATGGTATCTTTACTAGTGTTCAGCATTTAATACGAAGAGAAGAAACCAGCCAAGTTATAGACATAATCAGTCACGGCCTGTGGGGGAGCTACTTTGGAGGCGCCATGCTTACCTGACCCCCCATGTTACCCATTTCCATGCTGCCCACTCTAAATGATGGCCCTGAAACCCGAGCATTTTCCCTCTGTATTTTCGATTGCTTACAGCTATAACAATCTCTTCTTCCTTCTTTGCCGTTAAACTCTAGATTGTATGTCTAACTTGACTAGACATAATATTTTGGCTCTTAAAGGTCTTGTCTCGAGGCAGATTACATTTAATTGAGTAATGGAATGCATTCTATGCAGTGGCAATAAAAGTAAAACTTTCTAATGACCTTTTATGTTCTTTAAGCAATCCTTAAAGCATTTGTTGAAGAAATAGACTTTAATAGATTAAAATAGGATAAAAATACCTCCTTGTTCTTGACAAGAAAGGCCTGCTGAGATCTCATAACTAAGACACAAAATACTGCTCGAAGAAGGTCAGGAGGGCATAACTTACTGTACTTTGAAGCATCTTAAATTTAATTAAATTTAGCTATCTCAGTAGAAGGTAGCATACAGATGTCCATGAATGGTAATCTTAGTTCATTTAATGGAAAATGCCTGGTCAAATAAGTAGGGAAGTAAACCTCAAAGATCTAGGAGCATTTTTGAATGCTTGGTACACTCTGGGCACGCATTGAGAAAATGTCTGGCACTTGGGTTCACATGGTGTTTAAGTAAGCATCATTGTGACAGCAATGTTCTGTTTATTTAAATAAATGGAAAAAGTATCTGACTACACAGTGGTCTCTTTTAATAGCATAATTTCCTAAGCCTTACCAAAAATAGTGGCATGTAGTTCAGACTTGATTCACTTGGGCAGCTTTAAATGGCAATCAGAACCAAAACCAAATGGATGGTCTTACTGGTCAACTTAATGAATACAGGGAGAAGGTAACAAGTATTTATTAAGCACCTTCCACGTGTCAGGTGTCATTTAGTGTTTTACAAATATTATCTCACTTGATCCTCACAACAACTGTGAGAGATGAATGCTATTATTGTTATCCCCATTTCCTAGTTTAGGAAACCGAGGTAAACAGGTTAAATGACCTGCCTAGAGTCACACAGCTAGTAAGTGTCTGAAATGGATTTGATCTTGGGTCTTCCTCATTCCAAACCCCAGCCCTCTATCTATTGTACCATCTAGCTGCCTAGATATGTTCTATCCTCATCTTTTTAGGTCTCTCTACTGCTGGTGCTAAGGATCATCACCCAGTGATCTTTTGATAATGCTGCCAAATGGGGAAGAGGGCATAGCTCAAGCAAAAATGCCGGATATACACCTGGGCATTTGTATATACAACTGGACTCAGGGGTTTTAATAGGTCAAAATAGGGTTAACCTATGGCAGAATTTCAAACTTAGAGAACTGCTGAAGAGCACGAACCGTTGGAATGTTTTGGCCTTTCTTTGACTCCTCAATGCCTAGAATAATTGCTGGCACATAGTACTTGATTGTCTGACAATGCAAATTAAGGGAATGCATATTTAACCAGGTCAGTTCCCTGATCAGAATCCTTCAATAATTCCTTATCTCCTACAATAAAACTTCCTCACTGTCTGGCTCTAACTTATCTTTACAGCCTCATTTCATTCTAATCCCCTTTGTATGTTTTATGTTCCAGCCAAAGTGGACTATTTGCTGGTCCCTGACCTTATCCTGCTCTCCTGAGCCTTCCTGCATTGCTGCAGGTTGTCTCTTGCATGACATGCTTTCTCCTTTCCACATCTCGGCCTGTTCGAATTTTTCCTCTTCCTCTAAGGTACCATTTCTGTCACAAGACCTAATACATACATACCCCAATCTTTCCTTTCTCATATTTCATAAAGGGCATCTAATTCCTTTTGTCCAGACTTCCCTTGATCAAATCCTACCTTATGTCATGTTTATTGGGGGAGCTCATTGTCTCTCCCGGGCCTGCCCCCCCCCCCCCCCCCCCCCATCTCCCACCTTCATTAGGTTGTAAACTCTATGAAAGCAAGTACTAGTATGTTTCTTATCTACACATTTCCAGCCTGTGGCACAGTTCCTTCTATATAGTAGGTGCTTAATGAATGAGAATTTAGCCTCAAGGTTGTGTGTGTGTGAGACAGATCTCATATCTCAACCTACTCTCTTTGCTTATTTCAGGAAGATTAAGACAAAGTTCATTTTATGTATTCATCCCACTTCCCCCTTTAAGCCTTTTCCAAAGCAGTGCCATATGCTGAAAGTGTTTTGTACTCCACTCAATCCACCAAGCACCTTTCATTTAGAGATATTTACTAAAGTCCTGAAATTCTACCCCTTCCATAAGGCCATCCCAGATTAATCAAGGAAAGCTAAGTCTTTTTTCTGGGCCTTGGTTTCCTTTTTTATGAAATGAGCTGCTGAACTGGATGATGATTATGATGATGATGAAGATGATGATGATGATGATGATCTTTCCCATGTGGAACAGTGAGCCTTTGGCCAGGAGCCCCCCCCCCCCCCCCCCACAATGGACCCCACCAGAATTAATACACTCAGTTTTGGAACTCTGTCCTGAGGCTGAGTTGTCCTGATTGGTTGTTAAGTTCAAATTCATCTAACTCACTTTATCTACCATGTTTCACATTTCACCCAGTCCTTAACAACAAACCAGGGCCTACACCAGCATCTTGTCACTGGCCCTGCTGTTGCATTATCTCACTTCTCTCCTCTGCTTTCCAACTCTTCTTACTTTGGGAATGGTAATTAAATTAATATTACTATTAATATTGGGAAGGACCTGACAATCAAGTGCCCTATGGCCAGAAGTGTACTAATAAATGTTTGGTTCTCCAGAGGGGGAAAATAAAAGTATGCACCACACAATTTTATGTTTACTCTGCATTATTATTATTTTTCTCCATCACTTTCTTAAGTCTAGACAATCAACAAAATACTAAATCATGACTTGATTTGCCGTGTTTACCAATTTCTGAGGCATGCATGCCCACACTGAAAATTTTATAATCAGCTCTATGAACTGGTACCAGCAGGCTCTAATATATTCCTGCCAATGGCTCAACGCACAATCCCCATGACTTTTTAGTTTGGTACTTCCTTTCTAGGCTACCATTCCCCTACACAGGAAGTGCTTTACCCCTCCAATCCCCTCATTTAAAATTAGAATGAATTCTCCTTGAGGACAGGCATTGTGGAATTTCATATTTGTATCTCCAGATCCTAACATATAATAAGTGCTTAACAGATACTTTTTCATACATTTAAGGTCATATTAATACCTAATATTTATATCACTTAATCCATTAACAAGCATTTAATAAGGACTTACCATGTCCCAGGCCCTGTGCCTTGGGGAAACAAAAAAGAGGCAAAAGTATAGTCTCCACTCTCAAGTAGCCCCACCTTCTAATGGTGGAGACAACATGCAAATAACTATGTACACGCAAGCTACATGTAGTGTAAAAAGGAGGCAATCACTGAGAGAAGGCACTGGGGATAGAGGGTGGGGGTCCAGTGGAAAGGGCCAGGAATATGTAGCAGTTTACTGTTTTCTAGGGGCAGCTAGAAGCACCATAGTGCACAGAGTGCCAGACCTGGAGTTGAGAAGATTCATCTTCCTGAGTTCAAATCTGGCCTCAGACACTTACTAGCTGTGTGACCCTGGGCAAGTCACTTAACCCTGTTTGCCTCAGTTTCCTCATCTGTAAAATGACCTGGAAAAGGAAATAGCAAACCACTTCAGTATCTTTACCAAGAAAGCTCCAAATTGGGTCATGAAGAGTAGGACACAACTGAACAATATTTTCTAGGTATTTTATTCACATGATCTCCCTAAGAAGCTGATGGCTTTACCCTTCCAATATTCCTCCATGCTTACACTTAACCCCTGTCCTCACACTTCTACAATCTATTCAATTTCAACCCTATATCTGACACACAGATCTTACTATCCACTCATGTCCTGGCCAATTATTTTATCCCACCTACTGTATGTTCATGCAGGTGTTCTGGGTCGATACTGTGTGACTTCAATTATCTGTTTGACCTTTAATACACATTTGAGGAAGGGAACTGGAGTACAGTTTCAATGCTTGTTCAGGCCCTAGCATGACTGAATGCAAGCTATTCTGTACTCAGAAAATTCTCTTGCTACTGCTGTAAATGAATCAGTAAAAGTCTACACCAGAAGCATAGCCTTGTTTTTACTTTGTCTATAAGGTAACTAGTATGGATGGTAATGTCTTTGGATTCACCCCTTTGTATAACCTTGACATATGAAGGAGTACAATACATTGTTTAGGAGAAGTAAGTGGAAACTTCGGAAGTTAAACTCAGGAGATCAGTATGATCAGAGTTTTTTTTTTTTGTTTTTTGTTTTTTTTGGCAATTGGGGTTAAGTGACTTACCCAGAGTCACACAGCTAGTAAGTGTCAAGTGTTTGGTCTGAGGCCAGATTTGAACTCAGGTCCTCCTGACTTCAGGGCTGGTGCTGTATCCACTGCGCCACCTAGCTGCCCTGATCAGAGTTTTCTTAATGGGATTTGTGGGCAGATTCTTGGATAGCATCAAATACCACTAGGAAAGAAAGAGTGGTGGTAACTGAAATGTGCTGGGAGACTGGTAGGCCCAAGGGGGCAGGAAAATGAAAGAAAGATATTGTATAGTGAGGATGACCTGTTTTTGCTAAAGGATTTCTCAGACTCCATCATTCTCTCCCTTTAGGAAATTCTACTCGTCAGATGTCACTGTTGTATCCTTCAATGCTATATGAAAGGAGAAGGCCAAAGGCAGGTAGGCTCAAATATATTTTGCTTATATGAAATAAATATAAAAGAGGCAATACCGCCTCCAGGCTTTTATCAAGGAGACACAATAAAGGACAGTGATTAATGAAGTGACAGAAAGCAACATGGTACAATAGAAAAATCACCAGCACTAGACAGGGGTCTCGGGTTCAAATCCTCCCTCTGCCACTTACTGCCCATAGGACCCTGGACAAATCACTTCATCTACCTCAGGCTCAGTTTCCTCATTTGTAAAATGAGAGTCAGACTTCCTCTTCCAACTCCAGATCTATGATCACCTGAATTAAGATGTCAGAGATTCTTTTTTTTTTTTAAGGCAATTAGGGATAAGTGACTTGCCGAGGGTCACACAGCTAGTAAGTGTCAAGTGTCTAAGGCTAGATTTGAACTCAGGTTCTCCTGACTTTAGGGCCAGTGCTCTATCCACTGTACCACCTAGTTGCCCCAATATTAGAGATTCTGAAACAGGAATCCCGGAGGTCGCCTAATCCATTTCACAGATGAGCAAACTGAAGCCCTGATGTGCGAAGTGACTCACCAAGGTCACACTGATTGTAAGGGTCTGAGATGGGATATGAACTCATTCTACTGCTTTCTAAATTCATACGGTTATGTCCCACGCCAATCAGAGAGTATCGATTGGAGTCTGGCCAGGAGCAAACGTAACTGAGGAAGATCAGCCAGAAACTAACTAGACTGCATAAAAAAAAAAAAATTCAACAGTTGGAAAAAAGAGGTTTTATTATGGTGATTTGGATGCCCTTCCATGTCTCTGAATCGAGCAAGTTTTTGACTTTTCATCGGGATGTCTGGCACTGTGTAGGTAGAGCTATAAGCTTCAAACCCAAAAGCAGACATTTAATCATCTTAGCAGCCCTCAAATTGTTTTCATATCATAAATTCCTGGGTTATTGGAAGGAAACTATTTAGTTTCTTGGAAATGGTGTGAATGCTTCTTGCTAAAGCGTTAAATGATTCTTTCCTCCAGCCAAATGAGTTTATAGCCAGACTGTTTGTGTCATTCATTATCTACTTCATTATCCACTTACCTCAGTGCCACTGTTCAGCAATTAAAGTCAATGAACTGAAGCCTGAGGCCCTGAACTATGGAACTTTACATTCATTTTTCAGTTGTTTTCGATTCACTGAAACATCATGTTGAGACTTTGAAAGGCTGGAATTTATCAATCACATATTGCAAAGGAAATCGGGGTCAACCTACACTTTTACTGAGTCCCAAGTTTTTCTTGGTGTTTCTACTAAGCTCAAATTAAAACCAGCTTTGTGGAAATAAACAGTTTTTGCTGAGTGAAATGTGCTTGGTCAGATGAAACAATAGATGACTCTTTTGTGCAAGAATGGAAGAGGACTGATAAAACAGAGAATTATCTTAGAGAAAAGCAAACCACAGGCATGTGAGAACTTGATCATGGAATCTTAAGAGCCAGAAGGGGCCTTTGGGCCCATCTGGTCTAACCTCCCACGCAGGGCAGAAAACCCCTGTGAGTTAACATAGCATCTCTTTGAGCACAGACCAAAACAGAATTGGGAGAGTTAGGTCATGCTTTTCTTAAATGGATCATCTCTTTATTAAAAGACCAAGTAAGAAAATCAAACCTTATAAATAATGTTTTATGATACCTATTCAAAGTGATATTTAAAATAGCAAAATTTCTAATGGCTCAGTAGGAACTCTATGGCAGATATTGCTCATGACTATGTCAGTCTAAGAAGGCACAGCTTCAGGCCACAACATACCAATGAAGTGAGTATGGCTCTATTTTTCCCAAATAGCATTTAGTGCCCTGAAATGGTTAATGTAACTTTCATAATGACTAATGATAAACCAAAAGATAGCTTCAACATGGACAATTTTGATATGGAAAGGGTTGTATAACTTGATTCTACAGAAAAAAAAATTGAATAAAGCCCCCTTTCCCCAAACTATCTATCTTATATTCATCTTATATATGTTTTACATACGTATGTAGCATATATTTATACATGTTGTTTCCCTTTTGAATTTGTATCCCTAGGCCTAATACAGAGTAGGTGCTTGATAAACCTTTGTTGATGGATTGATAGGATAGGATAGACCTAGCTGACTCAGTCTCATGCTGCCTTGGTTTTAGGCATCCTGATCTGGTGGATCTTTTCTGAACAAGGGCAAACACCTGTCTTTTTCCTCTTCCATATTTTTTTTTTTTTTGGCAATTGGGGTTAAGTGATTTGCCCAGGGTCACACAGCTAGTAAGTGTCAAGTGTTTGATCTGAGGCCAGATTTGAACTCAGTCCTTCTGACTTCAGGGCCGGTGCTCCATCCACTGCGCCACCTAGCTGCCCCCCTCTTCCATATGTTAAGATCATTCTATGTTCTTTGTTCTTTCCTTTGTACCAAGCAGTCACTCAGTCTCTGTCTTATTAGACTTCAGTCTGTATCAGAAACCGGTGATTCCTATATGAGATAGTAGGGAACTGACCATGATGTTCTTATTGCTTGGCTACATTTTGGGGATCAGTAAATAGAGAAGAACCAGTGGGTACAATCTAATGCCTTTGACAAAGTCCCATGCCAAAGGCTATATACAATTTTGATTCACAGTGGGCTTAGGGGCTGGGCAAAATAGTTTTGTCTAAGATAATGAAGAATCCTAGGGAAATGAAAGAAAGGGCAGAGATAATCATCATAATAGCTAACATTTAGATAATACTTTACAATTTTCAAAAAATTTTACATATATTATCATATGTAAATCATATCATACAGCTGTTGAACCTTACAACAACCCCAGGAGGTAGGTGCTGTTTTTATACTCATTTTGAGGAAACTGAGACCTGGGGAAGTGATAGGACTTCCTCAGTGTCACACAGTAAGTAGCTGAGGCAGGATTCAAACTCAGATCTTGCAGAATCCAGTTCTATCTCCATTATGCCATCTAAGGATAAATCAGTTCTTCTCTGGATGGAAGAGTATAAAGATCTCTGTTCCTTAGGGACTGCTGCTTGAATTAGTATTATTAGTTGTTGTTCAGCCATTTTCAGTCATTTCCAACTGTTTACTGGGGGATTTCCTGCAGAGATACTGGAGTGGTTTTCCATTTCCTTCTCCAGCTCATTTTACAGATGGGGAAACTGAGGCAAACAGGGTTAAGTAACTTGCCCAGGAACACACAGTTAGTAAGTGTCTGAGGCCAGATTTGAACTCAGGAAGATGAGTCTTCCTGACTCCAGGCCAGGTGCTCTATCCATTGTGCCACCTAGCTGCCCTACTAATTTAATATCTTTATACATTATTTGTAGGAGGGAGCACACAGCAAAATCTACAAGTAAAAAGATAACAGTAAACTCTTCGTGGGAGGGAAAAAATGCTGGATCTAGAGTTGAGAGAAAATAGGGCTTGAAGAATGCACCACCTGGCCAAAGCATCTTTTGCAGCCTGAGCATAAGCTGTCCTTGGCCCCCACCCCTGATCTCCAGTGGTGTGTATAGAATAGAAAGCTGGAAGGGATTTTAAAGAACATCTACTCCTACCTCCCCTCCGCCCCCCAACCTTTTACACATGTGTAAATTGAGGGCCAGCGAGTTGAAGGGACGTGTTCAAGGTCACACATATAATACTTAGCAGAGACAAGATTGGAACTGAGGAACTCTTACTTCAACTTCATTGTTTATTTACTACATCATACTGTCCTGGCTATCTAAGGATGCCTGCAGCCTTCCTTGACTGAAAGTTTGAGCCAAAGCAGGCTTAGGAAAATAGCTTCAGGCTATTTTCAGGCCCCTAGATTGCATCGACTTCTGGCATGGAGCTACTGGGGAGTCCCAAGGGGGTTTGAGTTCAGTAACACTAAACAGATTTATAGGACCACTGGAAGTCCTCGGAATTCTAAAAGGGACCTGAACAATCCTAAGGGTTCTTTGTTGCAGACTGATCCCATCTAGCTAGGGCTGCCAGGATGGATGCACGACGTATTTCTTCTATCTTGAGCTATGAGTAGGGAGCTGTTTATAGTATGAGGCTTTCACAAGCCAAACCATGGAGCTATTGAACAAACTGCCCCTGCATAGGTCCCTCTCATTCCACTGTGCAAATGGGAGCCCGGGAGGCTGGCTTCTTGGAAAACATGTTCTGTTCTGTTCCCACTTCCCTAATGAACTCACGTGATTTCCTATTTGCCCGAGACCGTTTTCTTTCTCTAGGCACCACTCGCTGACTGGGCACTTGGGTGGCCGATTTGACGATGCGATCCATGATCTCATCTGCTGCATCATCTGTAACGTTGGGGGAGTCATCAACGCCGGCGTGCCACGTGCTGCTGGTAGAGCCTGGGCAGAAAGAACCCCAAGAGATATATGGTTGTGAAAAAAAGGAAAAGAAAAAAAGACAAAATGAGCTCTGATTTTTCATCTAGAAGTTGTATGAAAATTGGGTCATATCCTCCTGAGCATTATCTCAGCAAAAGTCCAACTGAGAGGTTAACACATCTGCATTTGTATTCACCACTTCAAATGACATCAGAATAGTCTGAGTGCCTTCCAGCTAATGCTGAGTTCTTAAAGATGAGTGATCAGGTCTGGCGTTTCTTTGATATGCATCTTGAAAGGGCAATTCAGTGGCTCAGTGGAAAGAGTGCTGGATCTGGAGTCTAGAAGAACTTGGGTTCAAATCTAGTCTCAGATTCTTACTAGCCATGTGACCCTGGACAAGTCATTTAACTTCTCTTTACCTCTGTTTCCTCATCTGTAAAATGAGCCTCCCAGAGTTGTTGTGAGGATCAAATGAGATAATACAGTGCCTGGCACATGATATTACATAAATGTTAGCTATTATTATTATCTCAGTGCCAAGTTTAGAACTATATACATCATAGATATTAAATAAATACTCATTACATGCGTGAATGAATCCTGTGAGACATATAAAGTTGGTATCATTATCTCTGTTCCACAGACAAGGAAGCTGGAACTGAGAGAGGGTAAAGCATTTGCCTAAGGTCACACAACTAGTTGAGATGCCTCTCTTTGGGTTGGTTTTCTAGTAGTGAATGATAATGGGTAATTCTAAGCCTTTCTGGCAAACTGTTGTTGTTATTCACTCAGGTCTGACTCTTTGTGACCCCATTTGGGGTTTTCTTGGCAAAGATACTGGAGTGGTTTGCCATTCCCTTCTCTGGTTCATTTTTCAGATGAGGAAACTACAGGGTTAAGTGACTTGCCCAGGGTCACACAGCTAGTAAGTGTCTGAGGCCAGATTTGAACTCAGGAAGATGAGTCTTCCTGATTCCAGCCCCATACTCTGTCTACTGTACTACCTAGCTGCCCAGGTAAATGGCTCACAATAAACACACCAGAAAAACAGCACACACTTCTGAATAGGCAGATGTTTAACTCTTAAGGGAGAAAAGGTCTTCCCCTGGAAATTGTGCCATCACACCAACTGTATATGTGGCCATAAGCTGATTATTCTTTCCTTATATTTGTCATCATCCATATCCCCATGCTTAGACTCACACAGAATCTACCCCTGCCTCCTTGCCACATAGCTGTGACAAAGAGTGGGGGTTAGGTTTAATGACTGGCCCTGTGCCATTAGGACATTTCATGAGCACCAGTTTAAAAACTGTAACGGTGACTAATTCAGATGAGGAGATTAAAAAAACACATACAAAAAAACCCCCAATTCAGGCTTTTTTCCAGCAAATCCCCTAGTTAGGACTATCTAGTGAGTATATGCAGGTTGCACGCCCTAGTAATAACCAGCCATTATTGTTGTTTTAAAAACTGGAAGAGGTGGAACTAGACTGAATCAGACCAAAACGTTAGCACTGCGGCCACTTTTCATATGAGCCAGCAACCAGACTGCCAGAAAGGACAGAGGGAAGGCTGGGAATCTAGACCTTTACTGACTATCCTCAGGGGAATCCTGTGGGGAGACCCTTCAGTGGTTTTTCATTGGCTTTGTTCCCTGACCAGGCTTTTTGAAAGCTTGCTACTGTCACATTTCTTCCCCTCTCCCAATTACACAAGAAAATAAATTTTATGTACAAAACGACATTAGAAGGTAATTATCCCCATTCCTCAGACAGTTGAGGGCTAGGCTGCTGGGAGACCCATCAAGCGAAGCTGTCTCCAGATTGTCATTCCTTTTATCTAATCCATGTGGGTCTTTAGGGTTGTAAGAATTCCACCAGCAATTCTTGAGGAAGAAAACCTACGGCCTGCCTAGGAGGCCAATGTTGAAGGGTCAGCACTGGTGGTTTAAAGCTGGCTGCTGGCTGCTAATTAGTGTCATCTTTCTCTGACCCAGAGAGCCTAGAGCTATTTCTTGTGCCCTTGCCAGGAAGGACTCTGTATTATGGTTTTCCAAACTCCCTTAGGGTTGGGTAATTTTGTGAAATCACCTGTTAGCTTCCCCTTTCCTAACTCCATATTTAAAGTTTGTGTGAAGATAAGAAATAACAGTACAAAAGAGCTCACAAAAGGGCATATCTGAACGGTCAGCCAAGTGGGACAGACAGTAAGCGAGAGGCAACATGCAGTAGTGAAGAGAATGCTGCACTTGGCAGTCATGAAGACCCGGATTATTCATATCCCATCTCTGACACTCATTAGCTATGTGGACGTGGTCAAGTCACATAACCTTTCTGAGCCACAATTTCCTCATCTGTAAAATGGACCTAATAATACTTGGCAATATAAGACTATTATGAGGCTCAAATGAGAAAATGCATGTAAGCCTTAAAGAGCTTCAAAAATGTCAGCACCTATTATTAGTGTTATGAGTTCAGAGGAGGGAAAGATCATTGTAGACTGGGTTAATATGAAAAAGGCCAAACTGGGCTTTTGAAGAGAGGGAATTAACTAGAAGAAGAACTCCCTGGCAAGTAAACTCTGTCCCCCAATTCACTTGCCATTCACCAACCAATGGGAAGGAGGGTGGCATTGGTGGAGTCCCTGGGGGAGAGGAAACAATAAATGCAAAATCCAGAGCCAGAAGATAGAGGCTATTTTTTTCTGCTGAGCATTTATTTCATGTCATACAATGGTAATGATACAAGTGTATCTTCATCAATCTATAAAGATGATGCTTCCTCCTCTTCCGTTGTCAATTGACTGTGATAACACCTACCTCAGTGTAGAACTTTTGCTTTTCAAATTGTTTTATAGCTTGACCTTGAACGAGTCATTTATAATCTCTCTGAACCTCAGTTTCCTCTTCTTTAAAATGAGATTAGACTTAAATGGCCTTTGAAGTTCCTTCCTATGATGGGGGTCTTTAACGTTTTCTGTGTCAAGACCCCTTTGGCAGCCTGGGTGAAGCCAAGGGATCACTTATCAGAGTAATGCTCAAGTGTGTAAAATCAAATACACAGGATTATAGAGAAAATCAATCATATTGGTGAAATACAGTTAAACCAAGTTCACAGACCCCAGGTTAGGAACCCTACATCTAAGAGCCAATTTCATTAAAGCTTGCATAATGAAGAGAGTGCTTTTAGGAAGGAAGTGGCCAATTACCTCTGCTGGCTCGGCTTCGTGTCCTCACGCCCAGCACTGAGGTGCCCTCTTCACCAACAGAGGAGGTTTTCAGCACAGCCTTCATATTCTCATGTTCAGCCGCATCTTCTGCATATTCCAGTCCCTGTGGTTGGCTCTGGGAGGGAGTGGAACTGCTGGAGAATTTTCCGGTCTGAAAAAAGGCAATCAGAGTCAGGATATGTGTCACCTTTCTGGAACAGTTGAATTCTGTTCAAGTGGGAAAAAGAAATCCATCGCTGAATTCCATTAAAAGGAAAAAAAAGCAAACTGAATACTGTTAGAGGTGCATGCTGCCTCTGTAGGTCCAACTATTACTGCAGTTTACAGGGGCTGTTTATCTGTTTGGAGATAATAATAATAATAGCATTTACATAGCGCTTTTATGTTTGCAAAGTACTCTACAAGTGTTACCTCATTTTATGAAAACATTTGTGTGACGAGTTCTGTTGTAAGAGAGAAGAGCTCTTGACTCTTCTGTTTGCCAGAAGAAGGACCTTGTTGGGGGACAGGACAGGGACTGGACCTGTGGTTTCACTAACTTCCTGGAGAATTGACTCCAACCCCCATTGCAGGTTGGCACTCTCTCTTTAACTTATAGTCTTGGAGAGTTGTTGAGAAGACCAACAAATCCATCAACTCTAGTCTTTCTTTCTCTTTCTTTCTCTATCTAGTATCTATCTATCTATCTGTCTGTGTGTCTGTCTGTCCTTCTGTCTGTCTATCTATCTATCTTTTTATGGCTAACCAGCCTTGTTACTTCACAGTTATGCTGACTTATGCTTCTTTACAACCATTCTTACATCTTCACATATCTGTATTGTGTCTCCCTCAGGAAACCACCCATGTCTTGATGTCTTCTATTTCTTTGTGCAACTGCTGCCTATACAGGGTCTGGCCCAGTTCTCATCATATAGTACATGCATGGTGAATATTGATTTGACTCCAAATGGCTACTGTACAGGAAAAGGAAGGAGTGCTAATTTTATAGAAACAATCTTGTGTGTGACATTGCTTGAGGGTGTTAAGATGTCCTGTTAAAAAAAAAAAAAGTCAGGGCAGGTGGTTCATTGGATAGAGCGCCGGTCCAAGTTCAAATCCGGCCTCACACACTTGACACTTACTAGCTGTGTGACCGTGGGGAAGTCACTTAACCCCATTGCCTAACAAAAAACAAACCAAAAAAAAAAAAAAAAGAAAAAAAAGTTACATTGCTATGAGGGGTGAGGACAAGGCTTGGAACTCTAATTTCAATGGTATAGGGAGTTCTGAGATAAAGAAACTCTTATTAGGGCAGGTCAACACCTTCTAGGCAACTTTGTAGTTTTAGAGACCTGCCCAGAAAACAAAGTATGATAGAAGCAAGGTTTGAACTCAGGTTAGTGATGGGTAAGTTTGGCCATAGGGATTTAGCATTCCTGAAAAGGGGGTCCATTTTCTTGCCAAGAAATCCTTAAATAACCCTACAATAACATCTAACCATTTATGCAATCATCAGGATAGCATACAGTTGATCTGATTGGTCACCATCGGAAATGAGCGTGAATAGATTGACCACAGATGCATGACTGTGTATGTTATCTTTATTTGTATTTGTGTCATCTCCTCTGGGGACAGGCACTATGTCTCATTTAGACTTTGTATCTCTCCCGTGCTTAGCATACTGATCTACGTACACCCTTAGTAGTGTTTAATAGGTACTTAATAAATGTTTACTGAATAAATGATGGATGGAAACCCTATTGACTATATTATTGATTGATGTGATGGTGAAAAAAAAATGAATTGTCTGGGGAATAGCTGATTCTCTTATTCATTGAGTTTCTATTCCATCCAGCCAATCACTTTGCTCCTAGTTAGGATGTACATAGATAACTGGGTATGGTGGCACAGATGAGTGTAAATCCTTGCTGTCGTTTTTGTCCTTCATGCTTGAAGAGGACCACGGAGACATCATGATGTTAGGGTTAATGCATAGTGTGTAAATCCCTTCTATTGCGCAGGTGGAGGCTGTGTGCTAAGCCAATCTGGTATCTGAATTAACCCAATATGATGAATCTTTGAGGGATGGAGGAGCCATTAAGCTTCCTAAGGAGGGGAAACTGGTCCATGATGGAAACAGAGCAGGTCAAAGTTCTCATGTGGGGATCACTCCTAGGAGAGGAGTACTAGGAGAGATAGGGAGTCCCACAGGGAAAAAAAATATATATATATATATGTATGATGTGTATATATATATATACACACACATACACACACACACACACACACACATATATATATATATATGGATAAATGAATAAGAGGAACAAGCACTTTCTTTCAGACATTCTGTTTTCACAAACCGATTTAAGGTTCATCCTTTCATAGTAGAGAAGCACCATTAACATTGGCTCAAATTTTGAGGTCTAAGTAAAACATTAGGATGAGGTGCCATACTGCTTCCACACTATGGGGACTTAGGTAGTAGCTATACCTGAGATTATGACTTACAGCAAATATCCAGTGAATATGGAAAAATTAGAGCATCCATAAGTTTCCAAATATCTATGGTGAGGTGTAGTGTTTGCCCTCATCCCCCCCCCCCACCCTGCAACATAGTATAATTCTGGGTTGTATGTACCAGTTCATAATTTGGAAAAGGAATTTTAAACTGGAAGCAGTGATGGGCAAAGAATAAAATCTGTGGAAAGCTATATACATGTTATATTACATGTAAACTCATGCTAAAACAGTGAAACAACACCCACTACACCTGGTAGGGACAGACATTTAGTAGTTTTAACAATCATCTGTAAAAAGTCATGCAAACTGGTGTTCTCTTGTTCTATGAACCATAAATTCCAGACCAATCATAATAACATTTTAAAGGAGGCAAGTTAGTACTTCACGTACTCCTTCATGTAATGGCTCCATGATGCCAAATATCTAGATGAATCCTGAAAAATTCCATCATCGAGATTTTTGGGGGGAAACATAGGATTTCTATAACTTTACTTTCTTTTTCTTTTACCCAGTGGTTTGGCATTCTATAGATCCAGCCCTAGCCATGACAGTAAAGGCAGCTTTATAAATCATTCTACAAAGTTTTAGATCTATAACAACTGCCTGAAGGCTAGATGGCTGTCACTTACATTTTCCAATGATAATCCCCCTCCCCTGTTATCTTCACCTCATTCTATTGCCACTAGTATTACTAGGTTCAATTAATGCAAATATCAGGCAATTTAGATTTCAAGAAACAAAACTGGAGAATCAGAAAGAGTAAGAATAGATTTCTTTTCTATATTCCTGGTAATATTTCATGTTCAAGAGTGTTTTAAGAGTCAAAATCCAAATCTTGGACCCCTTATTTCACCAAAAAGAGCTGGGCTATCCCTGAGGGGCATGTGGGCATTTTTCCTGGTTTCTGTTCACTTCCAGTGGCAAGGAAAACACAATAAGATTCTGCCTGAAACTCCTGAAAACTCTGCCTCATGGCTGACTGAGCAGGAACAATGCAAACCCCCATAAAAGGCTGTTAATGGTAAAACAGATGACCAAACAGAAAATCCCAAGTGTATGGCTTCAAGCCCCCAAGTTTCAAATGTTGAGCACTTCACACTGCTAATGTTAGGAACAGACTTCACAGCACACGCCAAATAGGTCAAAAGGATCATTTCAAGCTTTTGAAGCAAACATACCTCAACTTCATCCTCTTCATCAGTCTATCAGAAGGAAACAAATAATACACAGAAGATAAGAAGATTCTTAGCAGGTACAAAAGCAGAGCATGTTCTTAGAGTTCTTGACATTACCCTCAGCTCCCCAGTAAGCTCAGGAAACATAAAAACAATGGCAATTTTCCAAGTGGATCCCCATTGTCTACCTCATCAAGTGTAAGCTAAATACAATGCAGCAGAAAGTGTGATGAATGTGGGATTTGGGGACCTTGATTCTAGTCTCAGATCTGATATAGCTAGCTGTGTGTCCTTGGGCAACCTTTCTGGTCCCCATTGAGGGCTCTCTTGGGCCCTTCCTATGTGAATTGAAAGGACTGGATTAAATGATCTTTCAGCTACCTTTTCGATCTCAAAATTTATGATTTTCCTTTCTGTACCTTTGGAGATTCTCCATGCTGAGACACTCCCCTTACTATCCATCTTTCATTCATTGATTCAATCCAACAAACATTTACTGGGCCCCTAATTTGTAGCTGATAACTCTGCTAAAAACTAGAGGTATTGCAAAGGTGAAATAGACATGGACCTTGTTCTCAGAAAGCTTAGAGTCTCATAGAAGATTTTATTTTACTTTCTATTTCTCAGCATTCTGGTCAGTCTCCATCCTGGCCTATGGACATGCCACATTTGCCTTTCCTTCTTGTCTTGCGCCTTTGCTCGGATTGCTCCTAGTGACTGTAATATTCTCCTCAAGCTCTACTTCTTGGAATTGTAAGTATCCTCCAATTCAAGTGTGACCCAAGATTTACAGGAAATCTGCTTCAGGAACTCTAGCCTTACTGATCTCTCCCCCTCCAGAGACCTCTTAGAGCATGTCAAGTCAGTGCTGTGTCGCAAACTGGCTTGTTTGGCTTTTTCTTGAATGTTTATTTTGTTTCCCCAAGGAGATTATAAACTACTTGAGGGCAAGGACTGGATTTTATGCTTCTTCAATATCCCTCACAAGAGGTGGTAAATACAGTGCCTGCCAGAAACAGTGCTCAATTAAAAGAATCATCCTATCTTAGAATCTGAAAGAATTTGGAAGGAAGGTATCAAATCTTAATCTCTCATTTTGAGGCAGGAAACTTCTCTATCACATCCTCAATACGTGGTCATTTCACTGCTCATTGAATAATTACAGTAATGTTGTTTAGTTGTTTTTCAGTTGTGTCCTACTCTTTGTGACCCCATTTTTTTTTGGTTTTGTTTTGTTTTGGAAAAGATGCTGGAGTGGTTTGCCATTTCCTTTTCCAGTTCATTTTACAGATGAGGAAACTGAGGCAAACACAGGTAAGCGACTTGCCCAGGGTCATATAACTAATAAATATTTTAGGCTCGATTTGAACTCCAGAACATGAGTCTTTCTGACTCCAAGCCCAGTGCTCTTCTATTCCAAGCTTACTGCACCACCTAGCAGCCAAACTTTACAATTACTGGACTAGGAATAAAGAAACAAGAGACCTAGGTTCAAGTCCCTACCTGTGCCATTTATTAGCTATGTGACCTCGTACAAATTACTTATAGTAACTTCTCTTAACCTCAATTTTCTTACTTGCAAAGTAGGGATAATAGTAATCGTACTATCTAAATCAAGGAGTTGTTATGAGGAAAGGGCTTTGTAATTTTTGACATGATGGAGAAATTTTAATTATTATAATTTTGCATAGTTTTAATTTTTGGAAGCTCTTTTGTATAACTGAATCAAAATCTGCTTCCAAAATCAACTATTTTAGTTTTACTCCCTGGAGCCACACAGGATAAAAATAATTTCCTTTTCCATATGAAAATCCTTCAAGTACTTGAAGACAAGTATCATTTGCCTTACAAAAAGCCTTCTTTCCTTGAATGATATGGTTTCCAGACTCTTCCCTGATCTGGAAGTACTCCAGTTTGTCAATGTCCTCTGGTAGGTACCCTCAACATTGTCACTCCAGATGTAGTCTGACCAGCACAGGGTACAATGAGATGAATTATCTCCTGAAATCCTGGAAATTTCTATTCATGCCATCTAAAGTACCTTTGCCTTTTCATAACTTCTGCTGTGAATTGCTGGCTCATACTGACTTTATGGACAATTAAAACCCCTAGGTCTTTTTCACAAAAACTGCTTCCAAGGCAAGATCTCACACATTATGGAACTGTGTAATCTCATAGTTGTGTAATCTGATTTTTTTTTTAGTACAAATGCAGAACTTAACATATTTACCTTTTAGGTTTTATCTTTGTTTTGGCCCTATAATCTAGTTTATGGAATAGCACAGTCCTTTGCATATTAATACATTTATTGACTATTGACTGAATAATATAAATTTTCATTTTGATAGTTACCCATGCATTAGCTTTTCTTCTCACCTTAATAAAGAATGCTCTGTTTTCTTATCTAAAATATGCCTATGACATGTTTTACTGCTTAGACTTGTGACTGTGTGGTCTAATTTCATTGAGAAATAAACTTCTTTTGGAAGCATAAACTGTAATGTGGTTGAAAATAGCAGCATATGCCACATGGAGTTTACTCAACTTTCCACTTGGTCTGGCTATGTGTTGGATATTACTTCAAAAGGATATCAAAATGTTAAAGGACAGTAATGCAAACTATTAAAATCTTCCTATTTTGGAACTTTTTTTTTTTAGTTTTACTTAGAATTTAGTTGTGCTGGTGATTTAATAAGCTTGGGTTTACTAATGTTACAAAATTTATATCTGGTAGATACTGAAGGATGATGTAATGGACAGAGCCTTGGAACTGGAGTCAGAAGACTCAGACCAGCTGGGTTGAAGTTCTGGCAGAGCCAGAACTAGCTAGTTATGTGACCTTGCACAAGTCACTTCTCCAATCCATTGTGGTGGTCCTCATGAGCAGTCTGGATGACCACTTATCATGAATGTTGCTGACAGGATCCTGTTTAGATATGGCTCATACCTTGGAGAACCTTGGAGGTCCTTTCCAACCCTGCCTAGTCTTTAATCAAAGTATTTCAGACTCACATGAGCTAATAAAAGCTTTATGTTATTCTTTGGTTGTTTCACAGAAATACATCTTATCTCTTCAAATAGGCTGTAAACTGTTTGAGAATAGGGTGAGTTTCTTTTTCTTTCCCCTCTTCAATACCTTGCACAGGATAGGGCTGAAACCCTTGAAAGAGTTTACGATAGTACAATTGGGTGAATCTGGAAGTGGTTAAATGACTCAATCTAAAGAAATCGGCTTTTAAGGAAGTTTCCATTGGAATGCTTCGGGGATCTGTGATCAGCCCAGTTTAATATTTTTATCATTAAACTGAATAAAGGCATAGATGGAATGCATATCAAATTGGCAGATGATCCAAACATAAGAGGGATAGTTAACATGCTATATGACAGAATGAGCATTCAAAAATATCTTGAGATAATCTAGATTATTGGGTCAAATTTAATTGAATGAAATTCAATGGGATAAATGTAAAATTTTATACTTGGATTAAAAAAGTCAACATTAAAAACAGAAGACAGGGGAGCTATGATTAGATAGCCGATCATCTGGAAAATATCTTGAGGTTTTTGCAAGCTTAATATGAATCAATAATATGATATGGCTGTCAAGAAAACTAATACAATCTTAAAAGGGCGGCATTAAAAGAGGGATAGTGAATGCAGGTAAGAGTCCTGCTGTAGTCTGTCCTAGTCACACCACAACTGGCATATTGCATTCAGCTCTGAGTGCCATAATTTAGAAGGACATCAATAGGCTGATGGCTGTCCAGGAGAGGGTAACAAAGATAGTAAAGGGTCTTGAGAAGATGTTATTTGAAGACAGGTTGAAGGAACTAGAGATGATTAGACTTAACAGGGACACGACAGAGTGTGTAAAGAGTATCATATAGAGGGGTATTTGTTCTGCCTGGCCTCGGATGCTTGCTACCTCAGGGAGGGTGGAGGAGAGGGAGAGAAGGAGGAATAGAATTTGGGACTCAAAACTTTAAAAAAAATCTTAAAAATTGTTTTAACATATAATTGGGGAAAAAATAAAATATTATTTTAAAAAAAGTTGCCAAAAGGCAGATTTAAATTTGACATTTAACCAAAAACCTTTTAAAATTGCTAGAGCTATTCAAAAGTAGAATGGGCTGCCTCAGGAAGTTGGGGACTCCCTTTCATTTGGGTTCCAGCTGACCAGTCTGAGATTCTGTGATTCACACAGCTAGACAGACACAAGCATAATAAGGTGGCACCATTTCCCCTGAAACGCCTTTAAGGGCAATATCCTGAAATTCCAGTAGGTGGGGATGTGGCTACGTGAATGAAGACTGGACAAAAGAAAAGCAGGGAGAGATGCTGCCTCCTTCCAAAAGCAGAAAGGCTGGGGTTTTTCTGCTTTGAAAAACTAAGGGATGGATTAGATTCTGATCATTCCCCCTCCCCAGCAACATCAATACTTGTAAATACTTTAAATATATAGAATATAAAATATAATTTAATATGAAATTACAGAATATAATTTAATATAACATGTATTTAATACAATATAAATAAAATTTCTAGAAATGTCCTCTTGTGTTTCTAATCTGAAAAAGGAAGATTTAGTAAATGAAATAATTTTTAATTTTTGGTACAATGCAAAGAATAGTGCTTTAACAGCATTTGCAAAGCTGATGCTTTTAAAAAAGGTTTTCCACATTGATTTGTTGTGACACAGTGAACAGAGTTCTGGGCCTGGAGTCAGTAAGACCCAGGTTCTATTTCTACTAATCTCTCCCTGAATATAACTAGGCCCAACCTCAGAAGACAGGCACAAAGTAGGTCACTGAGGTCATAATGGGACCCTTGCTAGTCACTGTCAACTAAATGGCATAGTGTGTTGATTACATGACCTGGAAACAGGAAGACCTAAGCTCAAATCCAGCCACATACACTTACTAGGTATGTGACCTGGGGCAAGTCCCATAACTTTGGCCTGCCTCAGTTTCCTTAGCTGTAAAATGGGGATAATAATAGTACCTACCTCCCAGAGTTGTGAGTGTCACATGACAGCATAATTATGAAGCACTTAGCACACTGCCTGGTGTGTAGCAAACACTATGTAAATAATATTATTGTTATTATTACATTATTATCTTGTTAAAATTTTCCTTTCAAGACTCGGTTCTGGTGCTCCCTCTTCCATTCACCCTTCCTGAGGAGCTTCAGCTGAACAGTAATTTCTCCCCATTCAAATTTCCTGTGGTTTAGTTTGGCCTAATAAATATTTGTTTGACTAAATTGAGGGAAGCCTTCTATTTTTTCAGTTACCCTTGAGAAGAAATTTGGGCAAGGAGTTTTCCACCCAACCTCAGTTTGTTTTCATATTTTTTTTTGGTCCTCAGGTAGAAGGATGCTTACCATCCTCTGGATACAGAAACCAAGAGGTGCGAATGCTAAGTGGAAAACTTAGTTGTCACCGCCATTTAAGGAAGGCATCCAAGCATCTATAGTAGATTCCTTTGGCCTGAATGATGCTTGAAGCCTTTTTTCTCTCTGAGTATTCCAAGGATTCCCAGAAAGCAAATTTAGCCTTGACTCCCAAGGGGAGTCCTAGAGCTGCACAGAGCTAGAGATGAAGACATGAGTCTGTAGATCTAGAAATGAAATTCTGAGCAATGAATGTCATTGTCTCCAATAATGACTGTCATCTGAAATAGGTTCTCTCTCTCCTTCGTGGGGAATAGAGTTCTGATGGGAATCATTTATAAACGTCCAATTAGTGGCTTTCTCTGGGCCTCTGGGGACAATGTTGGGCTTTATGGTTGATACAGATCATAGATCGCAGAATGTTAGACCTGGAAAAGACCTCAGATATTAGCTAGTACAGTCTTGTTGTTTTATAGGTGATGAAAGAAAGGCCAAGAAAGGTTAAGCAATTAAGCCACAGTCATATAAGTTTTTAGTGGCTCTGTACCTGGGGGTATTATTATCCAGTTTTGAAGATTTTTAGGATTATTTAGGATTATATGTCCTTTCAATAGATAGAAATAACCTTTGATAATTTTTAAGGCAAAATGAAATGTAGCTGGGTCTGCCCAATTGACTATAAAAGTGGGAAAGGTGTGCCTCCTTGGAGACAAGACAAAGAATTTCAATAAAGATGCCTTTGGTAGACAGAAGGGCCAATTTTATTTCTGATACTTGAGGTCAGATGTGTTCGTTGAATGAGGCTAATTGAGACTTCTCAAGGAAAGATGTTCTGAGGTAATGGATATGGATATAAGCTGAGGGTCTGGCCATAGTGTATAAGAAACATTTTTCTTCCTTCTTAGCTTTATCAATCACGTAGGTAGGTCATTCTTAAGGCCTCAGTTTCCTTTTCTACAAAACGAAGGGGTGGTCATATATCAGAATCTTTGCAGTCCTCTACCCCTTCCTTCAGGCATGTTACGTAGCATTTTGTCCTTCTGTTTAGGGGAATACCTCACAGGATTATAGAGACTTTGTGAGGAGAAACAGATTTAGGTGAGTGAAAACAGACAGAATGCTAAAAACTTTGAACCAACTTAAAGGGGTCTGAGACCACCAGACCAGATGAGCTCTACAGTCCCTTCCAGGTCTAACACTTTATGATTTTGCCAGTCTACTAGCAGTACCTATAAAGAATCACCTCAGAGGAATTAACTATTTGCTTATTCCTAAAGTTGTGCAAATGCAAGAAGAAAATTTAAAGTAAAACCCTCTACTCCCTCTTTTACCTAATTGATCTCTAAGTACAAAAAATATATGGGGACACAAAATTCCTTTGGGATCAATGTTTCTAATACAGATATAGATTAATAAATACTAACTGGCTAAACAAAGGCTACTAATCATCACAGCAGGCAGCCTCCAAAAATATTTTTAAAATTTTCACTAAAGAATTTTCCGCCAAAAATGAGGATAATGCTAATAATAATAATAATGATGATGATGATGATGATGATGATGGCTAGCATTTATAAAATGCTTTAAGGTTTGCAAAGTGCTTTATGAATATTATTTCATTCGATCTTCACAACAACCCTATAAGGTAGGCACTATTATTAGCCCCACTCTATAGATGAGGAAACTGAAGCAGACATAGGTTGAGTGACTTGTCCAGGGTCACACAGCTAGGAAGTATATGGATTTGAAATCAGGTCCCCTGACACCAGGTTCAATACTCTACCCACTACAAACACCTAGCCACCTCTAAAATGACCATAGAGTTTGACTCAACTACTGACTCCTGTGTTCCATGTTAGCTATGACCCATCATTTACGTTCTTTGCTGATATGTCCTACTTAGCCATTAGGCACACTCTACATCCTGAATTTGGGGGAACAGTCCTGATTCCTAGCAAACAAAATTTACTTTTAATGAGGCTTTGCAAAAATAATATCATGGGATTATAGAGTTTAGAACCAGAAGTAATCTTAAAAGTTATCTATTTCAGTCTCCTCATTTGATGGATGAAGAAACTAAGGCCCCAAAAGATGAAATCACTTGTCTAAGATCAGACAGACAGAGAGCCAGGATTTGAACCTAGGTCCTCTGACTCTCCATCCAGTGCTCTTTCCAATGAGCCATAGTTAACGTCCTCTGTTGGCCTTTGAGATAGAAAATGTGGCCACCACAATACTGAACCATAAGCTTCTGGTGTCAGAGGTAGAAGAGAGATGAGCAGAGACAGAGCTGATATTCCAGATGTGAACCCCTGGAAGGCTGGGAAACTGTTGCTGCACAAAGTAGATCTAAACTTTAAATAAACTTTAAATAAAGAAAAAAATGAAAAGCAAGAATTCAGAACTCACTGATGAGGAGAATGATGGCACTCTGCTTTTAACCAAATTGTACTGTTATTTTCTGATTATATCTAGTTAATCATTTTGGATGGAAATCTTTCTGAAATATATCATTCACTTCCCTGATTTCTTAAATAGAGAATATTAAGTAACTTTTTTTCCCTTATTATCAAAATACTCTGCAAGGGAACCTAGAGGTCATCGTTCCCAACTATGCTAAATAATATAGATATGCTCTCAGGGGCTACTGAGGTTTGTAAAAAAAAAAAATTGTAGACTCTCGGAGCTAAAAGGGACCTATAGAATCATATAGTGCAATTCCCCTTGTTTTACAAAAGAGAAAGCTCAGGGACAAGAGGCGAAGTGGCCTGCCCAAAACCAAGCAGCAAACTAATGGTATCTCTGGGATCAGGTCTCCTATGTGTGTTTCCATTCAGAAACTGGATCATTTTAGAAACTGGTTTGAGTTGGCTTAATTCTTTACGGAATGAGAGGCTGAGAAATTGTGGAAGTGACATGCATCTCCACAAAGCAACACTTTTGAAGTGAGGGTCTTCAATGTTCTCCTCTGTCTTGGCATATCCTAACTACCCTTTAATGCTCAGCCTAAATCTCACCACCTCTGAAAAATCTTTCCCAGGTACTCTGGGTACATGCCTCCCACCTCAGAACTGCTACAGTAATCACAGTCTCAATCAAGCAATTTAGCATTTAATTATAGACTTTGCTCTATTTTCCCTAACTTTTTCTTTATATGTCTTGTCTTGGTAACTGGACTCTAAGCTTTGGGGATAGTCATAGTGGTATCACATGGCATCTGAATACCCTATATTACCTAACATCTTTCTAGGGGCATAGTAAGTACTTAGTGAATTCTGGTTGATAGATTAATTGTATCTCGGCTTTTCTTAAACTGCACTGTCTCTTCCTCCTCCTCCAAAGCTGCACTTATACTGGGGTAATGTCAGACCCTTGCTCCTTGGGGATGGAACAATCCTCAAGGTTAGGCCCCATGAATACACCACTTAAAATATCTCTAAGAGCTCACGTACCTATCTAATCAAGCACAGCTGAAGTTGGTCTCTATGAGTACAACCAATAAAAACTATTCTTTTTAATTTTTTCAGTAGCTTAAATGCATGACCTGCCAATATCAGAGTTGACCACTCAACGGGGAGTTTCTCAGGAATCACCCCCTAACATTTTGGTCAAAATGAAGGGAGAGGGCAGAGGGTTTTCCTCTCTGAACTGGAGAAAATCCTTGGAAGTACGAATTCACTTTTCAAGGTTTGGTTAAATGGGTGTGGAACCAGGTCCTGCATATTCTTTTCTATGAACTTGTGACTCTGTATATAGTAAGGGTTGGGGAGGGAGGTTTGATGGGAAAAATTTAAAAGCTAAGTTATACAGTGTGTCCATGTATCTCTAATTAGTATGTAGATAAATTATTTATGAGTTGCCTTCCAATTAACAAGATTGGAAGAGGGAGCAGATTTATTCTCTATAGTTCTACAGGAAAGAACTAAGATTAATGAAAGTTATAGGGGTGGGTTGGGCAGATTTTGGTTCAAAATTAACAAAACAAAACAAAAAAACCTTTCTGACAGCTGGAGATGTCCAAAATTAAATGATGATAATAATATTATAATAATTTACATTTGTGTAACTCACTACATAGTATGTTAAAGTTTACATAGCATTTTCCTCTCAATAATCTTAATGACAAAAGAAAACATTTATATAGTTCTTTAAGGTTTACAAAGTCAAGTACTAAGCTAAATGGTTTACAAATATTTCCTTTTATCCTCACAACAAGCTCCTGAGGTAGGTGCTATTATTATCCTCATTTTACAGATGAGGACTTTGAGGCTGACAGAGGTTAAATAATTTGCCCAGGATCACACAGTTAATAAGTACTTAAGGTGAGATTTGAACTCAGGTCTATCTACATTCCAAGTGCAGCGCTCTTACCACCTAGCTAGTCCATCTATTATTCCTATTTTACAGTTGAATCAATTAAGGCTCAGAGTTTAAATGATGAACCTATGGCCACAAAGGTAGGCTACTTGGCAAAGCCATTGGAAGTATTTAAGCAGAGGCTGAATGACTCTCTCTGGGATGTTGTGGGAGGGAATTCCTACTTTGGTTGGGAGTTTGATGGTCTCTAAGATCCCTTTCAGCTTTCTAGGTTTTGATTCTATGGCCTGCAGAGTCAAGCTCAATTGGTTATCTGAACAACCAAAATAAATGAGACACATAACTTTGTTGTTGTTCAAATGACTGGACTAGGCTGTCCGTTTGCTTGATCACAGAACTCCACTGTTCAGAAGTTTAAGTCATAGGAATCAACCCTTACACCAGGCACTCTGTCATGGTATATAGACACAACGGCTTTCTTCATTTATTATATGAGCTTCTGACACTTCCTTTAAATTTATTCCTCATGGCTTGTCCTGGTCAGGCCTAGTAATAATGATGATGATAATAATAATAATAATAACAATATCAACAATAAAAACTCATTTATATAGCACTTCAAGTTTTGCAAACTTTGCATGTTTTCTTATTTGATTCAAATAGACCGACGTGGAAAAAACTGATGTAGAAAAGATCATGGAATAACTCAATGTGAGTACAGAGATTCTACATCTCACGAATACTAAGTGAATTAATCTTAAACCACTGAAAAACCTTGCCCTTTAAGTGAATTAATCTTAAACCTCTAAAACACCTTGCCCTAAGATGATTCACTATAGAGAGTAATCTCACACGAGGAGCAGAGATGGTAACAAGAACGAGAACGCAGCCCTGGACCTTGGAGGGAGCTTAGCTACCCAAAGTATTTAATTATAAATATTGGTTTAAGGTAAAGCTCTTGAATCCAAATGTTAGAGCGAGGCTCCCGTGTTTGGCATTCAGAGAGCCATGTTTATTTATTTTACTCAAAAGCAAACTCTTTGGCAGGAGGCAGATTTCTTGGCACTTACATCAGTGATCATTTTCCCTCGGGTCTTGTTCCTCTCTCTGTGGTTTGCTCTTTTCTGTTTCTGCTGTAAGGCCCGCTCTCGGGTAGTGCGATATTCCAGGGCAAACTCGCTGATGATTCTACAGAACTTATTAATGTTCACATCACGGATCGCATAGGGAGGGTGGCCCATAAACAGTAAGAAGGAGTGGAATCTGTAATTTATAAAAATAAAAAGGTAACTATTTTCTTTTTTTTAAGGAAAATGATTCAATTTTCTAAAAACTCCCAGTAAAAAGAAATCCAGCCCATTCCTTTCCCCTTTTCCTTGCCCAATACATTCCTCGGTTGGTAAATCTCTTTTGCTATCGCAGAGGTTTCAGGTAATGAAATATCACTTGCATGATACGATTAAATACAAATTGCACATAATTGACAAACCCAGCCCACTTTCTCAGGCTTATGATGGTGATATTTCCAGAACCCCATTTGCTTCCACTACTGTATTGATTCTGATATGTGTAACATTTAAAAGTTAACACTGATAATATGCATTCATAAGTTTCATTTATCTTAAACCACTTTAAAAGGATGACTAACTTAGGGAAATTTTAGAGAAGAGGACAGAAGTTTTCCATGCCACCTCAGCAACACAGGAAGGAAAGAATTCCTACTTTACAGGCGTCAGTAAAATGGCCAAATAATTTCATATGCCTTAAGTTTACAACTCTGACCTTAGTCAATATCGTGTGCTCTACTTTAAAATAAAATATACAACTAAATGAAGTGTCTGGTGCAGTTAAAGATGAACAAGGTTCAGCAGGGAAAGACTCTTAGCACATTCCCACAGCGGACTTGTATTGCTGCTATAAATCAATAATATATTTTAACTCAAATAAGACTCTAAACTTAAACTACAAGCATCAGTCAGCATGTGAACACATTGACTGAGCCTAGGTTCTTGCTGCTTAACACGGGATTACAGGATTTATCAACCTTTCTTCAAAAACCAAAACCAAAAGTCAAATAAATGACAACAACAACAACAAAAAAAAAACCCTACAATATCTATGGGCTAAAGAAAAAAAGACATGGAGGTGAGCTTAGAAAGCTTCAGAAGCTCTTAGGACAAGAATGACTCTACAACCCAGTCAATACAGTTTAAGGATATTAAGAACCTGGAGAGGATCGGGGGAGATCAACCAGAGTGGCCGTGAGTCCTTTTCATATGAGGATGAAAAATACTGGACATGTTTAATCTGCAGAAGGGACAACTGGGAAGGGGAGCAGGCCATGATAACTGTTTTCAAGTATGTTGTCAAGAGTTACCAAGTGGAAGAGGTATTGGAGTTATTCTACTTGGTTCCAGAAGGAAGAAGTAGGAACACCGAGTGGGCATTGCAAAGACATCAGTCTAGGCTTGATGTCAGCATTAACTTCCTAACAATTGTTGTTCCATTGTTCATTCCTGTCTTACTTTTTTTCATGACTCTGTGGATCATACTGTCCATGGGGTTTTCTTGCCAGAGCTACTGGAGTAGTTTGCCATTTCCTTCTCCAGCTCATTTTACAGATGAGGAAACTGAGGCAAACAGGGTTAAGGACTTGCCCAGGGTCACATAGCTAGTAAGTGTCTCAGGCTGGATTTGAACTGAGGTCTTCCTGACTCCGGCCCCAGTGCTCTATGCCTGAGCCACCTAGCTGCCTCTTCCTAATAATTAGAGCTGTCCAAAAATGGAATGGGCTGCCAAGAGAGGTAATGGATTCTCTTTTCTTGGAGGTCTTAAACAGAGGCTAAATGACCAGTTTGGGGCATTTTGTAGTGGTGATTCTTTTCAGGTACAGGGTGGACTAATGGCCACTGATGTCCCACCCAACTCTCAAGATCTGACTCTGAGTGATATCAAATATCATAATACTATTTCGTAGGATATCCCCAGAAACAGATGTCCTGCTTCCAAAACGAGGTGCAAATTCTTAGCTTACTTCTTTTTTTTATAGAATATTTTGAACTATTGATTTTTAATGAAGAAAGAGCTGTCTGTTCTCTCTCCAATACTTTCACCACATACCAGTAACTTTGAGTAAGAAGTACCATCAATAATTTTTCAATTAGTATGTGGCTTAAGCTATATGCTCAGCAACAAGATGGTTCCGTAAGTCACATGAATTCCCATCATGAATTGGATGCAACAGTGTGGTCTCGCTGTACAGGGACCAGATCTGCTAATCTTCATGGACCATATCAGTGTAGACAGGCAGCACTGGTTTGTTTAGCTAGAGGTTTATTGGCTATTGGAACAATTCCGGTGTGTGTGTGTGTGTGTGTGTGTGTGTGTGTGTGTGTGTGTGTGTG
>NW_020954569.1:50437651-50461718 GCF_900497805.2 Vombatus ursinus | reverse complement strand
TGTGTGTGTGTGTGTGTGTGTGTGTGTGTGTGTGTGTGTGTGTGTGTCAATGAAAATCTCTATCATGTGTACAGATTGTATAGTTTTAATGAACTCAGTGGAAAAACTTCTATTTTTATTTAGGAAAATGGAGGAAAGTATGGGTGAATATGTAGGGAGTTCTGATGAGTGTGGTGGAGGAAACATGGGCACTCATGGTAGATGGTCTCTATTTTGTGAAATAAGAGGAAGGACATTAGCTGAAAGAGTTGGGTTGTAGTGGAGGCAACAGGGCTTTGAGGAGAGAAGATAAGGTTGGAACGGCTTCTGAGGAAGGTAAGAAGGAGGCTTAATCAGGGAAAAATGAAAATATTGCCCCGTACTGCTGAGAGTCCATTTAAGATTAGGTAACATGCATTTGTAGTGGATCCAGTTACCATGGGAATCTGAGTTCTTCCACTAGTTTTCTGCAGCTCAGGGGTAAAAAGAGAGAAAGCAGATAGTGGGGGCAACCACACAGACAGGATGTGAATGGTGGTAAGGAAAGACAGACAAAGGAGTCAGATGTAGAGAACGTCCTAGAGCTAAACTGGTCAACTATCGGGTCAAGACTGTAAAGAGAGGAACCATCTCTTCCACTTGCCTCTGCTGCTTCCACCTGTTTTCTTTCTAACCTTGAGAATGTTTCATTGGAGTTTACCAAGTGTAGGCTTATTGATAATATTTTGGGAATAAACTAGCCCCTGTATTTTTTATCTCTGTAAAATGACTAGACATCTCAACGTAGGGTAAAGTATGTGAATGTGGGGAATTTTTGTGCTCATCCCGTGAGAAGATTCATCCCACAGGTGTTTTTAGAATTTTAGGATTAGGGCATCTAACCTAAAAAAGGCAAGGAAAGACTTCTAAGACCAGCCCTAATCCCCCTCCTGAGATTCAGACCCTCATTCCAAATACTTAATAGAAAGGTTTAACACATCTAAAACTGAACTTATCTTCTTTTCTTCTAAACCTGACTTTTCCTTCTAATTCCCTTATTTCTGTTAATAATACTACTTTTCTACCAGTCACCAAATTGGAGATCTCTGTGTCATTGAATGTTCTTCCCTTTTCTTTCTCCCCTACATCCAATGTCCTCATAGATTCTCTTTCTACGTTGCCTTTCACATCTGTTTTCTCCTTTCCATTATCCATACAATGACTTATGTTTAGGCTGTCATCATTTCTTATCTGAATAACTACAATGGCCTTCTAATTGGTCTCCACAGACCAATCGCTTTAATGCCTCCTACACTGCAGATCAGGTCAGATGAACCCTTTTGTTTTTTTTTAAATGAGGCAGTTGGGGTTACATGACTTGCCCAGAGTCACACAGCTAGGAAGTATTATGTGTCTGAGGCCGAATTTGAACTCAGGTCCTCCTGACTCCAGGGCTGGTGCTCTATCTACTGTGCCACCTAGCTGCCCCAGATTAACCTTCTAAATCAAAAACCTTTGATGGTTTGCTTACTGATTATACTCTCATATCCCTCTACAATCTAACTCTAATCTGCCTTTCCAACCAGACACTCAATATTCACCCCTGTATCTCCTTTGATTCCCAGAATGGAGCCTTCCATTTACAGCAGGTACTCAATAAGCATTTGTAGAGTCAATTTATATAGTGATTGGAAACAGGCTAAAAATTATTACTTAGTAGAGACCTTTAAGGAACCTACTTTAACAAAAAGAAATAATTTGCAATCAGCATAACAGTTTGTAGTAAATGGTGATTCTTAAGTATTTGAGGGTGAATCTGCAGCTAGGTGGTGTAGTGGATAGAGCGCTGGGTCTGGAGTCAGAAAAATCTGAGTTCAAATTTAGACCAAAATACTTATTAGCTGTGTGACCCTGGGCAAGTCATTTAATCTCTGTTTGCCTTAGTTTCTTCCATTGTAAAATGGGGATAATAACAGAAAATGCTTCACAGGGTTTTTGAGGATCAAACGAGATAATATTTCCAAAGTGTTCAGAATAGTGCCTGCCACATAGTAGACACTATATAAATGCTTATTTATTTCCCTTTCCCTTCCCCTTCCCTTGTTTGAATATTTAGACATTTTGAATACTGGAGTCTGAATTAACTAGATTCAACTGTATAATAAATAAAAGAGCTTCAATTCCACATGCAAATACTACTCTCAATGAGGATGGAAAGAGAAATAAAGAGGGCACAGTAGCCCTGTGGGATGGAAATGATGTTGATGTAGGACATTTTGATGGATGTACCAGTAAGGACAGGAAGTCAAAATCCAGGACTGTCATCCTACCTAATACAGAACATCTGGTCACCTAGAGTCTTACTTCTTTTTTTGGAACCTTTGGATTCTGCCCAGTTGTTAGTCATCAGAACATGGGATAGGATTGATGGAGAAAAGAAAGATATTGAGAGAAAGAAGGAAAAGGAAAACTATGTAACTATTATTGATATGTGTATATAAAAAACCATTTAATTTCATCTTAGTTCTACCTACCATTATACTTAAGGATATTGAAAATAATTTCATGTATATGTATATATATACATATGTGTGTGTATATATATATATATATATATATGAGACATGCATGAGTATCTCTCTGTTAGCAAGAGATATGTTCTTAAAAAGTTAATTGTAAAACAGTTTTTTTGGCGTGGCATTTACCAATACTTTAAATGCTCCAGGGGAGTCAAAAACTTAAAAGAATCATGCTTTATCTTCTCAGTAGAATGTAAGCTCCTTGAAGGCAAGGGCTGTTTTGTTTGTGTTTTTGTATCCTATGCATTTAGCATAGCACTTGGCAGAGAGTAGGTACCAAATAATTGTTTGTAGTTGGAGTGAAATGAAGCCAATCTGTTGAATGTTTGCATGAAGTCAAGAAAACAGCATGATTTTAAAGAGTCAAGGAATAAGAGTTAGAAGATGCACCTTCAATTTTTAGTTCTAACACCTTATTAGTTCTATGACCTTGGGCTTCAGTTTCTTCATCTATAAAATGAAAATAATACTTTTGCATATTGTCTCAGAGGGTGTTGTAGAGATAAAATAAGACAATATGATGCCATATATAATGCCACATAATTGAGCATCATATACTAAAAATGCTGTTTAAAAGGTAAGGTATATTAAGTATTTGATAAAGTTAATAATTGCCCCATAACTTGGTGTCTGTCTGTCTCTTTCTGTCTCTGTCTCTCAGCTTGCTTTGTTCATGGAAAGGAAAAAAATAATCCAAACCATATAGTCTGTGTCTTTCCTTTAAAGTTCATTTTAGTGATACTGGAAACTTGATCTCCATACTGAAAGCCTTGTCTATATACACGTGGACGCTTCTGAGTCACTTTAGTTGCTGCTTAGAAAATCACTAATTTAAAACATATGGTGCCATGTTAAATGTATGATGTTTCTATCTAATTATATACTCTGTGAAATTATACTCCTGTAACATGCCCTTTTCCCCTAAGGAAAAAAAATATGAGTGATACATGTTGTCTACGTGACAAAACTGTCTGATCTCTGCAAAGATTGCTCTGCCACTAACCACTTTTAAGCATTGTATGACTTAACTTCCTAGGCCTCAGTTTCCTCATTTGTAAAAGGAGGGGTTAGACTAGATAATCTCTAAAGCCTCCATTCCTGCTCTAGAATTCTGTGTCTGTAATTATACAACGCTTTCACCAGTAAAGAAACAAGTGGTCTGTTAAAGGTATTCATGACTGAAATGGGTCATGAAACCAAATATCCTGCCAGTTCTGCCCTTGCTCTTTTTTCAATCTTTAAAAATTTGTTTTTTTTTTCAATTAACAAGTATTTATTTTCTTTTCCTTCCAAATCTCCATCCCCTGAAAAAAGAAAAAGAAAGAAAAAGAAAACACTTGTAAGAAGTATGCATAGTTAAAAAAAAGTTCTCCTATTGGCCATGCCCAACAATATAAGTCTCATTGTACATCTTGAGCCCATCACCTCTCTGGCAAGAGGTAGGTAACACGTTTCATCACCAGTCTAGAAAGTAAGGGATGTCCATCAACTAGGGAATAGCTGAACAAATTACAGTATATAAATATAATGGAATACTATTGTGCTATAAGAAATGATGAAGGGGATAGATTCAGGGGCCCCTCTAAAGACTTGTATGAAGACTTGTATGATCCAGAATGAAGTAAGCAGAACCAGGAGAACAATTTACAGAATAAAAGCAATATTGTAAAGACAAACAACTTTGAAAGACTTAGGAACTCTGCCTTTTTTATTGTCCCCAGAGACAGAATGCAGGTTGTAGTAACAGACCTGACAAATTAAGATATTAGCCAAGAAGTTAGAAATTCCTTCTGCTCTTCAGGGAAAATGGAACCCCTAGAGCAGAGAAGCCCTAGTCAAGATTCTGTCTGCAATGAAGATTCCAGGTACCCATTCAACAATAAGATCCTCTGAATCTATGAAATAGTATGATTATTTTCCTCAGAAGAAACCTCTTGTGCTGATGAAATGACTGAACATCCAGGACAAATAAGCACTTTTTGCCTTGAATTTACAGCACAAATTTTAGTCATCTTATTTATCACATTCTGGTTTAAAAAGTATTTTCAAAGTATTAATATGCTGATGTCCCAACCCTTTTACCTATTGATTATTCTTCTGTGAACAATCTTCAGAATTATAATTCTTTCTGCACAATCTTTCAGGAACTCAGACATTCTTTGCTTCAGAACGGGTTTCATTTCATGTTTGGCAATTGCCTTGAGGTGATCCCAGGATGCTTTGCATCTTCGTTCCATCTGACACAAGTTGTCTTGAAGTTGATCAAAGTCAACCTGAAAACAAGGGAAACATTAATAAACTCTCTGGAACAAATGACCACTAAATCTGTACATGGGCATCTGGGCTATAAAGTCCAATTCCCATAAAGATAATAGTCAAAAAGTTAAAACAACAACATCAACAACAACAACAACATTTTCTGATTAATGCTGGGAATGATAATTTGAAAATCATTCATATGTGTGTTGACACTAGCAATTCAGCTGTAAAACTATTTTCCAAGTGAAACCTAGGGAACAGAGTCACCTTTTTCTGTCAAATCTGGAAAGAAATATTACCAAAACTCAAACTTTGCACAGCGAGATGAAGGGACTAAATGTAGTCAGAGATTCTTCCACATATTACTGAGCAAGATAATCTCTTCTTTCTCTAAAGTGAAATTTCACTAACTATAAATTAAAAGAATGTGTAATGATTTGAAGCTCACATTTACATGGCATTTTTGTGGTTTGCAAAATGCTTTACATACGTAATCTCGTTTGATTTAAACAGACTGATATAGCAAAGACCATCAGACAGCACAACATGACTGCACTGATCTCCAACAGCAAGCTAAGAATTACCACCAGCCAACTCTGAAGGTGATAGGAGAATGAAGGACTTGGGTGCTCAAAAGAGAAATGAGTCTCTCTTTTCATCCTCCTTCCTTTCCTACTTTCTTCCTCACTGTCTCCTCCTTCATGGCATATTTCTTTTCAATGGCTCCATTCTATAAAGGCCTGCTGCTCTCAGACCCCACTACTTGAACCTGATATTTTCTCATTTCCCATGTGATTAAAGGGGCTTGGGGAGGGGGAAAGTGAAAGAATACAACTACTCTTTTTTAGTTTTATGGCCTAAGATAAATTTCTGTGTTTGGTGTGAAGCTTAAGGAGAGCTAAAATCTTATGATAGTAACCAATGAGAAACTTGGAAGAAGAACAGGAGTAAAAGATATCATCAGGGCAATGTATGATAGAAAGAGAGGATGAGCTGGTCACATGACAAGAGTGAGGGATGATAGGTGGGCAGTCAGAGCACTCTACTAGTATTTTCTTGATGTCAGGAGAAATCAAGGAGGACCTCAGACTCATTGGATGTCTCCCCCTCCTCTCCCTTTCCTCTTACGATGAACTTATGGAAGGACATTGACAAGAGCTGTGCAGGCTGGTCCGGCGTGGATGGTCACAATCTGCCCCAATGGAGGAAGCATTTGAATCAAGGAGATGGTAATTAATTCTGTTTACCAATAAATCAAACTCTAGGAATTTCTCAGAGTATGGTTATTGTGCCAAAGTATTAAGTAAAATTTAGGAGGGGGTAGCATGGCTGTCTTAAAGACCTCAATGGGAAACAGTCTGACAGAGAAGCAAAGGTAAAGAAGGTGCCTTTAAAGTTCATTAGGAACAACTTGACAGGACGTCACATTCAAAATAGGCACCAGAGGAGAAAGACTGAAAGCAACACTTCAGGTATTTGTTCAGGAGAAGACTGTTTAAGTTCCAACATCTGTAGCAAAGGCAAGAGTTTTCTTCATTGTTCACAGACATACCTTGGCTGACCTAGTGATGGCCCCAATCTCGGAATATAGATCTGTACTGTCTGGGAAATTTTCCACCACCATTGTGCACACATGGTGAAGGAGAGACTGTTTGTGCACAGTGTCTTTGACCTCTGGAACCTTCTCGAGGTAGCTCAACTCAAACGCTTTGGCCTGTTTGGCAAGAAAAGAAAAAGGGAATAAGCTTAAACCAGTTTTGTTTCACTCAATCTCCTAAAGAGAACATGAGCTGTATTAGGAAACTGTACCTGGTTTAAAGGCCTCCTCTGCCCAATTCTTAGGAATTACAAGGATGGCCATTCTACAGCACAAAGACTCTTTCAACTCCCCATTATTCCTTCACCAAAGGTCTTTAATGTAGGGCAAATTAAATATGCCTGTGATGACCCAGTTTCTTCCCCAGTATTCTCCTTCATCTCATGATGTCCTCCCTCAGGTTCCCTGCTACCCAGTGGCCTGTTGTAGCCTCTTTTTCTATCCTCTCTCCCATCTTATTAGCTTTTCTTTTACCTCCTTCCATTTACAATTTTAAAAAAAATTAATTAAAAATGCTAGGCCCTTCTATAAGCATAAACATTTTTGAACATGCACCATGGAAAAAATTAAAAAGAGAAAGGCACTAGAGATGCCCCTTTGATAGTATTAAGTATACATTAGGAGATATGTGCAGATTGTTCCCAAGATGATACATAAAAGCTGCAGGTCTACATTAGAAAACTGGTAGTTACATGTGTTCTCAGGATTAAATTTCTCCCATGTTTCCCTGAATAATAAATTAAGTATTTTGTTACATGCCACATTATAAGAAATCACAGCTACAACCTTTGTTAATGAATGTTCCTGTTACCAAAAAGCAGGGAGATGACAATAAGATGCTTACGTTAGAACCATTGAGGAAGTTCCCAATGGCTAACAAAGTAGACAGAATGAAGCCCAGGGTTTTATTGTTTTCCAATTGATCTATTCCTTCCTTCAGGTCCAAAAGTGGTTCAGCCACCTCCTGCCAGTTAAAAAAAAAGGATAAGAAAGCAGAATTGGAACACATGCATAACTTATTTCTATTTTCTATTCTTATTATATTGTTATTATTACTGAATACACATATAGATTGTGAGGTGTTAGAAGTTATAATCTAATAATAAACCTGATTGTCTCTGGCACATATAAATCATAAAGGCTTGGATACTTCCTTTTGGGCACCTAAAAGCGTCATAAGAAGACACACATTGGTTCTATAAATCTTGCTCTGGTCCCAGGAGAAACCATGAGATCTAAGCAAATGCCTCTGCATGAAAGGAATTTATACTATGTGTAGAACCAAAGTTGTGGGGTACATGAGGTTGGGTGTGAATGGAGAGCAGACATTCCTCCACTATATTCATAATGATTCTGTAGACCCTCACACCCACAGACACCTGACTTAATCTGTGGGTCCAACATTAGATTATTCTTCAACACTCACAATCTCTCCCCTCTTCTCCTTTCTCTTTCTCTCTCCTTCCATTCCTTCATTCTCTTCCTCTTCTCTTTTTCTTTCTCCAGTTCTAATCCTTTAATTTATTTTGATCCTCTCTTCCTTGGCCTTTTTCTTTCCTGCTCTGGGTCCCATGGTTCACCTCCCATTCTGTGTTAGCCGATCTCAAGCATGTTTGCTTTAAGTACAACTCATTAATTTAGATCCTTTAATCAGTTAATCAATATGCATTAATTAAAGGCCTACTCTGTGCCAGGGCCTGTATTAAACTCTTGGGATAAAAAGAAATGAGAAAATAGGCCGTTTCTCAAGCAGCTCACATTCCAGTAGGGAAGACAACATGTAAACAATTAAATACACCCAAGACACATACAAGGTAGATAGAAGGCAGTGTCAGAGGGGAAGGTACTACCATGTGGGGAGGCCTGGTAAGGCGATGTTTGAATCTTAAAAGGAAGTCAGGGATTCTGGGATGTAGAGGTAAGGAGGTAGGGCAATCCAGGTACATGGAACAGGCATGATCCGAGATAGGGGATGGAGCACAGAGAAAAAGAAAGAGAAAGGGAGCTAGTGTGTATAGATTTGTATATCACATAGAATAAGAAGGGACCAGGCTATAAAGAGTTTTAAATGCCAAAAAATTTTTACTTGAGCTTAGAGGAAATAAGGAGCCACTGGAGTTTATTTAGTATGTGTGTGTGCGTGTGTGTGCGTGCGTGCGTGCGTGTGTGTGTGTGTGTGTGTGTGTGTGTGTATCCATGATATGGTTTGAACTTGTGTTTAGGAAAATACTTTTGGGGCAGCTAAGTGGCACAATGGATAGAGCACCAGCCCCGAAGTCAAGAGGACCTGAGTTCAAATCTGGCCTCAGACACATAACACTTACTAGCTGTGTAACTCTGGGCAAGTCACTTAACCCCAATTGCCTCACTTAAAAAAAAAAAAAACCTTCTGCAGTTGAGTGGAGCCCAGAATGGAGCTCAAATCTCAAATTCAGTGTTGTGGCTTTCTTCAGTGGGGCTCATCCACAGCTCATGAGAAGGAACAAAGCTGGCAGATGGTAGGGAGAAATCTAGAGTTTGGCTGATGATAAGACAAGGGAAAAAAGGATTTGAGAGTGCAGCATAGCGTAGGGTTGAACTGGTTCGCCAAGGGATCGAGATTGGTAAAAGAAGAGGGTGTAACAAGTGAAGGGGTAATGGCCTGGGAAAGTACTGGATTAGAGATCAGAGTGAGAATGAGCAATAGGGTTAGGGGTCCTGAAGCAGAGAAATAGGGAATGATAAAATATTATGATCAGATAAAGCAATTTTATAGTTCATGAACATAGAAGTAGAACATTTGTGGCTGATGACAAAAGCAAGAATATGGCTACTGTGTGTGGCTAAGGTGAAGTGGAAAATTAGGTCATGGGAACTAAGTAGGTTGAGAAATTGAATTAGTGGATATAGAACTTTCTCTTTGAGTCAAAAAGATCTGAGTTCAGGCCCCATCTCTGACACATACTGGCTATGTGAACTTGACCAAGTAACTTAACCTCTCAGTGCCCCAAGCATCCCTCTAAGTCTACAAAACGTACAGATCTGTATTGGTAGAGGGAGTTATCTGACTGGGAATTCCCAACACTAATGAAATGACAAATCTATCCCTTAACACCTCCCTGCCAAGAAGTTATTTAAATGTGATAATTCAGATGGGAAATAGACTGAAATGCAATTTTATCTACAAAAAGTACTTGCTAAGCATATGATTACTGTAAGTAGGCTTGCAATGAGAATATTCCCTTCAATTTTAGAGGTACGTGGTACCTTGGTAGCCACTGAGTCTAACCTCCTACCTTAAACAACAATTCCTTCTATAATATCCCCTAGACAGGTTTCTCTAACTCCAGACTGAACAATTCTAGTGACAGAGCTCAGTATTTCTTGAATCTATTCCGTCTTCCACATAAAAACACTTCAAATACTTAAGGATAACGACTGTATTTTACCTAAGTCTTTTTATTTCCCATAGCACCTTCACCTGAAATGACCTCCATTGTTTTTTACATGACTCAGATAAAAATAGAATGAAGATAGGTAGAATGTAAACTCTTAATACAGAATGTAAGCTTTTGGAGGGCAGAGACTTTCAATTTTTTTTTTTTACTTTATCTCTCTAGCATCTTCATTGATTTATTGATTAAAATATGCCACCCAGACCTAAGCACAAAGCTTCAGACCTGATCTGACCAATGGTAAACCTCCGGGAACCACACAGCTAGAGTGTGGAGATACTTTGCAAAGACAGATCTACTCAGTGTCCCTCAAATATCAATTCTTAGATAGCACTGTACTCTGCTTACATCTAAGGCTGGCCCAATCCCATTAATTTATGCAGATTTGTGAAGACTGGGCTGGATTTTCAAGCAGATATTTTCATCAGACAGTCCCAATTTCTGTTGTACTAGAGTTCTCGTCTACTCGGGAGAGGAAGTCTGGGGGCTTAAACAAACCAGCACTGATTAGAGCTCCCTATACTTGGCATTACTCAAGTCTGAGGAACATTCTTATGTCACTTCCTGGAGTCACCCACCCTGCTCTCCCCTTCCCCCGCACCCCTATAGCCCTGTGTGCTAAAGGGAGGAATGGACCACAGGGCTGTGCTTTGGCAGCAACTATCAGACTAAAAGCTCTTTGGCAAGCTCCATCATACACCAGCTTGCCATAAGGTTTCCAGGTTTTTGGGTTCAGGACAGATACATTTTTATGTAAATTAACTACATTAAAATGACCCAGGAGGATTAAAGGCAGAATCCACTTTTAATGAGTAAAATGAGGCATCAAAATGGCTTTGTTCCTTCAGAATGTCACTGAAATGGATAGCTATTTTTATAGTGGATGGGGAGGACAGTGTTTACAGATAGAACCACTTGGGTTTATATTTGCTTAAGCATATGTTTCACCATAGATTGCATCTGCAAAGAGTAATTATAGCCTTCAGGGTCCATTGTGCATTTGAGAAATAGCATCATGTATTAGAAGGAACACAGGGTTTGGGGTCAGAAGAGCCGGATCTTGGCCCTGGGGCCATCACAAAGTAGCTATGTGACACTGGACTAGCCATTTATTTATTTCCTTGGACCTTCAGTTCTCTCTCTCGAAGATGATTCAAATGGAAGATTCAGGACTAGAATCAGGTCTGCTGTGACCTGAACTGATACAACTACTTGCTCCTAACTGGTGCCCTTGTTTCTGGTCTTTCCTTTTAAGTCCATCCTCCCCGTGCTGCCAGATTTCATCATTTTATTCATCTATTTAATAATCTTCAAAGATTCTTCACTGTCAATTTTTTAGGCCTGGCAATCGAGGCCTTCCCAAACCTGGGCCCTTCCTACCTACATAATCTCATATTTCATGGCACACCAACACAAACTCAACAACAATGAACATTTATTAAGCATTCATTTAGGTACAATATACTCTGTTAACCACAGTCATTAAAAAAATGACAATTGGCCCTCAAGGGACTTATATTGTCCTGAAGGGGGATATGACGTCTATATAGCTAAGTACACTACATGACAGAGTGTGATGAAGTAAAGGAGAGATCCAGACAAAGTCCATGAAGTGAACTTTTATGAGCTAGAGAATGCCTTCACCAAGGGCAGTGATAGGGGAGGGAGCAGCAATCATGGTATCTAAGAAGGAAGAAGGTACCTGAGCTAAGCTCTTCAGGAAGAGAAAGGTTCTCAAAGGTAGAAGTGAAGAATGTGTGCCTTTCAGACCTGGGGGATGGCCAAAAACCCCTGTTTTAGTCAGTATACGCACACTCTCTCAAGCACGCACAGACCTGTTTTTGCCCTTTTGTTCACCCCGATGCTTGGTGTGCCCTCCCATTTCTTCTTATCTAAATCAAGTCCCAGTACATCTAATAAGTCTATCTTGACCTCCTCCATCCACAATGTTTGTTCCTTCTTTGAAACTCCTTGAGAATTTATTGTCTGTACCATTCCTGTAACTCGTTATGTTCTTTCTATGCATTATTAATTGTGTGTGCATATGTGTTGGTTGTCCTATTGAAATGCGCCATTTCTTCCCAATCAAACTAAGATAGAGAGTATCCACAAGAGGGCAACCAGATAGAAGGAGCGCATACCTCATACTTCTTGGCATCCTGCTTAGCACACAATAAACCTATGGTAAGAATTCAATAAATGTTTCATAGAATCACAAAATTTGAAAGTTAGAAGGGATCTTAGTGATTATCCAGTCTAAACATACATGAAAGGAATCTTCCCTGTAACATACCCAACAAGTGATCCTCTACCCTCTGCTCTATATCTCAAGGCAGCCCATTCCACTTTGGGACAGTTTTAATTATTAGGAAGATTCTCCTGACATCAACCCTACACTGTTTGCTCTCTTTGCAACTTTTCACCCACTGGGGCCAAACAGAAGAGGTGCAGTCTTTTCTCCACGTTACAACCCTTCAAATACTTGACGATGGCTATCATCACTTAAATTTTCTCTTTACCAAGTTAAACATGGCCAGTTTCTTCGATTGTTCCTCATACGACATGGACTCAAGACCCTTCGCCATCTTAGCTGCCCTTTTCTATACCCCCTCCAGTTTTTCAATGTCCTTATTAAACCATGGCTCCAATAACTGAACACAACACCCCAAATAATATCTGATGACAGCAGAGTGACTAGCACCACCCTCTTCCTGGAAGCTACGGCCCTCTTAGTGGAGCCCAAATTTTTACTAGCCTTTTTGGTTGCCACATCACACTGCTAAACTTGCAGTTCATTAGAACATCCTGATTTTTTTTTCAGAACAACTGCTATCTAACCATATTATTGTTGTGAAGTTATTTCTATTGTTCTATGATTGATATTGATTTCTTGGTTATTTGATTCTTGGTTAAATTGAATTGCAGTAAATTCTAGAAGTCACCAATTCATGATGTGGACAATTCAGTTGCCTTTCTGAAAGAATTGCGGCCAGCCTCTTGCCAGCAGTGAACGACAGCCCTAGAGCATAGAACACAGGATTTTAAAGACAGAAATGGCCCTAGAGATCACCTACTGTTTGGTGCAAGAGTCGCCACCATCAGTATTTTAGCCTTCCTTCTTTAAGGTGAATAATAACAAACATTTAGAAACATAGGATCATTCCTCCAGCCTTTCCTTCAGAGAGACTTTATCTAGGCTGGCCACTTGGCAGCCCCTCCCTTCTTGCCTGAAGATATTTGACTGTTCTGCCACTACCATATGGAGTTTTTCCAGTCTTCATGGTTTTGATGGCTGGGCTGGCCTCTCTGAGGGCTGAAAGGACACGGAAGGTACTATGTGCTTGGCAGGGCTCCACTCTCAGTTGTGGAAGCTGTGCTCAAAGCAGGTTGACACCACCACAGAATTTCTTTTCGAGATTGTCTATGTTTCCTCTTAGGTGTCTGGAGGCAGATTGGTTCACAGGCTTTCTTCTTCAGACTTCATCCTCCTCGAACCCTCTGACCTCTCTGGGCATTGTTGGCCACCCCCTTTCTACTCTTGGCTTCAGACACATTATATTTTCCTGATTCTCTTCCTACCTCTCTGTAACATCTTCTCTATCTCCTCACTGGATCTTTACCCTCTCTATAATCCCTTAATGTAGGCATTTTCCATGGATCTGTCTCTGGTTTTGTTTTCTTTTATCTCTATACTCTCTCACTTGGCATTCTGATTCATTCCCATGCCTCTAACTACTACCTCTACTCAGATGACTCCCAAATCTACAGTTCGCATCCTAACCTGTCTTTTCTTCTTGAGATCCATAGCTCCAAGTACTGATGAGACATTTCTACCTTGAAGTTTTACCCTCTACCTTGATATTTAATGTGTCCAAAACCAGGCCCTCCTGATTTCACCATTTCTACTGTCTCTGGGAGTATTCGCTCAATCTGCCCCATGTCTATAATCTCTGACTTTTCCTTCTCTGTTTTTTCCCATTACCAATCAGTCACCACATCTTTACTTGTAGAATTTATTTCCAAAATGTCTCTCAATTTAACCCCATCCTCTACATTCTCATTGCCATTGTATGCCATTTTCTACATGCCTTTATTTCTATCCACCTGGACCAGGGGTTGGCAAACTATTGCCCTACCCAGTCTGCCATCAATTTTTGTATGGCATGAGAGCTAAGAATGATTTTTTATGATTTTAAATAGGTCCATGGGCCATAGTTTGCCAGTCCCGTACCTATACTATTATGATGGTCTCTTTTTAGGAATATTTGTCTCCACTTTCTTCCCCAGACAGAGGGAAGAAAAAAGAATATCAGCAATAACAACAACGTTGAGTGCCAGAGACAATGGCCCAGCATCTATCGTTAGAACATGTAACACAGGGGATTGTTGACTCCTGTCTGGTATTTGACACAACAAACATCATTTTTCAAATTTTGTCAACATACTTATCAAGCCAAATCTAAAGAATAACAATTTCTACTTGCTCATGAGAAGAGCTAATTTCTGGGGAACAATGGTTGTGTGTAGCCTCTTCCCTCCCTCATTTACTGTTTACCTTTTCAATGACTTCGTAGTCCATTTTGAAAGCCCAGAGTTGGAGTCTGGCAGACAGTTCACTGATGGAGGAAAGTGTGAGGAGGAACTGCTCAGCACTGCCTAGGGGGAGATCTGGGTTGGCCATCTGGGCCTCCTGGATTTTTTGCTTTTCCTCTTCAGTGGGAATCATGGTGAGAATTTTCTGGAAAGAGAAAACAACACAGTCTATTTTCTACTCACAGTGTGGAAGAAACAGCAACGCCTTCTATTTTCATTCTGCTAGAAGCCGGAGATGCATTTGCCGTTTATGGTGTTTCCTCACAAATGTACCATCATTATTATGCTGCTATAGTAATACATGTCTCAGAGAAACAACAACAGAGAAGCAATGTAAACACAGAGAGAGCCCTCTGTAGCTAGTACTTCTGATGCCTGAGGAAAATTCATTTGTGGGTGGAGGAGGGAGGACTCAGACCTTGGATCACAAGGTCCCACAGACAAATAGGCCCCAGGTCACTGTCCACAGTGTGAGTAGGGAGACAGACGCCATGGATACAGCCCCTCAGCTGCAGAGCCCAGAAAACTGCTGCTGAGGGGGACTGTCAGGGCATCCCCTATGAAAGACATGGCGTGGGTCCCAACGGCTAGCACCATGACATGGTTTGACTGAGAATTTGACTAGGGGGCTTTAGCATCAAGGGGAGGTAGCCCTATACCTCAGAGTTAGGTCCGTGCCCTTCTGTCATGGCTGAGAGCCCTTAATCTCTGCCTACTTCTGGGAGGAAGGTCCAAAAGATGAGCTCCAGGAAAGGGAGGCAGTGATAATAGGACTCAGCGGGTTGTCGTCTGGGCCCATATGAGGAAAGGGGGCAATTCTATCACAGGACTGACGGATTTGCTTGCAAGGTATGGGGGCAGTAGGTTGTAGGGGTATTGTAGGAAAAAAACACACTCCCTATATACTGGCGTTCTGGGAGCAAAACCCCAGTCACCTTACCACAGTTACACCTCTGGACACACATGTATTTGGTCAATTTCTTCATTTCTTGAACTTTTGTCTTACAGTGATCCTGAATTACTTAGGAGCAGAGATTTAGAGTGAGGAAACCTTAGCTGGGTGGTGCATTAGATAAAAGAATCAGGCATGGAGTCAGATAGATGTGAGTTCAAATTTGTCCTCAGACGTGTACTAGCTCTGTGACCCTGTGTAAGTCACTCAACACTACTTACCTCAGTTTCCTTATCTGTAAAAAGAGCTGGAGAAGGAAATGACAAATCACTACAGTATCTTTGCAAAGAAAACTCCAAATGAGGTCACAAAGAGTCAGGTGTGATTGAAACAACCAGTTTCAATAGTATCTTAGGCCCCAACCCTCTCATTGTACGGATGAGGAAGCAGCGACTTGCCCATGGTTGTTACATAGTCAGAAACAGGGTCTTATGGTTCCTAGGCTGATGCTTCTTCCACTCACTGTTTGTCTAAAACCTCTATAGTTCTGAACATAGACAGCACTCTAGGTAAGGTTAGAAGGGGGTATGTAGGAAAAGAAGAGAGCAATCAGGACAAGAATGGAAAAAAGAAACAGTGAGAACATGTACTTTGTGAGGTATTTTTGCTCTTCACTTGGGAAACATATTTATGGTCAATAAATAAATTTTTCCTTTATGCATGTTTGGTCTATCACAGTTTTTCTGAAATGCCCAGAGAGAGGCTTACAAACTGATCATATTTCAATTTTGTCCATTTAAACCTTGAAATGAAAAGGTAAACATAAACACTTCAACTAAAGTCAACCATGTCAAGTCTTGGTTTGCTTAAAGAGGATGATAAATATTTAAAAAAAAATAAGACGCAACTACAAATTCAAAGATATTTTATAACTTTTTAACTTTGCTCATAGCAAAAATCTATCAGAAAAATTAAGAGAGGGCAAAATGTCAGCATAGGAATACTTATTTTGAACTGATATATATATTCTCATTGATTCATATCATTTGGCCTAAGTTAGCATCTTTAAAGGGATGTGAAAAGTTCTATAATGAGATTTCCAATGTAATGTTTTACATGGAAAAATGAAATTTCTTTTTGCTAGTGTTTTTCTCTTATGCATTCTCATTTCCTACCCCCAATACACACACACACACACACACACACACACACAAACACACACACACACACACACACACACCGTTTTTCTTGCTCCTTATTTCTGGAATTTGTATAAATAAATCCAGATACTTTGGCTGCATATAGATAGCACCAAACATCTGGATGAAAATGGAAAAATCAGTCCAAACACCCAGATGTTTCTAACAAACTGAATATTTGGCATCACAGAGTCAAAACATTCAGATGATCAAATGGATTGTCATCTGGATGTTTTGGTTCTGTGGGGCAATGAGACTCAGTAGCACTGAGGCTGCTAGTAGGTGGGACTTATTTCAGGAGTTCACCCTGAAAAATGATTTTAATAGATTTTCTTTGTGTTATTGTCAAACCACATTACGAAACACTTTCCTTGTATCATCTTGACACCTGGTAGAATGGTTTAGATGGAAATGGTTTGGTCATAATGTGTGCATGGGCTAAAGACATCTGCACAGGCTGAAGAAAGCTCTTGGAGACATTTAAAATATTTGTTTCTGCTCTTCAGTAAACTATGGGCCAAGACTCAAGTTTCAAGTACCAGTAACTTCTGGAGATTCAGGAATGATGGAACAACTCCTGCTTCTAAACAGAATGCAGATATTGTCCCCTAATGGTCAGGGGTTGCATCAGTTAGGTGAAGACAGTAATGTATAATGACGTAATACCTCACCAATTCCACATTGAGTAAGGTGAAGGCTAAGTCTCACACACAGGACCAGCTCTAAGCAGGACTGTTATATAAGACTAGATCTAGTTCAAACATCTTGTGATTTTGTGAGTCTAAATTAAGTTTGTTTTTGGCAACTTCCCATCTGCTTTTTAAGTATTTCTTTCTTTTTCCTCTACTCTCCTTTATTCTACTTATTCCCCTCCTATAGTGTGTGCTAATAAGAGCTGAAGGTATAACTCCAGTTGAATTTTAATAGCAAACTCCTGAAAACAACAACAAAAAAGGTTGGGGAAAAACCCTTGGGAAAGAAGCTCTCAATGGTGGAATGTTAAGCGCTGTGATAGGTTATACGGGTAATGATTTGGGGGAATTCTTGCACTATATAGACAGTGTACCTCAAGGGATGTCATGTTGCTTACCAACTATGGTGCCAACTTATAATGCCAGCACTTTCTAGAAACACAGGATTGGAAAACAATTATTGGATTCAAATGCAGTTATTTTAAACATCACTACTAGAAGGTTGCTAACCAGTTGTTTTAAAAATAAATAGCTAAATATAATAAAAATGACAATTGTACCTAAGTTAATTTACTTACTCAATGCCATACCAAGCAAACTACCAAAAATTATTTTATAGAGCTAGAAAAAATAATAACAAGATTCATTTGAAAGAACAAAAGTTCCAGAATATCAAGGGAATTAATGAAAAGAAATGGTAGGGAAGGTGGCTTAGCTGTTACCGATCTTAAATTGTATTATAAAGCAGCAATCATCAAAACTACTTGGTACTGGCTAAGAAATAGAGTGGTGGATTAATGGAATAGGTTAGATACACAAGACACAGTAGTCAATGACTACAGTAATTTACTGTTTAATAAACCCAAAGATCCCAGCTTCTGGGATAAGAACTCACTATTTGACAAAAACTGCTGGGAAAACTGGAAAAAAGTATGGCAGAAACCAGGCATAGACCAAAATCTTACACTATATACCAAAATAAAGTCAAAATGGGTACATGATTTAGATATAAAGGCTGATACTATAAGCAAACTGGGAGAGCAAGGAATAGTTTACCTGTCAGATTTATGGAGAACAGAAGAATTTATGACCAAACAAGAGACAGAGAACATTATGAAAAGCAAATGGATAATTTTGATTACATTAAATTGAAAAGTTTTTGCACAAACAAAGCCAATGCAACCAAGATTAGGAGGGAAGCAGAAAACTCGGAAAGAATTTTTACGACCAGTGTTTCTGATAAGGGCCTCATTTCTAAAATATATAGAGAACTAAGTCAAATGTATAAGAGTACAAGTCATTCCCCAATTGATAAATGGTCAAAGGATATGAACAGGCTGTTTTCAGATGAAGAAATTAAAGCCATCTATAGTCATATGAAAAAATGCTCTAAATCACTATTGATTAGAGAAATGCAAATCAAAACAACTCTGAGGTACCACATTACATCTATCAGACTGGCTAACATGACAAAACAGGAAAATGATAAATGTTGGAGAAGATGGGGGAAAATTGGTGGGTGGAGTTGTGAACTGATCCAACCATTTTGGAACTATACTCAAAGGGTTATATAAATATGCATTCCCTTTGACCCAGTAATAGCACTTCTAGGGCTGTATCCCAAAGAGATCATTCTCTTTGGGAAAAGGACCCACATGCACAAAAGTATTTATAGTAGCTCTTTCTGTGGTGGCAAAGAATTGGAAATTGAGGGTATCAATTGGGGACTGGCTGAACAAGTTGTGGTATATGAATGTAATGAAATACTATTGTGCCATAAGAAATTATGAGCAAGTGGACTTCAGAAAAACCTGGAAAGACTTGTATGGACTGACGCTGAATGAAGTGAGCGGAACCAGGAGAACATTGCACACAATAACGGTCACGTTGTGAGATGACTAACTTTGATAGACTTAGCTCTTCTCAGCAATGCAAGGATCTAAGACATCTCCAAAAGTCTCATGATGGCAAATGCTATCCACATCCAGAGAAAGAACTATGGAGTTAGAATGCAGATCAAAGCATATTATTTGCTCTTTTTTTTTCTTCTGTTTTGTTTTGTTTCTTCTTTCTTATGGTTCCTCCTATTGGTTCTAATTCTTCTTTACAACATGACTAATGTGAAAATATGTTTAATAGGAATGTATATGTAGAGCCTATATCAGATTCCATGCCATCTTGGGGGGCAGGTGGGGAGGGAGGAGGAGATAATTTAAAACTCAAAAGCTTATGGAAGTGATTGTTGAATACTAAAAATGAATTAATTAAATAAATAAAAATAAACAGCTAGCTGTTTGTATTACATTAATTTTCAAACTATCTGGCTAATTGAATTTTACTTTCACTCCTCCTCCTTGCTGCCCCCCCCAAATGCTTTGCACTGAACCAAATTCTATAACAAAATTTTGTTAGCACTTCTGTAGGCAGTACTGGTTCTTTAGTAGACAGGACGAGCAATCCTTGATATTTTTATGGTGATGATGACTTGCTTTCTTTGTTCCTGCCTGTAACACTCTTAATTTTGTTTTTTACTCTATGACTAATTTAAACCATTTGTTCAGCGTGGAAGATTTATGAGCCCACCATCTGCCAGTTGGTTTTATTTTATTTCATTTTATTTTTTTACACATCATTGACAATAAAATTACATCAAGGCACAGGAGCATGGCAGGATAAAGTCACCTCTCATGAACTCATAGCTTTTTTTTCTTTTCCAATTTAACAAACATTAACAATAAAAAAAAATTTAAATTGAATTTATTTTGTATATATTTTAATATACTTATTAACACACATATTACCTATGCTGATGTAAGCAGAGAATGTAAGTTCTCTGATGGTGGAGACAGTTTCATTTATCATTTTTCTGTCCCTAAGATCTATTATGTGCCTTAAGCACAGCACGTCCTAATTAAAGCTTGTTAATAAATGTTAAATATCAAGTGCCCAATATATACAAAGAACTGTATTAGGTTTAGAGGATCCAAAGATAGATATGACATAGGGCTTGCTCTCATTGAGTTTGTAATCTAATCCGTAGGTTTGGGTTTGTTGTCCTGTGCTTATTATAATGAGATATTTGGCTCTATAGGGAAAAAAAATAACATTTATTGGAATCCGTCATAGTCTGTGTATGTCAGAACTAATCCCAAATGTATGTGAACCTTGCTTCTAAGAAAAATATGGAAGTAAAATTGTTGGTTTTGGCCATCCAGCTCACCTGGAGATGAAGTCATGACTACTAAGTATTTTGCTTTGAGTCTGGTAAAGAACCATAGAATGTTAGAGTTGGAAGAGGCCCTAAGATCATATCATCCGACCTTCATCTTACCAATGAGGCAACCCATATCAACACTACTGGAAAAGAAAATAGCATCAGGCTTTTGGGGACAAGGGGCTCAGAATTCTCGTGCTTTGGGTTTCAGCTCTGTTGGCACATTTACTTCAATACTGTCGGGATCTATGACTTCATCAGCCCGAAGGCTACTTTGGCATTGTAGACCTCAGCCCTTCTGCCCCATGGGAGATAGTCTTCATGAGCAGCCTTGGCTCAAAAGACCATCATCTGAGAGACAACCTGCTGGTGATGTGAAGTTTTTTGTAACGACCTGTTTGCATGCAACTATCAAAATTTCATATGAGAATATTAAATAGAAAAAGGCTTTTCATTTAGCACTTAGCATAGTGACTGGCATATAGCAGGTGCTTAATAAAGGCTTGTTGACTCTGCGAGGCGGTATAATGGAGCGAGCTCTGCACTTGGCATCAGGGAGACCTTGGTACAAATTCTACCTCAAATGCTTATTAGTTTTGCCACTCTGAACAAGTCACTTAACCTCTATTAGACTCAGCTCCCTCATCTGTAAAATGGAGAGAATAATAGTACCTACCTCACAGAATTGGTGGGAGGACAAAATATGATAGTATAGGTAAAACCCTTTGTAAACTTTAACGTTCTTTAGAAATTATTATTATTATTGTTATTATTATACTTCCATAAAATTATTGCCTTACATGAGTGGCATTTATTATTATTATTATTGTTATTATTATGCTTTTTGCCAGGTATTTACTATGTTATATTACCTTATTTTCAAAAACTCTGTGAGATAAGTAGAACAGATATAATGATGCTTAATTTACTGATGAATAAACAGGCACAGAAAGGTGATATCATTTGTCGAAAAGTTCATCAGCTAGTGATGAACATCACAAGTTGTCTTTCTGTGGTACCTTTCTGCATTCATAAAAAATTCCTTAATTATACCTCCTAGTTTCTTACCCCTTTCCCTATATTTCACAGTTTATCAAGCAAAAAAATTCCATACCCACAGGTTCCTGGGCTTCCTTCTTTCAGATAAGCATTTACCTGTGGATTAGCATCAGAAAGAGGAGATAGGAGGCCTAAGAATTTGGTTGCTTCAGCCCTGGAATGTCTTATACTTATGCATGTATGAAAGAATGGTATTTCTATATTCTACCACATAATGTGATAGTAAATATTTGGTCTCATCTGATTTAGCTATCCCCAAATAGACATAGCCCAATTCTACAGCAATTATAATAGCAAGAAAAAATTAATTCTGTACATTTAACTATAAAAATGAGAATTTACAATATTTATTTGGAAACTTAAAAATATAATGTAGTTCACATAAGGGCTGCGTCCCTCCCCACATTTTCTAAAGTCTAATATACTTAAGAAAAAGCAACTGGTGAATGTTTCCTCAGTGACATCTAGTTGACTAGATGTTTCTGTTCAGTTTTTCATGATGATGCATGAATCCATGCCATTTGGCTGCTAAGAGACAATCCAGAATGGGATTAAGACAGCCTAGTAAGGCTCTGTTTAGAAACACAGATCATGTATGCAGATCTGCTGATCGTTAGTGTCATTCTGGAAAGCTAGAGAAGAGGAATGCAACTTAAACAGTCTGTTGCAGTGTACAGCAAGCCTAAGTGATTGCCAAGGAAGGAGGAAGGGAAGGAGGGAAAGAGAAGGGAAGGAAGGAATAAAGAGATAGAGAGAGAGAGAAAGAAGAGAGAAGAAGGGAGAAGGGAAGAAGGAAGGAGAGAGGGAGAAAAGAAGGAAGGAAATGAAAAGAATGGAGAAAAGGAAAAAAGAAAGACAAAGAGAGAAGAAGGAAGGGAGAAAGAAGGGAGGAAATGAAAGAAGGAAGAAGGAAGAAAGAAAAATAAAGAAGGAAGGAAAGAAAGAAAAAATCCAAATTGTTTATATCCAAGAAGCAGAGAAATTAGCTAAAGGCCCTTTGGGCACAAGTTGAAAACCTTTTTAGCAAAGTTCCATCAATATGTACTTAGGTTTTTCCAGCTCTGACTTCTTTCGAAAAATAAGCTAGCTAGCCAGAGGGGAAGATGGCAAAGGATCATAGGATTGGGAGTTGGAGGGGACTGTAGATGCCACATAGTCGACTTCACTTTACACATAAGTAAATTGAGTCTCAGAGAGCTTAAGTGACTTGCTCAGGTCACACACGGGGCAGAGCCTGGGTTTGAATGCTAGTTCCTTGGCTACATTTCTAATACACTTTCACTACTCCACTCTGACTCCAACTCCAGCTGGCTCCTGAAACATGTTTTTTCACAGAGATTAATCCTCATTATTTACTGGATAATGGCTATAAGAGTGGGCTCAGTTTAAAGTTTTCATACGGGTAGTCCTTCCATTGAACTTAAAAGCAGCTGTGCCTGAGAGGAGCTTTAGAGTTTAGGGGACACTTGTCTGCAATTGGTTTGGAAGGAAAAGCCTACTTTGAAGGGAGCCCTTCAGGTACAAATACTTAAAAGGATCTTGTTCCTGGTGGTATTTGTTGCAGTGCTTTGGGGGAGGGTTTAATACACATTTACAAGGTCTAAAGAGATGGTATAAGATGGGTTTACACTTAAAAAATAACTTTAAGAAAACCTCTGGAAATTGAATCAAACAAGTTGTTTCAAAAACTATCCAACGAAATTAGCCAAAATATCCTCTCTAAAATACCAGTTATTAACCATGGTTTTGAAAAATAAAGCATTGCAACAACCGAGATCACTTCTTTCTCTCTCCTTTTACTCCCTTCTCTAAAGTATTCTGTGTACAAAGACATAATACAGTATCAGTCTTAGACAGATTTATAAAGCAGACTGTCTTCTGAATTCTGCTTCTCACCTGACTCTTCACCGTTCCTTTTCCCTCTTTTGTTTCCTCTGCTTGCATTCATATGGCACCTTCAGGCTAGTCTCTGCTCCCCTTCCATCTAGCCTTGCCCTGTCCATACCAAGCAGGCAGTAAGCAAAGTTGCCCACTTGTAAGGCTAGCCCTTCTTCCAAATGATTTAGGGGGAAAAGCTAAATTACTTTATAGTTATTTTTAAATCAACACAGTTAAATAAATGGTGTGTATATTGTGGGGAAGGAGATTTTTTTTTTGGCAGGGAGACATTCCAGATGTGCCTCAAATCAGGCTGGCTTTGCCTATGCTATACTTGTTGTTCGCCCTTCATTCTGGAAGAGGACACCTTGGCTCAGCTCTGCTGTACTTACTATTGAACTCAAACCCTTCGCTGCAACTATTAACATTGACCCCTTTCAGACTTGCCTTACACAGGGACAAATGTCTAGAGCAGAAGGTTCTTAACCTGTGGCCCACTGATATTTGGGTAACGGTATTACAATATAATTGGTTTCCTTTGTCAACCTATACATTTTATTTTATGCATTTAAAACCATTACTCTGAGAAGGCATCCACTGGCTTCACCATACAGCCAAAAGGGGCCATGACATAAAAAAAGTTAAGAACTCCTGAAAGAGATTCTTTTTCTTTCTTTCTTTCTTTCTTTCTTTCTTTCTTTCTTTCTTTCTTT
>NW_020954569.1:50077173-50437641 GCF_900497805.2 Vombatus ursinus | reverse complement strand
TTTCTTTCTTTCTTTCTTTCTTTCTTTCTTTCTTTCTTTCTTTCTTTCTTTCTTTCTTTCTTTCTTTCTTTCTTTCTTTCTTTCTTTCTTTCTTTCTCCCTTCCTTCCTTTCTCTCTTTCTCTCTTCCTCCCTCCTTCCCATCTTCTTTCCTTCCTTCCTTCCTTCCTTCCTTCCTTCCTTCCTTCCTATGGTTTCTCAGCCACTTGCCCATGAACTGCCATTACTCCTCTACAAATTGTTAAGGATACACAAAACATTTACAACCAAAAGTTGTTTATGTCCTAAAACCAATCCAGACCAACAAGCATTCAAGCACCTACTCTGTTCAAGGTGTTGGAGTAGATGCTGGGAAAACAAAGAGAAGACAAAAATAATTCCTGCCCTCAAGGAGCTTACATTCAGCATGTAAACAGATTGCTATATATACTGATGTTTAAGGAAGAAGATGGCACTAATGACTAGGGGGATCAGGAAAGTTATTGTAAGAAATGGCTCATGAGCTGGGCTTAAAGGGATATATAAATAGATCCATATATATATGGATGATATAAGGAAGGAGACAGCTAACAACTGGGGAGATAACAGAAGGATAACCACTTCTGAGGGAATTGGTTCACACGCTAGACAAGAGATTCTAGGAAGCAGGGAAAAGGAGTTCGAAGTATGGGAGAAAACCTGTATAAAGGGATGGATGTAGGTGAGAGAGTGACCAGGTCAAGGAATCAATCAACCAATCAATAAGTATTCATTAGTTATATTAGGTATAAATGTATCAGGAGGCAGGTAGATGACTCAGTGGATAGAGCACCAGGCGTGAAGTCAGGAAGACCTGAGTTCAAATCTGGCCTCAGACACTCACTAGCTGTGACCCTGGGCAAGTCACTTAACCTCTGTTTGCCTTAATCCACTAGAGAAGGAAATGGCAAACCATTCCAGTATCTTTGCCAAGATACTGGATAGCATTTGGTATGCTTTGGTCCACAGGGTCATGAAGAGTTGTATTCAACTGAAAGACTGCACAACAGTAAATGTAGTGGATACTGTCCTAATCAGTGGGAATAAAAAGACAGAAATGAAAGGGTCCACGCCCTAAAGGAGTTTATATTCTTTTGTAGTAAGATGGCACAGTAGATAGAGTACTGGGCTTGTAGTTAGGAAGATCTGAGTTAGAGTCGTGCCTTAGACACTTATTGGTTGTTACCTTGGGCAAGTGACCTCACCTCTTTTAGTCTCAGTTTCCCGAGCTCAATGGTCCTGAGCCCTTTCAGCTCTAGGTCTATGTCCTTTACACACCTATGGGCTGTGTGGCCATGTTATATTTTTTATCTTTATTTCATTACTGGAATGATTGGTTCAAACTGATTCATACTTTAATGAAAGATGGTGAACAACAACAAAAGCCATCTGGTTCAACAAATATTAAAGATTCGGATGGTTTGAAGCCCAAATTTACAGTTTCACATCCCAGTACCTGCTACAAAAAAAATGCCAGTTTACATGTAAGGTAGGAAAGGAGTGGGTGTAACAGCAGGAACCTCAGAGGCCATTTAATCTGTCCTCTCATTTACTGATCAGAAAACTGAGACCGGGGTGGTTTAAAAATAATTTTAGTTGTTCAGTCATTTAAGTTGTATTTGACTTTCTGTGACCCCATCTGGGGTTTTCTTGGCAAAGATACTGGAATGGTTTGCCATTTCCTTCTCCAGCTCATTTTACAGATGAGGAAACTGAGGCAAAGAGGGTTAAGTGATTTGCCTAGGGTCAAACATCAAGTAAGTATTTGAGGCCAGATTTGAATTTAGGAAGATGAATCTTCCTAACTCCAGACCCAGGTCTCCATCCACTGTGCCACCTAGCTGCCCCAGCTGCCCCTTAAAAAAAAAAGCTAACATTTACTTAGCAATTTAAGGCTTAGTAGAACTTCGCATATATTACTTCAGTGGATCTTAACAAGAACCTTGAAACACAGGTGCTGTTATCAACCCCATTTTACAGATGAGGAAACTAAGGTTTGGGGACTTGCCCAGGGTCACCCAGTTAGTAAGTGTTTGAGGCAGGAGGTCAAACTCAGGTCTTTCTGACTCCAAGTCCAGAACTCCATGTAATTTACCCAGGGAGTGAACAGTTGAGATGAGATTCAAATTCAGCATCTGTGACTCCAAGTTCAGGACTCCTTCTGTTCCTGTGACAATATTAAGAGCAACCAAAAAGGTACTTCTGCAATATTTCCCATATGTAATAAATACATATATTTATTTATTTTTTAGTCCAGACTTGTGATTTCAATGGTAGGGAACTCCCAGTGAAGAGACTCCTTCTATCAATGCAGATCTGACAACTTAAGGTCACTTAGAGAGATGCCTGGTGCTCTAAGAGGTCAAATTAGCTGACCAGAGGCACTCAGCAAGTGGGATTTGAACACGCATCCTTCTTGAATCTGAGGCTGATCCAATCCATCATACCTCTCCCATAATAAATACACCATTGTATAGCTAGGGTGAAGTACCATATTTTCTCTTACCTCAATGCCTTCTTTGTTTAAGGCATACTCATCGAAATTCAAAATGGCAATCTTGATCGTCCTCGGAGGGGGTAACACAGTCAGACCAATGTTAATAGCATTACTGCGCTTAGAGTCCAAAACAATGACTTCTTGTCGTTTTCCATCGGCAGCAGTTTTCTTTGTGAGAAAATAAAGGAAAAATTCAAGATTAATTCATTATCTTTGGTGCTGTGTGACTTTCATCAAGGAACTGTTAAAAGCTAAGCCTTTCAACTTACTACTCATTTAGGGAGGAAAACAAAGGGCTCAAAGCCAGGAGAGTGAAAGCCTGGCGACTGACCAGTATGAGGAGATCAAGGAGTCAGTGTGGGGAGCAGGCCAAGCATGGGTCAGGCAATGGAACTTTGCAAGTCAGACACATTACAAAATCAAATTGATTTTCCTCTAATGGGGGAAGGGGGGTAATTGTGATAGTTGGTCAGAAAAGGGCACATTCTGTATTTCCAAATCAGTACTAGAAAGAAAATCAAAACGTACAAGGGTTCCCACGATGGGTACTGAGAAAAGTGCTTAGCATCTGCCTTGTTTGGCTCTAGATTTTCAGAAGATTCACATTTTTGTTTGTTTGTTTTGGAGGCAAGTGGGGGTAAGTGACTTGCCCGGGGTCACACAACTAGTAAGTGTCTGACATTGGATTTGAACTCAGGTCCTCCTGACTCTACTATTTATCCACTGCATTATCCACTACTATTTAGCTGCCCCCAGGGAATTCACATTTAAAAGGTATACAGCAATATATGTGTTGAGATTTTGAGCACATGGTTTAAGAAAGCAGACTCTGAGGATGAAAGTTAGTATTTCTAAGAAACTGGGGGCATTCCTGAGTAGTTGCGCTAGGGTTGAAGAGTAAAGGAGAGGGACAGTAATAGAGTAGGGGCACAAGGCAGGGAAGAGACAGAGATAGAAAGGAAGGGAAAGTGAAATTAAGAGATAGAGCAGAAGTAAGGGGGTCAGAGTACACAACTTGATGCTTTTAACTCATCTTAATTTTGTGAGGTGGTCACTCTGGAAACAGACCTAGAAAAGTGTGGTTAATACTTCTTCCTGTCTATTTGTGCAAGTCACCTCAGGGCAGGATTTTTGTCCTGTCTAGGACAAGCCCTTGGCCACTCACTGGGCTAAAGGTTGATAATGTTAAGGGAGAAGGTTAGCGGTCAGGGGAAACAAAATCTGACCATACTCTAAATCTTTCCTTAAGGGTAAAGGGCTGTCTCCAAAACCTGAAGTCTAGATGGTCTGGCACTGGAAGAACACTCTTTGGAATGATTTCCCCATTGTGGGGAGCTGAATTTCCTTCATCCCTCAGTGCTGGTTTTTGAAGGTCTCCTCCCCACCTTTATTCTAGAGGAGTAGTCAATACTGATGCAGACAGAGCCAAATGCCCAGGAAGGCCTAGCTTGCAATGACACTACAGTAAAATTTCCATGATAGCATCATAACATGCCAATTGGGAGGCCATGGATTAGTAAAGGGAAGAAGGAAAAAAAAAGAAGCTTCGTTGGTGCCACTACTGTGCACAATTCTTGGTTCCCTTAAGTGGCATTTTCCATTCCTACTCAACGGGGCTACTTGTATATTTAAATGAAGAAGGTTGATTTTGGATTTTTTGAAATGTGCTCATGGGAGAAGAGGTCAAATTACCTTTTTCAGGAAGAAAAAGCTGAAAAGAATTCCAGCCCTTGGGAATTGCCAAGGCAACTGGGTTTTAAGGGAGTGATAGAGAGGTTTTTTTGTGAAGTCTGGCTGCAGGGTTTCAAAACAGTTAAATTCCAAAAGAAATGTGGTTGTACATGCTACTCAGTTGGGACAAACTTGCCTTCTTTTTTTTTGGATTTTTTTTTTAATGAAAAGAAATCCCTAAATTCCCCATTGTTCATGGCATCAAGTCTTCTACTTGTGACTCAATGACCTTAATCATCTGCCCCCACCCCATATCATCCTGGCACTTCAAGACCAGATCTGAGCTTCCATTTCAAAGGATCATAGAATTTGGAGCAAGATCAAAACTAAAACTAGCCAAACAAAAACTTTAGCGATCACCTAGGCAGTGAGCTGGGACCAGTTAAGATACATGGAAGAAAAACCACAAACAGGAGAGGTGGTGAAACAGAGCAAAATGAGATGTTGATGTGGCAATTAGCTGCTCTGTTTTCTGAAACTATGAGCAGACAGTTTTTTTATATGGTGGGGTATTCATTGCAGGCCCTGCCTAAAGGCCTCTCAAGGGACCCATTTTCTCCAAAGGAAAGCCATTTCCATGTCTGAACAACTGTAATCATCAAGAGATTTTTCCAAAATCTACCCCTCTGTAACTTTGAACCACTGTTGCCATTTCTGCTCTCTGGGGCAAAGAAGAACAAATTGGATCCCTCCATACGATAGCCCTTCAAATACTTGAAGACAGCCATCCTGTCCAACCCTCTTTTCACCAGCTCCTCCAAATTATCCTTGTAGGGTATGATCATAAGGACTTTTCTTATTCTAGTCACAATCATCTGGATGCTCCCTGATTGATCAATGTGCTTTTTAAAAGCTGCTATTTAAAACGGAATACACATTCCAGATGTGATCTGAGCAGTAAAACCTTCACTTCTCAAGTCCTGGATACCATGCCTCTCTCTCTCTCTCTTTTTTTCCTCTTCGGTGAGGCAATTGGGGCTAAGTGACTTGCTCAGGGTCACACAGCTAGTGAGTATCATGTGTCTGAGGCCGGATTTGAACTCAGGTCCTCCTGACTCCAGGGCCAAAGCCCTATCCACCGCGCCACCTACCTGCCCCCCCATGCCTCTCTTAATGCAGCTTGATTTTTGCTTTCTCTGCACAATGTTGACTTGTACTAAGGGTATAATCCATAGAAGTACCGAACTTTTTTCCCCCACAGAACTCTTGTGTAACTTCATGAAGTTGACTTTTTGAACCCGTGTAAGATTTTACATTTATCCCTAATGAGTTTTATTATCTTATATTCTATCAATTGTTACAGCTTGTAGAGATACTGTTGTATCTTGACCCTGACAGCCATCATAGTGGAATGGCTGGAGAGCTGGCCTCCAAGTCAGAGAGATGTGGATTAAAGTTCCACTTCAGAGACATAATGACCTTGGGCGGGTCAAGGAATTCTCTATCAGCAGGTTCTGAGGTGATCTGGTAGTTTCTTCACCAGTGAAATAACAGGTCTGGTCCAAAACACACAGACAAAAACTCCTCCAATTGATACTGCACTTTAGAATCAACAGAGTGTTTTCTTCACAATAACCTGATAAAGGAGGTAATACAAACATGATCATTCTCATCTTAGAGATGAGGAAAGAGGCTTAGGGTGTTTGTGCCTTGCTCAGTCATGTAGCTACCAAGTGGCAGAGCCAGAAGCGGCACCCACTGTGCTCTGTATCACGGTATCTCCCTTTCAATTTTTGTTTATTTGTTTTAGTAGGCAGAAACAAGAAGTCTTCAGGAAGCTAGAGATTAGTTTAGACAGTTGGGCAGTACAGTGGCCACATGGTATCTAGAAGACCTTCATATACTTTTTACCTGGGCAAGTCACTTAACCCTTGTCTGCGAAAGTTTTCTCATCTGTAAAACAGGGATAATAACACTTCTCTCACAAGGCTGTTGTGAAGATAAAATAATATTTGTAAAGAACTTTGAAAATCTTAAAGCACTATATTAATGCTTGCTATTAATTAACGGGTTTTTTTTTTGAAAGCAAAAAGAAGCCAAAGTTTAGTCAGCAAAGCAAGTGACTTTTACCTATCCCCGGTTCCTTGGTAGCAATTATTTATTTAACTTACAGGCATACTATTCAGGAAGAACTAAGCCTATAGAGGGCATAATTTATAAATTCAATCCTATTAAGTGAAAGACTTGTCACATAATAGTAATAGGAGTATTTTATATAGTACACAAATAGGATAATTAATTAGGGCTAGAAATCTTAAGATCAGAGAAGCTACAAAATTAGAGTAGGTAGTGAAATTGGGAGACTTTATTCATTCCCATAGATAGTGGAATACCTCATTGGGAAGAAATGAAGGCATATGGGTTTGAATTAGACCGATTTATCATCACTTCCAAGAACAGAGAATTTTAGGGTCAACAAGGAAAGGAAACACACTGGACTTAGACCTGAGAAGTTAACAAGGACCTTCCCCTTCTAACCTTACATAGTACTTTGTTTTAAAACTCTCTGATACACTTATTTAATATTGTGAATTATAGATATCTATAGTATATTTTTGTTCTTTGATCTTCTACTAGGCTGAAAATTCCGTGAGGACGGAGATTGTGTCATATCTAAACTTTGATCATGTTAAGCACCTAACACATGCTTTGTACATAGTAAGTGTTGAATAAACATTTGGTGAGTGGAATCGAACAGGAAATATTTGTGGGTGAATTACCACTAAATAGGGATTATAATGTAATTAAATTTATAAACTCCCAGTACATTATAGAGCTACTCAATTTTAGAAAATGGAACTTTGACTAATTTGGATGTTGGGATTATAGCATTTAGGGCTACAAAAGGCCCTTAGAATGCATCTAGTCCATTTCCCTCATTTTATAGTTAAGGACACTTTTCTAGCAGGAAAAGAATAGTAAAAATAGTAAATAAAACTCATGAAGCTTGGAGACTATTTAAAAAAAGACCTTATTGGAAGCCTGGGGGTGGCAGAGAGGGAGAAAGAAACATGTGCTAAGAATTAAGAGTACCAAAAGCTCAAAAATAATAAATCAAAACAATGAATAGTTAACTGGCAATTTTTTTTAAAGTTTTTTTTTAAATAAAAAGATTCCCCAAGTGGGAAGAGAGAATTCCACAGTATGTGGCAGGTCAGATACATATTAGAAAACAGGTAAATTAAAAATGAATTTAAAGAGTTGGCACCTTGCAAGGAACTTCAAAGCCCACAATAAAGGGATCTTTGCATGAGAATAATAGTGGCTCCCATTGGGATGGTGATTCCAAAGAATAGCAAGGGGCTTCTCATCTCATTCTTATGGTGTTGGAGGATGACTTGTCCTCCATAGATACCTTGGATTTAGAGTCAGAAGTGACTTTAGAAGCCGTCAAGTCTAGCCTGCTCATTTTGCAGATAAGAGAACCGAGGCACAGAGAGGTTAAGGAATTTGCCCAGGGTTATACAGCAAGTCATTGTCTGAAGCAGGATCTAAACCCAGGTACTCCTGACTCCAAATCCAAGCACCTGTTTACATCAGAGATTCTCAAAGTATGGGCTGAGGACCTCTGGGGATCACCGAGACCCTTTCAGAGCCTCTGCAGAGTCAAAGATATTTTAACTTCTAATATGGTAAATATTGATAAATATAGCCCATATTAACAGTTCTTTGGGGGGGGGTATTCAACAATTTTTAAGACTGTAAAAAGGTCCTGAGATCAGAAAGATTGAGTTTGCATTGCATAGAACCATAGGCTTGAAACACAAACAGCAGAGAGAGAATTCTTTGCAGTCTTGAATGAGAGAAATGTTAAAAACGAGGTCATCTTTGTCGTTTATAGGTTGGAGGTACTAGATTAAACAACGGCAAAAGCAGAGGATTCTAACAAATTAGATGCAACCAAATCATAGAGATTGGACATGCTTGGGGCTAAATCTTAAAGTTTTTGAGTTTTCTGTCATGAAGGATAATCAGGACTTCCCACAAAATACTCTGTAGTGCCAATGGCAAACATCATTGGGTTTTGGAGGCCCTCATGTCTTTCAAGATTTAGCTCAAGTATCACCTTCCGCATGAAAAAGTAAAATGTGGGATACTTTCAGTGATACAGTGAAAAGAATACTGAATTGAAGCCCAGCTCTGGAGTTTACTGTAATAATCTAGGCAAGTCTCATTATCTCCCTGAGACTCAATTCCCTTCCTTGTAAAATAGGGATAGTACTTAACCTTCACTGGATAGTTATGAGGAAAGCACTCTGCAAACCTTAATATGCTAGATAAATGTGAGTTATCAGTGCATTTAATTTTCCTTTCACTTCTTGCACCAGGGTTCTGGGCAGGTTAAAAAAAGTTTCTCCTCTGCCCAAGAGGTGAAATTCTGAGATAGGGGGTTATCATTGTGATAACAGGAAGCAAGGTGGGAGTGACTGGGAGCGGGATAGAAGGGAAGAAAGCAACCGCCTCTCCTTTCATTTCAAAGTTTCCACTCTCACTTCTTCTCCTTTTAATCTCTCAGTTTCTTATACTTCTGTGCCCCATTTTCCACTTTGGGCACCTTAGTTTCTTCTATCACTTTATTTCTGTCACTGAAGAGACTGAGGTTGTAGCACAGGTCCCATTTTTAAGATTCCTCCCACGTCTGCAGGTCAGGTAGCTATTCCTAGGTGAAAGATGGTGCCTGGTAGAAGCAGCACAGGCATTGTGGGGAGGCTGACTTAGGTGTGGACAGATTGGGAAAGCAGATTTATAACACTCATACCTATCTGTGGAGATGGATTGGACTACAGTACTTCCTCTGGGGTTGGGCACGGGTACTTTGGTGTCTTGAGCAGGTGAACATGCTCTGGCCCCTTACTAAATAACATGGCAGATCAGTGGCTCTTGGTTGATCCTCATGTGTCCCTGTGATTGACGAGGGTGTGTGCCAAAGAAGTGGCACCCGAGACAAGACACTACCTGGGCTTGATGCCATCCCTCCTCACTTCTTACAGCCCAAGGAGCGGGTGACTCTTCTGCATTTACTCATCAATGATCTTTGACACAGCCACCAGTCATGAGGACTCTTGAGGACTAACCAGGAGCTGTTGGTCGAGTGTGTCCTTTAGCAAGGGGCCAAAGTATGTGTCCTAAGCCAAAGCATGGATGCCTAGCTCCACTGGGGGGGAGGGGGAGGTCCAGTCCACCCCGTCCCACCTACCCTACCCCCACTTATATAAACATTTTATTTAAACAACACTGCTGTAATCGACTATTTTATTCTATATCTATAAATGATAAAATGTCACAGTTAAGGTTAAAGGAAATAAAAAGTTCTTAGGACTAAATTTGTGCCCTCTTAAGCTTTTAAGTATTTATTCATTAATCTTTTTTATACCTATGATAAGGGGGACTGTTACCTAAGACTCTGGCTTCCTTCAAGTCTTAATAAAATCTCACTTTCTACAGGAAGCCTTGCCCAGTCTCCCTTAAATCTATTAATTTTGAGACAGCTAGGTGGCACAGTGGATAGAGCACCAACCCTGGAGTCAGGAGGACCTGAGTTCAAATCTGGCCTCAGACACATATAACACTTACTAGCTGTGTGACTCTGGGCAAGTCACTTAATCCCAATTGCCTCACAAAAAGCAAACAAACAAAAAGAATATATTAATTTTGTTGATTACTTTCAATTTATCCTGTCCATAGCTTGTTTGTACATTTTGTTGTTGTTCAGTTGTTTTCCAACTCTTCATGACCCCATTTGGAGTTTTCTTGGCAAAGATACTAGAGTGGTTTGCCATTTCTCTTCTCCAGCTCATTTTACCAATGAGCAAACTGAGGCAACTGCTAATAAGTGTCTGAGGCTAGATTTGAGCTCATGAGGATGAGTGTTCCTGACTCCAGGCCCAGTACTTTATCCCACTGTGCCACCTAGCTGGCACTACATTTGTACATAGTAATTTACATGTCTCCCCTACTAAACTCTGAGCTCCTTCAGATCTGGTACTTTCTTTTGCCTCTCTCTGCATCCCCAGCACTTAATAAATGCTTGTTGACTAACTGATCTATCTTAGGTCCTTTTCATAACTTTTGACATCTTCTAGTCCAGCTTGCCCTTAGCTACCACTCAGGATTATAGGAATGAATAAGTTACCTTAAGTCTATCTAATCACACAAAGTGTACTGACTCTGGTCCGCTAGGTGGTGCAGTGGATAGAGTTCCCAGTTTAGATCCAGGAAGCCCTGAGTTCAAATATGGCCTCAGACACTTACTAGCTGTGTGACCCTGGGCAAGTCATTTAAACTGTTTGCCTTACAAAATCAGTCAGAGAAGGAAATGGCAAATCACTCCAGAGAAACCCCAGATGGGGTCACAGAGAATAGGATGTGACTGAACAACAATAACTAAAATGATGATTGCACCTGCTATCTGGAAGGCCAAGCATCTACAGCTTCCTCATTCAAGTGTTTTTGAATTTCTTTTCAAAAGAAGTGCTTCACCATTGTCCTTATTAGAAAAATAAACAATTTCTCTATCTTAACTAAACAGTTTCTTAGAGGGGTCAGTTTCTTCTTTTTACAAATAAATGTATATTTATGTATTATTATTTATTCTTTCTTACTCTGACAACCAAAATTAAGGAACTCTTAATATAAGCCCTGAAATCACCCAGGATAAATCAAAATCACTGTTATTTTCCAGCCCTAGCCCCTTTCTTTGGTCTAGGCCTGTGATTTCATTGATATGATATGGTTTGTGATTTCCTAGTGTAATGAATTCCTTCTACCAATGCAGGCTGGTAAATGTTCTGCAACCTAGTCTTAGAGAGTTGCCTAAGGCAATGGGCAATTAGTCATTTGCCCAGGGTCACACAGCCAGTGTGTGTGTAGAGACTTGAATCCAGACCTTTTTCCTGCCCCTCCCACAGCCCACATGAAAGGTTCAAAAGAGAAAAACAGTCAGAAACCAGCCAATGGAGAAAAAATTTTAATCTGTTTTTCTGGCTGCTCTTGTCTCTTGTAGAACTAATTCATAGCTGGTTTGGCTATGAGCTGGGAATCAGATAGTCCACATTAAGAAGGCAGTGGTTTCCTTTCCCTTCAATAGGTATGTAAGTTGCCAGGGGGTGGGAGGAAGGAGTGTGAGAAAAGGAAATTGGACTTGGATTTACCTTGCATTTTAGCACAAGTGTTCCTTGGGAGCTGAATCTGCATTTCCTTTGTCCTCTACTTTTTGCTCCTCCCTGTCCCTCTCTTCCAGCTCCACAAGTCTTAGATCTCACCCATTTAAATCCCACACAAGAAAACACAGAGTTAATAACTGAAATCTGAGCCAGAAAACCTGGGTTCAAATCCCAGTTTTGCCACTTAATAGAGACAGAACTGTGAGCAAGTCCTTTGAGCATCTGAGTCCTTGAAACCTTAAGGTTAAGTGACTTGTCCAGGATTGAGGGGCCAGCATGTATCAAAGGAAGGACCTGAAATTTAGGCATCCTGACTGTGAAGCTGACTCTGTCCACTCCATCATCCTGCCTCTCATAATTAATTCTATATAACATAATAAGATCAGAACAGTGACTGATCTGTGATTTCCCCTGGCATGCGAGTACATCATAAGGAAATTCCCTCTACCAATACAGGTCAGCACCCTCTTTGCTCTCTTAGAGAGCTGTCTAGAGGAAGGAGAGATAAAGTCACTTGCCCTGGGTCACATGGCCAGTACGTGTCAGATATAACTTGAATCCAGGCCTCCTGTTCTCTATCCACGTATATACCATACCGCTTCTATATAGCATAATAATGTAGAGGAATAACAGGATGTAAAGACAAGTTTTATTCAAAACTTTAAATATGGAAATATTATATAAAATAATGTTTGAAATCTACAGTTTTCTTTATAATGAACACAAATGCTAGTTTCCCAGGTAATGGTGAGAATAGCTTGCTGTTTTTATTTTTTAAGAGATAAGAGATAACATACACATTCCATTGGGTATGGAAATCTATCTTACCCTTCAGAAAAACAGGGGAGAATGGGATAATAGAGGAGGGGATGATAGAAGGGAGGGCAGATTGGGGGAGAGGGTAATCAGAAGCAAATACTTTTGAGGAGGGACAGGGTCAAAGGAGAAAATAGAATAAATGGGGGGGTGGGATAGGATGAGAGGAAATACAGTTAGTTTTTTTTACAACATGACAATTATGGAAGTGTTTTGCATAACTACACATATACAATCTGTATCAAGTTGCTTGCCTTCTCAGTGAGGGTGGGTGGGGAGGGCGGAAGGGAGACAATCTGGAACCCAAAGTTTTAAAGCAAATGTTAAAAATTGCTTTTACGTGCAACTGGGAAATAAGATATACAGGCAATGGGGTATAGAAATCTATCCTGCCCTATAGGAAAATAAAAGGGGAAGGGGATAAGAGAAGAGGGGGGAGATAGATGGGAGGGCAGATTAGGGGAAGGGGTATTCAGAATGTATGTTGTCTTGGGGTGGGGGGGAGGGGAGAGAAGGGGAGAAAATTTGGAACTCAAAATCTTGTGGAAGTGAATGTTGAAAACTAAAAATAAATGAATTAATGAAAAAAGAGACAAGAGAAAATCTACAAAATGCTGTTTGAATAAAATTCCTCTGTACATCCAGTTATTCTCATTATTTAAGGGCTTCTGCTACCCAAAGTTCACATTAAACTACTTATCAGGTGATTTCTCCTTTTGTCACATAACTGAGTCTTAGGATCTAACTGTAATGTCATCAGCACCAGATAGCCCTCAGCCCAGACCCAGTAACACACAGCTTCTTCTCATCTGGACCTCGGCTGCTTCCGCTTGATGTTTGTCTCCTCTGGGACATGGAACAGCTGAGCAGCATCAATCAGACTCGGAATTGTAAACTATACTTTAGACCAGCAGTACAGATGCAAAATAATGAAACCCAGTATATTGTTTATATCTTTCTACAGAGAAAAAAAAAGTTCCATAGAATGTTAGAGGGGGGAGGAGCCTTAGAGGTTTTCTACTTGAAGATTCTCATTTTACAAATGGGGAAACTGAGGTTTAGAAGTGAAGTGATTTGCTCAAGGTCCCAGAGCATTACCCCAGTCTCCTGATCCCTTGCCCCCGCAGCCCTAGATTCCTTCCATCACAATGGCTTGTTTTAAAGGAAACTTACATTCTTGCCCTCTCTTTTTTTTGTGACTCTCTGTCTCTGCCTTTTTGTCTCTGTCTCTCCCCCCTCTAATATCTAAATTGACAAGACAAGAAAAATATGTAGATCCATGTTGCACAACCCATCCAGATAAAGAACTCCAAGGTAATGTTTGTTTTCTTTTCAGTTCTATTAAGTCATCATCATAATCTTTAATCTGGCAAATTGTCTTCCTTCTTTACTGGGGTGTGAAACAGGTGGGGAGGGGGAGATTGCTTTGATGATTATAATCACATCCCTATGAATCTCTCTTGGTGTAAGTTTTTTGTCCTAAATTACAAATGACTCCCCTGTGTTATATGCTGCCACGTGAAGTCTATTTCGTTTTATTTTTGTACACTCTATTGTATTTAATAAAAAACTTCTTGTGAGCCAGAATTAGGAAGTGGCTGTTTATAGCTGTGTTTTATGGAAATCACAGTTAAGGATTAGAAACAGAAGTAAAATTGGTCACATCTGTATCAAGTAACACAAGCCAAAAAATGGAGTCAAGCCTTTAGGATAACCTTTTTTTTTCATTTTAATGCATATTAACTTTAAAATAAATGTCATTTAATTTTAATTTCATCTTTCTTTTCCATGTCCTTAATTAGCACCTACCCACCTTGGCTACACCAAAATGTGTTTTTATTTCTAGTTGTGGAACATCTTAGAATGAGTTTCAGTAAACTTCTCATTGTGACCTCAATCCAGAGCTGAGATATGGAATATGATCTTAGATCAGAGGCATTGAGTCACAGTGTGAGAAGGGATCTCAGAGTTCAAGTAGCCAACCCCCTACCTAAAGGATGAACCTGCTCTACACTGATGAGCTCGTCTTTATTGGAAATATAACTTTAACCTAGCAACTTTTTAAGAAACATTAAGTACTGATAACACTTTTCCTGACCTGTCATACTAAAAGTCATGTCCTAATGAGTCCAAGAATGCAGAGTGTTTATATGGGCCACATACTCAGGGTTTCCTGGGGAAGTCATTTAGTCATCTTCTTCCTTTTAAAAAACAAATAAAGTTTTATGTTTCCTCATTGCCAAATGGTTACTTCTCTCTCCTCTTCCCAACCCTCTGCCAAAGTTAGCTTCTTCCCAGGGACATCCATTGGTGATTAGGGAACCTTGTTTTCACTAGCTAAACCATTTTCTCCCCTAGAGTCCAGAAGGACTCAATCCCCTTAATAAAAGGATTTGTTCTGTAAAACTTGGACTCAGTCAAAAGGCTGCACCCGAGGACCTAGAAGGCCACATGTGGCCTCGAGGCTGCATTTTCCTCACCCCTGTGGCTTGGACCAATGGGAATCTAATGAAGCACAGTCATATAAATTGGCACAATAGAAAAACATTATCTAGATGACACCCATGACGATTAAGTTAGTGGGTTAATGGGGCCAAAGTTTCCAGCTTGATCTCAGTAATAATCAGTTCATTTTTAACAGCTAAAAATATTTTCTACAGCCACAGATGTATTCTTATTCCTAGTTACTACCTTTTAAATAGAGGCACTTAGAATTGGGTGAAAAAGTGAGGGTACTTTGTCATTGTTCCTACTCAAACTTGAATCACTATTACATTGATAATGGGTCACTGGTATCATCTTTACATAAACTACTTGATGTACATAACAAAAATTGTGTCTTTAGTTATCTGAATGTGCAGGGCTACCTCTCTGATAGGGGTTTTTCTTCATTGTCTCCCAGAAACCTCCACCAAATTCCTCTTCTGATACTTTATGTGTGGAGGTGACAACAGAAGCTCAAAAACTAGACCAGCAGAGGGAAAACTTTGACAGGTTTTGCCATACCAGAAAGGCTTCAAAGACAGCCCCCATGAAAGAGTAAGTCTGTTGTCCAAGGTTAAGTATGGAGGGACTCATCACTAGTTAGTTGGCATAAAACTGATGAATTCTTTGGTTGTGGCAACCATCCTGCCAACATGGCTCTCTAGACAGAATATAGATAGCATTTCTGCTGAAGGAGACTCCCTTTTGGGAAAATCTAATTATATTTCATTTTCACATGGAGTTCTTCATTGATGTGGAACAAAAGTAGGTATACAATGGGTCAGCTGGGTTTTCACTTTAACTCTGTGTGTGTGTGTGTGTGTGTGTGTGTGTGTGTGTGATAGGAGGAGGCAATTGGGGGAGGTGGCATTTGATAAAAGAAAAATTTGTGAACCAACTAAAGCCAATCACAACAAGACTTTCTATATCACACAGTGAGATGGATTTGAAATGAGTTGTAGGAAGTCAAAACTCATTCTATGCCCATGTTCTCTGTCCTGTAAGAGCCTTAACTCTGAGAACTGATTTACTTTCAAATAGAGCAGATTTCCCACACTGGTTGACTGGGCAGTCCAAATGGGTTGACTGAAGACCTGTACCTTCTATAGTAGCTCTGTAATAGCTCTGTGTCTTACTAGCATTTTAATCCTTAAGATGTAAGGCAGTAGTGTAGCAGATCCTTTCAGCTCACCATGGGAAATTCCAATGAGGAATAAAGATGGGACTGAAGGGATTGTTGGCAGCTCCTGGCCATGTGCCTGGAAAGCAAGCCTGGCCCTCTAACTCATTTCCCACTGCTCATGGATTGTCAGCACTCTGTCCAATCGGTCATGAGCATTTGGCTGAATGCTAGAAGAAGTTTAAGAGACCATGATATGGAATAGGAGTTCAGTGCTCTACTCCACTTATGTAGCTATTTAGGGCCACCTATCCAGGGCAATATACAATAACCAAACGATCATCCCCTTTCATACTACCCCTTCCTCCTTCCTCCCTCTCCCAAAAGTAAAGGATTAGTATAGATAAAGAGTACATACAAAATAACAGTTTTGTACGTTTGAGCTTTTCTATTTCCTTTGTATTTGACCCTTATGGGAATCTGTGTGCATGGGGGAATATGGAATATTTTTGCTTAAGGCTCATCTAGCGAAAATAGTCATTGAAAGTGGTGATGTTTAGCAAGAGAAGGAGGAAGAATGGGTTAATGAAGATAAAATATGACATTTGTAGATGGCTGTGTACTTGGCAAAGTGCTTCCACAAACCTTGTTTCATTAAGAGGGAGAAAGAAATGTGGGTGGTAACAAAGGACATTTGCAGTTTGAATACAATTTTATGGATGTGATAATTAAAGAAATGTTTTCAAGACTGCAATATACACTGACTAAAAGTTCTCAACCTGCTTTTAAAGATGAGAAACTTACTTGAGTGTTCAAGCTAGGATCTTTTTTTAATGCAATAAATCATTAGAAATATGTTATTCAATCTATTAATGGAGATTTTTTTCTCAGTTCCCTATATTAACTTTTACTTGTCATGTTTAATAGGTACCTTATAGAGAGCTATCTTATTTTTAGTAACTTGGAATATGAAGTGTAATTCATATATGCAATACATCAGCTAAGGGCTAAAACATTCAAGTGTAAACCAAAAAATTCAATCAATCAGCCCAATACATATATTGTCTACTCCATCCAAAACACAGAGAGATTAGATTATTTGGAAAGGTTCATATTTTTGGTATTCTATAAGCCTACTCAAGGAATTAGTTAAAGAAATGTCACTCAAGAGATGACATACCTTCTTTTGTAGGCACGGAGTTGCATCCCATAGTCAACATCCAAACTGTTTAATGTTAAATTAGGATTGCTGGATCACTACATTAATTGACTGGATAACGTAATTTCTGAGCAACTAGATGGCACAATGAGTAGAGTGCTGGACCTGGAGTCAGGAAGCCTCATCTCCCTGAGTTCAAATCTTACTTGACTTACTTACTAGATGGTGTGACTCTGGGCAAGTCACTTAACTCTGTTTGCCTCAGTTTCTTCATCTGCAAAATGGGCTTGAGAAGGAAATGGCAAACCACTCTAGTATCTTTGCCAAGAAAACCCCAAATGGAGTCACAAAGAGTCAGACATAACTGAAACAAACGAACAACAACAACGTTTTTCCAGCAAGTCAGTAGCTATTATTCACTAACTGGCTAACGTGAATGCTAACTGGCTAATGTTTTTTTTAATGCAGCTTCCTTCCTCCCAGCTCTGACCAGTTGGGTTCTTAGATGGCCATTTTGGTTAATATTCATCGGTTACTGCCCACATGATGCAGGCCCACACCAACTAAAATGGAGCCAAAGAACAAGAATCATTAAACTTGTGTCTAGGATGGGAATGATAAATTAATACTTCAAAACCTAATAGATATACAACTCCTATTGAATGCATAAGGCAGCATAAATGCATTTTGTGAGCTACAGAGCTATATGGTCTTACCAAATGATGAAAAGAAATGCCACAAATTAAAGGAACAAGCTAGATGTTAGTGGTACCTTTGTGACAGACAGTTCCTTGGATTTAGACTCAAAGAGGTGCTCCAGTTTGGAAGTATCCACTTTAATGGGTTCCAGTTTCGACCACAGGAATTCTCTGCAGCGTTTGTTTTTACACTGCCACTCAAATGGCCGCACCTCATTCCAAAAGAGACGGATGGTTTTCTTCTTCTTTGTGAATGCTGGCTGACCCCTAGGAACCTGGGGCCACCCTAAACCCTGAGGAGTGCCAAACACTGGGGGAGGAGCCAATAAATTAGCAGGGGCTGGAGTTGGAGATGAGCAATCAAAAAGAGGGGGAGGGGGAGGTGGAGGCAAACACAGAAAGGAAGGTGGAGGTGGAGGAGGAGGAATGAGCGAGTCCCTAGGACCCCAATCCATGTCCAAAACGTCTATATCATCCTCATCTCCCAAGTCTGTGAAGTCCATCTCTTTGATTTTCAGCTCCCTAGGATTTGCCATGAGCTGATCCCAAATGTAGTCTGATTCCTTCTTTGGTTGTGCTTGTGTCTTATCAGAGACCTGTTCACCAATTCCCATCTCTGATGAGGCTGAGTCTTTTGTGAGCTCACCACTGTTGAACTTCTCAGCAAAGGCTTTCACACTGCCCTGGTTATCCAAATTTTCAATCTCCATCTTTCTGACGTTCTCATCTTTAGCCTGTGTGTTGGCCTGGAGAACAGAGATCCTACTGGCTACGCAAGTGATGGACTCCTCATCTTCTTCTGTCCTCTTCCTCTCCTCCACCTTCTCCGGCTCTTTCTCCTCTTCATCCTTAGGTTTTTTATTATGGGCATACAACATGTCCAGCATAAACCGCTTGTTGTTGAGAATGTTGCTACACTGCTCATTTACACCAGCATCCTGAATGGTCTGTGACCATAGACCTGAAATTATACAAGCATAATTAATGAAAAAGTAGAAAAAGCATAATTAATGAAAAAAACCTTTGGAAAGAGGGGACCCACATCAACAAGAGCAGATAGTAACGGACACGAAAGAGGCTGATGACATTTTGGCAGGGTACACATTTGGCACATCAACACCTGCATGTATATCCAGATTCCAGATGGTTCTCTCTTGGAATCATGATGCTTCTAGATAACTGTTTCTCTACTGGGCATGTGATAAATCTCCTCTCTGTCTCCCAACAACCTATGACCCGATTCCCTCTGCCAGTCACACATTCATGAAGATGAATCGGTTTTGAGGACCTCTGTCTCTAAAGAAGGCAATTCCTTCCAATTTTCCTTGAATGGCCATGGCTGGTGGATCCCTGCTTTGAGTCTCCCATTTCTCTTCTTTAATGATAACACATCTTCTATTTCTTTTCTTCTGTTCTCTACAGAGTTAGCCTCAGAGTTCAGAGATTTTTAAAGTTAAAATCATAGTCCCTGCTGTTGACTAGGGATAGGGTCCTTGGGTACCCCCAGTGAATCAAGATCTCCCTGGCCAATTTCTATGGGATATCTCTTCTCTCTTAGTAGAACAGAGAAATCATGGATGGCTCAAGAGCAGGGATGGGGATCTTGTGGCCTCGAGGCCACATGTGGCCTTTTGATGGAATCCAAACTTCACAGAACAAATCCCCTTAATAAAAGGATTTGTTCTATAAAACTTGGACTCAGTCAAAAGGCCACACCCAAGGACCTAGAAGGCCACCTGTGATCCCAAGGCCACAGGTTCCCCATCCCTGCTGTAGACATTTCCACTTTGTCACCAGCATGCAAAGACCATAGCCAAAGGAATTTATCTTATTGTTCTTTGATTCAAACTTCTGAAGCATTTAATTCAAAAAGTCATACTCTAACCCACCCAAGAAGAATCAAGGTCTTCAGTGCTGATAGATTTTTAAAAGTATACTTTTCCTAATCCATGTTCTGAGAACCCCTATTCAGTTTCACAAATTAAATAAACATAAGAAACAAACATTATTAAGAGATGAGCAGCCTATTTGAAATGGCATGGGAACTAAATCAAAATGAACCTTGTCATGGCTCTGAACAGCTCTCTTGTGCCTCTATCACGTTGGCAATGTTTGTATTTTCTCACATGGGTAAGAAGAACTAATAGTGCAATGTTTTAAACTCCTGTTTTCTCTGCTTACTTTTCTACCACTGTCATGAGATTTATATTACACAAAACTCCAGAGAAGAACCAATATGAATGTAAGAGCAAAAGAAGAAATCATAAAGTAAGAAAAACAAAGATGAGTTTCTTTCAAGCCTTATAATTCTCTCCCCCGCCCTTTAAACTGACATATAATCACTGGAAACACAGATCTGCTAAGGGCAACTGGATTTTCTTTGAGTTCCTCTTATGGGTTTAGAATCACATGGAAGGTGTCTGTAGGCACTGAATGGCAGGACTGCCAGAGCCAACTATCCCGATTCACTCTGGCTTGTTTGGATAAGCAGCAGGACTTCTCAAAGCCCAGTAATAATGGACTGCAGTAAAGCAGGTGGCATTCAATTATACTATAAAAGTATAGGCAGAATCACAGCTTGTGAGTAATTAGTAGCATTTGTCGATCTCCTGTTCTTGCTAAGAAGGCACTCATCTGTGATTGATAGCTGAGACTCCACTTTGAAAAAGTTATCCATATTTGGAAGAATGTTGGATAATCTGACCTGCATGAGTTCATTGGCTTACTTTACTAATCCAACTAGTTGATATATTTCAGGACTGCTAAACGGGGTAATGATGACTAACTGTTAAAGCACAACAAACAAAACATGATGCAGGCAACATGAAGAAAACTTGGATCCAGAGCGTATGTGCCTGCAACCCTGTACACGTCATCTGAGCAAGCAGCGGAGAGACTCTAGCTAACCTGACTCGGAATAAAACTCAGCTTAGTGTTAGCATGCTCTCATACGTTGCACTAACTCTACTGCAGACTCCTGCAGGTCCATAAATAAAAGACTGGAGTAAACATCCCCAAGATGCAAATGTATCACATATTTCTCCCTTGTCACTCTGCCGTGGCTGCCAAGAATATGGGCAATAAATCCTGATACTGCTTTTTGATCAGGCAAATATTAGCTGAAAATGGAAATCTTAATTAGTCGGCCTGATTGTTAATTGACACCATTTATGTAGCCTTTCTCATTTATGCAAAAACAAGGTAATTCTGGAACTAAAGAGCTGCTGTCACAGGAGTCTGCTGAATGATCCTCACGAGAGCCTTTCTGAGGCCACCAGGCCCTAAAGAATCCAGCTTTAATGAATTTATATATCTTCTGGTAGAGGACATTTTTAAAAAATATTTCAAGGATTTGTGACTTCACCAGCAGCGGCCCTCCCTTGTCAGTGCAAACTGAAACCCATCTTTAGGACATTAGGAGACAGTGTTTGCGAGTTTGGGGGCACACATCAATGCCTGCTGGCCACTTCTCTGGAGATGAGCCTTTCTCTAAGCTCCATAAGACTGTTTCTTGGAGCTCAGGCTTGCAGTTTGCTGCTCAGCCCACACTGAGGGCAAATTAGCCTAAACTATGCAATTTAATCAGCTGATCACATGGCATGTGACCCCCAAATCAGTTTACTTTGAAAGAGTAATAATAGGCAACTCTAAAAAAGACTATCACTATATACATCAGGAATTTAACATCCTTTAAATACTAAAAGGAGAGCAAAGAGCTCTGTTTATGAGTTAATAAGTGACACCACGCTCACCATTACAGGAAGTTTTTACAGGATTTGCACATTGTTTCTAACCTTATACTTAGAAATCTAAATGTGGCATATTCTTGTAAATCCCATGATAAAAACTTCAATATTTTTTAAAGATCAAATCCATACTTCGCATATGCTATTTTTCACTTTGTGCAAAAATTCTTCTCCCAGCAGTGGAAAGCGTTAGATTATGTTGATCCCAAAGGGAGTAACTCCAAAATTAAAATAGTGCAGTCCAAATGAGGGAAATGGCCTCAATCAAATCTTAAGGAATTCAGCATGCAATATAATATAAAGGGCATGAGGTATGACATTAGAAGATCTGGGTTTGGATTCTGCCTCTTCTACTGACAATATACATGACCCTGGGCAAATCACTTAACCTCAGTTTCCTCATTTGTAAAATGGAAATAATAATGTTCATGCTATTTCTTTCCCAAGATTGTTAAGGGGATCAAATGAGATTCCATATGTAAAGTACTTTATAACACTAGAGCACCATATTGAGTTATGATCAACCATTGTTTTTCCCATCAGAACACTGACCACAACAGTTCAGCTTTGTGACTCAAATACTGCAGTGGATTGCAGTCTTGTCAATGTGAGGACTCCTGTTGATTCAGACCAGGCCTGCCCAGCCCGTGTGACCTGTCTATGTACTCCCATAAATGCATCAAAGGGGTGCACCCAAAGTGCTGTGAGCCTTTCTTGCCTTCTCTTGACCTTGTAAGGATACCAGTTTATCTCTCACTCTCGACAACCAATCTTTTTTTTGGGGGGAAAGGGTGAATCAGACCTGTGATTTCATTGGTTATAGGAACTAGCAGTGAGGACACTCCCTCTACCAATGCAGACTGGCACCTGCTCTGTACCCAACAGTCAGAGGGTGCTTCCTTGGATACTGAGAGGAGAAATGACTTATCATGGGTTACAAAGCCAGACTATATCAGAGGTAAGACTAGAATCCAGAGCTTCCTCAATCTCAGCCAGAAGTCTGTTCACTACGTAACGCTGCCTCTCAATTGTTTGTTACCCTAGGAAAAAGACAAATTAAGGATTTTGAGGAAAATATTAAATTTCACAGCACAATGTAATCCAACCCATGCCAGCATTGTGTTATGATATTATAATACTTTCTATCTATCAATCAGCATTTGCTAAGTACTTACTATGTGCCAGCTACTATGAAGATACTAGGGACACAAAGACAAAAATTAAACTATAAAATCCTGAATTTGCTGGTAACAAACAACTGATTACATAGCTCTTAACTTAATGTACCCTGGAAAGAAAAATTTCTTATTGTCTCACAAAGAAAGGGAACGTTGTAAGAAAATAGCTTCTCTTACAATATATTTTAAAGATTATCGCAATATAACAAACCAGCCTGGTGCAGTATGCCTCCCACCCTCCCCCCTTCCTTTCTTCTTTCCTTACCTCTCTCCCTCCTTTTCTTCTTTCTTTCTTTCTCTCCTATCCTTGCTTCCTTCCTTCCTCCCTTCCTTCCTTCCTTCCTTCCTTCCTCTCTCTCTTTTTTCTCTTTCCTTTCTTTCTTCCCTTTTCTATATTCAAATCTGTGATTGCCTGGGTGTGGGGAATTCCCACTGAAGAAGCCCTTTCTTACAGACACACCTGGGGTATTGAGTAGTTAAGTGACTTGCCCAAGGTTACATTATGTGTGAGAGGTGGGCTCAGACATTTTTGACTTTAAAGGAATATCCACAATGCAACACTACTTTTGAAAAAAAACAACAACAGAATTTTAGAGATTATAGTAAAATCAATAGTCAATGAATTATCACACTTATTTCTCAAGAGAAACCACCCTATTATTTAATTATCAACAAGTTCAAAAGAATTCCTGAATCCAGCTCTATGGTAAAGTCTACTACCATACACTACAGAAGGATAAAGAGCTACAGTTCCTCTGGGCCTCTTACCTCTGTATACCACCATAGCCTCAGCATGGTGTAGTGGACAGGGTTCTGGACTTAGAGACAGAAAGGCCTAGGTTCACATCCTGCCTTAGATACTTATTAGCTATGTGACCCTATACAAGGCATTTAACCTCTCTGTGCCTCAGTTTCCTCATTGGGGGTTGGACCTGATGACCTTTATGATCCATTTCAGCTTTAAATTTATGACTCCTCAAGGGCACTCTGTGTATTATTCTATGGCCAGTCGAGTGGTTCACTTCTCTCTCCCACCCCCAATTTTCCTTAGAATTTGTTTGCATGATTGAATAAAGGACTTTACCAGCTTCATTATCACTGGTTAACTTGCCCTCTTTCTCTTCTCTCTCTAAAGTGCTGCTTGTGGAGGAAATGCTGGAGGCTGAGCAGTTGTCTTTTTCATTCACTTCTTCATTCTGCCTTTCCTTCTCACTGAGTATTGCACTTTCTTCTGGTCCTTGGGTCCCCTCACTTTTTGGTGCCCCTTGCCGACATAACGCTTCCTGACGTGGCACATCCGCCCTCTGCTCCACTCCAGCCTCGGCTTTGTGTTCTGCTTCCCCTCTTTCTGTCTCAGTCTCGGCTTCAGGGTCAGGGTCACTTGCACTCACTGGTGGAGACAACAATGGAGAAAATATTCACTTAACAGTCATTTCTCGAAGGTGTCAAGTGAGAGTCGGAAACTTAGGGGAGTGGGGTTATCCCCCCTCTTTCCATTCTTTTTTTTTCTTCCTAAGGAAAGAAAAATATCCATGGCAAATGCATAGCCTCACAAATAAGATGCTGATGGATGCTGGATGAAATTGAGAGCTAGCTGAACCAGTCCGTTATCCTTTGCTTCAACTGTTCCCACACTGGGACCCTGTCCATATTTTCAAAACATATTTAGAAATTTGACTCTGGGGTTCTCAAAACCATTTATAAGACTATCAAAAATGGAGGCCGGATGCTTATCTTCTAGTAAAATGGAGACCTCCATATCCGGCCTGATTTCCTGGGCTATATAAAAACTAAATAGGTTACGTCATGCCTGTCTCCCTGGGTGGAACTTATCATGTGGATCAGTTCAACTTTCTGGGCCTCCTAATTAAGTCCGAAGAATTGGGGGAAAAAATCTGATGCAATCCCTGCCGATGCCAGAAATATGTACCTAGGTATAAAGCCAGAAGAAGATAAGGTCACTGATTAGAAGGGACAAACTGTCCCCAAACTTTTCACATGTAGAGTCAGTATATGAAGGATGTGTTTTTTTTTTTCCCACTGACAAAGTCACAAGGACATGCAGACAATGGGAGTGAGACTCTCATAAGGGTACATGGAAGTCACCAGCAGCCTATGTGTTGGAGGAGGCCATGGACATGTCTCCCCAAGAGAATGAAAGTTGCTTGAAGTCAGAATCTGTTTCCCTTTTGTATGCCCAGTACCTACACAGAGCAGGCACTTTAAAAATGCTTTTTGATTGATTAAGTTCCTGTTCAGTAAGGCCTGTCAGAACCTCTCCACCACTAATGACAAGTGAAGTTTTACTTTCAGTTTCTGAATGACTTAGAGAAATTCTTTTTCTCAAGGCTTACTTAGCAGATCCTCATAAGCTCTCCAAACTGTCCCTTGCTAGGAAGGCTGAATGTATGTACTTAGGGATGAACACTAGCTTGTGCACCAGTCCTTGAACAGCTTCTAAATGTGACCTGTTTTCCCAGTGGGGAATTTCTCAGGGTTCTACTGAGGCCTAAATGGATAATGGGATGAGGTACTGCTCCACCATTTCTCTCTCCCTTGCTTTGCTGGCTTTGGAAGGCTTAAAGAGGTGGTGCTTTGTTAAGATGTTCAGTGTGTGAATTTGATTTTGGAGGTTTTAGTCAAGTAATGCAGGGGCCATGAACAGAGTACAATATTCAGCGTGGAGATAGGCAGTCAAGGGTATTCTACTGCATCGTCATTATTAGAAAACTCATCTTGAGACTCTGAAGACCCAGGTTCAAATCCCAACTGTTACTCAGTAGTGGTATTTTGCACCACCTGAAAGTCACTTCATTTCTTAATTTCTTCATCTGTAAAATGAGCATAATTATATGTGCACTGCCTTCCCCACAGAGTTCTTGGGAGAGAAGCACTTTGTAGACTTTAAAGTAGTACATAAATACAGTCTGTTTTACGACCATGATAACCACTGACAAGTTCTTTGAGAAAGGAAAGTATAATAGGCCTAGCAGTAAGAAGCATCTCTTTTGATCCTCTCTTCTATTCAAAGACACGCTGAGAGGGAGAGGAGAGACTCAGAAATGAACCCAAACAGTCTACAACATGTTTCTTAGTTGTGTTAGTACTATGCAATTTTTGTCTCCAAAAGACAGAAATGAGTTATTAGGAGGAAAGACTGAAACAAAGGTGAAAAGAAAGCAGAAGTGTGCCTTTCAATTTAATTCCCTTTGGTGCTCAACAGACTTTTCCATGGTGATCCCTTTGGAAATCTGAAAAGAGTACTTAGCAAAGAGATACAAAGTCTATTAATTCTGTAAGTGGGGTCATGCCAGAGGGTAGAAAAATGGCTGTGTCAGACATTTGGTTGACAGAAAGCACATGTTTTTACATACATTTCCATCTTAATAGCCACATCAAAACCAAAGTGTGTTTCCAACAGCCTGGCATATGGCATCCGTTTCATTTTTGATTGACTGGCATATGGTGGGAATTGTTGGTGGCACACTCAGGCTCCTTCTACAAGCCTGAGCACTGACAGTAAAATCCAGTCAGTCACCTTCTGTGTTTCCAACTAAGCTTGGGTCTGCATGTGGGATTTCTACAGATTGGGAAAGTAATGAGAAAGTAGGATCTGGGATTTGGTGGTTTGAATGACCAGATTTCCCGTTTCAACCTTGACTGCATCAATTTACAGCAATGTTTGGTTATTTTTCAATGAAAGCAAAGAATTCAGCCACATTAAGATAAGCAAACTCATGTATTCTAGCATCCATATTGGCCAGTAAGACTAGAACTGATTAGGATGACAATAGAAATGCATGATCTGTAAAGGGAATTAGTGGAAACACCAATAATAAGCATTATGTATTCAATGTTTGGGCAGCTAGGTGACACAGTGGATAGGGTACTGGGCCTGAAGTCAGGAAGACTCATCTTCCTGAATTCAAATCTGGCCTCAGTCATTTACTAGCTGTGTGACCCTGGGCAAATCACTTAACCTTATTTGTCTCAGTTTCCTCATCTGTAAAATGAGTCAACACCCCTCTCCCTACTCCCCATGGAAAAGAGATTAGGCTTGTCTAAGAAGATAGAACTAAGAACGCTGCATGAAAATCACACACAGGCTTAGCACAATGCCTGGCACATTTTGTTGTTGTTGGGTCCTTTTTCAGTCGTGTTTGACTCTCCGTGACCCCATTTAGGGTTTTCTTGGCAAAGTGTCTTGAGACATTTTCCATTTCCTTCTCCAGCTCATTTTACAGATGAGGAAACTGAAGCACACAGGATTAAGTGACTTGCCCAGGATCACACAGCTAGTAAGTATCTGAGGCCAGATCTGAACTCAGGTCTTCTTGACTCCAGACCTGATGATCTACCCACTGAGCCACCTAACAGCCCAAATGGCACAGAGTAAGCACTTAATAAATATTGACTGATTGATTGACAAGCAGATTTTGTTTCAATATGTGACACTTCCTAACACTTAAGCTATTCAAAAAGTGAATGCAATGTCTTGGGAGGAGATTGTGAGCTCCTGATCACTGGAGGGGGTCTCCAAGTATAGGGTGGATAAATGCTGGGGATACTGTAGAGTAGATTCCTTCTCTGATCAGAAGTGGACTAGATCTGTGGTATCAAACCAAAATAGAAATGGGGGCCGCTAAGCTGTACATAAGGATCCCTGTGGGCTGTATGTTGACCTAGAAAACTAGGTATGCTTTTACATGTGTGTATATGTATATGTTGTATATATATACATATTTATTTATTAATACATCAACACACTAAAATCAGATACAAACTACATTTTAATTTGGTTCAGGCCGTACTCCAGAGTGCTGTGGGCATGTGTCTGACACCTCCGAACTAGATGACCTCTGAAGTCCTTTCCATCTCTCGGATTCTGAAAGACACATTGATTCGCTGCCTGGTAGGGTGCCTCTGACAAGCATTTTCAGATCTCATTTTCTTTCTCTCACTGTATCTGTTTCCCGGCAACTTGCCTGCCATCGGGCAGGTGAATGGAGAAGAAGCAACAGGAAGGGCCATTTCAATTCCCACCCAGGCAACAGAAAACAGATGCAGGAACAGCCAGCACTCAGTTACCAGGGGAGTAATGAGACAAGGCTAAAAACGCCCCTTGATTCCTGGGGAGACAGAAGAAAGGGAGACACTGAAGAAATTGACGCAGAGGCCTCCAAGGTGTTCACGATTTCTTTTCCTGAGGCAAACAATAAGACTACAGGGAAATGTGTAGTTGTCATTTAAAAAGGGAAGGGTTGCTTAGATACAGAAAAGGGATGAAACTATGTTTAAGCCTATAGGTCAAAACCCAGGGATGGATAACGATGGCAGAAAGGGGCGAGTGCTCCGGTGCCCTACAATTCCTCATTCTTCATAGGATCATAAATCTAGAGGTAGAAGGGACCTAAGCGGTCATCAAGCCCAACTTTCTCATGTTACAGACAAGGAAGCTGAAGTGAATTGATTAAAACCACACAGGTAACTTTTGTCAGAACCAGAAATCATGCCCAGATCTTCTGATTTTAAGCTCAATGCTCCTTCCACTGTGCCATACTCTCCCTCTTTTTTTTTTGGGGGGGGTGAGGCAATTGGGGTTAAGTAACTTGCCCAGAGTCACATGGCTAGTGAGTGCTATGTATCTGAAGTCACATTTGAACTCAGGCCCTCCCAACTCCAGGGCTAGTGCTCTATCCACTGTGCCACCTAGCTGCCCCTTCTCCCTCTTATTTTTAAATTGCTGGTTGTACACTCCTTTGCTTCCTCATCACTTTAACACTGAGTTTTAAATGACAATTTAAGTATAATTTTATTATGGACCATAAGCAAATAAGATATGCAAACACATTTTAAATCCCAAGTCACATAATGAAAAAAAAATGTGATACTGATATATTGACATGTCAATGGCATTCAGACTTTTATTAAATTGTCCAAGAAATTAGTGATACTTAGGTAACTGAAATTTCATTTGACAACAACAAATTTTATTCTGGGCATTAAAACCAGCTTCCTACTGTGCTTAATCATTAAGTTAATTAGTAAATAAATATTTATTTAGAACTTATTACTACTTTCTAAGTATAGAGTTAAGTGCTGGAGATACAAAGATATAAATGTAATAGCCCCTACAATCAAGAAACATAGTCTATTGGAGGAGACAACGTACAAAATATGTGGGAGAGATACGAGGTAAATTCCTTTTTGGAGGAAGCATTAGTAGTTGTGGGATTTGGCAAAGGCCTCCTGTAAAAAGTGGCATTTTAGCTAAGCTTTGAAGGAAACTAGAAATTCTAAAAGGCTGAGGTAAGGAGGAAAGGCATTTGGGGACAGCTTGTGCAAAGGTAGGGAGAGAGGACATGGGAAGGTTTACGTAATGAATAAAAGAAAGCAAATTGGACTGAAGAATATGCGGAGGAGAGTAATGTCTAATAAAACCGGAAAGGTGGTTGGAGTCAGTTTGTGAAGGGCTTTAAATCCCAGTTATTTAAAAACAAAATTGTGCTCTATGTATTATAGTTTATTATTTTATGTGCTATTTTAATATATTGGAGGGAGCCTCTTGTGATGGTGTTGCCCCAGGGATCCACCTGTTCTGAATCTGCCTGTAGCAGAAAATGAATCAGTAGGTATAATTTACAGGGAAGCTGAATTCAACTCAAAAATAAGAACAAACTTCCTAATAATTAGAGTTATCTCAAAACAGAATGATTTGCCTTGTCGTAGGGTTTCAGGTGGAGGCAGAACAATTAAGTGTCAGGGATATGGCAGTGGCACTTCATGGGAAATTGGACTAGATGATTTGAGGTCTCTTTCGAGGCCCCTCTACAACTCCCTCTGTATTGCACAGACCATCTTGTCATTTTGCTAGTGAAAGGAAGGAAAAGGGCTTGGGGTACCACTCTATATCTTGGCTAACTACAGAAGAAATATGGCAGGAAAAAAGGCAAACAAAACATTCTGTCGGAGGCAGTCAGCACCAAGGAATCCACACCAATGTTGAGGGATAGGTAAATACAAAAATAAGAAAGAACAGATAACCCCTCCCCCCAACTCTGAACAACTTGGGCTCCATAAAAGGGGTGCGGACTTTCTCAGAAAGGGTAGTTGTAGAAATCTTAAGGAAGATCCATCCCATCATACACAGATCACCACTAAAGTTGATGACCCACAGCATTAGCAGATGGGAACACTCTTTTTACTGGTCTCAGAAATAAGAAATGTGTCATAACGTTTGAAAACTCCCTACTTAGAACTAAATGGAAGTAAATACATATTAACCTAAAAATAAAATTGAAGTAAATACATATTTAATGCAATATAAAGTAAAAGAAGTAAAACAGAAGTAAATGTATATTAACTGAACAAATTGGTAGGTATATTTTCTTCCATGGGCATGTAAACAAGATGGGACAAAGAACAGACCAAGAACCATTAAACCAGCTGACTAGTTCCCTTCTGCTAATTCATATAAAAATAAATGACAGTCAGAAAGAACCTGGATTGTATCTCTAGACACTTTACAATTCTGGAAAGGAAAGTCAAGGATTTGGGAGCATAAGTCATATTGTCATCTGTTATCCTAGCTGAAGTTTGTTACTTATGAAGAGAAAGGAATAAATAGGAAAGTGAATGGCTGGCTACATAGATTGTATCAAAGAAAATGATTTGGTTTCTGGGACACAGCCCAGGACTCTAGAACAAAGGGTCCTTACAAGGGACACAGTGCTCTTCACAGAAACAGCAAACAATCTGTTTGGCAGGAGACTGGCCAATCTGACCAAGAAAGCTCCGAACTGAAATTCTACTGAGAAGAAGCAAAAGACTCAAACAAAACTGCCAATTTGGATAAAGTGGAAGATAACATTTATGAAATAGAAACAGCAGAATGGAGAGCTGCTCAGTAATTCTCAGGAGACAAATAATAGAGACTCAGATTGGGAATGACAGCAACAGATTTGGTTGGTTATGTAAAAATGCATGAAATAGAGGTAACTGGCTTGGTAGGATTGAGTTCTTGTCTGAAATGTGCCAACTGAAAGATATATTTTATTAAACAAAGTCACACACATAAACACACACACACAGAGGTGCGATAGAAATGGAGGAGAAAAAACACATATAAGGAAGGGATAAAGCTGAGAAGGACAGAGAGAACATCTGGGTTAGATTGAAAGGAGAGAGAAAATGAAGTTATTCTGAATATATGCTTTATCCAGATTGTTCTGCCAGGTGGAGAGCATAGAATTTTCAAGATGAAAGGGGCTTTCCAGGTCACTTAGACCAGAGATTATGGGTCACATGCTGCCTACAACAAAATAAATAAAAAATACAATATAACATAGATGTCGTATTTTAAAATTAAATTAATGTGCTATGTAATACCAAAGCCTGATTGAAGACATCCTTATGGGCCAGCTTCCCTAACAATTAATTAATTAAACTATTGTATAATTTTAATGAACAGACCATTGGACTTAGAGTCAGGAAAGACTTGGGTTCAAATCCTACCCTCAGCACTTACTTGTTGTATGACCATGGGCAAGGCATTTAACCTCTGTGAAACTTGGTTTCTTGATTTCCAAAAGAGGAACAATAACATCTGTAGCATCTACCAGGGATTATTGTGAGTGAAATGAGATAATGCCAAGGATTTAAGAAACTTTTTAAAGTTTAAAGACTTACGTGAATATGAGCTGTTATTATTGATATTATTATTTTTTATTACTACTGATTTCTTTAATGAGGTGTTTGTAAGGTCATAGGGCTTGATGCAATTAGTACAATGCCACATGCAAATATGGGGAGCATTCCGACACCCCGGCCCTCAAAAGATTTTTCCTTTATTTGGATTCTCCAAATAGCATTTTCAGACACTCTGGAAAAAATCTTTTGTAAAAATGTCTTTCTATTTGACAGATTGCTTGATATCAAATACTTAGGAGATAGCAGGAAAAAGTTAAATTTGTAGGTTCATTTCTCAGAGTCTTGTACAACTTGAATATAGAAATAGAACATGTCTAATAAATAACATAATGTCCAGCATCTAGCCAAGAGTCTTACAACTCAGACACTCTAGAATACTATTATGCAGGAAGGTACCACAGTGGATAGAGTGCTGGACTGATCAGGAAGACCTCAGTTTGAATCCTACTTCTCTCAGACACTAACTAGCTATGTGACTCTGCCCAAGTCACAACCTCTCTCTGCCTCAGTTTCCTCATTAGTAAAAAATGAGCATCATAATATCTTACCTCACAGAATTGTTGTAAGGATCAAATGAGATAAAATGTGTAAAGTGCTTTGCAAACCTGGAAGAGCTATAGAAATGCTGGTCAATAGGGACAGGTAGGTGGCACAGTGGATACAGCACCAGCCCTGGAGTCAGGAGAACCTGAGTTTAAATCGGGTCTCAGACACATGATACCCACTAGCTGTGTGACCCTGGGCAAGTCACTTAACCCTGATTGCCTCACCAATAAAAAAATGCTAGTCATTATTATCCAGTTTTCTAGATTATTCAGTGGGAGAAAATACACGGTCAAACTTATTAGTCACTACAACTTGTTAATAACAAGTGGTATCCCAGGAGATAAAATTGGCAGGAACTACAAGTAAATATCTCACCAAGAAGCAAATGTTATTGACTGCTTTATGATCTGGCCTTCGTTGTTTAGCTCTAGAGATAGACAACTTAGCGGTATCAAATGTTTTCATTTCCTCCTTCAAGTTATTTTGACTCTTGGTGTTATTGAGCTTGAGTTTCACCAGATACACAGTTGGAATGGTTAAGACATTAATGACTAAGGGCTTCCCCTACTAGTTTTGCCATAACATACTTAGCACTTGAAATTATCAATAGAAAACATAAATCTATTCTGAGGAGTCTGGAAGAATGGAATATCTCTGAGATAAAGGAGGATCTGGGAAATTTTAGACCAGAATAGAAGACATTCAGCTTATCCTGAGAGGCAGCATTGTATCGGTGACTGAGCTCTTGCTTTGAGTTAGCAGACTTGGGTTTGGATTCAGCTCAGACACTTATTAGCTCTGTGACCATAGGAATAATCAATTAACTCCTCAGTGCCTCTTTATCTGATCCCTCCTCACCTCATCCTGCAAATGACTTTGTACATATTTTGTAGTGATTTATCTACACACATGTAGTTTTCATTCAATGAACTATAAGCCTGATAAATGTTTGTTCAATGAGAACAAATCTGTAAAAAGGCAATACTAATATTTGAACCCCACAGGGCTGTGAAAACAACATTCTTTTTTTTCCCAGTTTTTTTTTTTTTGAGGACAGCATTTTTTACCGACCTTAAATAACTCTATAGGTAAACAGTAATTCTTATTTTTTCCAATGAAAAGCAGCTGTGTGATGGATAGTTTTGATGCATGCATAATTTCCTACTTCATGGTTCTCATAGCACAATGTTTTCTCCCCAAACTGCTATTCTGATCACATGGGACAATAGGGTTCTTTGGAATCTAATTGATGAAATATGAGAGTAAGGTTTAGGTGTAGGGACAATGTTTACTATGGATTTGGGATATTGTTGGACATAGTATATCTTCGGGAAGAAAGAGATTATAAAAGCATAAATCTTTATGGATAATGGAAAAAAGTGATTTAATAGAGCTGTAGAATCTGAGAATTGGAAGGGACCTCAGAAAGATCCAGTTTAACTCATACTGACCAGGAGTGCCATCTGCAACCAACCAACAAGTGGTTAACCAGCCCATACTTGCTGACCCCTAGTGATAGGGAATTTACTACTTCCTGAGGCAGCCCTCTTCACTTGTCGATCAGCTCAAATTACTCACAAGTTATACCTTATGCTGAGCCTGTCTCCCTACATTTCTATTCAGTGCTTCTCATTTTGTCCCCTGGGTCTACTTGAAATAATATGTCACAGTGGAAAAAATCAATATATCTAGAGTCAGAGGCTCTGGGTTTAAATTTTGGCTCTGACATTTACTACTTGTGTGACCTTGGGAAGTCACCTAAATTTTCTGGGCCTCAGTTTCTATACCTATAAAATGTGGGGAATCAGACTATATAAAATTTAATGTCCCTTCCAGCTTCAAATAAATCAACCAATAAATATTTATTAAGTTTTCACTTCATGCAGCACTACGGATACAAAAAAAAGCCAAAAATAGTGTCTGTCCTCATGAAACTTAACATTCTAATGGGGGAGACAACATGTAAATAATTAGGTACCCAAAAGATACCTACAGAGTAGATGGAACATAATGTTAAAAAAGACACTGGCTTCTGGGTAGGGCTGAAAAAGGCCTTCTGAAGAAGGTGGCATTTGAGCTGAATCTTGAAGGAAGCCAGTAAAGCTAGGAGGTAGAGGTGAGGCACTCCAGGTAGGCAGTGCAGGGCACAAGGCCAAGAGACGCAACACTGCATACTAGGGAGAGCAAAGAGACCTCTGTGGTTGGACTTCAGAGTGTGTGGAGGGGAGTAATGAGTATGAAAGACTGGAAGGGTAGGAAGGTCAGGCTGAGAAGAATTTTAAATGAAAAATAAAAGATATATGATCGTAGAAGAAGAGAGTCATTGGATCTTACTGTGTAGGTGGTAACATGGTTAGACATAGGCTTTAGGAAAAGTACTTTGGCAGCTGTGCGGAGGACAGACTGGAGTGAGGGGAGACGATGGAGTAAGACCAATTAGGAAGTATTGTAATAGTCAAAAAGAGGGAAGATAAGGCCTGAATGAGAGTTGTATCTATGTAAGTAGAGAGAAGGAGAGATGTAGAAGGAGAAATGACAAGATTTGGCTGCAAATCAGATGTATAGGATGAGTTAGACTCAGCAATTAAGCATGATACCAAGGTTGCAAACCTGGATGACTGAGAAGATGGTGGTATCCTCAACAGTAATAGAGAAGTCTGGGGAAGGGGAGGGTTTGGGGAGAAAGATAATGATTTCTGTTTTGGATGTTTTGAATTTGAAATACCTAAGAGACATCTGGCTTGAGATGTCTAAAAGGCAGTTGGCATTATAAGACTGGAGGTCAGGAGAGAAGTTACAAATAGATATAAATATCAAGGAATAATCTGCACAGAGATGCTAAAACTCCATGGGAGCTAATGAGATCAAGTGAAATATTTTAGAAAAGATAAGTAGGATAGAGCCTTGGGGCATATCCATACAAGATAGTAGAATGATGTGGATGAAAAGCCAGCAAAAAAGAAGGAGAAGGAATGGTCAGTTAGGAGGAGAACCAAGCAGTGGCACAAAAGCTCAGAAAGGAGAGAGAATCTGGGAAGGAACGGTGATCAACCGAGCCAAAAACTGCAGAGAGGTCAAGAAGGATAGGGATTGAGAGAAGTCCACCATATTTGTCACTGAAGAGATTACTGGCAAATAAGAGATCAGGCAAGTAGAGAGTGCAGTGGAAAGAACATTAGGAAGACCTGAATTCAAATCCTGCCTTAGATACTTACTATATATGTGACCCTAGGCAAATCATTTAACTCTCAACCTCAGTTTTCTTATCTATTAAATGGGGATGTGAATATCTTTTTTTTTTTTGGCTAGGCAATGGGGTTAAGTGACTTGCCCAGGGTCACACAGCTAGTAAGTGTTATGTGTCTGAGGCTAGATTTGAACTCAGGTCTTCCTGAATCCAGGGCCGGTGCTCTATCCACTGCGCCACCTAGCTGACCCGGGGATGGAAATATCTTCTACCTCCCAAGGTTGTTATGAATATCAAATAAGATTTTATTTCTGTATAAAACACACACAAATGCTCATATACATACACATATATGTCTAAATATACACATACATGCACATATGTGAGTGTGTATATATACATACATATGTATACACATACATATATACATAAATGTGTATGTATATGTGTGGATAGACCTATATACATATAGCGCTTTGCAAACCTTAAAGCATTATAAAGATGTTAGCTTTATTATTATGATTATTATTATTATTATTTGCAGCAGCAGTAGTAGCAGTAACTTTGGAGAGCAGTTTCAGTTAAATGATATGGTCAGAAGCCAGAAAGAGCGAGAAAGGGAGGAAGCAAAAGCACCTAGTATAAATGGCTTTTTCAGAGAATTCAGCTGAGAAGAGGAAGAAAAATACAGGAAAAAGTTAAATTTCACATAGTTTTTATGTGTATTTTAGAGATACTTTGTCAGAAGAGACTCTTTAAGATACCATTTTGTTCTACCAAATCAAAAGCTTTCAATAGTCAACAATTAAACATAGTGGGATCTTGCATTTTCTGTATCAGAAAAGATGTGGTCTAGTATATAATATCACTTGTAAAAAGCTTGCCTTTTTGTGGCAGGTAGGTGCCGCAGTGGATAAAGCACTGGCCCTGAAGTCAGGAGGACCTGAGTTCAAATCCAACCTCAGACACTTGATACTTACTAGCTGTGTGACCCTGGGCAAGTCACTTAACCCTGTTGCCTGCAAAAAAAAAAAAAGTTTGCCTTTTCCCTTCTTAGAGCATCACAAGGAAATCCTCAATGCATGAGTATATTATTCTTTAAATTTTTGGAGCAACAGGAGAGCAGACATATTGGTCTCTACTTGTTTTTTCCCTCATTCACCTTTTGATTGTTTGTTTGTTGTTGTTGTTAATAGTCAGATTTATTCTGTGACTTTAGTATCCAGATCCTATGTAAATTGATTCCTCAACGTCCTCATATTTATCTCACCTGTGGCATGGATCTCCTCCATGTCAATTTGGTCTTCATTCAGCTGCATTTTTTTTCCTGTTTTTTTATTCTTTCATGCCAGTTCTACCTCTTCAATAAACATTTTCTGAATTGTGATACTGGCTTCCAAATGTAGTGACTCCATTGTCCTTGATGAAGAAAAATCTGATATAAACATCCAGCAGATATTTTCTATCTTTCTGCTGTTCATTGCTCCTTCAAGTTTTATCTTTTAATGCCTTTGTGATGGCTTAACTTTGTTGAAGCTCTTGCCATGCTTTCTTTAAACTGATTATATCTTCCATTTATCTCTGTTTTCTGAGATGATACTGCTCATAATCCTTTGCAATCATTTCCCAAAAGATTTTGTAGATAAATTTCTATTCAAAACTGATGTTATCCTTAGCTGCCACATCTCTCTATTTGACAAGTAATTGAAGTCATTACAGAATAAGGTGCTGTTAGACTACTAGGTCAATCTCCTGTATAAAATTATTATAACCTGTGTCTATGTCCTTTTCTCATCCACATATCTCATTTCTTTCTATCAATAACTTGAATACATAATTAGCTAGATTGGATTTTTAATTATGTATCATATTTTTTCTCGTGTTTATTCTTTCTTTTTAGCTATGTATAAATTTTGATATTTGCTCTAACAAATCAGAGATGTAACTATACACAGATAGCTGATTCAGGAATGACTCCCATATCAATAACGAATCATGAGTTATTTTCTATCTGTTAAACTATAATTGATTCTTCTTTTTTTGAGTAAGGACATTTAATGATCACTATGAGAAGTATCTCCTAATTCATTCCTCAAAGTATTCTCATTCTCAAATGTATTTTTTTCCACTATCCTCACCTTTTTCCAATTTTGCACTGAAATAATTGAATATCAAAGTATATATTGATTAATCAGAAGGATCTATGGAATTCTTTGTAGAATTTCTTGACTTGTCCATCTTCCACAACAGATGTTGGTCCATATGCTACAATTACTTCCATGGTGGGTTTTGTTCAAATACTTACCATGAGCCCTAAAATACAACATGATCAAAATAGTCCCTGAAATGATGTTTCCTATTGCACTGTAAATCTAACTCCTTATTTGTCTCAGAGAACATGTGAGCCATCCTTCTATTTAGTTGTACCTACCTTTTCTATTGTGATTTCATTTATAGCAAAAATGTCAAGGCTGATGTGATTTAGCTCCTTCTCTTCAGTGGACATTGAATGAAAATCATATATTTAGATTGCCAACAGCTTATAGACTGTCTAAAGTTTATAGACTGTCTAAAACTGTAATTCTTAATATCTTCTGCTCCCTTACCATCATTTTACCACCATCATTTTACTAGAGAAGCAGCAGCAGGGAGCTGCACAGTACTGCATGCCGTTTTGCATTTTTCTTTGTTCCATGAGTTTCCACAGCTAAAGAATTCATCAACAAGTGGCCAGAATCAGTCCACAGCTAGCACCATACTTGAAGTCTTTTCAGCAAGGTAGAAATGGGCAGAGATTGTGTTCTGCTGTCATGATCTTTGAAAGTCCAGTGTCATCTCCATTTCATGATGAAGAACATGGGTAGGGCTTTGTGGAAGCTAACCCAGCATTAACTTTTTGGCTCGTATGCTACACTATTGCTTCATACTGAGATAGTGCTTGACAAGAGTGCTAAAATATTTGTACACAAACTGTTGTCTAGTCATCTGTCATCCTGGAATTGTTAAATTGATATTTAAAAACCTAAATATAATTTTACATTTTTATTTATAAAATTTCATCTCATTAGATTCAACTCATGATTCTAGCTTTTTGAAATATGTTTGGATCCTGATTCTCTCATCAAAAAAGCTAACCCTCTCAGCTTCACATCATCCACAACTTTGACAAGCTTGCCTTCTATGCTTTCATATGGATAAAAGCATTTATAAAAAGTCACCTATAAGAAAGCTGAAAAGTACAATGTGCAGGATAGACCACTGGGGCACTCCACTAGAGACCTATCAATGATTTGGCAATGACACTGTAATGACCACTTTTTGGATCTTATCATTCAACTAATTTTTAATTCATAGAGCAGTACCATCATCTAGCCCTCATCTCTCTCTCTCTCTTGTTTACAAGACTTTAATAGACTGTTAATGCTTTACTGACACATAGGTATACTATTTATATAGCATTTTCTTGTTCCGCTATATTAGTTTCCATGTCAAGAAATGAAGTTAGTCTGGCAGGACCTGTTCTTGATTAAGCTTTGACTGATGCTTTCTTTTCTAAATGATCACAAATCATCTCCCAAATAATGTCCTACAATTTTTCCAAGAACAAAGGTCAAACCCATTAGCCTGCAATTCGCAGACTGCCCTCATCCTTGATGCAATCTAGCCAGACTAAGTTCCTTTCCTCAGAAGGAGAAGAGAAAGAGACAGAAGTAGCCAGAAAGATTGATTAATCCATAATAAATACAACCCCTGATAACTCCTTACCTTAGCTCTTCCATTATTGGCATTTGGGGTCTATTTATTTAAGATAGGTATATTTGAATAAGGTCAAAGTTCCCTTTGCTTTTCTGGGTAAAAACATGGCCCTAGCTCTAACTAGTGGAGTCATCTGGAACCTTCTGGCACAGACCAGGTCTGGTTTTTTGTCAACACTGCATGTGCTATTTTAATTCTCCAAGGCTTAAATGGACAGCAGAGACTTGGGAGGCTTGACAATGGCAATTAGCACATGGGTTCTGGTATACTTTATATATTTGTGTGCCTCTGATGATCTGTATAATATCAATAAACCTCTCAGTTAGATTTAAGAAGTAGGGGATTGTCCTTCTTTTTCTTGAGATTCAGGAGTAGACTAGTTCATTTTCTCTGTTTTTGAAAATCAATAGAACATTTAGAGGCAACATGGTGGACCAGAAGAAGCCTTGGATTTAGGCTGAGAAAAAAAATCCAGGTTCCAATCTTTGCTTTGCTACTTACCAGCTGGGTAAGTTACTGCTTTGCTTCTTACTAGCTAGGTAAGTCACTTTACCTCTCAGTGCCCCAGTTCCCTCACCCATGAAATGAAAGGGTTAGACTAGATGATTTCAAAGATTCCTTCTACCTCTAAATCCCATAATGCTGTGATTTGTTTCTTCTAAGTTCTAGAACACCTTTCTCGGTCTCACTGATCTTTCACAGGGTCATTGATAAGTGTTTTAGCAATCACATCTGCTCATTCTTTCAGTATTCTAGAATATAGTTCATCTACACCTAGTGACTTGAACACATACATGCTCCTTACCACCTCCTTTCTCAACTATATAGTTCATTTTCTATTATCTGGTGCCTTATTGTTGTGTGGAGATGAGCATGTTTATGAGCAGGTTCTCAAGACTACGTTGCGGTGCACCAGTTTTAGCAGATCTCATTAAGTAGGAAAGGCTTTGAGTATAGTTGATGAATGGCCTGCTTGCTGTCTGAGGACTGGCCAACTAGATGTGGTGAAGTTTATCATCAGAGGGTAGAAGGCAGTGATTTTATCTTAAAGTATAGTAACTTGAGAAGACCATTTTCTATGGTGTAGAAGGGTTGAAATCTGTATAGCAACAACAAAAACAACTAACATATCTATAGTGTATTAAGGATTATAAAGTTTTGGAGATTTCTGGGAAAAGTTGCTGAGCTGGTAGATGAAATAATCATAATAACAAAATCAATAATGTCCAAAAGTACTAAAGTACACTCCTAGGATGGTATCACCAGATTGTAAAACTCTGACAAACCTTTCAAGCTAATAACCAGTCATTTCATCTACTCCAAAATAGCTGATTAAGCAAATCAAAACAACTCTGATGTTTTGTTGCAGTCTTAGAAATTGGCCATAATAACAAAATATGGCACTAGTCAATGTTGGAGGGGCTGTGAAAAGCTAGGAATCATATTACATCATTGGTGGAACTGTGAATTAGTCTAAAGTAATTTGGAATTATACTAAAAAATTACTAAAATGTTTATACCTTGTGACCCAGAAATACCACTGCTAGGCAAATACTTCAAGGAGATAAAAAAACAGAAGAAAGGAAAGTCCCATAAATATCAAAATATTCACAGTATTTTTTTGGTATAGTAAACAACTGGAAATAAAATAGATGCACATTGATTGAGATTGACTGAGGAATGACTAAACAAACTATAGTACATGAATGGAATGGGATTACTGTGTGTGCAGGAAATGAGGAATATGAAGAATTCAGAGAAGCATAGTGAGCATTATATGACGGATGCAGAGGGAAATAAGCAGAACCAGAAAAACAATACATACATGACTACAACACTGCACAGAGCAACAACAACAAAAATGAGCTCTGTAATTATGATGATTAGGCTTGACCTTGAAGAAGAGTTGACAAAAAGCAGACAACTCCCTCTTTGTAGGGAGATAGGAGCCTATGGGTATGGAAGACTATATAAAAAAGGCATCTCAAAAGTTTTAGTTGAATTATTCTCTCTCTCTCCCTCTCTCTCTCTCTCTCTCTGTCTCTGTCTCTGTCTGTTTGTCTCTCTCTCTCTCTCCCCCTCCCTCCCTCCCTCCCTCCCTCTAATAATTGGATACAGATCAATGGGAGAGGGGGGAGAGATAGTAGTCAGAATTGAAGGATATGTAAAAGCATAATATATCAACAAAAAACTTTAATAAAGGCTGATTAATCATACAGGAACAAAAATGACACTGAAGATTACTTGCCAACTGAACTGTTCAGAATCTGTCCTGAAGTGTGGGACAAATCTAGAATTTTCTAGCCTATTATAATAACTTTACCAGTAGGGCAGCTAGGTGATGCAGTGCCTAGAATTAGGAAGACTCATCTTCCTGACTTCAAATCTAGCCTCAGACATTTACTAGCTGTGTGACCCTGGGCAAGTCACTTAACCTTGCTTGCCTCAGTTTCCCCATCTGTAAAATGAGGTGGAGAAGGAAATGGCAAACCATTCTAGTGTCTTTGCCAAGAAAACCCCAAAAGGGATCCCAAAGAGTCAGGCATGACTGAAACAACTGAACAACAACAACAAAATGGTTTCTTTAGTATAAAAAATATGTATCCCACTCTATCTTTAAAAAGGGAAATAATTTTCTTTTCTTTTTTGGGGGGGGGGCCTCAATTACAGATCCATTGATTTGTTGGGCATTCCTTAAAAACTCTTTACTGGCTTTCTTCTTGAGAAACTGCAGGACTGAGTTTTTCAAATTAAATCTTTCATGAGGAGTAAGCAATTTTCAGAAACATACTGTTTAGTGATCCCTGGTTATCACTGTTGGAATAGTTAATCTGTCTCACCAAGAATACAGCTAAGAGCAATTTAAGATGATTTGCAGCATTCATCAACCTATCATCAGTCTTTGATTAAACAAACAGGGACTGTCTTTGGGCCAAACCGTAGAACAGAATGCCAGCACTATTTTCCTCATGTCTTGTATCTTAAACATGTGGCTTTCACTTTAACAAACCGAGAGTATCTGCTCTATGGGCACTTGTTAGCAAATTCAGTCACAAACCGTTTGAGCTTGAACACCTTCCCAAGACTCAGTAAGGACAACACATATTTGAAAACCAGCTTAATGGATGGGTGAACAACTGAATCTTCTTGATTAAGGTCGATTCATCAAATATATATTAAGCACCTTCCGTACTGCTGAGTCATCAGAAATCAAAATACTTCAATCATATTCTCTTTCCCTGCACAAGTTCACTGAACAAGAAGTTAATGTTATTCTCTCAGATGTCATGGAGGATTGATACATGAATTCTCTCTTCCAACAATCTTCATGTGCTTTTCTTATTGGATCACACATTTAAGGTCATAAGCAAACTTAGAGGTCATCTAGTCCTACCTCCTCATTTTACAAATCAGGAAACTGAGACCCAGAGAAATTAAGTGACTTGCACATGATCCAGAAGTAGTAAGAATCAAGAGCTAGAATTAAAACCCAGGTGCTCTGATATAAAATTCAATACTCTTTCCACTACACTATTCTGACTCTCAAAAATGAGGGAGAAGACATTGCTTATTATGGAGTCCAGCTCTTATATAAAGACTTGTGAGTTCTTCCCTGAGTTTAATTCCAGAAAAAAAAGTTTCAGACAAATCTGGATGATTTCTTTTGTTCTATGATCCAAGAGTTTTTATCCTTTACTTAACTTCTAGAAAATTTAGAGCCAAATTGAGTAGCAATTATTAGCACATACGTAATTCTAAACATCTACTCCCTTTCATGTAATTCAGAAGTCTCCTTCTACAATATACAACTATAGAATTGGGCTTCCCTTTAGACAATTAGTCTCTAATACCTTTTTATACCTAATAATTCATTTTTACATTAATAATTCTCCCCTAATCCTTACTGAAGTAGACTAGATACAATTCCTACATAAATATATAAAAGTGAAAAGTAGTTTAAAAAAAAACTGGCTGAATTAATAGCAGTATAATGTCCAGATCATGGGAATTAATTATCTCACAATAAACAGAGTTAGTCAGATCTTATCCTGTAAATAGGACTATCTATTGTAAATATGGTTAATTCTGGATGCCATGTTGCAAAAAGCACCTTTACAGGCTAGATTACCTCTAGAGGGGGGCGGCCACTATACAGAAAAATCTAGAAACCATCTTATTTACAGAATAATTATGACAGAATTAAAGATGGAGAAATCTAAGGTGGGACAAGATCTCTGTCTTTGATGATTAGAAGAATTTTCATTTAGGAAGAGGAACAGACTTATTCTGCATTGGTACAAAAGAAAGAATTGGGACTTGTGGATTCAGGGGTGGGGAACCTGAGGCCTCGAGGACTCATGTTCTTCACCCTAAAAGATACTAAAGGGAAAAAAATTCAATTGAATAGAAGTAAAGATTCTGTAGCAAGTATAGCAGCTCACTCAAGGAATAAAGGAGATATGAACCACATCCCTGGAAGTATTCAAGCACATGTTCAATGAGCACTTGTTGCTTGGAAGTTGCTTTCAGCAACATGGCATACTGAGAAAAGCACAGGATTTGGGGATCAGATAACCCATGTTTGACCCAACAGCAGGATTAAACAGAAAATCTGAGACAGAAAAGCAAGAAAAACTGTAGACTGAGGATTTTGTAGAGGAAGAGATAGTGACTTCTGAGTGATATAGGGGCCATCTGGAGAGGTCAAACTCAGAAATGGCTGGTAAAGCCAAGTTACAGCTTCCTTCTCACCGACCTCCCAAAACAGGTAATGGAAGTTGGTCCTTTTAACTTCTTAATTAATTTTATTTCTGGAAAAAAGTTCAAGCTATATAATTTACTAACGAAAATACATTTTTGCTCTTTAGGACCAAACACTTCATGCTCTTTAGGTACAAAGATGTAACTTAAATACATCTAGATATCTAATAACAAGAAAAGCCAACATTCAATATTAGAAGTCTTTTGTTTTCTTATTTGTATCTGAATTATCTAAAGTCATGTAAACAAAGTCTTTTGGCTATAGACAAATAAGTAACAAGTAATTTAACAAAACAACCAGTCACACTCATCACTTATTAGATATGTTCAGATATAACATATGAACATAAAAATAAGGATATGATACTAGTTATGATATCATGATCATGCCAATTTTAAAAAGAAAGTGGAACAATATATGTAGTACTCATAATATCAATTATATTCACTTCTATTTTATGAATTTCTTAGCTTAATTTCTATGAAATGGGCATTCTAATCCTGAAAGACATCAATGTAATTGTTACTTTTAGTATGTCAACTGCACTGACAGGAACATATAAGGAGTTACCTCTGTATCTTTAGAATAACTCCCATGAGAATCAGATTGAAGAAAGATGCCACCATTTGAAAGCTGTGCCTATTTCTTTGACTAATGTGAACTGGTTAAGAGCTTCCATGGCTATGAATTCAATAGCATGTGATTATTTAATGATAACAGGATGAAAGGTCAAAGATGAAAAGTCCTTTAAATGTGTAGGGCAGGGTAAGTGAAGAATAGGAAATTAAAAGAGATCTGTGGCATAGAGAAAAGAGCACCAGAGCAGGACATCAGGCTCTTCCTTCAACTTATGTGGCTCTGAGCAAGCTGCTAAATTTCTCTAACAGTCAGTTTTCTCATCATTAAAATGAAGGCACCTGTTGCGTGTGATGACAGAAGGGGCTCTTATTCAGGTACAGGTTGGCCTACCTGGTCTTTGAGGTTCTAAGATACTGTCACTAGGTGATCTCTGAGGTCCTTCTGATGCTAATGAGCTAAGAACTCTAGCAAAAGAATAAATGAGGGGCAGCTAGGTGGCACAGTGGATAGAGCACCGACCTTGAAGTCAGGAGGACCTGAGTTCAAATCCGGCCTCAGACCAAACACTTGACACGTACTAGCTGTGTGACCTTGGGCAAGTCACTTAACCCCAATTGCCTCATTAAAAAAAAAAGAATAAACGAAATGTATTTCCATGCCTCAGAAATTGCATGAAACTGTATGTAACATGGAAGAAGGAAGTACTTAAAGTTTTGTGGGGTAGTTCAGCTTGTTGTAGAACAAGATGATGATGATATCAAAGTTGTAAGTTGAAGCCTCATTTGGGTTGGAGACGATATAAACACACCATGACATTGAATTCAAGGCTGCTTTTTGGAAAAATGCTTGCTGCTGCACCCAGGGAGACCAGACCATCTGAACAAATGGGGGCAAACTCCTCTCTACAACTTGAATAGTAACTTGAGGAACACATCACAATTATGACTGGACAGCAAGTACCACCACTGTCTGATAAAGTATACTGATTAGGAAGGTCTCTGGTTAAAGAAGATATGATTCTAAGACATATAGTGGGGGTTATAGTTGTTTTCGTTATCATCATCATCATCATCATCATCATCATTATTGGTGTAGTCATTTTTCAGTTATGTCAGATTCTTCATGATCTCATCTGTGGTTTTCTTGGCAAAGATGCGGGAGTGGTTTGCCATTGCCTTCTCCAGCTCATTTTATAGATGAGGAAACTGAGGCAAAGAGGGTTAAGTGACTTGCCCAGGGTCACACAGCTAGTAAATGTCTGAGGCTAGATTTGAATTCAGGAAGATGAGTCTGCCTGGCTTTAGGCCCCTCATTCTATACACTGCACCACCTGCTGCCATTATTATTGTTGTTATTGCTGATAATAATAACAAGCAATATGTTTATCTCATTTTGTCCTCACAACAACTCTGGGAGGTAGGTACTATTATTATACCCATTTTACATGTGAGGAAACTGAGGCTGAGAGAGGTTAAGTGATTTGTCCCAGGATATCCAGTTTATAAGCTTCTGCGATAGGATTTGAACTCAAGTCTTCCTGAACCACTCTAACACTCTATCTACTGTGCCGCCTGTTGTTTCTTTTAAGAATTTTCAGGAATTTGTGACACACTTGAGAGAGTTTTCTAAAGGAGCTTATATTCTGAATGACAGTTCTGGGATCTCCTTTCCTCCCTCCCTCCTCCCCTCTCAGCAAACGTACACCACTGGGACTTTCTTCTTTAGGGAGTTAGAAGGTGGGGTAGTAAGACGATCATGTGCCATCCCTCAGTGACAACACGTCTGGATAAAAAGTAAAAAGTTCAGTCTGTCATCTAGATATCTGGTCTACATAATACCAGATGTTTTCAGTAGTTCAAAGATTTGGATGACTCCGTTTTTCCCAATCTGATGGTGGTGGAACATTTAATTATTAGGAACATTTAATCAATTCCATTTTTTTTTTACCATTTGACAAAGAGTCCTGTTATAATAGAGTAATAACAATTCACATTTATGAAGGACATTAAGATTTACAAAACGATTTCCTCACAACAAGTCTGTAAGGCAAACAGCACATCTTCTCTGGATTACATAGAAGAAAAGCCTGCAGAGAGACAGCCTGCCAACAGGAGTGACCAAAACTTTTAGGAGTATCTCCAGTGTTGCTGCAGTGATCACACAGATTCAGAGAGGCCCCTGGAAATTATTCTTAGTGGCTCCTTCAGTGTCCCAATCCACCCCACTGTAATTCTAATTCTACCCCATCCTCAAATACTCTTGCATTGAGGATAAAGAGAATAAACTAGATTCATGCCACTCGGTCAGTCAACGAACCTTTATTAGCTGCTAACAGGGATACAAAGAAGAGCAAAAGTTATTTTAACTTCCAATGGACTCATTCAGCCTATGGAGGAAAGTTCACATACTCCTGTAAATCAAAAATTATTCTTTAGGACATTAACTGTGTTCAATACTGTTTTGATCTTCTGAATATTCTTTCTTTTCCCTAGATTCAGGCATTCTATTTCCAGGAAAGATTCCAGAAAGGCCTTACTGTTTGTTCTTGACAAAACAACTTCTTGGTTAACTCTATTCTGAGGGTAGAGAGTGGTGTGAAGGGGATAATAAAAACAAACTCGAAAATTTGACGTTACTTCAAGTTTCACTAGGAAGTTACACAAAGTAAGTATTTTGTGTTTTCTTATAAAGATTTGATAAGTATCTTCATATTTGTAAGGCAAGGTCTACTATAGAACTGGTGTTCTCTAACTGCATGACCTCCAGGGATGGCTGTCAAATGAACTGCAGCTGGCCAAGCTTGACTACAGGAAGATATTTGTAGCTACAACACAAGGAAGTATCAATATTAAGCATTCAACTGAGAGATGAAAGGACACTCTTGGACCCTGTCGATCTTGTCTTGACTATTGCTTCATGCTAGTCTACTGAGCTGATGTGGACCACTAATTTACCCTTTACAACCTTTTAACAGTTTAACAGGCAGCAAGGTGGCGCAGTGGACAGAGTACCAGACCTGAAGTCAGGAAGACCTGAGTTCAAATTTGACCTCAGACATTTACTAACTGTGTTACCTTGGGGAGATCACTTTGCCTCAGTTTCTTCATCTGAAAAATGAGCTGGAGAAGGAAATGGCAAACTACTCCAGTATCTTTGCCACAAAATGGGGTCACAAAGAATTGGACACGACTGAAATGACTGAATAACATATAGTTGAACATGCTTTTTGCTTGTCTTAGACATTGCCATCTTACTCGGGTAGGATGGAGTAAGCTGCCTTTGCTCAGGCTCAAATAAGACACCTAGGTGGCACAGTGGATTGGACTTGGTATCAAAAAGACTTGAGTTCAAATCCTGCCTCAGACACTTACTTGCTAGCTACATGATGCTGGGCAGGTAACTTAATTTGTCTGTTTTCCAATCTGTAAAATGGAAATAATAATGAAACCAATCTCAAAGGGCTGCTATGAGGATCAAATGAAATATGTAAAGTATTTTGCAAAACTTAAAGTACTATATAAATGTTAGCTTACTATTACTGTTTGTTCACAGCATAGATTGAAAGAGTAGAATGAAACATCCCAGTGGAATTTCTTTAACTGGCTACTGACAAATGTACTTTTGCCCTAACTGTTGGCACCATTAAGACCAGGTGATAGAATGATGCTTCAAAACAGGGACCCAAATGTGTAGGTTTGTGAAAGGACAATGTACCTGCTTCACATTCAATGTAATAGCATTAGAAGATTAAATCTTTAGGTAAATGGCCATAATTTCCAAAATTTTAATCTCAGAGGAGGCTGCCAACACTTTCTCAATCTAGTCATTGTCTATAGAACCAAAGTAGTCTTAGATGGTACTAAAATATTTATTACTGCTTGCTGAAATGGTATTTCCAAGCCCCTGCTCCTTAAGCAGTCACAAAGACAAGGACACATTAGACAGAATGAATCTCTTGAGTACATTCAATTCTGAGGTTGTATAGCTGCCATTTGACTTAAACTAAACCATATTTTATTACATTATGTTTAGGAAACACTTCTAGAGTTATGGATTTACTATCTCTGCTTTCTTTAGTTAGCTAGCTTCAAACTATAATGTGCAATTAAACAAAGCTGTGATAGTTATTTCACTGTTAATTAACCATTCAGTACACAGGGACCACACTAGATGGCAAAAAGCAAGCATGAAAACTTATTTTTAATATGCATTAGAAATAGTGAAAATAATTGGGAAACAAAGTTTGCAGTGTACAGCATGCAATCAATTTTCTCTAAAAACAGTAAAAAGTACACCCAGAATTTCCTTAGGGAAATTCTGCACATGTGCACACGCATGCCACATGATAGTAACATTTTTGAAAGGGAAAATTTTTTTAAACCATTTTTTCTTCTTTGCTGTTTGGCTTCTGTTTTTCTCTACATCAACATTTTTTCCTGTGCTACATTCAACTCATTTTAGCTTCAGTTAGAATAATTTAGCCTGCTTAGATAGTCCTGTCCTTATAGTCTTGGCAATGAAAGTTCCTTTTTCCATAACAATGGGACAAGATGATGTTTTATTATTATTCCATAATCTGTAATTATTTCTAGCTTCAGTATCAAATGTCAAAGTTCTATCTAGCTCCATACGATGTTTTTCTTTTCAGATATCCCACATTACAATATATCATCAATAGTTAGCAGTTACTAAGACATCAGAATGTAACTGAGTAAAGGAAATGAAGGAAGACGAAGCAGGTAGAAGAAATCTACGTGACAGGCTTCAATTTATCCCTATTTGGTATCTCAATATTATTTTGTACTGAACAGATATGAACAGCAGGTTGTTGCTGCCCAAACAAAAGACTTAAGCTAAGTGAAGAAAATTATCATTGTGAGATGACTCAGTTCCCTATATTCTTTTTTGGACTCACCTTCAACAGGCTGGGTTGTTTCCTGGGATGCTGAAATTTCCTTAAGCTCCTCTCGGGACGGCAGAGATGGTGGGCTAATGCACTTAGGGACTGGAGAGGACGGGGCAGCAGGAGCACTCAAGTCTAAGCAGAGCTCAGTCCTGCCGCGGCTTGTACTCCGACTTCTCAGCTCCTTCTCATACTCCTCCGTTGCCAACTGCTCCAAGTATTTGTATCTGAAAGTTAAATTCCAAAGGGTTTCCGTAAAAAGAAAGAGAAGGCTGTGGTTGCTGCTTGTTTATGGCTGAAACACCTGCAGAGTGAGCAGATTTCCTGATGCATGGACTACAGTGCAAAACTGACTGATGGGTCAGTCTACCAGAAAAGGACAGCAACGCCAAGATATTAATGATAAAGAAAAAATGTGCATCATTCATAACAGCTCAAATAGGAAAAAAAAAGACAATATCACTTGGTCCTCAGATACTGCTGTTCTTTTCTGCATTAATCCTATCTTTATCTCTTTGGAAGCATTTAAAGAAATAATCCAAACAAACCCTCCCCCACAACAGTGATGGTTCTAAATGACAACTCTGAAAAGTGCACAGATGAGGAAAAAGGAGGATGGCTCAGTGCAATGGCTTAAAAAAAAGTTCCTTAGAAAAATACCAATAGTGAGAGTTTGGATTGAGGCCTCTGAGTTTCTGAACCTGCTTCAACGCTAACAGCAATGTGCTGGAATTCACTTTGTTCTCTCAGTGTCTACAATGGAAACTTTTTTATATTCTAAAATATTTCTGAGCCGGACTCAGCCACCCAATAGCTTGGACCTGACGTCACATAGAGTTGATTCATCAAAGTCAGTTTAAAAGAACAAAGATACATCTGTTTTGCATTTTAGGCAGGCAGAACTCACTGCTTATTAAGACCAGCTACCAATCATATTCTTCATACTATGCTTTATAGAATCAGACCAAAATAACTTTGAAATATGTGCCTCTTCCAGATGTCTGCTAATTTTACCCACCATTATTTGCTAAGGAATAAATTGATGAATATAGCTGTAGCAGACTTATGACTATCTTATCCACAATTAAACTCCTAAAAAGCAACTTTGAGACCTGTCTCCCTCCTGCGTATCCTTGACAATCTATGTGGTCAGTAACCAATGGCCAATGGATTATGACATTCTCACCCAAGGAGCCCTCCAAATCCCCAAAATCCAAATCTGCTCACTCTGCAGGTGTTTCAGCCATAAACAAGCTATCCTTGCTACATCCTAATACACTTATGATGAGGAAGTTGTTGCACATTTTAAGAGATTTTCTGGAAACCAATGCAAAGTTTAATATACATTCCTGTTTTCTTGCCTCAAAGGCTCTAGTAATTCTCTCACTTGTAATATCCTCTTACCTTTTTAGGCTCAGCTCCAGTCCATACCTTCATGGGGAATGTGGGGGTGGGGAGATGAGGGAGGCAAGAAGGCTTCTAATAGCATGGCAACTGGAAGTAATTTCTCTCTCCACTGAAAGTCCTATAGCTCTAACTAGAAGAGACCTTCATTTGCCATTTATGATTTACTGTTTTGTATTGTTAGTTGTCTTTGTACATGTACACAGCTTATATCCCTGTACTAACTTTATGCTTCTTGAGAATGAGTCATATTTTGTAGTTATTTGTAATCACCTCAGCACCTAGGACAGTGTCTGGTACAAAGCAGACACCCAATAAATGTTTGCTGCTGCTCAAAAATAAATGTGCCATAAAAATATTAAGAAAAAGAAAATAAATGTGCCATACTAATGTACTGTTGGTGGCCTAACTATTCTGGAAAACAATTTGGAATTATACGAAGAAAGTGACTAAAATGTCAGAACAATTCAACCAACCAATTTTATTGCTAGGCATATGCCCCAAGGAGGTAAAAGTTAAAAAGAAAAGTCACCACAGTATTTTATAATAGCCCCCCTTTTTTAATAGCAAAAAACTAGAGGCACAGTAGAAAAGAATTGATTGGGGAATGGTTAAATTACATACATAGAAGCTGGTGAAGTTTTTGCTTTTGATTATCTTTACTTGGAGAATAAGAAAATGGCACCTTCCTTGATGACAATTTCATTTTCCAGAAAGTGGGAAGAAAGCCATAAAGGGACCTCTTACTTTGGACTCCTCTGACCAACAAGGAAAAAGTGGTTGAGGATGAAGAAGAGACAGAAGAGGCAATGATCAAGTCATCTAAGAATTTATAATGGCCATGAAAGTGACCAATCAGCATCAAAATATCTTTATCCTACACTTTAATAAAGCAAATCTCTAAAAGTTCAGAGGAAAGATGGCTAAAAACTCACAGTTAATTCAATGCAATTTTCTTAAGTACCCACTCTGTGTTGGGTGTTAGTTACAAATAATGAAAAATTGACATGGTTGTAAAGTTTAGAATCTACTTGGTTAGCAGGATGAAAATGCACAATTAAATATGATACAAGTACAATAGGGTAAAATCATAGATGAAGTACACTAGGAAAATTTGAGCAGGAAGAGATCACTTTGGATTGGATCAGGTTAGACTTTATGGAGGAGGTGGTATCTGAGCTGAACCTTGGAAAAAGGAATATTTCAGTAAGATGAGATGAAAAAGGAATGAGAGACTGCATGAATTCCAGAAGCTGGAAAAGTGCAAGACTAGATGAGGGGAAAAAAACTTACCTGGAATTCAGAGAATGAAAGAAAACTGAAAAAGTACACTGGAGCTAGAATGTGAAGGGTCATGGATTTGGACTTTATCCTGTAAGGGATGGTGAACCATTGAAGGCTTCTGAGAGGGGAGTGATACGGCCTGACACATATTAGGATGGTCCTTTTGACAGTTGTGTAAAAGATGGATTGGAGAGAGGAGAGACTGGTTAAGAGTTTTTAACAGAATGAAAGTCTCAAAAGCAAAATTCTGATTTTATAATTGTAAACAAGCTGAATAAGGGGAAAAATATTTGGAAGCATCTAAAGAGAGCAGTAAAGTTACCTAGAAAGTTTTATGATGAGGTTAGATTTGAGAGGACAAATAGTATAATAGGAAGAGCAATGAAGCATAAAGAGGGCACCATACTACAGTGGAAAGGTCACTGGACTGAAGGACAGAAGACCTGTATTCAAATCCTGTCTCTGCTACTCTGCTACAAGTAGTAACTTGTGCAACTTTGCACATCTCACTTAAACTCTTCAAAATTCAGATTCATCATTTGCAAAATGAGAAGGCTGGTGTAAATGTTCTCAAAGGTCTCTTCCAACTCTAAACATATGATCCCATAAGTAGAAAAGGTGGAAAAACAGACATAAAATAAAGGTTGAATACAAAGGACTACTTCAAACCAGTACTAATAGGCTCAGGAAAACTTAAAAAAAAAATGTTCTGAAGAGTATCATGATAAATGTTAAACATTTCACTAACTCAAGTTTAGGACCTTACGTCTATCTCTATTATGTCTGACCTGTCAAGATTTTCCTGGATCCTGATTCTGTCGCCCAATTTTTTGGCCATTGAAGCTTTATGTCACATGTAAACTTAATAAGTACACCTTTATTTTAGTCAATGATGAAAGCAAGGGCACTCCCTTAGAGATCTCACTCCAAAATAACATAAACTCATTAATGACTGCTATTTGGATTGAATTATTCTACCAGTTTGAAATCTACTTAATTCTAATTAGGCAATATATTGTAGGCATTTAATACATGTTTATTGAATTGAATCGAATTAATTAGATAATCTAATTATCTAACTCTCTATTTTGTTTTACAAAGATTTACTAAAATCTAATCACTAATATACTGAATGAGAGAACTGAGATTTTAAAAGACTCCACTAGGCAGGAACCAGATAAGACCAGATAAGCCATAATTTACCATGGATAAATGTAAAGTATGGCTCTTAAAAAAAAGATCAATTACACAGATATAGAATGGAATGGGGGGGAAGATGTTTATTTCCAGCAGTTCATTCATGAAAAAGACCTAAGTGTTTTATTTGACTGCTAATGAGATACATTCAGTAAATATTTGTTTAATGTAACACCCTAGAATTTTGTCAGGAATCTCAAGTCTATAATTGGCAGACTCCATTCTCTTCCCTTTCTTCGAAAATTGGGAAATTTACCCTGTTCCAGTCCTGTATGTCTTCTCTATGATCTTTCAAAGGTCCCTGACAATGGCACAAAATCATAATAGCCAATTCATTATCCTAGAATGAAGGTAAAGTGAATTCCTTAACGGTAATTAGTTTTTCTCTTATTATCTCCTTAGTTATTCTGGATTTCAATTCCCTATTAGCCATTTTTCCCATTTTTTTTTCAGTCCAAGATAATTATCCTTGGCAGAGAAAAGCAAAATGATTTGGATTTGTGCTATGTTGTTTGTACATGTTTCCATCTTCTGTGTCTTTAAAAAAGAGTCTAAATTCATCAGTGAGATTCTTATACATTCATGTCATTCTCTTGAAATGACTCCTCCTTTTCTTCCTCATATAAATGTGTGTGTGTGTGTGTGTGTGTGTGTGTGTGTGTGTGTGTGTGTTTTCAGATTTTGACTCTTGAGAGTTTCCCGTCACTTCTGACCTGACTTCTATACAATTTTAGGTCATGGGCACCTACTAATCTTTTCTGAGGACCAAAACTATTTGAACTTGAGCAAGTTCAGCAGAAGTGAGGCAGTGAGATAGGTGAAAGGTGAGAAGTGCTGGTCATAGGGTATTTTAGAGTAAAAAGTCTTAGAGGAGGAAGAACTCAATGAGGAAGTCCAAGGCATGGTTATGCTCATGGCTGTACTTGGAAACTTGGAGCTTTCCAAGTAGTTCGGATTTAAGTAGGACACTCAGGCACTGTGGGTAACAGAAATTAGAATAAGAAATGTTCAGAAGATAGAAGGGTATACAAGCATAGATGAACAGAAAACAGTAACATTAAATGGTGATAACAGTCAGAACAGTTCAATTCTTGAATAAGATAAGGCATCTGAAAAAGTCTAAGGGGAGTAAAAAGAGAAAAAGGTGTCACTTGTCACATAATTTTGCTTCTACTTTTTCCACCATATAAAGGAATCTTCAAATTGGTAAAGGTAGGAAAACATATTTAAGAATTAGAGCCCAGAGTGGGTGAGAAAGATAGTAACAGAGCATCTACTTTCTTTAAATGAGCTAAAATCTCCAGGCTCAGAAAAATTTGATCCTAGATACTGCAAGAAATCATATACATGATCAAAGAATCACTGTCAATAATTTCTGAGAAATTATGGGGACAGGACAATTGTCAAAAGACTAGAAATGAGCAAATGTTGCTCAAATTTTCAAAAGGGGGAAAAGGGTTAAATGTAGAAACTACTTTGATGGCAGTCCCTAGAAAAAAATTATTTTAAAATTGGAAAAAGAAGATCACTGAAAACATCATGAAATCAATAAGAACAAAATACAAGACAGTTTTATTTACTCCTTTTGTCAGTGTTACTAAACTGGTAGATTTGCTTTGGGTTTGGGTTGCCTGAATTTCAGAAAGGGATTTGACAAAGTGCCTTTTCAGGATATCCCTGTGGACAAAATATCAAGTGCTGTGTGTCAAATAGAGCAATTTGTATTAGATCCTAGAAGTCATAGGGAGTTGCTGTAGTTTACTGAGCAGGGGACTGACATGATTAGACTGATATTTTAAGAAGCTGTGTGGAAGAGAGACTGAAAGGGTTAGACTTCAGGTAAGGAAACTAATTAGAAGTTAACTGCAACAGTACAGAGACAGAAGTGATGAAGCCCTGAACTAGGGGGGAGTAGTTGTCTGAGTGGAGAGGAAAGAAATATTGCAGAGACAGAGACATAAGATTTGTCAACTGGGTGAAAGTGTTGGAGAGTGAAGTCACCCATAATGCTGAGGTTGTTAGCCTGGGACCTTGGAAGAACAGTGGTGCCTTAAACAGAAATGGAAAGTTTAGAAGAAGGGTGGCTTTGTCAAATGCTTTTCTGGAATTCAGGTATATTATATATAGATAATACTTCCACCAATATTTCTACTTCTATCTACAATTAATAACCCTAGAAAAGTTATTTTTTTAAATAAAACCCTATTTTGCTGTGGCTTGTTCTTAATGGATTCATGGTAGTATCCAGAGTGCTGGACCCAAAGTTGGGTTCAAGTCAATGCATCAATGACATTTATTAGGTATCTACTATAGCTAGGTCCCTCTAGATACTTATTGGTTTAGTTTAACTGGGCAAGTCATTCTCTCAGCCTCAGTACCTTTATTTGTAAACTGGAGACAATAATGGCACTTACCTCATCTGGCTGTTAGGGAGATCAAATGAGATAATACCTGTAAAGTGCTGTACAAGCCTTGAAGTGATTTAAAAATGATAGTTGCGGTTAATGTCACTATCATTAATCATCATTGTTAATTCTTTTACCTGAATCATGGTACTAGGCTCCTAATGTGTTTTCCCAATTCTGGTGTCTCCCTTCTCTTGTCCATCTTCTACACTGTTGCCAAAATGATTTTCCTAATGCACAGGTCTGACTATCAGTCTCCTGCCCTAAAACTTTCAATGGCTCCCTTTTGCCTTAGATAAAATACAAACTCCTCAGCCTAGTACATAAACATTCCACATTCTGGTTTCACACATTCCTTTTCAGTCTTGTTTCCTATTAATCCCTCTCCCACATTTTATGTTCTAGCTAAGACAGGTCACAAACTATTTCTCAGACTCTATATGCATACCATCTCCTACCTCTGTTCACTTACTCACACTATTCCTGGGCCTGGAGGGCAGCATTTCCACCTTCATCTTCAGCTCCCATAACCTTATACTCCCTTGAGGATTAAGTTAGGTACCATCTCTTCAGTGAAACCTTCCTCAATTACCCTAATTCTAAGAGCTTTCTCTCTCTTCAAATTACTTTGCCTTGACTTCTTTGTGGGCAAGTTGTATCTCCTGAATAGAATGTGAGCTCCTTGAGGGCAGGGACTGATCATTTTTGTTTCAGAATCCTTATCACCCAGCACAATGCCTGGCACACAGCAAGTACCCAATAAATGCTTGTTGAATTGTGGGCACTTAATACATACTTGTGGAGCTCAATCTGTTCCACAGAACTGAACAATGATTGCCCTTCCATGAGAAGAAATGTTCCCTATCAATGCAAATGTTTAAGAGGAGGCTGAGGAATCATTCGTCAGAAATCCTAGAGAAAGATTCCTGCACTGGGTAGAGAGTCTAGATTAAATGGCCTCTAAACCATTTTTAACCTGAAAATTCTGAGAGCAAACTGTTCCCTTGTACTCCTTATCACATTCAACTTCTCTGCAACATGTGACAGTGTTAATCACCCATCACTTAAAACTTTCTCTCCTGTATTTTGTGACACTATGCTTCCTGGTTCACACAATTTTGTGACAACTTTTCCTTTGGCCTCTTTGTTATTTTTTTCCTCCTCTTTCTCCTTTACTGTGTGTATCTTACAAGTCCCTTTCTTCCTTTAAATCCTCTCCTCCCTCAGTGAGTTTATTCACTGTTGAGTCTTCACATATTCCAATGTAAAATTCTTCTCTTCCTTTAAGGCCCAAGTCATAGACTATGAAAAAGAGAGAGAGAGAGAGAGAGAGAGAGACAGAGAGAGACAGAGAGAGAGAGAGAGACAGAGAGAGACAGAGAGACAGAGAGACAGAGAGCAGATCCTTTCTGACGCTCTCCAAGCTCAACATCTCTGATCCTGGTTAAAAAATGTGTCAACGAAGAATATAAGGCTATACGATAGTATTTATCTTGCTAACCATTAGCTGGCATAACGAAATCAACCATTTCCTATGATTTCTGTCCCAAATACCATCTTTCCATGAAGTGGCATAGTATGACCACATCAGCTTGATGAACCACGAAATATCTTTAGCTACTTGGAAGACTGGTTAGATAATTACTCCCATTTCTGTGTTCTCCTTAACCTTTAACATCACCTGCCTCCCAGGCCATACCCTAGCTTTTAGTTTGTTTCCACTTCCCATCTCTCAATGAATTGGGATTTTCTTCATTTGCTCTCCAATCTGTCATGTTTGCACTGAGTAGGGAAAACCTTATTCTCCTGGTGCTATCTATATAGATCTTCAGAAATAAAGTACCCAAGAGAAACTTTTTCAAAACAAAGCACAGTTCTGGGCTGCTAAAAAACCTAAAATGATAAACCACCACGTTATAGAACCACAAGCTGTGGCTCTAATTATTTGCCAGTAATGGGCTATAGAAGCACAATATTTTAGAGTCTGGGGGGGCACTTGAGAAGCATTTAAAAGAACAAACATGGCCACTCACAGTGTATCCTGGAATCTGAGTGGGTGCAAGAGGAAGAGGAAGAGGAGAGCAGTCAATCAGCCAAGCCTTTTGGACCATCTTAATTGTCTTATTTGGAGAAAAATAAGTGGCCAAAAATAACGAAACGAAATAGCTTCTTCCCAATCATTTCAGTACATTTCAAGGTCTGTCAGAGATAGCTCAGACATTAAGACACAATACCCTGAGACCTCACCAGTAGCTTTTAAACAACTACAGCTGTTTTTGTTTGCCATGTGTGGACATAACCTAAGAGTACAATCACCCAATCTAAAAAAGTTTGGAATCTGGGACTCTATCTAAAACACATTTGAACTCTCCAAATCCTTCAATTTTTCAAAAACAGAGAAAGACATGTTATCATGCAAGGACTGTTATTGTGACAATTATATGTAATAAAATTAAATAAATTCCCTCAATGGAAAAAATATGCAGAAGAAAAGAAAAAAAAAGAAAAACTCCTCAGTTTCTCTATTGGCCTCCTGTTTGCTTCCTATTTCTTGGCTACACTTGATTTTTTGGCATGGTAATTATCTAGTTGGATAAGTCAGTGTTCTGTAGTAGGTAGAAGAGCAATTCTGAAGTCAAGAAAAGCTGGGTTCAAGTCTGGTCTCTGACACCTACTTGGTTATGTGACTCTGGCTAAGTTACTTAATGACTTAATATCCCAGGCAACATTCTCATATAGGTTATAGATGGTTTGCCAATTTAAGTGATTGGAGGGACTTTCCACATCAATGAAATCATACATGTAGACAAAAACAAAAGATAAAAAATCAATTTTTATATTTAAAGCGAATTCTACAGCCTTGGTTATGAGGTGGCTCTAATCACTGGAATTCTTCAAAATAAAAAGGTAGTCTGCATTTTTGGTTGCTTCATTTTGCTAATTTGTTCAAATGATGGTATCCATACTTCACTTTTCACTGACACAGTCACTCAGAAATACCCAGGCATCCTCTAGTGTTGAAGCTACATTTTGAAGTACATTTGGAGGTAGACGGGACTTGAATACAGAAAGGATCTATGATTTCACCAGGGAGAGGAACTACTGGTGTGGGACTCCCTCCACCAAGAAAGATCACAAGGCCTCTGGGACTTTGGAGATAAGCCCGAGGGAGTGGGCAGAAGCACTTCAAAGGTTCAGTGCATTGGTATTGGTGTATTGGTGATACAACTTAGTAAGCATGAGAGGTGAGATTTCAACTTAGGTCTTCCTGTCTCCAAATCCTACACTCTATCACACCATCTATCTATTAACCTCTCCCTAGGCTATAAAGGACACAGAAGGAAAAAAAAAGATTATTTTTTTAACCAATACTCAAGTGGCTTATTTTGCTTAATTAGAGTCATCAGAGACAATTCTAACCTTGTATTTTTCCAAAAAGCATATTGACACTGAATCCAAAGAACAGCAATCTGAGCTAAGATATTTATTTGGTAAGATTTTTTAAAATCACATAATTAAAATATCAATAAATAAAATGATTATAGGCAGTTAGGTGGTACAGTGGACAGAGCACTGGGCCTACAGTCAGGAGTTCAAATCTGGCCTCAGATACTTACCAGCTATGTGAGCTTGGGCAAGTCATTTAACCTCAAGATGCCTTGGTTTCTTCAACTTTAAAATGGGGATAATAATAGCACCTAGCTTACAGGTAGTTGTTGTGAGATATTTATAATACATTCAGTACAGTACCTGGTATATAGTGGGAACTTAATAAATGAGTGTTCCTTTCTCTCTCTTCCCTTCCCCTAATCATACTGCATACCTGTGAGTTCTGGAAATGAAGAAAGGTTCTTAAATCTTATCCAGAAGCACCCTCATCCTTAGTAGTTCCATGGCACTTACCTATAAAATGCAGTTAACCAAAATATCCAATTTCTCAATCAAACCAGTTACCCGAGCAGTTAGTGGATTTAACTTAAACTGCAACCATATTAAAATATTTCACTTTAATGGTTTTTCTTGCATGCTTGGTTAGTTTTATGTTTTAATTCCAAGAACTGTGTGGTTAAAATGGGAAAAAGGACAGATTACAAACCTTTCTTCTCTGGCTTGTCTTTGCTCCTCTCTTTTGTCTAAATAATCTTGGCTAATGGAAGCATACCGAAGAAAATTTTTTTTTATAAAAGATAGGAAAAATGAAAGCATTAGATGATCAGCAAATGATACAGAAACAGCTAACAGAAAAAAATGAAAGTCTTCTTATTAGTAATAGAAAACAGTTGTAGATGGAAAAGCATTCTCTCCTGTTTCAAACTTTCCTAGGTCTGGATCCTTCCTTTGTCCCTATCACAAAATAGCAATAATAATAATACCAACAATAATGATGATAAATAATAATAATAGCATTTACATAATGGTTTAAAGTTTGCAAATCCTTTCACATATCTTGACACATTCTTATAAGCAGATACAAACTTGGGCTTTTCAGTACAAAAAATTCAAGTACTATCAGCATCTTACCTCAGTGTAATGATTAGACACAAGTGGAAATAGGAATATATGAATAAGAGCTGGCATTTATAAAGAGCTGTAAGGTTTGCAAAGTGCTTTACATATGCTATCACATTCTACCATGTTTGATCCCCACAATAATTCTCTAAGGTAGATGATATTATTATCCCTGTTTTGCAGCTGAGGAAACTGATGTTGAGGTTAAGTGACTTGTCCAAGGCCACACAGCTAGTAAGTATTTGAGGGAGAATTTAAATTCAGGTATTATTGAATCCAAGTCTACTATTATATATACTACTCCACTTAGCTACCTAATAAAAGAAATGACCTGGGGATCCCAATTACTTTCTAAGTGTTCATAGCTGTGTGTGTGTGTGTGTGTGTGTGTGTGTGTGTGTGTGTGTGTGTGAATTGGGGCTAAGTGACTTGCCCAGAGTCACACAGCTAATGAGTGTTATGCATATGAGGCCGGATTTGAACTCAGGTCCTCCTGACTCCAGGGCCGGTGCTCTATCTACTGTGCCACCTAGCTGCCCCCATAGCTCTTTTTTTAAAAATTGATTTTTTCACTTAACCAGACTTTTTCTAAGGAATTACAGGAACTGTAATTCCCAGATGCCTGTGGTTTATCCTGATGATCCAAACTCCCCCCCCCCAGAAGAGGATGATTTTTCCATGATCTATTTATGTGTCTTTAAATAACTAAGAAGGCCAAGGAAATGCTGGCAGGTTCAGACAATTCAGACAGATGTTTCTATATGAGAAAGTTAGATTTTGATTCTCAACTTGCTTTCCCCATTCCATTTTAATTACTTCAGTAGGAATGCGAGTGAATTGGATTTAAGTGAGGGAGGGCTGTACAAAGTCAACAGCCTTACACTATCCTCCCAAGCTATCTGGCTCCAGTAGTGAGATACAGCTCAGGATTCAAACCCAGGGCAACTTACTCCAAATTCAGAACTGTTTCTACCGCACTTGTTTATCATATTGAGATGAAATATGCCCCCTTGTAAATTCAACTAGTTGGTCCTTGTTTGGCTTTCTGGGGTTATGCAGAACAAGTCTAATTATTATTTTTTCCATGGGCCAACTCTTGACATGTTTGATGACCATCATCATGTCTCTCTCCCTTGTTGAGCTTGTCAGTCAACAAGCCTTTATTAAACACTTAGTATGCATCAGGCACTGTGCTAAGCACTGGGGATACCAGGGAAGGCAAAAACAGTCATTCTCTTCAAGGAGTTCACATCCTAAGGGGCTGGGAGGGAGACAACATATAAATAAATAGGTAGATAAAAGATATATACACACAGTAATACACAGGTAAGATATATACACATACAATGTAAATGGATGATAACCTCAGAAGGAAGGCACTGGAGGTGGGACAGAGAAGGCTGGAAAGGCCATTTGCAAGATGTAGGAGACAAGCTGAGTCTTGAAGGATGTCAGAGAACACAGGACGTCCAGGTGAGGATGTAAAGCATTCCAGGAATGGAGGACACCCAATGAAAAGGCATGCAGGAGGGAGATGGAGTGTAATGTAATGCAAAGAACAACAAGGAGGTCCCTGTCTCTAGGCTGAGTCACCATCAACAGTTCTTTAAACTCAGATTTTTTCCCAAGTGATGTATTTATCCATCATCATCATCATCATTTCTTTCGCTCTAATTCTGACTCTGAGAAATAAGGGACCCATGTCCCATCCAGGGGAGCATACAATTTAGCGTTTAGCACCTCCCAATCTCAATCTTCTTCAAATCTTCTTCTTCTCAATTTTCTTCCCACCTTCAAATATAACTCTTTAAAATCCTTGTAAAAGGGCACCAATTTCCAACTCCACACTGCACACTGTTTAATTTCACTTATATGGAATAACTGAGTTCACTGATACCTCTAATCTGACACTGATAAATGATTCCAGATTCCATTCCTCCTGTTGCTTTTTTTTTGTCTTGAATCAGGTTATATAGCATTCAATTTTTCTACTGAGTGTATCAGCTAGATATTAAAGAAATCTTCCAATATCTTTAGTTCCTCAATAGCTTTTGCAAGCTGTTCCTTCCATGGTGCTGTTTCGCACCTATCCTTAGGAGTATTTCTTTATAGCACCATCTTTCCTCCTATGATTCTTTTTTTTTTTTTTTTGGCAATTGCCCAGGGTCACACAGGTAGTACGTGTCAAGTGTTTGGTCTGAGGCTGGATTCGAACTCAGGTCCTACTGACTTCAGGGCCACTGCTCTATCCACTGTGCCATCTAGCTGCCCCTCCCCCTATGATTCTTATATTGGTGATTGCTGCTTTTATACACACACACATACACCCAACCCTATATACACATATATACACATACATATATATAGTTGTATGCTTATCTTGAAACATTTTTATTTTTTCTATCAAAATTTTTGTGAGAATTCATTCACTCATGGTGGCTATAGCAAATTGGCTTTTGAGTTACTCTTTTTTGATACAGTTTATTGGCTAGTTGGATTTATGTTGTCAAACTCAAAAAGTGCTTTTTTGAAATTCCAGTCCAAGTATGTTCATCTCCTTTTCAAAATCATTTGATACTGGTATTACTTTTGTTATCTATTTTGTTAGTATCTAAAATTTCAGGAGTTTGTGTTAAGTTTTTCATTGACGTCAGGTTCTTCAGTATTTTCCCTTTCCATATTGTAGCTCTTATGTTATCTAATCTAGACTTAAGGATAAAGATATTTCTTACAATTGCCTTGCATTGGTTTACAATATACTACTGTCTGCTATTGGAGCTGAGGGTTAGTTGACAAAAAAGCAGCAGTCCTTGACAGTGGTTAAATGATTTGCCCAAGCCCTTGCCTATAACTGGAAAGATCTGTTTTCAGTTTCATTAACATTACACTGGTACATGATGGAAGCATTCACATTGCCAGGCCTTTTCTTATGCACTGCTAATTTGCTTGCTTTAGTGGTCAGTGCCATCCACACTGAAACATTTCCAGCAGATGGGGTATAGGTATTTCTGTTTTTTCTCCCCCAGTACAGCCTGTCTTCTTTCTGTTTCAAAACACAGAGGTACCACTTACTCAAAGCATATCATCATGATGGTTTTGAATAGGGCTGGCTTATAACCATATGCTAGTGTTTCTATTTTCTTTGACTCTTAGGAACAGTTCTATCATACTGACTAGGTGCTAACCCAATTGGCAATATTACTGGACCCCAAGTTACCAGTATTTCATGGTTTCTGCTGGGGGGGTGCTTACCTCCCTTAGTAATACCCAGAAACATGAAGTCTCTACTAGACATCAATCTGACTGACATTCTCCTATCATGCTACTGGTATTCTTCCCCCCTCACAGAATCGGAAATGGATTGAGCTTTGAGAAGATTGCTACTATTATGATTATTATTATTACTCAGGTGAAATTTAATAACTAAGTCTATATACATACACACTACAGTGATGGATCTTGAAAGAACCACAAGAATATGGCTTTTGACAAAACACATTAAAAATAGCCACAAAAATTGCAAGATCATTTTTCTCCTTCTACTTATATGGTAACCAAGATGGACATTTTACTATCTTATAGAATTTCAGATTTCCAGGTGGATAATTATATTTAAGTAACTTTACAACTGCGCTAATCAGATTTCAATTGGATTCTGATCATTTCCTCAGTTGTCACTTTATGGCAACACTTCATGTGGCAAAGATAATCTGAGGAAAGACCCTTTTAGGCAATGGGTATGAAAAGTGTGGAACATCTGTAAATAGTTATGTGAGGGACAGGGAAGCAGAGTGGAAAATGCCCTGGATTCAGTGTCAGGAAACTGGGTTCAAAGCCTGGCACTTCTGCCAAAGAAAGTAGTATGTGACTGACCTTGGGCAAATCATTTAAGTTCACTCATCTATAAAATGAGATTGAACTATCTCAAAAGTACCTTACAGTCGTAGCATTCTATGACTATTTCTATGAAAGATTCTATAACATTCAATAACAAAGCCTACTTAGAGACAGATTATCTGATATCCAAATACTCTGATTTTAACTTGGTCATACAGATACAACCTCAACTGGAAACTATTCATAGAATCATAATTTTAAAGATGGAGGGGATTTCAAATGTCATCTAAACCTTTAATTTACAGATGAGGAAACAGAGGTACAGAGTGTTTCAATGACTTGTGCAAGTTTACGAGGTAGGCCAGATCAAATTTGGAGCTGAACCCAGATCCTGACTCCCAATTCAGGATTCTTTCCAGTTTATCATATTGTCCCTCATGTAAAAACATGGTGTAGCATCCACAGTGTAGGACATAAAGACAGGTTTGAGTCCTGTCTCATGACACTTACTGGCTATGTGACCCTAGCCAAATCACTCAATCTCTTTCAGCCTTGGTTTCTTCATCCATAAAATGGGGCAATAATAGTATCTATCTCATAGGACTGTTTTGAGGTTCAAATGAGATAATTTTAGTAAAGTGTTTTGCAAACCTTAAAGCATTTATTTATATGAATTCAAGGCACTAGTATTACTATTATAACATGTTCACTTATAATTGTATTGGAATTTGTAGCGACTATTTACTGGTCTAATTTTCAAGGTATCAAGTCATGTATCTCAAAACTCTTTCTTACTTGAATTTGTTTCTTTCTTCCCGTTCTATCCTTTGCAACCTCTCTTCTCTCTCCTGCCGTCGCCTCTCTCTTTCTGCTGCTAATGACTCTTGGTGTTGACGAAATGACGATGTAAGGAGACCACTCAATGATGACCTAAAAATAGAATGTATTCCCATTACTCAGAGATTGTTTTAGTGATTAAGGTAACAAAATGTGTTAATAATCAGTAGGTACAAACAATATTTTCACTATCCAGAGTACCTTGGAAATAAACACAAATGAATAGTTTATTCATTCAATAATCCTTTTTAAGTGCCTACTATGTATATGGCAATGTATTGGGGAAAGTACAGAAATAAACAATAATAATTATATCTAATTATAAATGGCCAACTACTATAATTAATATTATTTTTACTACATAATGTATTATTATATAAAATAATATAATTACTAATGAAAATATAAACAAGATATAGTTTGCCCTTAAGAAGCTTACAATTGAGTATAAAAGTATAAAGCAAATACACAAATAATTATAACACAAACTAGAATATATTAAATTAATAATAAAAATGCAAAGGGCTATGAGATTAGTTGAGGAATATTTCACCTAGGAAGTCCAGGGAAATCTTTCCAGAAGAGGCAGGCTTTCACCTGGGTCTTGAAAGATGGGCAGAAGGAAGAGTTGGGGAAAGACTTATTAAAAACTATTAATTCCCCCCAAAGAACCTTAGTGATTTAAACTAAACTTTTAATCTACAATAATTTCCAATGACACGTATGTTACATATTTCTACATTGAATGAGTTAATATTCAGTTCTCTTGTTCTCTTCACCACTATGATCCCCACCAGTCTCCTTGTCCTGGAAACCGCCTTTGCCATCACCCCTCAGAAATCTCATCCTGGGTGATCCCACCTTTTCTCAAGCTGGAAGATCCATCTACCTTTGTGGCTTCTTCTTCTGATTGGTTGTTTGCTCTTGAAATCACCATTTTCAGGCAGGGCTTCAAGCAGTCCTGTTTACTCCTTTAATTCTCTCTTGGCCCTGCTCTGGACTCTCCAAACTTCCTTCTCCACAACACCCCAATAGGTACTTTTCCTCCCTTCTGTTTCAGCTTCCTTCAATATGTTATCTTCCTCCATTAGAACATTATAAGTTCTTTGAGGGCAGAGACTGTCTTTCTTTTTGCTTCTATTTGTATCCCCAGTATTTACCACAGTGCCTAGCACACAGGAAGTGCTTAATAAATGCTTGTTATTGACTCAATGAATTAGTTCTACTCTATTTGCTTTTTGTTGATTATCTTTTTCTCTCAGCCTCCCTTAGCATCTAAAACCCCTCAAAAATGTATGCAAAAAAACTCCAATAATTATACAGTACTGGATTTAGTAGAACAAAATTTAGCCTGGAAGGCTGTCTTCTATAAAGGTGTCTCCCATACACATGCCAAGTTCATGCAAAATGCCAGATGATCCCACGGAGATAACTTTGTTCAGTGAGCAATGATCAATACCAACTGAGACATAAGACAGCTAAAGAGGATGATGGAGAAGATAGGAAATCACTTAAACATATGTCTGTCTCTTGCTGGGTCTAGCTATGGGTACTGAAAGGGCTGGAAAGGTCTAGAAAAGGCCAGGGAATCTCACAACTTTTGAACCCGTTTCCTGCCAATCAGGGAAAAAGGAGAAGCCAAAGCTTAGCAAAAGAGGCAGCATGATACAGTGGACAGAGGGCCAAATTTGGAATTAGGAAGGCCTGTATTTGAATCCTACCTCATAAACTAGGAAGTTGTTGGACCCTCCCTGCAAGTCACTTAAACTCTCTAGGCCACAGTTTTCTCATTTGTAAACTGGACTCATCGAGCTCTCAGTGGGTTTTCAGGAAGGCAGCTAGATTTACGAGAGGTCCCTATGCCAAAGCAGTAGGGAGGAGAGGAGTTGCTGGTGGATAGCTATCATAGTTTCATCACACAACAGGAAAAAAGTGGTGGATTTATTCGCTTAGTGGCAACCTAATTTACTTGGAAGGACTTCAATTCTATTGCCCCGCCATCATTAGTACCACAAGCTAACCAAGTTAACCTGTGCTTCAGCATAGCTAACCTGTCCGCAATGGTATCTTGTCTCTGACTAAATTCTTTGTTCTAACACTTGCACACATCTCATCTTTTCTCCTTTTTTTTTTTTAAATGGTAACATCTGTTAACATGTCATCAAAAGGTCATAGGAATTTTTAGTAGTGTCCAATTAAAGAGAGAGGCTTCTCTTTAATGTTGAAGCCTGCTGGGATCACTTTGGGTGAAGGACATCGAGGCAGTTGCTTAGATCGAGGAAGGCTTAATTCCTACTTGACTGTGAGACCAAAGACTGCATTTTAGCAGGTAGTTATCATTAAAAACAGATGTAAGTTTTCTCTCTCCTGAATGATTGAGTTCAGAAGAGATTGTAATGTGAACTGAAAGCACTTGAGGAATGAGTTTTTCTTTCCCTGAAATGAAACAAAATGCCTTGAACGATTACAGGTTCAGTCTCAGTGCCCTAAATACTTGGTTTGCTGCCTTTGCAAACCTAGCTTTCTTCTAATTCAGACAGGGGCAGGAACAGGAGCTAACAGAATTTCTCCAAACTTAGCTAATCTGGGGGACGTGGTTTTGTTTTTTGTTCCCCAAGCTGGAGTCACCATGAGAAGCGTTGTCCTACTGGAAGCAAGTTGGTATAAGTATAATATGTCCATAACCTAAATTTCTCTAGGTCTTATCCCACCTAGATGCCTATTACACATGGGAAAATAAAATCTGATATCCTATAAATTTGGTTTCTGGAAGTATGCTGAAGCTACAATATCAATGCTGGAATTCAGTCAAAACCATAAAAAAATTTTTTTTTAATATTACCAAGCACTATAAAAAAAGTTTCATTATAGTCAACTGTACACGGTCACTCATTTCCTATAAATCTATCTTTAACAGATTTTTGCTTTTCATTCTAACTTCTCCAAAAAAGGACTGGCTGCATTAAGGTTTTGTAAGACCAGTCTTGACTTTTTTTTTACAGAGGATAAGAAGTGTGTGCTGCCTATCCCTCCTTCCAGACTAACTATGGAGAGGAAGGGTAACATGAATGATTTTAAACTTTGAGTGGAAACCTATAATGATAAGGGAAGGGAAAGGAAGCTGTGTTTGAGGCCTTAGTATCTATGCTCCCATTCGGCATCTGCTGGGCTCACTGCCCCGGGAACTCCATCTGGAAAGAAGTCTGAATACAGCCAAGGCCTCATTAATGGAGTGAAACCACACAGGACTGCATACCACATACAAGAAGCAGGTGGAACAGGACAAAAGGAGGTAATTTTTAGGGGAATCTATAATTTACGCTGAGTGGAAAGAGGTGCACCATTTAATTTTGGCAGTACCAGGTACCTGGTGTTGTCTTGGATCCATCCTCCAATTGGAGCCTCACCACATGATAGATCTTTATAATAGCTCCACATTGCATATTGGGATGTCTGAAACAATCGGGAAGTTCTCCAATTTAGTTGGATTCAATAAGAATTTATTTATTTATCTATTTATCTGGCTGGACTTAGAACATTATTGGTAGACGGAATTCTCCAAGAGAAAACTCCCTCTAACCACTGCAGATTTGCAACTGTTTGGCAATATTGTCTTACAAAATTGTCAGTTATTTAACTGAGAGATTCAGTCACTTTTCCAGGATCACACAGAGAACAAATATCAGAGGTGAGACTTGAACCCTAGTCTTACTGGCTCTGAAGCTAGATCTTGCCACACTGCTTCTCATGTAATAAAGTATACCATGACAAATTCCGGACTTCCACACCTCTATAGGTGATGCATGTGCAGTGCTGGACTCTGTAATGGTACCATTAACCCATGGTTTGTTGGGTTTCTGGTATCTTCAATCACCATTAAGAGGATCTTCTGGGATTGTTCTCAAAATGGTTTGGAGTTAATAGGCTATATTCTGTGAGCTGATCCTTGAGTACATCCCAAATACCAGTCGTGCAATGAGAACATGCCTATTTTACTCTGCACTTTTGTCTCAACCAATGCTTCCATTCTAGAAGGTGGGAGGACTTCACCATTTATGCAGAATCTCCCTTTTCTCTGGATCTAGTGCTGGATCTCTTCCCATGCAAGTCCTTCCATCATGTTCTCCCCAGTTATTAGTGCTCTCCACTCTCCCTAAAATTAATTTGTATGTATTTTGTGTTGACTTACTGTGTAAATACATTTCTTCGCAGTAGAATATATGCTCCTTGAGGGCAGAGGATTTTTCATTTTTCTATTTGTGTCTTCAGCCCTTAGCAGAGTACTTAGCATATAACAAATGTCAGCTAAATTGAATTGAATACTGAATTTTCTACCTGAAAGGATCCCTAAACATCTTATTGTTGTAATCTAAAGTCTGCCCTCTCTTGATATTGGCTTAGAAGATACCTTAACTTAACCCTAAGCACATGGTTTCACACAGGCCCATGTCTGCTTCCTTTGCTGGCTTACTTAAGACTATAAATGTTCTAATGAAGTAAGAGTAGCACTGTGAACTATATATTTCATTTAATGCTATCATAGGAGACGGACCCTTTTGAAAATTTTGACTGGTCAATACTTTGTTGAACATAATAAATGATGTGATGTATTAACTGTGTATCTTGACAATACACTATATCTTGATACATTTTAAAAGTATATAAAATTTAAGCAGAAATTGTTAACACCTTAAAAAACTGAACAGACCACAAATGCAAGATGCCTAGTGAACACATTAAATCCAATGTGAAAAAGGAGCTCAAACACAAAGGACTAGAACTGGAACATCCTCCAATTCCCTAATTTTCTAGATGAGGTGACATGACATGACATGCTCTAAGTCACACAGGTTGTAAGTAGCTCAATTGTTATTCCAACTAAAAATTCTTACACTTAGGTTTGAGAAATCACCTTAACAAGTACAAGATGAGGGAAATGTAGTTAGATGGCAATTTGTATTATACATTCTGTAGGGATTTCTTTTGAGAGATGAAATAGAATTGAGGGTTGTGGTTCCTTTGCTCCTTGTGGTTCCTTTCAACTCTAAAATTATGTGATTCTGTATGGAAAAAAAGATGTGAGCTTTGATGGAATGCAAAGGTCAAGAGGAGTCAATGGTGTGAAATGGCATCCAAAAAATTAATGCAATCCAGGGCTAGATCAAGAAATGAAGGAATAGCCTCCAGACAAAAGGAGGTGACAGTCCTATTGTAATCTGCTCTGATCAGGCCAGGCCAGTCCTAGAGTACTATATTCAGTTCTGGCTACTACATTTTTGGAAGACATTGTACAGAGTGTCCAGAAACGTGCAACCAGACTACTGAAGGACCTCCAGCATATGCCATGTGAGGAATGGAAAAGGAATGAGGTTATTTACTTTGGAGAAGACTTGGGGTAAGGGGGCACATGATACCTGTATCCAGGTACTCAGGAAGCCTGTCTAGGGGAAGAAGGATTAGGCTGGTGTGTTTGAACCCAGAGGGTAGAACTAAGAGATATGGGTAGAAGCTGCAAAGGGGTAAGCTTAAGTATTATGTAAGGAGAAAATTCCTAATAATTAAAGCTAATTGAAAGTGGAATGGACTTCCTTAGAAACTAGTGGGTTAACCTGGTCTTTAAAAAACAAACAAACAAACAAAACAAAACAAAACAAAAACCTAGATGATCACTTGTTTGGTGTATTGTAGTAGAGATTCTTCTTGGGGTGTGACTTGGACTCCCTTACAATCAATGAGGATTCCTTCCACTCAAAAGCCAAGAAGGTGTCTTTGATTTCCTCAGCACCGTAAGAGAGATCTCTCTCTCTTTTAACACTCACAGCCCTTTGTTTATATTTCTATTACATGCATTTATTGCACTGTGTTTTGTACTAGCTATTTACATATATCAGTTATCTTCCCTTCTTTACTGGAAGATGCTTGAAGTTAAAAAAAATGTTATATTTTTCTCTATCTCCCTCAGCGCCTCCCTAGGACATAGTAGACAATAAATGTTTGCTAAATTTGAATTTGGTTACACTCAGTACATTTCTTTTTTGTTTTGTTTTGTTTTGTTTTTTCAAGTGAGGCAATTGGGGTTAAGTGACTTGCCCAGACTCACACAACTGGGAAGTATTCTTTGTCTGAGGCCGAATTTGAACTCAGGTCCTCCTGATGCCAGGGCTGGTGCTCTATCCACTGCGTCACCTAGCTGCCACCCCGATACTCAGTACATTTCATAGTAAATTTCCCATGTGTATGAAAGTATTCTTAACTTTCTGTCAAGAGGCAGGGAAGACAGAGAAGGGGAAAGAAAGGGATCAAATTTAGAGCTTAAAACTTAAAAAAATAAAACAATGAGTGTTAAAATTGTTTTTTCATGTAATTGGGGGAAAATAAAATATTATTTAAAAATTTATTACAATTTATTACAAAATTTTACAAAAAAAAAGTCTAGGGAGACAAGCTAAGGATCACAAAGATCGAGTATGAGGGACCCCTTTTAAGTGCAGCTCAATCAAGAATAAGCTTTGGTAGGTGGGAGTGGAGGTTGGTCTTAGTTAAAACTGGTCCATGGCTAAAGTGTGAAGAGGAGGCCTCAAAGAGAAGGACAGAACAATCTTGACTTTTCCTAGAGCTCAAAACTTAAGACGTTCTGGCTGCTTCTTCCCTCAAACCTCAAGCAAGGGCACGAGCTGGAAGCCCAGAATCCTGGGTCTTATCATGCTAGTGGGGAACAAGGGCAAGGAAGGGCAAAGCTATCCAACTTCTGCATACTCCTCCATGCAGCCTGCAGGGGGGACTTCTACTTTTTTTCTGCCTGATGCTCTTCTGTCTCCATTCATCTACCCTACCTCTACTGGTGCCTTGATTTTTCCCTAGAGGCAGTTAGGTGATACAGAGGATAGAGCTCTGGGCATGAAGTCAGGAAGACCTGAGTTCAAATCCAGCCTCAGACACGTGTTAGGTGTGTGACCCTGGGCATGTCACTCTACTTCTCCCTGCCTCAGTTTCTTCAAATGTAAAATAGGGATAATAACAGCACCAACCTACCAGAGTTATTATGAGGATCAAACACAATATTTGTTAAGTAGTTAACACAGTGCCTGGCACACAGTAGGTACATAATAAATGTTTGTTTCCTTTTTTTTCTTCCTTCCCTCATAATAAAGAAACAGAAATATTGGCTTCGTTTTTTATAGACAAATATATTTTTAAAGTTGTACCATAAAGTTCAATAGGTTCAAATTTCACATTTTACACATGAAGAAATTAGTATGAGAAGTTCAATGGCTTACTCCAGCGCACTCAAGATTGTAGTGAGTTAGTGATAGGTCTGGGACAGAAGCCTGCATCTCCTGCCTGCTGGTTCAGTATCATTCCATAGCCCTGTGCTGTCTCTGTCAGGATTAGGAAAACTATAAAAGCTCTAACTCGGCAAGTTTTCCTCATGCTAACCTCAATTTTTCCAGACTAAAAAAGGATCTGCAATTTCTTTTCTGACAGGTACTTAGCACTGTCTCCTTTCTGAAAATCTGGACAGAGAGAAAGGTCTAGGCCCTAGGAAATGCGAAAAGAAGTCCTCTCTATGCTGAAAGACATTCCCTTAGATCTGGAAATAACAGGTCCGCGTTTTCCATTATATAATAGGAGCTTTAACATGTGAGTGGTGATTGTTCCACTTTCTTAAAATTCTCTCTTTCTTCAATGGAAAAGTGATAGGCTGGAAGAATCATCACAGACCACTGATCACAATAGACCTTAAGTAATTTAGAATGTTTCTTGGCTCATCCAGAACAAAACAACCGGCCCAGGCTGAGAAGAGTCAGCAAAAGAGGCTGACTCAGCCAAGATCCATTGTTCTTCACGGTTTCAGCAACTGGTTCCGTGATTTGTAGTTTGTTTTTTTCTTTCCTTCTTTTTCTTTGATGGGTCAGCTCTGTGTTGATCTAACAAGCTGCAAAGACTAAACCTTAAATTGCAGGATGTCTTCATATAAATCAGTCTAGAAAGTAAGAAAATCAGAGAATGATCCACGGATTACTTTTTTTTTTTTAAAGGCTGTTTGAAGATAGGCCTGTAGACCCCTGATCCTAGGGAGTCTGAGCCAGGTGGATAACATGACCTCAGGAGTTCTGAGCTGCAGTGTGCTAAGCTGATCGGGTCTCTGCAATAAATCTGGTGAACCCCTTTCACCCTCCCCACCCACAACCCCCTGAGAACAAGGGCCCACAAGGCTGGCCAAGAGAGGTGAATCAACTCAGGTCATAAATAGCAGATCAGAGGGCAGCTAGGTGGCACAGTGCATAGAGCTCCAGCCTTGGAGTCAAGAGGACCCGAGTTCAAATTTGGCCTCTGACACTTGACACTTAACTAGCTGTGTGACTCTGGGCAAGTCCCCAATTGCCTCACCAAAAAAAAAGCAAAAAAAAAAAAAAATAGCAGATCACAGCTCCTGTGATGAACAGCAATGGAATTAGGCCTTGAGCAGCACTTGTAGCTGGGTGAGGTAGGGAGATCTACTCCCAAAACAAACAAACAGATGAACAAACAAAACAATAATAATGATAAATAATAACACCTAACATTTATATAGCACTTACTATGCGCAAGGAACTGTACTAAGGGCTTTACAATTACGATCTCATTTGGTCCTCACAACAACCCTGGGAGGTAGGTGCTATAATTATCCCCATTTTACAGATGAGGACACTGAGGCAAAAAAGAAGCTAAGAAACTTGCCCAGGGTCACAAAGCTAGCAAGTATCTGAGGATAGATATGAACTCAGGTCTTCCTGACCTCAGGCCCAGCACTCTATTCACACCACCCAGATATTTCAAAACAGTATAGAAAACAGGCCTGTTAGTTAGCCAAGAACTACCAACTAAACACCAGAAATCAGGCCTGTTTTAATTAAACTGCTTGGCCCTTGGTGTTTCTGTTTCTCTGCTTGTCCCATGCCAAACATCTGAAGACTTGACATTTGGTATAACTTAGGTTTAATATTCAATCTTAAAACAAATCACTGAAGTCAATAAAGGATGTGAAGCTGGACTCTTTTTCTGCAATTTTAAATAGCTGTTAATGAAACTTTATAATCTGATCCTTCCCTTTTAAGCTTATTTTTCACTTTCATTCCACTTGAGGCAGTTTTCCAACACTGTCCCCAAAGCCTGCAGGGTTCATCAGTGCTTACAGACCTTTGCTTATGTTGACTGCCCTACCTGGAATAGCCTTTCACTCCTCTTTACCCGTTCAACTCCTATTACTTAACCATTCCCAACTTCTCCATGGAGTTTCCTTGGATGATTCCAGCCCATACTGACCTTTCCCAATTCAATACGCTGGCAACATTTGTCGGTATCACCTCTTTGGTTTTTGTTTTTTTTTTTTTACTTTTTTTTGTTGTTAAGTTTTTTTTTCATTCATGCACAACTCTTCATGACCCCATTTGAGGTTTTCTTGGCAGACACTGGAGTGGTGTTGCCATTTCCTTCTCCAGCTTTTTACAGATGAAGAAACCAAGGCAAACGGGGTTAAGTGACTTGCCCAAGGTTACACATTTAGTAAGTGTCTGAGGCCAGATTTGAACTCAGAAAGATGAGTCTTCCTGACTCTAGGCCCAGCACTCTATCCACTGCACCACTTAGCTGCTTAGCTAGCTATACTTTTTCCAACTAACAAGCATTTATTTTTTCTCTCTTACCTCTCCATATCCCTAAATGAAAACACAAACACAAAACACAATTGTAAGAAATATGCATAGTCAAGCAAAACAAATTCCTGCATTGGATATGTCTGAAAATGTATTTCACATTCTGCAACTTGAGTCCATTTTATATATAATACTTTAATTTCTTTTTTTATTCCATGTATATATGTTTTATGTTTCAAATAAGATTATAAACTCTTTAAAGGCATGGGCATCATTTCTTCTATTTCTACTTGGACCCTGAGCCTCAGGAATAGCAGTGCCTCCAAGGTCACATACTCAGCCTCCAGCCTGGACCCTGTAGCTATCATCTAGGGGAACAACCCCTCCTAGAGACCCCTCTCCCAGCCATCTCCACCACAACCAACACTGACTGTCAGCTGACTGTCACTAATGGAACAGGCAAGCCAGTCAAGCTGAAGTAGTGACGTACCCTGAGGGTACCTGAGACAAGATGTGATGTGCTGGGTGTATCAAACCACCTTATTCACCACCTTCTCTCAGATCCCAGTAGAAATAGACCAGAACCGTAAGCCTCTAAACTCCCTCCTACCACTCCCAACAACCTTGCTTCCAGCCACTCTGCAGTCAATGTCTTGGGGAGCAACCCTTGCAGAGACACAAATTGGCAACTGCCTCAGGAGGTGAGGTGACATTTGCCTTCCTAGCAGCTCTAGCTACTGGACACATGGAAACAACATTCCTTGCCCCCAAAGTTCTTGGCACTGTCAAATGCTTCAACATCAGAATAGGCTATGGTTTTATCAATAGAGATGACATTAAATAGCAATATAGTCCTTGTTCTCTAAGGATCCCATGGGGGTTTTCCATCTGAGCAGCTGATGGCTCCTACAATGTTCCCATCTTATTAGAATGTGAACATCACCTTTCCATTGTATTGCTGATTCTTACCACTTTGCTTCACAAATAGCAAGCACTTAATAAATGTTTGTAAAAATTATTCATACTTAATTTCCACAATAACCAGCACTGTGCTAGAAACAATAATGTATCTTCAATCATTGCTTCTTAAAGTGAATTGACTATGAGATTATATAGAACCCATATGGCATAAGGCAGCCTTGGCAGAAAGAACTAGATTCATATTTCCTCTTTGATGCCTGTTGGTTGTGTGGCCCTGGCTAAGTCACTTAACTTGTCAGTATCCCATACAGTATAGGTTGTAGAATGGTGCCATTTTGGTGGAAAGGAGTGTCCTCATTGACAATCCCCATAACAATGAAATCATAATTTTAGTATGAAAAAAAACCCACAAAAATGAGACACATTACAGAATTATAGAAACTCAAAGTTAAAAATTACTTCAGAAGTTATCTAATCCAATTCATTACTTGAATAAAAATTCCTTTCACAATATCCCAAGTGATCATTCGCCTTCTACTCAAAACTCACAAGTTATGGGGGAAAACATCTACTTCCAAAGACAGCCCAGACCAGTTTGGGGACAGCTTTAGTTGTTAGTAAGTTTTTCTTTCTACTAAATCGAAATCTGTCCTAGAGACTTCCATCCATTTGTCCTTGTTCTTCTTTTTTCCACATGAGAATTCATAAAATACTTTAAGACCACTATCTTATCCCCCTGACGTCTTCATGTTTTATTCTAGTTATCCCCATTCCTTCAGCTGATCCTTAACATTTATGGTCTCCAGTCCTTTCGCCATCTTGGTCATACTCCTCCGAATACACTCATACAATACATACATACAATACATCCACAAAATACATACAAACTTGGTAATATCCTTCCTAAAGTATGCATTCCAGAACTTAACACAATAATGTATAGTGTTTACAGTGTCTTGATTTCTCATAAAGTCACTAGCTTCCAATTGCTCTATTCTAATTTTTAAGGAAGTATTTTCTTCAGTAATCTTTTGGACTTCCTTTTCCATTTGGCCAATTTTGTTTTTTAGGACATTCTTCTCCTCATTGGCTTTTTGGACCTCTTTTGCCGTTTGGGTTAGGCTATTTTTTAAGGTGTTATTTTCTTCAGTATTTTTTTGGGTCTACTTTAGCAAGCTGTTGACTTGTTTTTCATGATTTTCTTGCATCACTCTCAGTTACCTTCCCAGTTTTTCCTCTACTTCTTTTACTTGCTTCTCAAAATCCCTTTTGAGCTCTTCCAAGGCCTGAGACTGATTCATATTTTTCTTGGAGGCTTTGGATGTAGGAGCTTTGACTTTGTTGTCTTCTTCTGGTTGTATGTTTTGATCTTCTTTGTCACCAAAGTAAGATAATATAGTCTGACTCTTTTTGCGCTGCTTACTCATGATCCCAGCCAATTACTTGAGTTTTAAACTCTTTGTTAAGGTAAGAGTCTGCTTCCAAAGTGGAGAATGTACTGTCCCAAGCTTCGGGGGTTTGTACAGCTGGTTTCAGAGGTACTTCTAGGGACCTGTAAATTTTCAGTTCTTCCAAGGTATGATGATAAGGGGCAAGGTGTTTCCTCTCCACTGCCACAACAAGCTCCACCAAGCCAGTGCTCCTCCTCGCCCCAGGACCGCCCCTCAGAACTGTGACCCTGATCCAATCACGGGCAAAGCAAGAGATTCCTGCCTCAGCACTGGCAAAGAGATCCCTGCAATCCCCCTCTGATCAGTCCCTCGATTGCCTCTCAGTCTGTGGGCCGGGAGCTCAGGAGACAGCCACTGCCGGGGCCGCGCTCAGGACTTGCGGCTGAGACCTAGCTCCTCTCTCACAGCAGTCACAGACTTTTCCCACTGACCTTCTAAGTTGTCTTTGGCGTTTATGGGTTGAGAAGTCTGGAAACTGCCACAGTTGCCCAAGATTCAGTCCTCTGAGGCCTGCTGCAGGGTTGCTGCGGCTTGTGCGCCCATGCCGAACTGCGCTCCTTTCCCCACCTGGCACGATATACCTTTCTGATCAGCCATCCAGGTTGTCTTGGGCTAGAAATTTGTTTCACTCTGTCTTTTTGTGGGTTCTGCTGCTTTAGAATTTGTTTAGAGCCATTTTTTATAGGTATTTGGAGCAGTTTGAGGGAAAGCTCAAGCAAGTCACTGCTTTTCCTCCCCCATCTTGGCTCTGCCCCCTTAATTTTCAATAACGTATAGAGTTTAAACAGAACAGAGGTGGCTAGTGCTATCACCCCTCTCATTCCTAATAGTATGCTTCTATTAGTATAATCTAAGGTTGTTAGCTTTTTTGGCTGCCATCTTGCATTTTTTACTCATATTGACTGGGTTCTTTTACTTAGAGGAATAGCAAATAGATGTATTCATATGCAGCCAAAACAATGACCCTCCATACACAATTTCCACATACAATTTTTGTACTCAGATATACTTCAATGGATCAATTACCTCATTGCTACAGGCACTTCTTTTGCTGGGGAAGGCTATAACTCATACATGCTTTCTCATCCTGCAATTCTTACCCATTTCCTTCCTTAAATCCTCCTGAGAAAATCTACCCAATCTGTTGGAGACCTTCCTCTTGATTTTTTTGGTATTTTGTGTATACCAGTGCATCATGGTAGATCCACAGATGGTAAATCCAGAATTAGAAGTTACCTAAGAATCCATCTAGTCCAATCCCTCATTTTATGAAAGAAGAAACTGAGGTCCAGACAGAGGGTAAGTGAAATGAGAATGAGAAATTAGTAGTTTAAGTACTGCACTGATATCCATGTCCCACATGTCCCTGATGATACTGTTCATGTCACTTCTTACATATAAACCATGCTTAGAAATATGCTGCAGTGTATTTACACTCATCAAATATCATTCCATTTTGCCTTTTGGGTTACTGGCGCAGAATTATAGGATTTAGAGCTGGAAAGGGTCTCAGAGACCACTTAGATAGTCTTGTTTTACAAATGAGGAAACTGAGGTGGATAGAAGTTAAATTGTTTGCCCAAAGACACAAAGGAAATAAACAGAAGAAGGAGGATTAGAAATCTAGGTCTTCTGATACTAAATACTATACTTTTTCCAGTCCTCTGAATTTTTATTCTCCAGAGACTTTAATAATCCATGTTTCACAGATATGTAGCATTGCTGAGGAGAATATTTACATTAAAATATATGCTTTTATGGCAGGAAATATCTCAAGATCACTACAACAGCTATGCAGTTATCCAAGTAAATTCCAACCTGTTCTCTTCTTCTTAAGTACCTTTCCAAAATATCTGTATTGATTAATGAATTACCTCAATGAACCCATCCAACTAATGCCATAATAAGGACAATGAAGCATTCTTCATCCACTTGGGTTTGTCTGTGTGGATTGTAAGACTGGTCTATTTTGAGCATCTGTGAAATTCATTTTAGGAAACCCTGTATTGTTCCTTGGAGTTGATGCAAACAGTACAATGTCATCCACAAACAGAAACATATAGGGACCCTAACCATATGAAATTTCTTTTCAATTTGAATTGTGTGCAGGACTATCTCCATGACAGAATTAAACACTTTTATTGACTAGGTCTCCTCTGTTGTATATGTTGCTTAATTTTGATAATCATAAGGTAGAAGAAATTGTTTCTGTGGTTTTATCTATCAAGGATTCTTGTATGATTTTTAACATATGCAGAGTGTTACTATCAGCAGGAAACTTTTTTTTGGAAGGAATATATTTTTATTTTTTAAATAATATTTTATTTTTCTCCAATTTACATGTAAAAATTTTAAAACATTGGTTGTTTTTTATTTTTTAAAATTTTGAATTCCAAATTATAACCCTCCCTCTCTCTCTTCCCCCCCTTCCTGAGATAGTAAGCAATCTGATATGGGTTATACATATGCAATTGTGTAAAACATTTCCATATAAGTCATTTGGTACAAAAAGCTTTTAAGGCTTCATATTTCTTTACTAAGTCAAAATTTTCTTTTTCGTGATTAAAAAACAATAGATGCAGTAGGCTCTTTATTTTTTATATCACAGTGAACTATGACTGTACATTTTGTTATTGACACCCATCTGGAAAAGCCTATCTGATTCCTTATCTAATTTTCCATCAAGGATAAATATTTTCATACTAATTAACTATTAACTTCATTCTAATTTTACAGAGATGAGAAAGTTCCCGCACAGGCCTAAAGTTACTGATGTCTTCTCAGTTGCCTTTTAGAGCGGATAATAATAGTATCAACTATCTTTTTATTCTTTTGAAACTCTCCCCTCTCCTAGACACCTTAAAAGTGTATACCTGGGGGAGCAGCTAGGTGGCGCAGTGGATAGAGCACCGGCTCTGTTGTCAGGAGGACCTTAGTTCAAATCTGACCTCAGAGACTTAACACTTAACTAGCTGTGTGACCCTGGGCAAGTCACTTAACCCCAATTGCCTAGCCCCCCCAAAAAATGTCTATACCCGAGTACCCCTGAAATTGTTCATCTACCCCAAGGTGAAAATGGAAGTTATTTCTCTTCAAAGAAAATGTCCTCAGGTTCACAGACCATAGGCGTCCTGGATTCCTTTTCCCTTCTCAGGGGAGCTCTGCTCTTCCTCAGCTTCCTTGAGCTGAACTAACTCCATAAGTCCATTTTGTTCTCATTATTTCCATTTCCGCTCTCATTTTTATCTCCTACCATGTCTCATAAAACTTTTCAAGTTATTTTTCCAGTCCCTCCATTCAAGGTCAATTCATCCTACGTGTTCATTTTTGCTTTCTCTTTGAATCTATAGGGTTCCCCCTCTTAAAATCCTCAGATCTCTTCACCATTCCATCCCTATGGTTTTATCAGTCCAACTACCCTAGTATTTAGGTCTCATCCCTCTTGCATCATAAGACACCATAACCCTCTAAATATCTTCTTCTCATTGATTCCAATGTCATTGATCCTGCCAGAAAACCATATTGTAATGGCCATTCAGGCTCTGTTTCAAAACACCAAGTAACTTACATAGTTAACAGCTGGGCAACTTTAAGCACTCTGTAAACTTAAACAGTTTGTTAAAATTACTTGGTGTTTTACAATTTTTAAAGGAGGCAATTTAAAGCTTTTAAATTTAGTAGGGAATTCATACTTTAGGGAACTGTTGGACTGGATGACCTCTCTAAGAATGTAGAGTCATACAAAAATAAAGCAATGATACAACACTTATATTTTAACATAGCAGACTTCTGAATCACCCCTCAATCTGCAATCACTTTTGGGGGGCAACTGGGGCATTCTGGGCAGTAGGAATATCCACTTGTTTAGGGTCATTAAGAATCAGATGTATAAATTCCTGAGAATCACAGGAATAATCTATAATGAACTAGATGAGACAGGGCAGATGGCAAAGATGTGCCTGATGCTACTCTGAGGCCTGCAAAGGAGATGGCGAAGGGCTTTTCTTCCCTTCTATGTTTCAAAGACGACTGTGGATGCTGATATATATAGTGCTCTATCCACTGTACCACAATACTCTAGGTGATTCCATCTCTAGTTTCCCATTTTCCCATTCTCCTTGTTCTCCTCTTCACTTCCTTGGCTCTAAAGATCTGACTTTAAATCAAAGACTTTGGTAGCCCTCTCCACGGCCCAGATGACTTTGACTACTTACTCTGGAGGGATAGGTTAAGGCAGAGGTGGAAAAAATGACTCACCAGATCTTTACTGACCCCCATGCTAAGCTGAATTGTAGACAAGAGATATGACTGTTATCAACGGTGATAACTGATAGGGCAGACACAGCTGGGGAGCCTTTGTACAAAGCATAACCCGCCTATCCCATTATGCTGAGCCATAAGGATCAGGGTCCCTCACCTTTTGAAGGAGGCACATGCCCTGTCCCAAAATAGAGAAGGTCTTAGAAGATATTGTCAAGGATGCAGCTGTCACTGATCTTGACATAGCAGCCATGGCTTGGCCTAAGATTTTAGAGATGACCTAGTCTAGGTACTTCCATTCTACAGATAGAGTCACACTTTAAGCAGCCTGTAACTCAGCCCAGCACTCAGGAGCTCTCCAGGCACCCACACAGCAAGAGAGACAACCAGCCCAGAAATGGAGGAAAAGCCATTTGGGAACACCACAGCCCTGGAACCCTACTACATTTTCATGTAGAGGCCCTAGCTCTCTTGATCTCTTTCTGAGAATAAGAGAGTCTCAGAAGGGACCTCACAGATCTAATCCAATCTAGACCTCATTAGGAACCCCCTTCTACACACAAATAGTCATCTAGTCTCCTCTTGAAGACCTCCAGCAATGGGGAATCCATAGCTGAAGAAGGGAAGGCTAGTGACATACCCTTACAATTCTCCTTTCCCTTAACAACCTATTATGAATGTATCTGAGCTCTTCCAGCCTAGGTTGTATTTCAATATGTGCTATGTATTTATATAATACTTTTGTTTGCAAAGTGCTTTTTCTACAATGACCTCTTGAGACTCATAGTGCAAGTATTATGCCCATTTAACACATGGGAACACAAGTGTTATTATTCCTGTTTAACACATGAGAACCCTGAGGCTCTTACAGTTTCAATTATTTGCTTGTGATTCTACAACCAATAAGTGTCTGAGGCAAGACTCAAACCTAGGTATATTTAATTTTCCCTCACAATCCTATAAAATCCAAGTCATGTCTCTTCTGTGGGTTTCAGTAAAATGAGGGGATTGGACCAGATAACTTCATGATTTAGAGGCCAATTTGGTAACATAAAACCTGGAACTTTCAGATCCTATAGGAACCTATTTCAGCTTAATTGATCTTGATGTAATATAACAAAAATCAGTTACCTAACCCTTTCAAATCCACTCTTTTCAGTGATTAATTCTTTCAAATAGTTAAGTGTTCATTTCTAGCATCCTCGATTCTTTCTTACTTGACTGAAGGGCTCTCCAATGTCCCACTGTGGTACATAGGTGAGTCTGGGCTTATAAAGGTTAGGCCAGGGCAGTGTGATAGTGAGTTGACATTTAAATAGCACATGTGCCAGGCACTGTGCTAAAAGCTTTACAAATATTATTTCATTTGAGCCTTGCAACAACACTGCAATCTGGGTGCAATTTTATCCTCATTTTACAGAAGGGGAAACTGAGGCAAATGGAGGCTGGGGGGTTTGGTTTGTTTTTAAGTGACTTGCCCAGGGTCACACAGTTGCTAAGTGTCTGAGGCTAGATTTGAACTCAGGTCTTCCTAACTCCAGGTTGAGTGCTATATTCACTGTGCCCCCAGATGTCCTCTAGCTCTGGCAGGTCCTATCAAGCTGGAAGTGACTCTGAGCACAGGCCCACGAATGTCTTGTCATCCAAAGACCAGCTTAAATGAATTCAGAGAGGCTGTTCAACACGAAAAGGGTGGACATTCGGCAATGAATCTTTTGGCCAGTGCAACTGGGATAAAGAGAACGCACACCAATGTAAAATTGGATCATTTGTAGCAAGGAGGTTCCCACCAAATGGAATTCCTTCCATGTTACCATAAAATTCTTTTTGCTCTTTTAGGAGAAAATACAAGAATTTTTGGATCCTTGCTCAGTGATATATTCTGGTCAATCCTGTACTAATTACTAAAAAAGTTAATGGATATCTGATTTCTTTATTTTTTCTATGAAGTCTACCCAGTAGGGAAATAAAAGTGGATATACACAATAAAATTACATTTTTTAAAGAACAAATTAAGGTAAGCCAGATTTACTTTTTAATACTTACTTTTCATGCAAAGTAGATAGGAAGAGGAATGCAACTAACATTTAACCTTCAATGAAATAATCCATAGAGTATGTTGGTCAAATAAAAGAGGGAGAGGGCGAAACTGAAGAGAGATTTTTTTTCCTTTTGAATGGTTTTCTCTAAAGAAAAACACTTGAAATTCTGCCACTCTGTCTTCTAATTTCCTCAGTTCTCTCCAATAATTTTACTGGCAATGTTCCATTCTTAGAATTTCATTTTTCCTTTGTCCCTGGATGACAGAGTCATTAAAGTATTGACATATTTATCATTTACTAACCTTTCTGATTTGGCCTCCTGGTGAGGTGAGAGGGATGAAGTAGGTGTTGTGGGTGCACTCGATCCTGAATAACCTCTTGTAGAGAGATAAGAGCTGTTGCCATAGTTGCTATATCTGATGAGTCCAGGAGCCCAAGCAGAATGGGAGAAGAAAGAGAAAGAACCTCAGTCAGCAAAGGTATAGCAAAGATATAGCAAAGCCACTTGGTTCCTACATAGAAGCAAAAGGATACTTCCTCACAGATCACCTCAACTAGGCCTTGATATTTACTGAACCTGTATTTTGGCCAGGGAGGATGGGGCCGGGGAATTGTGAGTGTGAGAGGGAAGAGCTGCATCCTCTTGGATATAATCCATAAGTACTTATCAGAGGAAACCAGGCATGGTTGAAAAAATGGCACCCAATGGCTTACTCCAGACCAGTTGAGTCTTCAATTACTCCTTGAACTTTGACTTTCAATTAAGGAACATCTTCCTTAGGCTGGAGTATAAGGAACATCTAACCACCAGCTGGGTGGCTCAAGTGGAAAAAGTGCTGGGCCTAGAGGAAGATGAGTTCAAATAGGACTTCAGATACTTACTAGCTGTGTGACTCTGGACAAGTCACTTACCCTTTACCTACCTCAGTTTCCTCAACTGTAAAATGGAGATAAAAATAGCAGCTACCTCCCAGACTTGTGAGAATCAAATGAGATAATATTTGTAAAAGTGCTTAGCATAGTGCCTGGCACATAGTAGGCACTATATAAATGCTTATTTCTTTTCCTTCCCTTTCCTTAGAAACCCAGTTGTCTAAAGCTTAGTATGAACCCCACAATCCAAAATATTCTTTGATTTAAATTGCTTTATAAAATAAAAAAATACAACTGGAAAATGAAATTATGTGAGAAGCAAAGGAACCACATAACTAAAAGTACAACTTCAAGAGTCCTGAGAGAGATTTATTAACTGGTTTGAGACTCGATAATTGATCATTAGGAAGGGAGCCGAAAGGCTAAAAAACACAAGTCAGCAGGGTTCATTCTGGACAAATGAAAGAAAACCACTAGGACTATCATCTAGGATTCATTACAAATGTACATGCAAATTATTTGGTAACATATGTTACAAGTGAAAAGATCGTTAATTCCTTCCAGTTATAACATGAAGCATTTTCTCCCTTTCACAAATGCATGTGGGTATTACTCTCTGAGAAGTCTCTAGAAGTTATTTTGGTTATGGTTAAAGATGCTTCTCTCTCTGGGGAGAAAAAACAATCCACAAAAAACAGAGCTTTATGTATTTCTATATCCATCTCATTCATTAAAATACACACACACACACACACACACCCCTCAAAATACCCAACTTCACTATGTGCTTGTTGAGCAAAGAGAAACTGTTTCCACAGCTTCTGGAATGACCATTTATCCCCCTAGAGTCTACTGTATCACTGTTTTCATCCAGGACTGCATACAAAGCCAAAAGGGCAATCATTCAGTTTTCTTCCATTTTTCTCACCCTACAATCATATTTAACTGACAGGACAGTTACAGGACATGCACATATCCCAAGGTTTCCTTTTGTTCTTCAGAAACAGATGTCCTTTATCAATTGTTCCTGTTCACCGCATGGAAAATTTCCATGGAGTAAACACAGATCATCATGAGTTACTGGCTAAATATATTAAATTTACTTTACCCTCTGACCCCGTCATAAAGCCCATATTGACTATTTCCCCTTCAGAATAATTCTCACCTCTAGGGCCTGATTTGACTTATGAACAACTGTCTGGATATGTGATAATCATTAAAAACACACTCTACTCAAATATCTTGCTACCCAGAAGAGTGAGGCTGACAACTTTGCGCAGCTCTGCCTCACTTAAATCCAATACACATGGAAGTCAAGACATCATTCCATGATGTCTTAGATGGGAGGTAATCTCAGAGGGGAAGGCACTAGCATGCCCAAGCATAAGATGGGGAGAAGGGAAAAAAGGTGAAGGATGAAAGAAAGGGCAATGGAGAGAATACTACGTAGGAAAGATGAGAGAAAGAATGAAACTGCAGGTACTCTGTAGAGATTCCCATTCATACTCTGGGCTGCTCCCCCTTTTTACATTCATTTACCTATTCTTCATGTTTTTCTGGACTTCATCTCTAATTCATATACACAAGGCATACAACACATCAAAAAATTGGACGTTCCTCACAGACTGTTACATCACATTAAGTATCTATATGACTCAATTGAAATCAAATATAGTTGACTTATTTTGGGGGCTGCCAAAAGAACCAATCAAAAGCATTTGATTCGATTGCCTCTTGATCAATCCAGTCTGGTTGCTAAATCAGCTAAAGTCACAGGAGCACAGGCAGCCTTTAAAATTTAATTTAAAAATTCTACAGAGGAGAATCTAGGATCAGTGTCCAAAAAAGGCTTAGAAGTGTCAGAAAAGGGGCCAGATAGATAAGGAGAAGCATAACCACTGAAAGGAGAAGGCTTCAGACAAAAAGCAGGGGAAATTCTGAAGTCATCATCAATGGAAAGGAAATGCTAAAGGAGAACTGCCCAGTCTGGGTCAACAAATATCCAATCTGCTATACAGAAAAGCTAAGGGAGAGCAGGACTGAAGCACAATCAGCCTGCACTGGGAGCTGAGATTTTCAGGCTTAGAGGCTTCAGGTTTTATTAATGCCATTATTTATGTCTGCCCAAGGCTCATGGGGGATTGTGCACCTGTTCGACTCCAGGGCTGAATACATGGTCTGGTGATTTTCATTTTCTTAGTGACTAAAGAGAATTGGCATTATGGCCATCTGATCAACTGCAGTCAACTTAACAAATGGTCAAACCAGACCTGCATGATGTAAGGATCAAACACTAAAATGACAACTATTTCTAAAACTATACTTGTTGAATACTGGAAAATTCAGTAAGTATGAGCAGTATTTATGCTATGCTCAGATAATACTATCAGAAATGTTCTAAGACATTTGCAGAACTCTTCAATAACATCTCACATTTTACATTCTTAAGCAAATATCAATCTTTGATTTTTACAAGGGTTCATTGAGGAAGTTAGTACACGTTAAATTACTATCAGTAACTTTCCACCCATCATCATGTTGTGATTATGGAGACAAAGTAGAATGTTTGGACCAGGAGGGCCAATGCTGGAATTATGGAGGAGATTAGAGACTTCATTAAAACATTTTTCAGCTTCCGATAAAAGTCTAATACCCCATATTTAAAAGGAAATGACACAAATTTACAAAAGTAAGACCTGTTATCCCACAGACATTTGGTCAAAGGATATGAAAACTCAGTTTTCAAAAAAGGAAACACAACTATCAACAACCACATGAAAAACATTCAAAATCTCAATAATAAGATAAATACAACTAAAAAGAACTCTGGGATTCCACATAACATTGATCAAATTATCCCAGTTAATGCAATCTAACAAAATTCAATGATGCTACAATTGTGATAAAATAGACACTGCTAGTGGAGTTGTTAGTCCAATCTTTTGGAAAGCAACACAACTATGTACTAAGAGTTTTACAAATGTGAATCCTTTTGATTCATTGGACTCCTTATTGAGACTACAGCCCAGGGAAGTTATTGACCAGAAAACAAAACAGCAAAACAAACTTCTCTGTACAAATGTATTTCCAGTATCAGTGGATATGTAAAGGCAAAAAATCAGAAACAAATTAAATGCCCAACAACTAAGTAATGGCTGAATAAATTATAGTAAACGAATGGCATGGAATGGAATAGTAATACACTATGTTGTTGTTCAGTTGTTTCAGTCGTATCCAACTCTTTGTGACCCCATTTGGGGTTTTGTTGGCAAAGATGTCAGAGTGGTTTGCCATTTCCTTCTTCAGCTCATTTTATAGAGGAGGAACTGAGGCAAACAAGGTTAAGTGACTTGCCCAGGGTTACAGAGTTAGTAAGTGTCTGAGGACAGATTTGAATTCAGGAAGATAAGTCTTCCTGACTCCAGGCCCAGCACTCTACGCATTATGGTGCTGCCTAGCATCCCTTGGGTATATCAGTTTCTGATTGTGACTTGGTTGGGAGCATAGTGAGCAAAATATTTAAGGACAACACATGTTTTTAACTCCTCATACATTTTTCCCCTAAAAAAAAGGATCTGAGATATGTGCTCAGGGATATGAACCAGGAATATAAAACTCCACTCAAAAATTACCTGGGAGATAGTTTTTTAATTTATATAGAAGCAGGTAGGTGGCATAGTAAATAGCTTCCATTATAAAATTAACATAAGTAATTTTATAAACATAGAATAATTGATTGATCACACTGTAACTATCATGCCACTTTCCATCTGTACCTCTGCTGGGTTTCAACTCTATAGAACTCCACAGAATATGATGCCTCTGTGCCCGATTATGCCCTGATGTCTTTCTCTTTCTCAGTTTCCTTTTCTCTGTCGTCTTCCCCCATTAGACTGTAACTCCCTGAGGGCACAGATTGTCTTTCTATTTCTTATTTGTATTCTCAGAACTTAGCGTAGTGCCTGGCAAATAGTAGGTGCTTAATAAATATTTATTGAGTTGAATTGAATTGAGTATTGTTAAAAAAAAAAAAGGTAATGGGTAATATTTTAAATAAATTTACATGTAGCAGGAAAAAAACCAGAAAGGCAGAAAAAGAAGAAAGAAAAAGGAAGAAAAGATACCCACCTATTAGAAGAAAAAGACCGGAAATTGTAAGGATCAGAATCAGAATCAGGGTACTTGTTCAAATGTACAGGGTCTGACACACTGTTGAAGGAAGGAAGATGTATATATTATGTAGAGTATGTCATTAAGAAAAGGGTATAACATTATTTCTGTTATACATGCCAGAAAGTGACTGTAAAATAAGTAGCTATGTCAGAATATCCTTTTGTAAACTATGTTTTTGTCAGCAGTGCTTTTAACTGGGGTATTAACAAAAGGACTATATCAAAGTGAATACTACTTACCCAGTCTTTCTGTAAAGTATACTTCCTTCAGACTCTCTACTGAATCTTAAAGTAAGAATCTTCTGTGTAGCTTAAATAACTAATGAAAAGCTTAACCAGGCTGAACATAAAGACATTCTTATATTGTAGTGGTTTTTGATATCGGAGTTAATGAAAATAACGGCAAACACTACAGAAGCCAAATAAAATGAGCAACTACAAAGCATGTGCTCATGTTCCCCAGATGAGTCCTAAATAATGCCTGTGCCAAGAGCACATGTGAAAAATCTACCTGTTTTCTTTCTGGACTTCTCTTTCCTTTTCTTTTGTGGTTAAAGGAGAGTCCTCAAAATCATAAGAGAAAAGGTGAAAAGGAGTATGTGGTACATAAGGCAACTTTTCTACCACTGGAGATGCCTTCTGATTGGTAGATGCTGATGAGGAAGTAGTAAAAGCTGATGCAGATGAGGATGGTGAATGAGAAGCCTGATGGGGAGATGATCCGGAAGATGAACCAGGCACAAACGAGGAGTTGCAAGATGGGCTCTTTGATTTAACACTTGGAGGAATCCACTTTTCTTCAATCAACACACTTGTGGCAGTTGAAATTTCAGAGCTCTCTGAAATGTTATCACTCTCAACTTGATTTAACTCTGAAGGAGAGTTGATTTCACTGTAAGAAAGAGTTGTAGCAGAGAGGAAAGAAAAAGGGTAAGGAAAGAAGATTTGAGAAAGGAAAGGGGAAAAAAGAAAGCTCAAAGCAAGCTCTAAAATTAATACCACTTGAGTACAGTTCTGTCCATTTACTGATAGTAGAACTACACATGACCCTAAAGAATATGACCACACCACTCTAAAAGCAATGAGGTCCCTAAGTCACTGGGCTGTCTCTTTGAGGGCCAGGGGTGGATATTACCAAGCAGGCCCAGTTTAATGAGTACCGGGAGCAGGCAGCTGCCTACGTGGTTCCATTTAAGGGCCATCCGAAAGGCTCCCAGTCTCCCAAATCCCCTTCTACCTTGTGCCCCAAATTTCTTTCAAATTACATAATTAGAGTTTCATTCCTTGTCTTAGGTCAAACAGACTTTATTCCTCATTAATGGGAAATAAAACAAGGAGAGGGAAGATATCGAGTCTTTTAAGTGACATGTATGCAAGCCATTCTATTAAATCATTTTCTGAAAGGAGATTCTGAGGAGAAAAGTGAGGGGGGGGGGAGAACAAATGGAAAAAGGTAGTGGTGACAGAGTAATCAAGCAGGATAAAACATACAGAAAGCAGAGGAGGGGGAGCCTGAAGACTAATTTTCCTGACTTCACAACTTTGCCTACGGATGATCCTATCCACTGAGCCAAAGTCAATCAGAACGACCAACTCTTTCAGGCATGTCCAATTCTGCCACATTTGTATGATCATGCTATTAGAATAAATGCTTCATCTGAAAGCATCCCATGTGTACACTGGGATACGTTCCTTCTTGTTTCCCAGAAACTAACTGAATAAGCAAGCCGCTGAATTTTCCCCAGGCTTCAGCTTCCTCACCCGTATAATCAGGCAGACTAGATGGTCTTTGAGGTCTCATTAGCTAAGATGTGTGCTTTGGTTTTTATTCTTCATAGGTTGAATTTCAGAATTCAAAAGATCCTGGGGTCACAGATTTAGAGTGGGAAGTCCTTGGAGACCATCTGGTCCCATCCTTTTGTTTGAAAGATGAGGAAAAGGAAGTTTAGGGGAGTTAAATAACTGGTTGAACAGGTAGGAAATGGCAAAAGTAGGATTTAAATCCAGGCCTTCTGCCTTCAAACATAGTACTCTTTCCACCACATCACACTATTTGTATTTTTTAAACCAATTATTCTTTAGGGGTTAAAACGGTTTTGAGTTTTTAATCTGTATAGTACTTGTGGGAAAGAGGCCAATTAAATAATGATGTCTGACCCTCAAATTTACTAAAATATAAACCAGTTTTGGTCAGAGGATATTATCATCCCTATCTGTCTTAATATAAATGCTGAGCAAAAGGATCGTCATGGTTATAAACCACTTTTTCCAAGGCAAGAAAAATGCTTTAATTTTCACTCAAAGCTTCCTAAGCATTTACTTCCTAAGAGCAGGAAGTAAAGAGGAACCTTTGTGGCCTTTCTGTCTGTAATCTGGGTGAGTTTGAGGATCTGGATTTCAGGGTCTACATAGCTGCATGGGTGTGAGAGAGGGTGTATATAAATTTATATATGGTCTGGATATATAGGCTTCCTTTGTCCCTGGTTCTCAATTGAAATAAGAGGGACATATGAACTCCCTTACTCTTTCTTGTCTACCAGAATTCCTGTTGGTTGTCTCGCCCCATTCCCATAGAAGATAAATATGCCTATAGGGTTTGTTTCTTCCCCTGGACATGTCTCTTTAGGGGCTGGGTAGCTCTATATTCCACCTCCAGATGAGTACGTATATCTTCCTCTTCTTGAAAGAGTGTGATATAGTGTACAGAAAGCTAGCTGTGAAGCCAGGAAAACTTGAATTCACATCTTGCCTCTGACACATATTGGTTATGTGACACTAAACAAGGCACTGAACCCATACATGCCCCAGGAAATTCTCTAAGACTGAGTTGTAGAGAAAGTGCCGACCTGCACAGGTCCAGCCTCTATTTGTGCTCTATCCCTCTCTCATCACCAGCCTTATTGTCTTTATCCCAGGAAATTCTGGAGGGGATCAGCAGGAATTAGTTTATTGAGTCAAAAATGTTTCAAGACCTCCTGAGAAAAGTCATGAATGTGTTAATGTTTTAAAAATTGTCTCTCTCTTAACCCAACAAAAAACTCTCCCAGATCCAACCTCTCCTTTTTTCCTACCACGAGCCACTGTCCCATCTTTCTTCTTCCTTGCACTGCTAAACTACTCTTAGAAAGAGAAGCCTGATGCTTGCTGGCTGACTCAACTCCCTGACCACCCAATCCCTTGCAGTGTAGCCAGCTTTCATCTACAGTACTCAACTGAATACATTATTTTGAAAGGAATCTCCCAACCACCCAAATGAATCTTTTCTTAGTCATCCTTCATCTCTCTGTAGCACTCTGACATTACTGACTATCCCTTTCTTCCTGATACTTTCTTCCTTTGCCCTCTGGAGCACTGCACTGTCTTTTGTCTTTTCTCCTCTCTCTGATCATGCTGTCTCTGTACCTTTCTCTTCCTCCTTTTGGGAATTCCTTGAGATTATCTTTATCTCTCTTTTCTATGTTTTCTCTCTCTCTCTCTTTCTCTCAAAATATGGGATGTTTCACAAATGCTTATGTCTCTTTGCACAGAGATCATGCTAATCTTCTCTCTAACATTCCAGTTTAGTACACACACACGCATGCACACACACACACACACACACACATACACAAACATATACTATGGAAGTGAGCACCTCTAGCAATCTTATCCACAATATAATTGCCAACTTGAAAAAACAGAATAACTAAGTTGACTAAAGATACATATATATGGATATATAACAAGTTTTGTTGTAATATATAACATATTACATAGATATATAGTTATATGTGCATATAACTATATTGTACAGTTAACAAGTTAACTAAAGATAGACATATGTATAAAATACACATTTATACATACAAATATAATTCCCTAAAAGTACATATGCCAAAAATATAAAGGGAATAAATACAAATCTATGCAAAGTAATAGTTAAATGCAAGGTAGTCTGGGAGGAAGTGCACTAGTAGTTGAGAGGAACAGGAAAGGCTTCATGCAGAAAACTGATGCTTGAGCTACATCCTGACGGAAGAAAGGACTCTGAGGGGCAGAGGTAAGGAGAGAGGGTACATCTACCTTAGGATTTCCCCCACTGCCCACTAGCTGAGTGCCTCTAATATAGTAGATGCATAATAAGTGTGTGTTGAATTTTTAATAAAACAAAAAATGTGAATAAATGCAGTAGTTTTGTAACAAAAAATATTCAATCATTTTTGCAAACTAAGGCTGCGTGGAAAACTAACTGAAACTTGATACAGTGGAAAGAATATTTTCTTTAGAATCAGAAGACTTGGGTTCAAATCCTACCTTTGATGTTTGCTACTTGTGTGACCTTGGGCAAGTCACCTAACCTTCTTGGGCCTCAGTTTTCTCATTTGTACAATGAGGGTGTTGAATTTGATTACTTCCAAGGTTCCTTCCAATTCTTGTAATTTAATAAATGAAATATAGGCCAGTTTACTAAAAGGCAGCCAATGACAAATTAGTAAAGTGAATTAGTATTAAAACTTTTAGATTTGGGTCCAACTATGGTGTGCACACAACCATGGTACCTTTCTTTAACCTGACAAGAGGCATCTTCCTCTCTCTCATCCTCTGAATTGGGTTCTGTGATTGGTTGCTCTTCTTCTTCTTCTTCAAATTCCTCCTCCTCCTCCTCTCTGATATAAAGCCAAGAAAAGAGACATGCATATAGAAAGAGACAAGGTGGAAGAAGGATGAGTTACACAAATAAATTGCATAGAAATTTAAGGGAAGGAAGAAAACAGGTGAAATTGAGGAAGACAACACATGTGGCTGGTAGACAAGATGAAACCCCTGCTAAGAAATCTTAAATCAAAGAAGTCTGAGAGATACAGAGGAAAGAGTTCTGGATTTGAAGTTAAAGGACCTGGGTTGAATTCTTGGACGTTCACTTATTATCTGTGTGCCTTTGGGTAAAGCATTTAACCTTATTGGGTCACAGTTTCCTTATATGTAAAATGAAAGAGTTGGATTAAGTGAACTCTAGGGTTCCCTCTGGTTCAAACCTATGATACTATGATGGGGATTGGCAGCCTCAGCCCATATATCAGATAGCAAGTGGACAGATTTTTCTGTGGTAGGTGGTCTAGATGCCAACATACAAGCCTTCCTGAAGTCAGGGAGAGCTGTTGCCAGAAATGAGAGTTAAGAAATCAATGCCTATAACTATTCTGATAATTTTCCATTTGGCTCTAGGAGTCTGGAGTCTTGGGTTCCTGGTTTTGTTACTAAATAGCTGTGTGACTTAGGACTTAGGTAAATCACTTCAGGTTTCTAGGATGATCTTTCTTCCCCCATAGCAAAAGGGAGTTGAGTGAGATGGGTCTCCAAGGCCCCTTCCAGTTCGAAAATTACTATGATTCCTTCCTCATGCTTGACCACAGCTATGAGCTTGATTTAAAATAGAATTTTTATTTCCAAATATCTAGTTCCTAAGTTTACTAAAACAAAGGATTCTATCTATATGTAAATTTAAGGGTTGGAAAATAGTTCCATAGATTTGACCTTAGCCTTCATTCCTAAAGACCATTATTGTTTTTCCAAATCATCATTCTAGTGTTTGGTTCTTCTCATCTAATCTCCTAATTATATGTGGACCAGTAAAATATGTTCCTTTGATTTCCTAATCCAATGGATATACTTCGAGAAGACAACAAATCTAGCTTTTAAGACATGAGGTCTGGTCCTGACACTGTTTTCAGCTAGTCTAGTCAAGCACATGCTTTTAATAGATAATTTTCTTTTGCTCACATGCTGCTGAAATCACTGTTTACTGCTGCTGCAATAAGGTTATTGCTAATGTACACTCTCCCCATTTTCAAAGACACAAAAGGACTACCTTAAAATAATTGGAGTCTCACAGAATTTATAGAAGGAACACAGTCATTGAGCTGTAAGAGTCCTTAGAAATCATTTAATTCAACCTCCTCCATTACACAGATGAGGAATTTGAGGCCCTAGAAACATGAACTAATCAACAAATCAATGAACAAAAATTGAGTAAGCACCAAGTATATTCCAGGCACTGTGCTAGGCATGGAATCCAAAGCAGTCCCTGCCCTCAAGGAACTTACAATCTAGTGCAGTATACACACACACACACACACACACACACACACACACACACACACACAATAGAATCTCACCCCACACCAAAAAATACCAGATAACTTAGGAGAGTATTAGTTACTATGAATATCAGGAGAAGCTTTTCAGGGATGTAGAAATTCTAAGAGACAGAGGCAAGAAGGAAATACATTCCAGGCATAGGCTGGACAGATAGGATGGGGCCATCCTATCTTGAAGGGCTTCTCATGTCCCAAAGAAGCACTTATATTTTATCCTAGAGACAACAGGAAACCATTGGAGTATATTGAGCAGAGGAATGATGTGGTAAGACCTGCACTTTAGGAAAATCATTTTGGCAGCTATGTGGAAGATAGATTGGAGGGGAGAAAGACTTGAGGCAGAGATAAGAGGCTTTGCAATACTCCAGGTGAGAGGTGATAAAGACTGGAATTATGATGGTGGCCATGTGAGTGGATAACAGGGTATGAATGTGAGAAATGATGTGGAGGGGGAAATGGCAATATCTGGCAAGAGACTGAATATGTGAGGGTGAGGTAGAGTGAGGAATCAATGCTTACACTGAGGTCACAAACTTGGGTGATGGAGAAAATGGTGATGCCCTTAAGAGAAATGTGCAAGTCTGAAAGAAAGGCAGGTTTGGGAGGAGAGAACTCTATTTAGGACATGTTGAGTTATGATTCACCTACAGTTACAAAGTCAGCAAAAACAAAAAAAGAAAAAACAGTGCTGGAAATAGATTGTAGGTCTCCTGACTTCTCTATTATGTGCCCACCTCTTAAAGATTCTTTTCCTAAAAATTTACGTAAATTCTAATGAAGTCTGAAAAAGTCTTCAGAACTTTCTTTTCAAGATATTGTGTCTCTTTTACCCTGAGATGAATGACTTCAAACTAGTGCATTCTGTGAAAAACAGCATTTCCAGGTGGATCTTCCAGCTATCTGGTTAAGCTGAATACTTGGAACAATGATAAAACCAATGTGGCTACTTTAACATTCAAGCCTCAAAGAATCAGTAAGAACTTCCAGCAAAATAAGAATTAGCTGTGTGTGGTTTATTTTAACATACTGATTTTTTTTTCTTGATTACAGAATCCATATGACTAGATTGTCCATACACTACTTGCAGAGGGCAGAGATGGGGAATTACATGCATGAGGCCACAAACTGGTAAACACATAATACACGGAAGTGAATGCTAGGGCTGTAACTTAGATCCCCTGTCTTCATAGCTGTTATTCTTGCCACAATACCATTCTGACTCTTGTAGTCCTAGCCCTGCAGATAAAATCTGTGTGACCTTGAATATATCCTTTAATCTCTTTGGGCCTCAGTTTCCTCATTTATAAAAGAAGGAGGGTTGGACCAGATTATCTCCAAGGTCCCTTCCATCTCTCAGATCCTCTGGTATTCACTTTGTAGGAATGAATGTAATGCTTACAGTCAGACCAAATTGTATTAAATCTCAGAGTCCTCAGGGGATGCAGTTCAGCCCCACTTCTATGTTTCCAGCCATTTGGGACCATGAAGAGAAGTAAGAGCAGCAGTGAGCATGCTTGGAAACCTGCCTCCTACATCCTCTCCTGCTTGGCCTCTTTCCTACTGCCTGATCTGGTTAACCCCAAACACATGTTCAAATGAGCATTTAACTAAGCCTTGTTTTTAAAAGGGGAATCTCTTTCCGGGAAAGATTTCAGAACTTTCTTTTTGGGAGTTATTTGTTTGTAATTGCATGTGATGAAACCACTTAAAATCTGTTTTAAAATCTTGTTCAATTTTCTATTTGAGTGTTATTTTACTATGACATTCTGGTACCAACTTGAGTGTCTTATAAGACAAGTCTGGGCATTATGGTCTCTAAGGCAGCTAGGCTGGAAAAGGTTTCTAAGAAGAGTTGCTAAGTGAACCAAATGAAAAATGTTCAATGTATAAGACTAGCTATTTTTCTAAAATGTCATGTATCATCTTATAGAGCAGAGAACAGCTTGAGTCTAGGTAGGAAGGGGGAGATTTCTCTGTTTTAAGTAGAGTGCAAAATTACCTCCCCTCCCTTCCTGATGGAGCAGTAACTAGAATACACATAGTCATTGCAGAAGCAAGCTAATGTGACTGCAGTCTCCTTGGTTTTCTTATCCATTCAAGAAAGGAAGTGGGAGTCTTTTCTCAGTCCTTATGTTCCTTCATATCTATCTTTCTAATCTATTTTCACATTTTTTTTTTGGCTGGGCAATTGGGGTTAAGTGACTTGCCCAGGGTCACACAGTTAGTACATTTCAAGTGTCTGAGGCCACATTTGAACCCACGTTCTCCTGACTCCAGGGCCGATGCTCTATCCACTGCACCACTTAGCTACCCCCTAGTTTCACATTTCTATCCTTCATGTACCCTCCATTCCAGTCAAATTGGACTGTGATCCAACTTCTGGGCAAAGCATTCCATCTCTCTTCTCTATTCCTTTGCAAAATAGTTCTCCTCCTCTGGAACACATTTCCTCCTCATTTTTGTCTCAAAGAATTCCTACTTTCCTCCATAAAACAATTTAGGTGCCATTCCTTATCCAAGGTGTTTTCCGATCATCTTCCCACTCCCAAACACCTCAGCTATTAGCTCTCTCTCCCTTTTGAAATTATTTTGTATGTATTTCTGTTCATGTTGTAAATCCTTCCCCTCCCAAAAATGTAAGCTTCTTGAAGGAAGAGACTGTTTAATTCTTGTTTTTTCCATAGGATCAAGCACCAATTTGTTGTCCTGTACTTAAATGTGTACCTGTTTGTACTCAAATCTCACTGGCACTGGCTTGTTGGGTTTTCAGAGGAGAAACTACTCTTTTTTCTCTTTCTGTGGATTTTCTGGGTAATCCTAATGGCCTGCGTTATAGTACTGTTATTCAGGAGTATCCCCCACCCCACCCCCATGTACTTCCCATTAACAATTAGCCAGTTGGACTCAATTAGCTTTTAACAAAGGTATTTACTAAGATGCTATAGTAAGAATAATCAGAACAAACATTCCCACCAAAATCCTGGGGCACATTCTTTCCAAAATACACAGAAGTCCATAGGAAGAATGAACTCAAACTTAGAAGGAAATGATAGTGAAGCACATGGGTAGGCTATATGTGGCAAAAGGTAGCTTATATCTTCTCTGATGCAAGGGGTCATGCTCCTTGACAGTCTCCCTTTTCAGGTGACTGTTTTTCTATACCCCTTTGTCCTTAGTGTGTCACTCTGCTCCCAGAAGAGTATCCCTACTGTTCTGGTCTTTCTGATCCCAGCAGGATTCACTATATGCTTTTTATCTACTTTCTCAAACAATGTGGTCAACAGAGAAAGGGAGAATGGGAGAAAGAAATACTCTCCTCCAAGATCAATTCTGTCTCCCTGGCTTGGCTTCAACTCTGGAACTAGAATCTTCAGATCTGAAAGCTGGGCTGGCCCACCTCAGGACTGACATGGGCCCATAGATGTGTCTGATTCTTTCAGCCAATCACAAATATTTCCCGTGTGGCATCATTTGTCTTCATCCATTGCCCAAAGCACTCTATTTCTTTCTAATTGATCAAGGAATTGTTCACACATTTGAAGGAAAAATCCTTAACACCTAGTAGTCTATTGATTCAAATATCTGAGCCTTCTATAGTTACATTAATTGGGTTGGGAATAAAAACCCCTACCCTTTCACTTACATCTGACAACATGTAAACATTTTCAGTAATGCTACATCTTGAGAGCACAGCCATATTTGGATGCTTATCATGCTATGTCCTGGTTACTACCACCAGGTTTAGGCAGAAACTCATATAAACTCATAGCCACATGATAGAATTATCATGTTTATAACTCACAGTCACTGAACAAATGAGAAAATATAAATGCTGGTATTAAGTGGTCCTCCTACACAGGCTTTTTTTTTTTTCCAAAAAGCCATATAAAAGTGTTGCCCGCTATCACAAAGAGAACATTTACTCCATCTTCACTGGAGTTTACTAGTAAGGCAGTGAAGGCAGCTTTCACTCTCAGCTCCAGAGGAGCTGTGCATGCATTCTTCAGGTAGTACTGGAACAGGACCTGTGCCTAGAGGCATCTTGATATAGTGGAAAGAACAAGACTTTCATACTTAGAGAAACTGGGCTCAGTCCTGGCTCTGCTACTTAATGCTTACATGATCTTAGGCAAGCTATTTCCCCTCTCTGGAGCTCAGTTTCCTTACCTGAATAATGAAGGATGACCTCTAAGGTCTCTTCCTGAGCTAAAGTCTGTTGTTGTTGCTGTTGTTGTTGTTTTAAATCAGACCACAACCAATTCCCCAACAACAAACATGCTCTCTGTGGGTCAAAAGAAGTATGTGACTTTCAGCCTGAGGAAGAACTTCCCTCTTTGTCCTGAGAACTTTGCTTTTATGATGAGAACAGCTTGAACATGAGCTATTGTCATCTGGTTTAACAACAATATTGCATCAAGAAACAGCAAACGACATTGATTTAATTTTTGTTCTTAAAGGAAAGCTTTGAAGGCAACAGAGAGTGCTGCTGAAAAGTCACCATGAAATAACAACAGCCAAAGAATGTTGGTGCTTTATTTGATGCCATTCAGAATCCTGCATCTGTCACTCTCATAGTCATGCCCTCATGACATGAGCAGATGATGTTTGTCAACTTATGTGCCAACTTAATTTAAAAGACCCAAATGAATCCAGTCTGTGCACTTAAGGATAAGTCATAAGACTGTTTTCGTCATTTTTCCTGAAGCTGTCCAAATCAATCAATCAATCTACAACCATTATTAAGGACCTACCAGGTGCCAGGCACTATCCTAGACGCCAAGAATATAAAGATAAAAATGAAACAACCCCTGCCCCAAAAAGTTTATATTCTATCAGACGAGGGTTGTACACATATACAAAGTATATATCAGGTCACATACAAACCATATAGAAGATCATGGGAGCAGGGGAAGTGCTAGCAGATGGCAGATCAGGAAAAGCCTCATGTAGGAGATGATGCTTGAGCTGAGCTTTGAAGAAACTAGAGATGAAAGAGAGAACGCTGCCTGCCTTTCACAGCAGACATGAAAGCCACGTTTACCTCTGGTAATAGGCTAGTCACTGATGTGGATGGCTAATTTCTACAACTTGGTATGAGCTAATGCCTCCCCTCCAAAGAATGGATAAGTAATATGTCTCACTAGTGGTCATGGAAGGCATAGTCCTCTTTATGTGTGCACAGGCATACAACTGACATATCTTTGAAGTTCCTTGGACTATGTTCTTTCTGTTGATGAGTCATGTCCTACTCTTTGTGACCCTGTGTCCATGGGTTTTCTTGGCAAAGATACTGTGGTGGTTTGCCATTTCCTTCTCCAGCGGATTAAGGCAAACAGAGGTTAAGTGACTTGTGAAGGGTCACACAGCTAATAAGTGTTTGTGGTTGGATTTGAACTCAGGTCTTCCTGACTCCAGGCCCAGTACTCTATCCACTGAGCCACCTAGCTGCCTCCTTTCTATATCTTGTTAAAAAAGAGCTGTAAATTTATAGAAAACAGGAAGTTGGGGGAAATAACTAGAATCACTGTTGGTCAGAATCAGGATTCAAAAAGATCTTTGCAGGCTGACATAAAGGATTAGCTCTAAAGCAGAGTAGAAGAGAAAAAAGAAAGCAGGCTGTTGAGTCAGAGGACCTGAATTTGAATCCTGACTGCTGTTTACTACTGTGTGACTTTGTATAAGTAACTTAAAGCAGGGGCTGACAAACCATTTAAAAATACTAAAAAAAACCCACCATTTTTAGTTTGCAGGGTAAGCAAAAACTGGCTGAGGGCTGGATTTGGTCTGTGGGACATAGTTTGCCAACCCCTGATTCAGGTTTCAGTGTTCTCATCTGCAAAATAGGGGGTCTACATGAACTTTGACATCCCTTCCAGCTTTTTATCTGTGATCTTATAATAAAATGCCAGTTAATAGGGAGAAATGTAAAGTATTACATAAGTTAAAAAGGTCACTGGTACAAGTACAGGGTATAAGGGGTATGGCCAGAAGATAGTTTCTGTGAAAAAGAACCTTAAAGCTTAATCCAAATTAATGATGTCACAGGGCAGCAAAAAGGATAATCTAACCTTGGGCTGCATTGATGAAATCATAGCATCTAGAACCAGTCTGGTGACAGACCACTGTCTGTACTGGTCAGATTTCATCTGTAGTACTATGGTATTTTGTGAGAATTATTTTTTAAAAACAATGCTGATGAGCCAGAGTGTATCTAAGGGGAAGTGACCAGGACGAAGGTATTCAAAATCATGCCCTGTGAGAACTGGACTATGAGGATGCCAAGGTTACATCCTTGGCTCTCTTCTCCCTATATACTCGTTTGGCAATCTAACTCACTCCAAAGGCTTCCACTATCACCTCTAGGCAGCCAGGTGACTCAGTGGATAGAATGTTGGGACTGGAGTCAGGAAGACCTGAGTTCAAATGCAGCCTCAGACACTCACTGGCTGTGTGCCCCCGGGCAGGTCACTTAACCTCTGTTTGCCTTCATCCACAGGAGAAGGAAATGGCAAACCACCCCAGTATCTTTGCCAAGAAAACTCCCTGGACAATTTTGACATGCTATGGTCCCAGGGGTGACAAAGAGTTAGACATGACTCAACAACAACAATATCATTTTTAGACAAGTGACTACCAAACCTGTATTTCCAGTTCTGGTTTGCTTCTTTAACTGACTTTAAAATGTCTCCACCTGTCTGATAAAGGCCTCATTTCTAAAATATATAGAGAACTGAGTCAAATTTACAAGAATACAAGTCATTTCCCATTTTATAAATGGTCAAAGAATATGAATAGCCAGTTTTCAGATGAAGAAATTAAAGTTATGAAAAAATACTCTAAATCACTATTGATTAGATAAATACAAATTAAAACAATTCTGAGGTATCACATCACACCTATTGGATTGGCTAACATGATAAAACAGGAAAATAATAAATGTTGGAGAAGATGTGGGAAAATTAGAACACTAATGCATTGTTGGGGGAGTTGTGAACGGATCCCACCATTCTGGAGAGCAATTTGGAACTATGCTCAAAGCGCTATAAAACTGTGCATGCCCTTTGACCCAGCAATACCACTTCTAGGTCTGTATCCCAAAGAGATCATAAAAATGGGAAAAGGACCCACATGTACAAAAATACTTATAGCAGCTCTCTTTGTGGTGACAAAGAATTGAGAATTGAAGGGATGCCCATTGACTGGGGAATGGTTGAACAATATGTGGTATATGAATGTAATGGAATATTATTGTGCTATAAGAAATGATGAGTAGGCAGAATGAGTTCAGAAAAACCTGGAAAGACTTACATGAACTGATGCTGAGTAAGTAAGCAGAACCAAGAGAACACTGTACACGGTAACAGCAACATCTTTCGATGACCAGCTTTGATAGACTTAGCTCTTCTCAGCGATACAGTGATCTAAGACAATTCTAAAAGACTCATGATGGAAAATGCTATCCGCATCCAGAGAAAGAACTATATACTTTGAATGCAGATCAAAGCATACTGTTTTCTCTCTTTTTTTGGTTTCTTCTTACTCATGGTTTTTCCCTTTGGTTCTAATTCTTTACAACGTGATTAATATGGAAATGTTTAATATGATTATACATGTATAGCCCATATCAGATTGAACACCATCTTGGGGAGAGGAGAGTGGAGGGAGGGAGAGAAAGTTTAGAACTCAAAATCTTATAGAAGTGAATATTGAAAACTAAAAACAAACAAATAAATAAAATGACATATATGTAAAAATTGTCTCCACTTAGATGTCCTAATGGGATCTCAAATTCAACATATTTAAAGCCAAGCTTATTATCTTTTCCCCCAAAGCTGACCCTCTTTCTGACTTCAGTATATCTTGCCAATAGCACCATCACTCATCTAGTCTCCTACATTTAAAAACTTGAGGTCCTTTGATTATTCATTCTCCCTCAATTCTCATACCTAATCAGTTATCAATTCACAACCCAATTCTGGCTACCCTATAACCATCTTCTCCATACTCTCTCTTCTCATTGACACCACCCTGCAATAGATTTTCATTCCAACCCAAATGGCCTATCATAGTAGCTTCCTAAGGCTTTCTAACTTCTCCTCTTTAATATACCTTTAATACTCTTCCAGGGAGCTGGTCAGGTAACCCTTCTTTCCAGAAATCTAAGTGGCTATCTCTTGCTTATATGGTAAAGTTCAAATTCCTTTGCCTGACATTCAAGACTTTATTACAAACCATAGCTATCCTATTTCCAGTCTTACTGCCTTATATATTCTCTGATCAAATCAAACCAGACTCTTCTCTACTCCCTGTATTTTTATGCCTCCTTACTGTTACCTATGCTTGAATGTCCTCCCTCTCTTCACCTGCTGTATTTCTAGCCATCCATGTAATCAGCACATCGATTACCATCTTATTCAGGAAGCCTTTTCATTCACAACTGAATATTATAGTTACCTGTGCACATGTTTCATCTCTTTGTTGATTATAATCATGGTTAAGGCAGAAGCTGAATCTTTTCCAAACATCGCCACTCTCTCAATGCCTACCCAAACAAATTGTTGTTGTTGTTCAGTTGTATCTAAGTTGACATGACTGCACAGACTTATGCCCATGGGGTTTTCTTGGCAAAGATACTGAAGTGGTTTGCCATTTCCTTCTCCAATGTGTCCCCATTTTACAGATGAGGAATTGAGGCAAATAGGGGTTAAGTGACTTGCCCAGGGTCTCAGAGCTAGAAAGTGTCTGAAGCTGGATTTGAACTCAGTTATTCCTGTCTCCAGGCCTGGTGCTCTATCCACTCCCACCTACTAGGTGCATGGTAAATGTGGAATTTTATTGAACCGAATTACTCTCGAAGTATCTTCAGAGGTATCCCGAAAGTCTACAGTTCTTTACTGTTGAACTGCTAGATGAGAATTATTAAAGTTATAGCAATATATGGAAGGTGAACATGTCCCAAAGAATCTTTAAAATATATTCACTGTCCATTTACTCAGACATAAACAGAAATCTGCCAGCTGTGACAACAGCTGAGATATATCACCTATCCACTACAGGGAAGATATTAGCATATATTAAATTCCACAGATTAGTCACACATGTCAATGACTAGTATTTCACCAGCCATCAGAGTTGAGAGTATCAACATATCAAATTGCATATATATAAATTGTTGGGTGCCACCAAAAAAAGTTGCCTCTGCAGATGGTGGGAGCTGTGAAAAGAGAGGAGTCCCCCCAAGATGCAGAGTGAAGACACTTATAGCCATTGCTATGAAGAGAGGAAATCCTGGGGAACTCTGGCTCAGGGGCCCAGAAGTTAAGCTTCTATCACTGGCCACCATATTTGAGTATTTTGGTGAGAAAGCCATAAATGCAGGATGTTCCACCAAGTGAAAATTGTTTAATGGCACAAAGTATTTCCGATAGCATTGATGATGAAGTAATTCCTATGTTAATCTTGGGCTTAATAATCTACTTTTAAACCTAATTTAAGAAAATATGAAGAATATAGGCCTATAATACATTTGGAACTATCTGGGCTTTACAATTCTATTAGTTAGAGTATGACGTTAAAAATGCTAAGAGCACTAGGTGGCTCAGTGAACAGCTAAGTGTCTCAGTGAATAGAGTACTGGGTCTGGAGTCAGGAAGACCTGAGTTCAAATCTGGTCTCAGATACTTAGTGTCACCCTGGACAAGTCACTTAACCCTGTTGGTATCAGTTTTCTCATCTGTAAAATCAGCTGGAGAAGGAAATGGCAAACCACTCTAGTATCTCTGCCAAGAAAACCCCAAATGGGGTCACAAAGGGTCAGATATGACTGAACAACAAGGTGGTCCAATGTCTAGACTGGTAGACCTGAAGTCAGGAAGACCTGAGTTCAAATGCAACTTCTGACCCTTATTTTCTATGTAACACTGGGAAAGTCAATTAATTCTGTCTGCCTAAAACTGAGGCAAACTCCTTATCTGTAAAAATTGGGAATACTAATAGTATCTACCTCCCAGGGTAGTTGTGTGGACCAAATGAGATGATATCTGTAAAATGCTTTGTGGACCTTAAAGTGCTATTATACAAATGCTGGCAATTAGTAATAGTAGCAGTCATAATACTTAATTTTAATTAGTAATTTACTTTTAACAATAATAATAATAATGCCCTGTGCTATAGGGAAAAAAAAACTATCCCTATGTTCAAGGAGCTTATTGTGCAGATAGAGCATGTGCACAGAAAAGTATAATATGAGATAGGAAATGAGGAAGGCAAGAAGGGATCAAACAAAATGTCCTAAGAATATATGAGGAGAGAGAGAACACTAACAGCTGGGGGGATTAGGCTTAAGTTTTGATCCCCATATGGCCCAGTTCATGTAGAAGAAAAATAAAACTATTAATGGACACAGACAACAGCCCTGGCTTCAGTCAACCATCCTTCAGATGCCTGGTATTTGTTACATGGTGGCCTGGATAAGAGAGTGAGTGAGGCTGACTCATCACCAGTCTGGTCTGGCTACTGGAAAACAAGGCAAGACAATGTCCTGAGGATGGCAACTTAAAAATTTTGGGGTGGAAACAGGAAAACTTTCAGAACTATCATATGATTTTGTATTTTTGCTAATCATTTTTGCCAAGGAACACATTTTTGAAAAGCTGTTAACAGCTAAGGATCAAAGTTCATATGAGAAGAGGTCTAATAGGATCTCAAAATTAACAGCAAGAAATATAGGGTATAGAACAAATGGGTTACTTAAAATGTCCAAAAATAAATAAACTTTCAAAGAACATAAAGTTGATTTATTAATTATTCAGGAAAGGGGAAGATTATTCAGTACCTAGCACACAATAGGCACTAAATAAATGTTTGTTGAATTGAATTCACAGGATGGAAAGAAACAGATTCCAATGAAGAAATATTTTGCATCTGCTTAATGAGATTTCCACCTTATGAGTCAGTTACAAACCACATGGGAGGCAGATGGAATTTATCACCCACATCTCTTTTTCTCATATTAACAATATATCCATCGAAAAGAAAATTGAGCCAATAGTCTACTCATTATTTCCTTACATTTGTTCTGCATAGAAAATACACAGAAAATGAAAAGCGAGCTATGTGGATTTACAACAGTTTAAGGATTATAAAGGTCAAGTCAATATCTGTTTTACCATCCAGAAAATGTTAAAAACAGTATGTCATGCTAAGTGGGTGTCTCCTGCAAGAGTGAACAGTCTAAGAGGAGTCAAATACCAAGTGATTTCTGAAGTAGGTAAATTCTGAGTTGGATTTTTAAAGAGATGAGGTACAGAGATTGGCAGAGAGGAGTAGATAGGTCATTCCAGGCAGACGGCATAGCATTGCAAAGGCATGAATAAGCTACACGAAGATGACAAGATGACTGAGCTGGTAATTATTACTATTACCAGTGCCCAGATTATGACATAGAACTGGATTAGCTGTCCATTGAGTCTAGCCATCAATATATATCATGGAGACCTGTTACAAATGGGCAGTGAACTGGGCCCAGAAATGAGGAGGAGGAATGAGCAGGATTCCATTTGGGAAACTGAATTGTGCTTTTCATTATCTCAAACTACTTGATGTTACAAAGGCCCATCTCTAATACTAATACTCTTGGGGTCATCCTATGAGGCTATGGATTATGAAACTCTATGATCTTGGAAGAATCAAAATAGCAATTAACCCAAACAGCAAAGGAAAGGGAGTTGCGGTCAAAGTCAGCAGGCTGTAGCATGCTAGCAATGAAGATTTAAATGTCTGACCTGAAAATTATGTAGGCCAGGAAAAAGAATTAGAACACTGAAAGACTGAATGGCTTTTAACAGACTGGGTATGTCTTCCCTTATGGAAATAATTGTCCATGGCAATGGGTGTGGGGTGGGGTGGGGTGAGGTGAAGGGTTCACACTGTAAAGTCACACCTATGAGATCACAACTTTCCATAAATATCTAGTCTTCTATTATTAACCTGGCTAGAAGATAGCTAGGTGGTGTAATGGATAGACTGCTGGGCCCAGAGTCAGGAAGATGAGTTCAAATCCAGCCTCAGACACTTAACTAGTCCAGACAAGTCATTTAACTTCTATGGGCCTCAATGAGTAGATCTATAAAATGGGGATCATAATAGCACCTACCTCCTAGGATTGTTGTGAGAATCAAATGAGATTATACTTGTAAAGTGCCTGGCAAACAGTAGTCACTACATAAATGTTTGTTCCCATACCTCCTAGAGTGAAAGGGTATATAGAAAACAGCAGAAATGAGGTTTGCCACATAGAGTAGGGAGAGCAGACAATTCCACACAAGGCTTTGAATGTTAATAAGAAGTATATGTTTTGCAGCTTATATGCAGTCGGGAGGAAATATGTCAAAGTGGATAGGGAACTGGCCTCCAAGTCAATCAGGAAACATAGGTTCAAGCCTGGTTTTAGAAACATACTGGATATGTCACCCTGGTCAAGTCATTTAACTTGGAGTAGGTGGGTGGTCCAATGGATAGAGATGGGGCCTGGAATTAGGAAGACCTGAGTTCAAATCTAGCATTGGACACTTACTAGCTGAGTGACCTTGGGCAAATCTTTTAACCTCTGTCCCCTCACCTGTAAAATGGGAATAATAACAGCACCTACCTCCCAGGGTTGTAGTGAGGATAAATTGAGACAATATTTGCAAAGCACTTAGCACTGTGCCTGGCAATAGTGGGCATTATATAAATGTTAGCCATTATTATTATTAATATTCCTCTCAGTTCTCCCAGACAATTAAAAATATAAGTTGCAGACCACATGAAGCTCTGCATCTAAAAATAAAGTTTCCTCACAGGGAGACCCACACCAATGAAATCACAGGTCAAGACTTTCCTCCTCTCCCTTTCCTCTACTCCTCACCCTTAAGGAAAAAAAATGCAATGCAATGGAACCCAAAGGTGCTGCAGTCTCCTCATTTCTCCTCAAACTAGGCAGCCTTTCTTGACTTCTCCATCATCTACAAAGGTAGACACAAACATCCTCCTGCTTCCCCAGGCTCACGACCTTAAATCAGGTTTTTATTCCTTCCTTCTTTGCCCTCGACATGCAGCAAGTCACACAGACAGGCCAGTTCTTTCTCTGCCACATTACTTGTGCTCACTTCCTCTTCATTTCCATAGGCACAGCCATTGTCCAAACTCACATCAATTCATACCTGAATTTATGCAAGCATTTCCCTACTGATTTCCCTGCCTCAAATACATCCTATAAAGAATTTACAAAATCATCTTTGGTTCCCTGTTGCTAGGATCCCTAGCTAAACTCTTATTTAATCAGTATATTGATCTGTACCAGCAATATTATTCTATTGTCTTAGCTCTCCATTACCTTTTGTGGCTAAATTCCTTGAGAAAGCCATCTACAATAGGTGCCTCCATTTCCTTTCTTATAATTCTCTTCTTAGCTCTTTGCAGTCTGACTTCTGACCTTATCATTCAACTGAAACTGCTCTCTCCAAAGTTACTGATGATCTCTTAATTGCCAAATCTAATGGTCCTTTTTTTCAATCCTCATCCTTCTTAATAAATGTTGACTGGTTTTTATATTCACTTTGCAAATATGATATAAGACTTCCAAATCTTCATTTTTAATATCCTTAACTGATTTTTATAATCATCTGGATTGTTTTCATATGTTAACAAATCTCCTGAAGAGTACTTAATCATTTAGATGCGTTCAAATATTGTTAAACTTTTTGGTGCCACATAACCAGCTTACTGTTACTGCATATTATTTAATATTTCATAGGCTTATGATAATAATTAGTCATATCTAGGGCTCCCTTCCCTCTGCCCTGGAAAAAGGAAAAAAACCAGAGAATTTAGTACTTTCTCTTACTACTCAGGCCTTGGAAGTCAAAAGGGGGAGAAGCTTTTCCTGAAGAGTAACACTGTTACATAGGGATGGAAGCCAAGCAGGAGGACAGATCCTAAGGGGGACTGGTACAGGGGGAACCCTATACCCCGTGCTCCAATATCCCAAACTCAATGGCCATGCTAAAGGCTTGAATATGCAGCAAGCTTTGCACACCAAACGACTTAGGGCTCCCACTTATATAGTGTTAGACAAAGAGCTGATGTGGCAAGAATAGGAGACTGCCCCTCACCTCCGGGGTGGGCTGGGATAATCTAGAACACAGATGTCACACAGGTGGCCCCCAACACTCCTGAGTGTGGTCTGACCCAGATTCAAATGTAACTGAAAAACAGCTAACTAAACAAAAATACAATAAAAATAGATGATACTATTTTTTAAAGTTAAGTCAATATGCAGCCTGCAAGAATCCTTAACTACAGATTAGTGGCATTATTTCTATTCTGACACCACTGACCAACACCATTGAAATCAGAGTATTTTTTAAGATGCCTCAAAACAAATGCAGAATGAGGGTCAGGGACACAGGAAACTGAACTGTAACTGTGCCACAACAAACATGTGGCTGTGGAAAGGAGCAATGAAAACCTAGCATACAAGCATCGTGGGGTCAGCCATGTATGATTTTCAAACTTTTTTCACAGCTCCACAACTGAACTAAGTCATTGCTAGCAAAGAAAGCTTGAGAGGATGAGCATCTTCTCCATCTAAACTGCTCCTTCATTGTAGCAGGAGATCTTATACCTTGTGGTTGCTTCTTTACATGCCTAAATGTTATAGAACAGCAACAAAAATAATAGTTTTGTTGCTGTTCAAAAACTCTTCATGATCCCATTTGGGGTTTTCTTGGCAAAGATACTGGCGTGATTTGCCATTTCCTTCCACAGCTCACTTTATAGTTGAAGAAACTGAGGCAAACTGGATTGAATGACTTGCCCAGGGTCATACAGCTGGTTAGCATCTGAAGCTGGATTTGAATTCCCTTCTTCTTGACTCCAGATCTGGTGCTCTATCCACTGGACCACCCAGTTCCTAATAATAATGATAATAGCTATCACTTAGGTAGTGATTTAAGGATTTGCAAAGCATTTTACAAATGTTCTCACTTTTGTCTTACCAACAACCCTGAGAACCCTGAGAGTTATCATCTCCATTTTTAGATGAGAAAACTGAGACAGACAGAAGTCATTGACTCTTTGCATTGATACAGCCAGTAATTGTCTGAGTCTGGATTTGGACTCAGGTCTTCTCAACTCTATGTCTAGCAGTCTATCTGACTGCACCATTTGGCTGACACATTGCTGGTGACTGGCTAGAACTATGGACTGGCAGGACAGAACTTTCAACCTAAATGGAGGCTACATTGGCATAATCAACCATTCTAAGGGGAGAACAGAACACTAGCACTGCAATGCCCAATGGCAGAAAAAGAGAGAAATCTGTTGGCTCCGGGGTATACCAATCACCCAGATTTTATTTGATCATCGCCTCTAATTCAAGCAGAGCAACCAGCTAAACCAGCAGCTTTCCCCTCACGGCGCCCACCCCCATTCCTCTTCATTAACGGTTTCTTAAGATACAAGAATTGATTCAGCTGATTTTGCTTTCACCCTAATGGGGATTTCCCAAGAAGCCTGCTTTGTTTGTTTTGCCTTTAGATTTTTTTTTAAATCGGCTCAGGGGAGCTCATGTACTCTGGGTTATTGAGGTTTGGCATTTTAAATACTCCACGAGCATTCACCGGTCATCTGTTTGCTTGCTGAGTTGATGAAAATGTGAACTTGGGGCTGGCCTCAAACCCATCAGGTATTTTCCCCACTTCCAAAAGCAGGCTTAGACTTCAGGCCTCTTTTCTACTTGTTACAATACGCACAAGAGCCTGTGGCTTGCCCAAGTCTTTCAGAGCTAATTTTTCATTTAGAAAAGCATCCCTAAGGATGCTTTTCCAAGTCAATTTCATTTCAAAGCTGCCTTAACTGTTATATGTTTAGAGTACTAGTCTGGGGTCACTTTTCCTTACCCCTTAAGAAACAAGCACTCTTAACATAAGCGCCCCAGGCCTATTTCAAAGTAATAACCCAGACACTGGAAACAGATAAAATTAACGCAATTTCAGGAGAAAAAGTCAGTAGAACTGAGGCAACTAAAAAAATTACAAATGTCTTAGGGAACTATGAGGGAAAGCAATGTGGTGTCAGAAAAAGAACACTGAACTGAGTCTTGGTTCTTCCCACTCATTACCTATATTACTTTGGGGAAATAATTTAACATTTTAAACCTCAGTTTCCTCACCTGTAAATAATCTCCTCATAACCTTCATTTTGAGGAAGGGCCTAGGACAGCCATCCTTCATTCTCTGGACTTTGCCACCATGACTCAGTTGCCTTTCCTCCACCCTGACATAGTTCTCTTCTCCCACTGGCGGATTCTTCCCAGAACCTCCATTTTCAGAAAAACCAGGAGAGCCACCCTTCACTTTCCTGACCACCTTAAAAATTGTGTGAGTACTTCTGCCTCTCCCACCATTTTAATGCAAGCTCTTGGAGGGCAGGGACTATTTTTCTTTTTTCTTGTATTTATATCCCCACCTCTTAGCATAGTAGCTGAAACTCAGTACCTAAGAAATGCCTGTTGACTGACTGACTTATAATACTCACATTCCACCTGACAGGATTGTTGCAGAGAAAGCACTTTAGAGACATTAAAATGCTACATAAATGTGAGCAATTACTGTTCCCAATGTGAAATACCCTCTTGGGATTCCTGCAAGTAGCTGTGGATCCCAAACTTTATGAATATAGGGATAAGGTTGAAGAGTGATATGATGGACTGGGATTATTATCTAACAGGCCTGTACTCTGAAATCAAAATTCAAGGAACCAGTAATGTAAATTCCACTGCAACTGGGCTCGTTTTCCATGTTGTCACCCATACCACCTAGATTTTCACTCTGTCTCTGTGAATTATAAAATAGCCTTGAATTATAAAATAGCAGCTTCTGACAAGAATTAGGTAAACATAGCCAGACCTTCTTGCTATAAAAGATCACTGACTTTGGAGTTAAAAGGGTCTTAGGAGGCCAGCTAATCCAATGCCATTTTTCATAGATTTAAAACTGAGGTCTGAAGTGAAGGGACTTAACTAAGGTCATATAGGTAGTAACTGTGCCAGGAAATACACACAGGTCCTCTGACTCCAAATCTCATGCTCTTATACCCAAAATAACATGTTGAGCAGGTTTCTGAGGCACATTAGAAAGAATTTAGTAATACCTCATATTCATATATGGATTATAATTTCAAACTTCTTTCACGTTCATCATGTCAAATGATCTTTACCAACAGTCCTGTACAGTAGGTCATTTGCTGTATTATAAAAGAAGCCCTGACGTCACAACTGCAGTCGAGTAAGTCTGCAGCATCCCCAGGAAGATGATGAGGATTGTGAACTGGCCTGAGACCACTTCAAATGACACTTGTTTGAAATAACTGAGGCTTTTTAGCTTGAATAACAGCAGACTTAGGGGAGGTACGTGAAGGGATTAGATCTGTTTTGCTGGTCACATGGGGCAGTGGTTGGAAGCTGCAAAGAAGTAGATTTGGATTTACCCTAAGGAAAAATTTCTTAATTTAAAACTGTTCAAAGCAGAATGGGTAGTGGGCTTCCTCTCAATGGAGGTGGGTTTTTTTTTCAAATGGAGGCTGAATGTCTTGTGGGGAAGGTTGTAGAATGTATTCTAGTCCATTTCTGGCTTGGATTATATGACCTTTGAGGTCCCTTCCAGCCTTAAATCTGATCCTATTAGTCCTGACAGCTCTGAAGTTCTGTGACTCTGTATGCTTCAACTGCTATAAAGAATGAAACGACTTGAACACCAGCATAAAGTTTTTCTTTCCATTTCCCCTGAAAACATACAATTAGATATCCAATAAGAAGAAATGGCAATATTGGAAACCTTTCTGGATATATCCTTGGGTAGTGTCCAATTGTTACAGAAACATGACAGCAATTGACTTTGACCTTGCTAAGTTCATGGTCACAAACATAATTTGAAAGGGAAGAATTTCTCATCTCTTCTCTCTGGGTGCATGACTTCCTGTGCCTTCGAAAAACCTCATTCCACAAAGAAGCTTGAAAAGGACATCATGTGGAATACTTGTTTCTCTTTAGTAGGGCCATGGAAAAAAGTGGGGAATTTGGGAAGAAGGAGCTGGCTAAGAAGGAAAGAAGATGAGTTTACTCTTGGACATGAATCTGAAGTGATGGCAAGACATTGAAGTGGAAATGTGGAAAACATGTCAAATATTATTATGAATGTTATACTGCATTCAAATACAGTAATGGGAGAAGGGCAATGAAGTACTGATGCTCTCAGGTGTCGGTGCTTTGGAACAAGCAAAATGCTTTTTGCACAACATTCCCCAATTCATAACTATCTGCATATAAAACATATAGTATATATTTACTTGGTGTAAAAGGATTTTTTAAAAAACGCAATACACTGCTGACAAAACTGTCACTTTCCAAATTTAGCTTGGCAGATTCAGTTCCCAAAAGGATTTATTCACCTCTTCAGAACTGCCCTTGCAATTTGGGAATACTGCCCATTGGGGGCAGTAATGTGTCACACGATCAACTCCAGGTTTCAAATGTCTTTTGTAGAATTCAAGATGATGCTCCCTACTGGCACTCATTCAGATGAAACTATGAATCTTCCACACCTTATTTTTCTAATAATATAGTTCCTTTATAAAGGCACACAAAGTTAATATAAGAAAATATAATACAAGATACATGGAGATATCTTCATTCTTTTTTTTTTTTAATTATTTTCAGACTGAAAGTCCCTCAACTTCTTTCACTCATTTAACTAAGTGTCAAAAGCTGTTTCTGGTTGCGTGTCCTCAGCTTCCAGATTTCAGGCGATGGGCTTTCAAGCCTTACTGCTTTCATCCCCCTGTCTTATGGAAGTCCATTGGTTTTTCCTTGAACTATCATTTCATTCCTGGTCTCCATGTCTCCACATGTCTCCACCTGCTTATTCTTGAAATGGTCTATTCCCTCTTCTCTTCCACATCTCAGAATTCTCCTTTTCTTTTGAAGATCAGCTCCAAAGCAAGTTCCTACACCAAGCCTCCCTAATCTTTCCAGCTGCTTTTTGTTTCTCCCTCCTAAAGTTCTTCTGTTTCTCTATCTGTGCAAATGCTGCCTCCCTCCTAAGAGAACATCAGCTCTCTGAGAGTCAAGTTGTTTCATTTTTGTCTCTTTTATTCTCAACACTTTGCCTTGCACATGATATGCATTTAACATTTGTCTGTTGAACAGAAGAGAATTCGGATGCTTTTTTCCTAGCACCAAACTTTCTCAGTTTTGTTTTTTCTTTCATCTCTTATTTCTAATTTTCTGATTCATTTCCTTAAGATGCTTTCATTCCTTTGTTAACTAAGTAAAACACAAAACCTCCATCCTCTTGGGAAGTAAAACATCATCTCTTCCCCTCCCCCCCCAATCAGGAGGACGCATTTTTTTTTAAAGTTTGCACTTGGAACAGACACAATGAATGATTACCTCGTATAGGAAAACAAAACACATAACCTTAAGGTCATTTCAAGAGTTTTCACAACTCCTCTGTTTCTTGGGTTTGTCAGGACATGAGAGATGAGCCCAGCAGTCATCTATAGAGATTAATATCACACGGGATACTGCGTGTTGTCTGAATTCCCTGCTGAGGCATCAAGACTTTTTTTTTTTTTTTTAAGAAAAAGGTTGCCCTTGACTGTATTAGGATTACCTAACCTTTACTGCTGATTTGCCACCACAATTAACATTTGCTTAGTGCACAGAGGATAGACAACAATTTTACTAAAACGAATCCTTACAGAACAAAAATTCCAATTTACATCCGCCAGGAAATCGGTTAGAAACAATTTTTCAGACCCTGTTCAGGTGCTATAAAAATATGGTTGTGCCCATTAGATTCTTAAACACCATGGTCAAATTCTAGCATTTATCAGTTTTGTTTTACAGGATCTGATGATCCAGCAGATCATCACACAGTGATCTACTTGAACAAAACAATTACAATAACAACAACTAGCACTTATATTGCACTTTGAAGTTTGCAAAGTGCTTTATAAATATTATCTCATTTTATCGTCACAACAATCCCAAAGGGGGTCACAAAGAGTTGGACACGAAATGACTGAACAACAACAACTCTTTTGAGGTAGCAATAGGTACTAACCTCTTACAGAAGGTCTCAAAACTGACCCATTATGCCTCTAGGCCTACTACTCCAGGAATATATCTGGGACAGAGGACAACTTTACCTCCTAGGAAATGGAACTATTGGAGTCAAGGTGGTTGAAGCATGAAATTGCTACCTTGAGGAACCAGAGCATCTAATCACCACACACAATGACCACCCAAACAGAACTTCTGCCTTTAGCCCATAAGCTAAACCAGTGCCAGATGTAGTTGGCCCTTTTGTCTATTTGACTTTAATACTGAATGCTTCCCTGGAAGCCAGAACCAATGCAGGCCCTGGGGAGAGGCAAGCCCTATAAGCTCTTCACCATGCTGAAAATTTCATGGTTATTCAGCCACACCTCGAGTTTATTAACATGATCCAGTAATATATTTCATGGCTAGCCAGCCTTACCTTGACCTCACTAAGATGATCCAGTAACAATGCCACTGGGACCCAGATACCACTTAGATAACTAACTTGCCTGGATACAAAATATGCCCCTGTCTCAATGATGAAGCAATCTTAGATGGAATCCCACATGAGAGGCCTCCTGTGGGTACACATCTACATCAGAAGTGTAGATGACTCCAATTGCGGAATGAGAGGAAGGCATCTAATATCAAAGTAGTATTCAACATCCTACAGTTGGTCATCTAGGACTTTTGTGGGTTGGGGGTCTGCCAATGCATTGTCTAGTATTTGCTTAGCTGGGCCACAGACACACCTGGGAAACTAACCATTCTCCTCCTTTTTAGACCACAGAAACTGTGTTTTTTTATCAGAAGGATTTTATTGTAGTCCTATCACCCTTACTAGTCTAGGATGCTATCTTGCCCAATATCTTTAATAATTTTCCCCCTTGTGCCAGATCTTTCTGTGCCACTAAAATATGTGATCTATCACTTTCATACATTTCCTTCCCACTTTCAAATTATGGTCCACCACGTATATTGTCCTCTGAGTCAAAAATCCATATGGCCACCACCAATTACCTCCTGAACCAAGAGGCAGAGTACCCTAGTCATTCCTCAAATAGGAGTCTGCAGCTCTCTGCTAAATCCATTCACTCTTCCACTGAGAACACACTTTTCTCATTATGTGTTCCATGCTGGTTCTGCTCATGTGCCACCACCTGGACTCTGTGCCCCCAGTGGCAGATGACATCTGTTGGTCCGTAAAACTGTCCAAGTCAATCTTTAGGCCAGCAAGCAGGCTGCTGCTAAGGCAGTGTGCAATGTGTTAGTGAAATGTCACTGAGCCTTGGGAGAGGTGCTAGGACCAGGGTTCTTAAGCTGGGGTCTTGTCACTTTGTTTAAAAAAAAAATGAGATGGGGTCCAGAGGCTTCGTTAGACTGTGTGTTTACCTAAACCTTCATTCTACTTAGACCTCTAAAGAAACTATCGGGCTAGGCCTTTGGGCATTTCTCAATCCCCATAGGGAGATTCTTCCAGTATCCTTTCAATGACTGCTTCCTGTTTCTCTTTGAGTCTATCCTGTCTCTAAGCATTTCTGCATAAGACTCAATCATTCCCCAGCATTAGCAATTTGGCACCTAGGTCCCCACCAATTCTCATGGAAGGGTAGGAGGAGTTCAAAGTCCATCCCATCCTTCATTCTAAGCAAAGGTGGATGAATTTTCAGTCTCTCCTTAATTGGGAGTGCTATGAGCTATCCACTTCCCACTAGAGATGTGATGGATTCAAAGTGCAGAATGAGACAAGACATAACATTTTTGGACATGGCCAATGTAAAAATGCACCACACTGTCAGCGTATCTGGACCCAGCTTGCCAGCAGATGGTACCTGTCTACTTCAGTCCTAGATTTCAAGTTGCAGACTTGAATCCATTTCCTAACTATTCAATGCCCTTTGTCACTATTTAACTGGTTTGTCACCATCCACATCTATCCAGGCTGGTTCTCCAGGCTGGGAGATATCTGGGTGATATCTGGGAGATATCAAGAGGGAGTTCCTAATGATGATCATCTTAAGACAGAGGATCAGGACATACCACAACATGTCAAGATCTATAGTAATGCTTACTCTTACTACTAGGGGTGTGTGTGCGTGTGTGTGTATGTGTGTGTATGTTGATGTATATAAATATACCTTTCCACACTGGAAAGTGAATTGTATTTTCTATTGTGATACTAGTTGTTATTGAGTCATTTCAGTTGTGTCCAACTCCATTTGGGGTTTTCCTGGCAAAGATACTGGAGCGGTTTGCCATTTCCTTCTCCAGCTCATTTTACAGATGAGGAAACCGAGGCAAACAGCTAGTAAGTGTCTGAGGCCATATTGAACTCAGAAAGATAAGTCTTCCTGATTCCAAACTCTTATCCACTGTACCACCTAGCTGTCTATATTGTGAAAATATTATGGTGGAAAAAGCCCAGAAGAAACAGAGGGCCTAGGTTCAAATTCTGTCTCCACCTGTGTGAACTTAGTAAGTCACTGAAATGCCTTGAGCCTCGGTTTCCTCATCTATAAAATGAGAGAGCCAGACTAGATGGATTCTGAAATTGCTTCCAACTCTAAATCTATGATCCTACTAGTATTACATTTATAGTATATTACATGTCAATAGGTGCTTGTGGGTTGGCCCAGGAACATAACCACTACTTATTACATTTATTCTATGGGAACATATATTCCAAATTCCAAAGAAGTGACTTACAAATGAACTTTTGGAGCACAACCCATTTGTAATTTGAGGAATGCCTGGATTATCATCAACTAGTAAAGTAATCAATATTCCTTACAATTAAAAAAGCATCTTCCTTTCTATTTCTAGCATGTTCCCTGGCCTAAGCCCTGCCTGCCCCACATGTGGACTATCATGGCGCTCTCTTAACTTGTTTTCCCACATCTAGTTCCATGGCCTCACAGACCCTCCAACTCACCTCTCCCCCATCCATCTGCTCAGTGCTGCCAGATTAATCTCGTTAGCATCATCAAATGGCTGATGACGCTGTTCTGATTCAAACCCATCAGTGGCTACAGTACCTGCAGGATAGGACTCTAATTCTTTAGCCTAGAATTCCAAGACTCCTACCATCTGGCCCTAATCTATCTTTCCAGATTTATCTCCAGCTCCTTCCCTACATGAGCTTTCTCATTTAACCAAACTGTTGTACTCACTGTCTCCTGGATATGCTGAAGACATTCCTGTCTTAGGTTTATTCACATCATTCCTTCTTCTTACAAGATCTTTGTTGATACTGGGACTCAGGCAGCAATAGGGTGTATCAAACTGGTGATATATAGGACCAGAGAGTAGCAAGACAACTGTAGCGGGGCAGGTAATTTGAGGAGAGTAATGCTGTGGGAGTGAAATTAAGAAAGCTGGCTTATCAAGAGACGTAGGTAGGAAGTAAAAGACGGAGGTTTGTGAGGGATACCAGATGGATATCTGGCCAATGAGTCAAGAATCAGGTTGAGGGATGGTGGTAGGCAAGCCATGAAGGTCCAAATAAGCCAACAGAATCCTAATTCTTACAAATGAGAGAGAACTTGGAGATCATCCTATTCTTTATATAAATATGTATATATCTATATATATATATATATAGATATATACACACACACATACGTGTGTGTATACACACATATATGGATGTATATTTACACACATATATGTGTATATGTATATATATACATAAATGTGTACACATATATGTATGTGTATATACACACACACACACATATATACATACACGTATATACATACACACATACACACATATGAGAACTGATTCCCAGAGAATAGAAATAATTTGCTCAAGATTACACAGGTAGTAAATTGCAAAGCTAGGATTCAAATTCAGGTCTGACAGCAGGTAGCTGTTTTTATTTTGGATTGTCTCTCAAATGACTGTTTAAAATATATTTTGTGCCTATTTTAGAAGCATGAATTCTAGAATCGGAATGATATAGAAAATAAATGCTTTTGTCTGATAAGCCTTTCAGGAACTTTCATGCCACTTTATTGCTGTTCAGTTTTTCCAGTTGTGTATGACTCTTCACAACCCCATTTAGGGTTTTCTTGGCAAAGATACTGGGGTGGTTTGCCATTTCCTACTCCAGCTCATTTTACAGATGAGGAAACTGAGGCAAACAGTGTTAAGTGACTTGCCCAGGGTTACACAGCTAGTAAGTGTCTGAAGCTGGATTTGAAATCAAGCCTTCCTGACTCCAGGCCTGGCACTATATCCATGGCACCACGCCACTTTAGATGTTTTTAACTTGACCAGTGATATTTGAAAATTTTCAGTTAATATTTTTTAATAAGTAAAAACAAATTTCCAAAAATCGAGACACCAATTTTATTTTTAAAATGGTCTTTGGTTATCCACTCAAGTAAAATGAGAAAAAAAATATAAAAAGATTATCATCAGCCAAGTGAACGAAAACCCTTAATAGAGCACAGTTGTTGCATGGTTGTTTCCATAGTGAGAACCCAAAGTTAGATGGAAAAGTATTTATTGTTTCTTTAAAACATGTGTACATTTAGAAAGGACTATAAAAAACAGTGCATAGATAGTGCATTCATCAGAGAAACTGGACAACAACTAGCCAATCCCCAAATAGCAGAGTTTGTCTTTTTGTGGTTTCAATTCAGGTGGCTAAAAATGCCAACTGATCCATTTATTTTATCTGCTGAGCTTATGGGGGAATTCTAAATGATAAAACCCAAGCACAAAGAGCATAGGCATCAATCAAAAAGACAACACAATCAGTAGTTTAAACCACAGATGTATCCATGAACAAAAGGCAAATCGATGTACTGCTCATCAAAGACAGTGAATCAAAGTGAACGTTACGGGAATCTTGACATTTGCTTTTCTGTAATTCTTATTTTATTTAATTTTTCTCCCCTAATTTAATTTTAATCTAACTCATAAATACAGAATCAAAGTATCTGCAGTAAGTCCAGAAGAAGCCTAAACTTCTTTTCAGGGAGTGGGAGAGTGTAATGATGATGACCATGAGAAACCAGGCTCCAGTTCTCCTAAGCAACAGGTGTTAGAAACAGCTGCGGCATTGAGAATGGCTCTACATAAAGGATTTTGGACAGCTGTGGCTAAATTTGCCATCCAGAGACCTAGGTACCAGCCCTGATTCTGCTGCAAAATAGTTGTGTGGTCAGGAGTAAGATCTCCCCTACATCTAAGAACAAAGAAGGGAGTGAGACACATGGGATTACAGGATCAAAGACTGACAGCTGGAGGTGATCTTGGAAACTAGTGCAACTTCTAAGTTAGTTGGAAACTAAGACAGAAAGAAGTTAAGGGTCCTGCTCAAGGTCACATAGAAAGTATGTGACTGAGCTAGGATTTGAACCCAGATTCTCTGACTTCACATCCATTACTACTCTACAGTGCCTTACTGACTCCCTCTAACTCTAAACATTTGAAGATAATAGATTCTCATTATAGCCCTTCCCCTCACTGCAAAAACAAAACAAAACAAAACAAAAAACATTAAACAAGAACAAAAAACATGTAGAAGGGTAGTAGAAAGAAGAGTAGATTTGGAGTTAAAGGATCTGGGTTCGAATCTCAGTGAACATATCAACGGAGGCTCATGAGCTATTGTTTTTTGAGCAGATGAAGACTGGGATCATTTTTTCTGGGGGACTCACATGAGACAGGTTGGTACACCAGATGTGACACTGAAATCATGTTAAATGTTAAATGTGAGTGATTTTTACTTGAATAATTTGAAGATTTGTTAGTTACTGAAATCAGACATTACAGAGGTGGACTCAATACATACTTACATTGTAAAATGGAAATGTTAAAGAATGTTCAAGTCACATTATCTTTATTTTCTTTCTTTTTTAAATTACCCTCCACATAGCTATCAAGTATGATTTCCTTTCTACATGGCAAGTAGAAAGCAATTAAGAAAAAAAATACCCTGTCAAAGAATATTTAGGTCCAATCAAGCTTTACTATAGCTGCCCCCTACATAGAGGAATTATGTTAACTTGCTTTGGTGCAGTTCCTTTCTCCTGCATTGCCCTCTCCTGAACTGTCTGCCTGTTGAAATCTTATTCATTATTAAAGTTCAAGTTCAAATGCCATGTATACCATGAAACATTCATTGACTCTGCCAGTCAGAAATAATCTCACTTTCTTTGAAATTCACATACCTTTAAAAATGTCCTTATCTTGTTCTCCTTTGTTAATACAAGCCACAAATAATCATTAGTTAACAACTGATAAGATAAAACACAAATAATGAATAGGATATACAAATATTTCTCGGTATAAATGGTATAAATGAAGCTTCATGGAGGAAGCTATCTCTAGCTATCTTCTAAGACTTTGCAGAGGATTTTGCACAGAATTGGCACCTAAGTAAATGTTAGCTGAATCTGCTGTTAAGAAAACAGCTTTGTAAGTCAAGATACTATTATTATGATTGAGGTTATTACACTTTTGTGAAATATCTGTTTTCCAGATGAAGTGGATCTATTTAGGTTTGAAAATTTGGATGTGATAGACTTTAATGAGACTATCTTAATTGTATGACTAGTCTTAAATATCACATTTACATGTTAATATTACAAGATTGGGAAAACCCTTTACATTATAATAATCACCAATAAATTTATTTCAAACATTAGATTCTCTGGAGAAATAGGAATATTGCGATTGAGTAGTTGCAAAAAATGGTAATTTTATGTAAATTTTTCATACAATTCCTTACTCTTCTGGACAGTTTCTCTAATATAGATATGATACATAAGAACTTGAGATAAAAGAGTATTTATCTCTTAAATAATCTGACAAGTTAGACTGAGAGAAGTGACTATTTTTCTATTATATTAATAACAACTTATTATATTAGGATTAACATTTTTTCCCCTTTATTTCCTCATTCAGGGACCAGCCCCTGTAGCCCAGTCAGTCAGTCTCTGAAAGATACTGCTTACAGATGAGATTGTTCAAATCCTCTGTATGTGCTCTGTAATCTTGGGTGGGACCCCACCCAACTAGAAGACTTTACTTCTGTTTAGAGGGTAAACAGAATCTAATCTAGGTGAATTTCTGCCCTTAGAAAATGAGCCCATGTCACTGTACCCCTCCTCCAGAGTTCAGGGTAACCCACTTTATGAAGTAGAAAATCAACTAGCAAAGTCTGCGTAGAGATAGATTCCTTTGTCCAGATTGCTGAAGACAGCTGAATCTCATGATCAAGCCATATTCTCAGCAGGAGGAGCTGAAGACTTTTAGCTCATCTCCTCATTAATATGTCCACCCCCTCATTAACTGTTCACCAGTCAGGGTTGATTTCACCTGTCAGGGGCACCTCCTTTTCCAAAGGTATAAGCATTCAGTGATCTCCATGGTTTTTGTCTTTGGCTGCGGAAAGAAACCACTGATCATCAATTTATTAATTATCAGCCTAATTAATAAATTGATTATTAATTACCCAGAAAATCTGTCTCTTGGGCTTTTCATTTGTTTCAAGACTAATGTTGGAATGTGACAGGCATCAGGGAATCAAAGAAAGAGATCTCACCTTCCATACATCCATTCTTCTCTGAAGAATATGTTCAGGGAAGAGCTATTAATTCAAGAGGCAGAGGAGGTTGATTGTCTTAAATGGAATGCGCTAGAAGAATTTCTTCATTCCAGGTTTTCTCCTTAAATACAGTGACAAGATGCAGTGTACCTTTTTTCAAAGAGAGATACCTTGCTCTCTTAGACTATCCACTTTGTTCTTTGCTTCTAAACACTCTTTTTTATAAAGGGAGAATGAGTCACACATCATAGATTCCTGCTGGGCTCTGTCCTGCCCAGAGCACATCTGGAGCACCACACTCATTTTGGGTGCCACACTTGAAAGACACTGACAAACTGAAATGTGTCCAAACAGAAGAGGGGTGTGAGAAGCATCTCCTAAAAGAACAGTTGAAGAAATGGGGGATGGTTAGCCTGAAGAAAAGTTAGGAAAGACATGACAGTTGTTTTCAACTATTTGAAAGTTTGTCTTCTGGAAATTGGAGAAAACTTTTCCGAATAAGTCCAGAAGGCAGAACTTAGAGGTCATGACTGAGTAGAAACACAAAAGACTTAAAATGCTTCAGGGTCACAGCAAGGAAGGGTAAAAGATTTTATAAAGAGTATCAGCTGATAAATGGCCAGACAAATAATTTGTTATTCTACTTGTATTTTAATAAGACTGTTTTGAGGGACAGAGCCAAGATGGCAGATGAGAGGCAGCAACTCAATTGAACTCTCTCAATATTCCCCTCCAAATTATTTTAAAATAACATCTCTAATCAAACATTGGAGTGGCAGAGTCAAAAAAAAAGATCAGGGTGAGACATTTGTTTGCCCTAAGAAAACTTAATAGGGGGCAGCTAGGTGGCGCAGTGGATAGAGACCGGCCCTGAAATCAGGAGGACCTGAGTTCAAATCCAGCCTCAGACCAAACACTTGACACTTACTAGCTGTGTGACCCTGGGCAAGCCACTTAACCCCAATTGCCTAAAAAACAAAAAAACAAAAAACTTAATAGGTCTGCAGGAGAGCAGGGGGTGGAGATCTGTCAGAAGTGCACACATGTGGCGGCCGTAATAGCAGCTGCAACAGCAGCAACAGCTTCAGGAGCTCTCAGCCCAGACAACTGGTCAGAAAGAAATTACAGGGGACTCTTAACCAGCACAGGGTGCAACTGGCACTGATTGGCAATGCTATTGCCCATACACAATTCTGAGTTGCAGTTCCAGGGCAGAGAGGAATGCTTGTGGTCAGTCACAAGGGACCAGGGGCCCTGGTTGGAGATCCAAGGCAGAGAAGAGCATGAGCGGTTGCAGCGGCAGGAGAACAGGGCACCTGGTCACAATTACAGGGCCAAAAAGAGTGCTAGCACTTGTGGCTGCAGGGGAACAGGGCCCCTTCCTGGGTAAAGACTAGAGGACAGACCAGGAGAGCAGTCACCACACCTCTCCCCAGATCACACTACCTTGGAAGCACCAAAAACTTGTAGACCCCCAGAACTAGCTCTGAAAGCCCTACCACGAAAAAGCATGAAGCTTGGAACAGTGCCTCCCCAGCCCCAGGTGAAGAGAGCACAACTTTAACATTAAGTTCAAAGTCAAGAAATAGGCTGGAAAAAAATGAGCAAACAACAACTTGACCATAAAAAGCTACTACAGTGGCAGGAAAGACCAAGATACAAACTCAGAAGAAAACAGCTACAAGCAAAGCCTCAAATAAAATGCTAATTGGACACAAGCCCAACAAGAATTTTTGGAAGAGTTAAAGAAAGCAATAGGAGTGGTAGAGAAAAAAATTCAAAAAAGAAATGAGAATGATGCAAAAAAATTATGAAAAGGGAATTAACAGCTTGGCAAAAGAGGCACAAAAATACTGAAGAACATCTTACAAAACAAAATTGGCCTATTGGTAAAATAAGCACAAAAATTTACTGAAGAAAAGAACTCTTTAAAAAGCAAAACTGGCCAAATGGAAAAAAGATACAAAAACTCACTGAAGAAAATAATTCCTTAAAAATTAGAATTGGAAAACTGGTAGCTAATGATTCCATAAGACATTAAGAAACATTAAAACAAAGTTAAAAGAATGAAAAAAATAGAAGAAAATGTAAAATATCTCATTGGAAAAACAACAGACCTGGAAAATAGAAGGAAATATAATTTAAAAATTATTGGACTACGTAAAAGCATAATAAAAGAAAAAGCCTAGTCATCACATTTCAAGAAATTATCAAGGAAAACTTCCCCAATATCTTAGATCCAGAGGGCAAAATAGAAATTGAAGGAATCCACCAATCACCTCCCAAAAGAGATCCCAAAATGAAAACTTCCAGGAATATTATAATCAAATTTTAGAGCTACCAAGTCAAGGAGGAAATATTACAAGTAGCTAAAATGAAATAATTCAATTATCACAGAGCCACCATCAGGATCAAACAAGATTTAGTGACTTCACATTAAAGGAGTGAAGGACTTAGAATACAATATTCCAAAAGGCAAAGGAGTTAGAATTACAACCAAGAATCACCTACCTAGCAAAACTGAGTATAATCTTTCAGGGGGGAAAATGGGTATTTAATGAAACAGAGGATTTTCAAACATTCCTGATGAAAACCAGAGCTGAACAGAAAATCTGACATTCAAACACAAGGCTCAAGAAAAGCATAAAAAGGTAAAAAGAAAGAAAAATCAAAAAGGACTCAATAAGGTTAAATTGTTTACATTCCTATATGAAAAGATAATTCATGTAACGCCTAAGAACTTTATCATTCTTAGGATAGTTAAAAGGAGTTTACATAGATGGAGGGCACAGATATGAGTAAATTGTATTAGAATGATCTAAAAAATGAAGGGATGAGAAAGAAGGATGCACTGGGAGAAGGGGAAAGGAAAGGGCAGAATGGGGAAATTTTTCTCACATAAAAGAGGTGCACAAGAAAGAACTTTTATGGTGGAGGTGAAAATGGGGGGTTGATGGACAATACTTGAAGCTCATGGAATTGGTTCAAAGAGGGAAGAATATATATACGTGTTCAGTTGTGTAGAAAATTCTATTTTACCCCATAGGGCATTAGGAGGGGAAGGAGATATGAGAAAGGGGGGAGGAATAAAAGGGAGGGCAGATTAAGGGAGATAGTGATTAGAAGCAAAATAGATTTTTGAGGAGAAAAAGGATAAAAAGAGAGGGAAAGATAAACTGAAGAAATTAGGATGGAGGGGGCAGCTAGGTGAAGCAGTAGATAGAGCACCGGCCCTGGAGTCATGAGGGCCTGAGTTCACATCTGGCCTCAGACACGTAACATTTACTAGTTGTATGACTCTGGGCAAATCACTCAACTCCAATTGCCTCACCCAATAAAGAAAAAAAGAAAAGAAAATAGGATGGAGAAAAATACTCAGTAATCAGAACTATATAAAGGATGAACTATAAACAAAGTGGATAGAATGGATCAGAAACCAGAATCCAACAATATGTTCCTTACAAGAGACACATTTGAAACAGAAAGATAAAAACAGAGTTAAAATAAAGGGTTAGAACAGAATCTAATGTGCATCAGCTGAAGTAAAAAGGGAAGGGTAGTAATCATGATCTCAGACAAAGCAAAAGCAAAAATAGACCTAATTTAAAAAGATAATCAGGGAAATTACATTTTGCTAAAAGGATCATAGACAATGAAGTAATATCAGAAATTTTTACAAGTTTCTCTGATAAAGGCCTAATTTCTCAAATATAAAATTAAGTCAATTTTATAAAAATAAGGTCCGTTCCCTAATTGATAAATGGTCGAGGGATATGAACAGGCAGTTTTGAGAACAAGAAATCAAAGCAATGTATAGGCATGTGAAAGATGCTCTAAATCACTATTGATTAGAGAAATGCAAAGTGAAACAACTCTGAGGTATCACCTCACACCTATTAGAAATGACAAACACAAGAAGAATTGAAGGAAAATAGATACACTAATGAATTGTTGGTAGAGCAGTGAGTTGGTCCAACCATTCTGGAGAATAATTTGGAACTATACCCAAATAAGTAGAAAATCATGCATACCCTTTGATTCAGCAATAACACCACTATGTCTACATCCCAAAGTATCAAAGGAAAAGGAAAAGGACCTGTAAGTACAAAAATATTTTTAGTAGCTATTTTTGTAGTGGTCAAAAATTGGAAATTGAGGGGATGTCCACCAATTGGGGAATGGCTGAACAAGTTGTGGTATATGATTGTGATGGAATACTATTGTGCTATAAGAAATGATGCAGAGGGGAAGTCAGAAAAGCATAGCCAGACCTATATGAACTGATTCAAAGTGAAGTGAGAAGAACCAGGAATTCATTGTACACAGTAACAGCAATGTTGTCATAATGATCAACTGTGAAAGACTTTCCTACTCTGATCAATAGAATGATCCAAGACAATTCCAAAAAACTCGTGATGAAAAAATGCTATCCACTTCCAGAGGGATCTGATGAACTCTGAATGCAAATTAAATTACAATTTTCTCACTTTTTTGCTTTTTTTCAATATGGCTAATACAGAAATATGTTTTGCTTGCTTTCACATGTATAATTGATATCATATTGCTTACCTTCTGAGTGGGTGGGGAGGGAGTGGGAGAGAGGGAGAGAATTTGGAACTTAAAATTTAAAAAGAAAAGAATGTTAAAAGAGCTAAATAATAAATTTTAAAAATCAGTAAGACTGTTTTGGGGACCAGTTTGACTTCTCCTCACATCACAGAGTTTTGAAATGCCACTGAAAATACAGGGAAGATGTTCTTGTGTTAGGACCTCCTATTTAATTGTGTTCAATTCAATTTCAAAAACACATATTATATTCCTATCATGTTCCAGGCACAATTATATGCTAGAGATACAAAGACAAAAAATGAAACAGTTCCTGCCATCAGGGAGTTTCCATTCTGCTGTATATAGATAAATAAAGCCAAAATATACACAAATTAATACAAAATCATTTCAAGAGGAAGAGAGGACTAACAGTGAGGATGGGACAAGAGGAGAATCAGAAGACAACTCATGAAAGAGATGGTTATCACTTAGAAAAGATAAACATTTCTTATGTCTCGATACGGTATTATAACTTTTATCATAAGCATCACTGGCTGATGTTAATAGAGCATATGTTGTGAGGCATAGCTACAAAGATATAGCCCATGGAATGTGCCTCCCACAAGCACTGGTTTGTAAAAGCATCTCTTTTGAGAGAGAGAGAAGGGAAGTGTAATGAACCTAAAAGTGCTGGACACCTGTTTGTGGAAGCGTCTTCCTCCAATGGAAATCAGCTATTCTTCTCTTTTATTAACCTGGGGATTTGCCAGAGGCACCAAGAGGTTAAAAGTGTCTTGCTCATGATAGCAGGGCTGTGTCAGAGACAGGATCTTTCTGAATCCAAAGCTGGTCCTCTATCCTCTTTACTTCTGAACATTAATATGTCATGACCTCATCCTGCCATAATGTCGCAAAGCCCTGCATGATATCATCCTTTAGATCATGCACTTAAAACACTCTTCTAATGGAAATGTCATGTCATTTCACTTGTCCTATTTTTGTGGAACTGGTTAACAACATTAGTTGGTGTATACCTGTATTTAAGTTATTGGAAGGATATTAAAAAGAGAGAATATAAAAAAGCCTGAATGACTTCTTTATCACCCTCTAGTCTTTTCCCATTCCAATTAGTCCAAAAGACTCCTGAAAAAAAAATAATCTTCATTGCGATATGCTTTGAATATTCTCCTGCATGATGCCTTTTATTCATGGTTTCATTAGCATATTTAGACTCTTCAGAGTCTTCAAGGTCACTTTCCTGCCTGTTCCTCTCTCCATCACCTCTCTTCTTGTTTACCTACTCCTCCAGTTTGAGTCACAGCAAGCACATCTGATCTCAGCCTCTTTGGCATCCTCTGATTCCAGGCTCTAACAACTTTTTCCATGGTTCATTTCAATCTAATTCAATTCAAAAGGCATTTGTTAAACCAAAACTCTTTCCCTAGCTCCATGGTAGGCACTATGTGGTAGAGAAAAGAAGTAGAAAATATAAAACCCTCCTCTCAGGCTTCTTACAATCTAGCTGTGAAGATAAAAAGTACATACATAAAACAAATTAAGAATATAAGGCACCAGAGAAGTAAAGGTTCATTTAGCTGAACCTCACTAAACTCAGAGACAATTGTGGTGAGACACATGTCTTGGTGCAGAAGACTACCCAATCAAGAGTTAGGAAATGAAGCCTTTAATCCTGGATCTGCCACTAGAATGCAATTCATCTAATTTCTTTGGGCCTTCATTGCTTTATCTTTAAAATAAAGGAGTTGAACTAGGTTCAAGAAATATTTATTCAATGACTACTGAATTCTATTATAGCAGTATAGATATAAACCTTGAAAGAACCCTCAATGTTAGAGTCTAAGACCCCCTTTTATAAATGAGGAAATTTAGGCTCACTGAAGACAATCAACTTCACCAGGATCACACAGCTAGTGTTTGAGGCAGGATTTGAACCTAGGTCTTTCTGACTCTAGGTCTAGTGTTCTACATAGCAGGCCACTTTTTAGTCAAAATTTAATTAAAAAAATAGAATCATAAAGCTAGAAGTCTTAATCCTCTTATTTTAAAAGTTAAAGAAGCTGAAGCATAGGGAGCTGAAGTTACTTGCTTAATGTCACAGTAAGTTAGCAGCAGACCAGAATGTACTCAAATCTACTATCCCTTATTTTGGTGGTCTTTCCACTATACCATGCTTAATCCCAACAGTATGATTTGTCTTATTGATCAGATTTGGCTTCAAATGACTTTTGGCTATAGCCAAAACTCAAATCAACCCTAAAAGAGTGAAAATTTGCTGCTGTGAAATGCACAGACATAGCCTTCGGTCAATTCCCAAAGCTCTGAGATCATATGGTCCTGTCATCATTTCAGTCACCCAGGTTCCCAACCTCGGTGTCATCCTTGACTCCTCACTCTCGTTATCCACTCCCTATGTCCAATCGTTTGCTAAATCATGTTGCTTTTACCTCCACAATATCTCATATGTTTCCCATTCTCTCCACTCACACAGCCACCACCCTAGTTCAGGTCCTCATCACTGCTCACTTGGACTACTGTAATACCTTCCTCCCTGTTTCAAGTCTCTATGCAAAACCACCCTCCCTAAGGTTGCCCAGGTCTGACCATGCTACCCTCCCAACTCAAAGGACTCTAGTGGATCCCTATTATCTCCGTGACCAAATACAAACTCTTGTTTGGAGTTGTAAGCTCTCCACAACCTGGCCCTGTTGTACTCCTCCAGTCTTCTTCCCTTCACACGCTCTACATTCCAGTCATACTAGGCTAGTTGTTGTTCTTCAGATGTGATGCCCTATCTGCCATCTCTGTGCCTTTGCACTGAATATTCCTCATGCCTGGAATACTCTCCCTTGTCATTGCCACCTCCTGGATTCTCTGCTTTCCTTCATTCAATTCAAGTGTCACCAACTATAGGAGGCATTTTCCAGTTCCTCCAGCTGCTAGTACCTTCCAATTCAAAGTTAACTTGTGTCTATTTTGAAGATGCATTGTATTTACAATTCTACATATACTGTGCCTACCATGCTGGAATGTAAGTCCCTTGAGGGCAGGGACTACTTCACCTTTGTCTTTATGAATTCAGTGCTTGTTTAGCAAAGTTCTTAGTACATAGTAGACACTTAAAAATGCTTGCTGCTTGATTGATTGAAACACTGCTATTATAAGTTCTCGGGCCATTCCACTGGCAAGGCATACATTGTGAGCTGTATGCCCTCCTCCCCCCCTTCCCCCGGAGTCCACACTCCCTCTGCTTTGGCATCTGCTGCCTTTACTTTGGACCTTGGCCACCACTGCCTTTTAGTCTGATAATGCAGCTTCTGGCCCGGCTCAAGGACTCTTTCTTGCTAACCCAGAAGCTGCTGCCTCTGACTCACATTCCCCATTTCCACCATAATCGACAAGTCCCATTCATCTTTCCCATGTCTCTGTTTCTTCCTTGCTTCCCCCTCACTCATTCCTGTTCCTTTTCAGCATATTCTTGAGACCTATGGAATTAAGGAGAAAAGTTATTTGACTCCTCAAGCAGTGACTCAGATCCTTTTCAGGCCAATACAATCAGAATGAGTAGGGCTGACCCAAACCCTTCCAGTGGGAAAAGAGGCCGTATCCTCCATTTGCTAAATAGAAATAGTGTCCCTGCCACAGGCCCTGAAGACAATTCCCAAAGACAAGCTCCAGAAAAGTCTTGACCAAGTCTCGCACATGTGGGGAGCTCGTCCAAAAGCTCTACAAGCAGAAACAGAATGGAAACCTGTCTAGGAGAGAGGTACAAGGAAGAACCTTGAACTGAGAATAGGCTAGACTTATGTGGGGGGGGGGGCGGATCAATAGATTCCCTCAGATAAACAAGTATCTTACTCTGAACTTAGGCTATTAAGCCTATTGACCTGTCATTCCCATATATCTTAACTATAGTACCTGCAGGAAAGTATTTTCTATTGTACTCAAGATGAGTAGCTCTGCTCACATAATGACTTACTAGGAGGAAAGGTCTAGCCTGAAAAAAAGGAGAGAAATATTCCTAAGTAAGAAAAGAGAGGCTATGGGTGATGACAGTGAAGACAGGAAGCCTTCAATGCTGCCAACACTGGTTAAAATGAAATTCCACTACAAAGAAAAATATTCGCATTCCTGATGGAATTAGTTGTAACAGGATTTGACCTGTACATTACTTAGACAAATTCACTTATGCTTTTCAGCAGCTGGAAACAATGAAATTATCGTTTTGAAAGCAATGAAAACTATGGGACTCATTATTTGAAGACTGCTGGAATAAAGACTGAAATAATTCTATAAATTGACATTGGATATGGTACTGACCACCCATGCCAATCCAATGTAAGAAAACTCTGAGTCCTTTCCATAGTAAAAACTGATCAGGAGACTAAGCACTACTTCCTTCTTTCCAATCAGTTAAGTATATTGAATATCTATTGTATTTTCTTTTAGCTGTGTGGACTACCCGTTGACATTTTATATAATGTATAGCTTGTACCATACCACCTATATACTCCCGAATGCTTCTCAAATATCATAATGTGGGATTTTGTATACTAATTATTCCATTGTTAATTGTCTTCTTGTAAATCCTTTGTACATTTTGTAAATGTATTGTAAATTTGTAAATTCATTGTAAATTCTCTTCTTGAACAATAAATTATTCTCTTGACTGAGTTACTGCCCCACACTATCCTCATTATGACCCTCTCCTTACATCATGCTAGTTCCTGACTTCAGGAGACCTTGCTTATATTTCCCTAGTTTGAATTCCTCTCTCTTCTTTCAGTCTTTAAAAATTCTGCTCCTTCTTCAAGGACTACCCTAAAGTTCCATTTCTTCTACATATTCCCTAGACTACCAATCGGGAAGTCCTATCAGCATTTAAGAGTAAGCAATGAACCACTCAGAGTTTTATTATACAGTAGCTTTTATATTTGTCAATAGTTGCAAGAGTGAATCTCAACTACCACGAGATTATGAGATCCTGTAGGGTAGTGTCAATGTCTTGCAATTCTCTTGTGTCCCCCAGAGTCTCTAGCAGCATATTTGTTCGATAAAAGCAGAATTAAAATCCCTACCACCACTTTCTTATCCATTCTGTCTTTACCCTGTAACATGTTATATTTTAATAAGACCCAGCTTTCTAAGGTAGTCTCATATGTCTGCTGCCCAATTAGATTTATTTAAGGCAACAAGCTTTTAAAGATTTACTACATACAAGGCACTGAGATTAAAAAGATTAAAAAATGATGCAGTCCATACCATCAGTAGGTTTTCAGCACCAGCCTCAGCTGACATCTCTTCTTTCTTTACTTCATGAATATTAAAGAAGAGTTTGTTTAGCTATTATGGACATATTTGAAACATCTTGCTCATGGAGGTGCCTCATGGATTCAAGCATCCATGACCAGGGTTGGTTTCTTTGCATTCTGGTCTTTTCTCTGGAGGCTCTCACAGGAAGAGGCTGCTATAACAGCTCACCTCTAGGCTGTATTCTTAATAGTCAGTTGCAAATGAAACATAGCCATCAGTAGAGAAGAGGTGTGTCAGTCACTCAGCTTCAATAAAGGTTCTTGCTTCTAAACCGAATATTATAAGCATTGATTCCTGTTCAGTTATAAATGACTAGAGTGTGATTATATGCCATTGTTTTTCTTCCTCTAAATAGATTTATGAGGGATGGTGGCTGAATAACTACTGTTATACAATCCCAGCAAATTGATTCCAATTTTGTTAAGCATGTCAAGGATTGTGTTACATTTTACTGTGCTTTGTATTTTGTTGTGATCAATGAACACAAAGCAAATTGGAATTGGCTGGCTATATTTGACATTTTTGGTTGGCTGTTAGAAAGAATTGATTAGACAGGTAAGTATTCTGAGTGGGTTCCACTTATTCCCTGCCAATATGTCACTCAAGGACTTTCTGAGATATTTAACTAAAATTCTGATGAGGATTTTGTATATTTGTGAGAGAATAATCAACTAGTAGTTATAAAAAGTCTTTGACTCTCTCATCCTTATGAGAAGCGTTGTCTTTGATTTTTTCTCCCCCTCCATGACTTCAGTCATGAAATTAAAAGACTTGCTTCTTGGAATGAAAGTTATGGCAAATCTGGGCAGCATACTAAAAATCAGAGACATTGCCTTGCTGACAAAGGTCCATTTAGTCGAAGCTATGGTTTTTCTGGTAGCAATGTACGGCTGTGAGAGTTGGACAAGGAAAGCTGAGCACTGTAGAATCAGTGCTTTCAAATTGTGATACTGGAGAAGACTTTTGAGAATGTCTTGGATAGCAAGGAGATCAAATCAGACAATAATTAAAGAAATTAATTCAGGCTATTCACTGGAAGGTCAAATATTGAAGTTGAAGCTTAAATACTTTGGCCACATAATGAGAAGCCTGGACTCATCAGAAAAGACCCTGATGTTACAAAAGTTTGAAGGCAAAAGGGGGATGACAGAGGATGAGATGGATAAATAGTGTCATGGAAACAACAAACATGAACTTGGACAGACTTTGAGAAATAGTGGAGGATGGAAGGGCCTGGAGTGCTGTGGTCCATGGGATCACAAAGAGTTGGACATGACTGAATGATTGAACAAAAACAACACGAAAAGAGGGAATACATTCCAGGCATCTGGGATGGTGATTGCAAAGGCAAGGAAGTGGGAGATAGAATATTATGTGTAAGGAACAGAGACAGAAGGAAAATAATGTCCAATGAATCTAGAAAGATAGGTTAGATCCAGATTGTGTAGAGTTTTAAAAGTTTTCCTCTATTAGAACAAAAGCTTCTTAAGACCAGGGACTATCTCACTTTTGTGTTTGTATCTCTAATACTTGGCATAGTCCTTAGCACAAAGTAAGAACTTAATACATTTCTTTTTGTTTCTTTTTCTATTTCTTTCTTTCTCCTTTCCTTCTTTCCTTCATTTCTTTCTTTCTTCCTTTCTTTCTCCTGAAGACAGCTATTATATGTCCACTAAGTCTTTTCTCTAAGCAACATATCTACACATATGGCATAAGCTGGAAATCCTTCTTCATCCTAGTTGTCATTTTCTAAACACTCTCCAACTTGTCAGTATCCTTCCTGAAATGGGCACCCAGAGTTCAAATCAATATTCCACAGGGGGTCTGGCGAGGGAATAGTAAAATAGAACTATCATCTTCCTAATCCCAAATAGTATGTCTTGGAATTAATACATTATAACATTGTATTAGCATATAATACTTCTGAGTCATACTTTTTCAGATAGACTGTTGGGTCACCTTGCCTCCCTAATCTTATACTTGTGAAATTGATTTTTCAAACTCAAGTGGAATGATTTACCCAATTAAGTTTTATTTTATTAGATTCAGCTCAATGCTCTATCTAGTCTGTCAAAATAATTTTGAATTTTGATTCTACTGTTCAGTCAGCATATCAGGTATTCCTTCAAGCTTTGTGTCACTTACAAATTTGATAAGTGTGATAGAATATAGTCTTTATTCCAAGTCACTGATAAAAAGGTCCAACATACATCTCTAGGACACTCCATTGAGACCTCTTTACAAGTTGACATAGAACCAATAATGATTGCTCTTTTGGTTCATTTATTCAAAAGTTATGAATCCACCAAACTATGCCATCAGTATATCCTATAGTAGCAGCATGAAAGACTTTGGCATGTGTTTTGTTAAAATCTAGGCAAAATATAGCTTTATAATTTTCCCCTAGTTACCCTGTTAAAAAGGAAACAAAGTTAATCCACCATGACCTTCTTGATGAAGCCATCCCAGACCTATGTGATCACCGCTTGTTTTTTATTAGAACCTAAGCTTCAAAGTGACCTGTCCCTCTTTGACTCTCTTTGGCCATCTGTCTGACCTCTTTGTGTACTTAGTCTTTTTTTAGGCTTTATTGCAGATTATCTGTATACATGTCTCAGCTTCCTACTAGATTACAACATTTTCAGGATGCTATTTGTTGTTCAGTCATTTCAGTCATATCCAACTCTTGACCCCATTTGGGGTTTTCTTGGCAAAGATACTGGAGTGGTTTGCCATTTCTTTCTCCAGCTCATCTTACACATGAGGAAACAGGGGTAAACATGGTTAAGTGACTTGCCCAGAGTCACATGGCTAGTAAGTGTCTGAGGCTAGATTTGAACTCACGAAGATGAGTTTTCTTGACTCCTCTGCACCACCTAGCTGCTCTGAGGACATTACAGTGGACACTATATAAATGCTTATACCATTCCCCCCACTTCACCCTTTTGCTGGTCAGAACATGCCTCAGGTGGTGTGACCAGTCCTGGCTGGTTGCCACATTTTATGATAGGTAATCTAAAACAGTTTTTCCCAACGTAAATTGATCTGCACACTGCTAAGTTTTATATCAGAAACCACTCTGCCCTTGTCAACCTCAGGATAGCAATTTAGAGAATGGGACATGGGAGCCAGGGAGAAAAAGGGATCAAGGTAAGAGAGAAGCAGGATGCAAGAAGAAGTCATCTTTTTTTTAAAGGGATAGGTTTTGAGAAGTAAGGGCATTTGATAGTAAAAAGTGGATAGGCAACTAGGAAATATTGGTATAGAATTTAGAAGATACCTGGAAAACAAAAGCAAAATAACAAAAACAAAACCAACCAAAGTTCAGAGGTCTTCTAATTAGTCATCTTTAAGGATGCATTTAATCACCCAGTCATTGACTAACATTAAATATTTCCCTTTTTAATAGCCACTAAAAAGCCTTAGTGTTGCTCCCACAAATTAACACATATACACAATGTCAGATGTTTACATCACATCTGGAATTGAGAGGCAGAATAAAAATAATGGACAAAGACCTGACCTCAGAGGGAGAATGACCTAGGTTCAAGTCCTAACTGGGTGGCCCTGTACAAATTTCAACCTCTCAGTATCCCAGGAAACTCTCTAAGACTGACATTCAGAGAAGGTGCTGAACCACATCTATAAGGGGAGTCTCATTTGTGAGGCCGCTGTACCTAGGAAATACTGTGTCCAATCCCCATCCTGCTAGTTAAATACATAAAATAAAAATATATTAAGTAGATACAGTGAATATCTGAAGAATGACTGAATGAATATGCTTTCAAAAAGGCTGTTGTGTTAATGGTTTTATATTTATTGATGTCTTGAGAGGCAGCATTGGAGTGCAGTGCAGAAGCATTAAATTAAGAGTATCAGAAGACCTAGGTTCTAGCCTGGTGCTACCTCTTACTAACTGGGTAACCCTGGACAAAGCATTGAACCTGCCTTCATATCCTTATCTATAAAAGGGGAATAAAGCCTATTTCACAGTGTTGCTGTGAGGTTCATGGAAGAAAGTCAAAATGCTTTGAAGACTACAAATATGCAGGATTTAGAGTCAAGAAGGCTTAGGTTTGAATCCTGTCTTGGACACTAGCTGTATGATGCTGGGCAAATCACAAGTTCTTACTGAGTCTCAGCTTACTGAGTCTGTAAAATGGGGATGATAATACCAACTACTTCACTTATGGTTGTTGTAAAGGATAAATGAGATAATGCATGTAAAGTTCTTTGTAAACCTTAAAGTGCTACATAAATGTCAGTGCTTATTATTATAAATAATAATAAAAAAGTAAAGTATTGTGTTTGTATTAAGTGGACTACACAGTATCTTTCTAGCCTTTAACATAGTTCCATCTTTCTTTCAAAAGAGTTAAGAGTTAGTTGGATCACACAATTGCGAAACTTCATCTAAAATTCCTTGCATGTGGTGCATATAGTCAAAAAGGAAAAAAAAAACCCAAAAGGTTAGCAGTAAGTAAAGCCAGAAAATTCACATAGATTTGAAGAAAAGAAATCTAGGTCAGGCATGCTTCTGTGTATTTCAAGGTCTACAGGGAATTCAATACAATGAGCTACTTTATTTTAAGGTATTTTTTTAAAGCACAGATGTTACACAGGTGACTCAGCTATGCATATAGGGACCATTTCCCACTTTGCTTCTCACCACTTTGCCTCCCACTCTTTTCTGTTATTCACCTACTCACAAGCTATACCAGTTACTTTGAAGGCCACAGAACAAAGACCCTTCAAACAGGCATTTGAGATGAGGCCATTTCACAGGCACCAACTTTTAGAACATAATTTGTGTTTAAGAACATGGAAGTGTATATTTTTTAAAAAACAAATAGAATTTTTTAAACTAGGATGTCTTAAGTAAATCCGGAAACGAGGATAACATCATCCCATGTGAAAAGAGTAAGATGTTTTATAAACAAACTGTTGTTAGTGGTATGTTTGTAATTCAGCAAAGAAACACTGGCCACACTGCTTTGCACTTCTGGAGGGCCTAACACCAGGAAACTAATGGGCTGTGTCCAGCTGGTGGCTTGCACACCTGTTCTTGCACAATCTACAGCTCCAGTACACTGTCATTATCCTTTCCACTCAAAGGTTACTAGGCTTTTCCACCTGAACTCACAACATACCAAGCCAGTGAGAAGTATTCAAGGCAAGGCATAGACTCAGAATACGCAGATGGAAAATTAATTAGGTCAATAAACCTCTATGGGATGCAATATTGATGCCAACTTAACTCCTCTCTCTCCCCTCCAACAAATCTGTTTCTTTTAGTAATGTCCAGATGCAAAGATTACCACCTATATATTCTTTCTCCAGACATCAATGTATTTGTAATGACGCTTCAATACAGTGAGAGCCCAGAACATGAAGCTGTTAGTTGATAACACTGAGAAAATCTGATTTCTCTCACGATGCCAAGTTGCTGTTCCTAAAGCACAGGTCTGACTCTGCCATCTTTCTTTTCAAGAAGTTTCAGTGGCTCCTTTTTTTAAAGGAAAAAACGTAAACTCCTGTATTTGGCATATAAGACACTTCCCAATCTAGCTCCAATCTATTATTTTCTTGATTGATTTCATATTCCTTTCCTGAATTTGACTTTGCAACCAAGCAGGCCTACTTCATGGTCTCCTATCCAATGCCCTATGGGACATCCCATCTCCTATCTCTACACTTTTGCCCAGATTGTTGCCTCCTAACTTCTGCCTCTCGGAATCCCTGGCTCCCTTCAAGGCTCAGCTCAAGGAGCGCCTTCTATAAAAGGTCTTTTCTGAGCCTGCAAGTTGTTAGGGATCCCTTCTGAAATTACCTTGTATTTGCTTTGCATATATTTATTTATTTATACACATACATATTGTTTTTCTTTAATAGGATGTAAGCTCCTCTAGAGGATGAGTTGTTTCTTTTTTTGCCTTTGTATCCTTAGCTTAGCGGATGCTTAATACATGCTTAATGACTTGAACTTCACAGCTCTCCAGCTTTCTTTAGCACGCTGACCCCAAAGGCTCATACCATTTGCACAAAAACAATGTTAGCTTATAAATTCTATTTAAAAGTATTCTATGTCATTTTTAAGATATATAAGAACTCTCAAGAAGAACATCCCTGTTTTGATGGGGACCCACTGAGATGATGTTATCAGTACTGGGAAGGTGGATTCAGAGGAAATCATTTAGAACACTGAATTCCTTTTGGTCTTGGTACTAAAAGACTCTTCAAAGTTTGGGCTGCTCTCATGAGTTCAAATCTGCTCAGATCATCCTTGGAGCAGCTACGTGGCACAGTGGATAGAGTGCCAAGCCATTTTCCTGAGTTCAAATCTGGCCTCAGACACTTACTAGCTGTGTGACCCTGGGAAAGTCATTTAATCCTGTTTTCCTCAGTTGAGCTAGAAAAGGAAATGGCAAACCAGTCTAGTATCTTTGCCAAGAAAACCCCAAATGGGGTCATGAAGAGTTGAGTACAAATGGAAAATGACTAAACAACAACAGCAGATCATCCGTGGAGATATGGGGTGAGGTTATATTAAGGAGGTTCCCAGTTTTGTGTGGTCTGATATAATTCTAGAGCTATTTCTGGGGAGAGCAAATACACAGTCTAAATCTCTTTGTAATGAATTTTCAAAGGGAATGATAGTGAGATAGGGCATTAGCATTCCAGGAGGGAGCTACCTTCTGCTCCCAAATGGGTGCCATGCTTTTCCATTTCCATGCCTTTCCTCACACTGTTTCCCATTCCTGAAATGATTTTTTTCTTGTCAACTCTTACATTTCTACTCATCTTTCAATGCCCAACTCATATGCAACCTCTTCTAAGAAATCTTCCCTGTTATTCCTCTACTAATGTCAACAATGACCTCAAACCTCACTTAACTATAGAACATAATATTACATGATAGCTGTGTATTATCATGATATCATGTCTTATTCTCCTCTTAGATAGTAAGGTCCGTGAGTGTAGGGTACATGTCACATCTATACTTTTTAATCTTCTGTACCCAGTGGAGGCTTGATAAATATTTTACTGAACTGAGAGGCTCATAAAGAAACAGCATGGTTTGGTTAGCAGAGTATTGAACATGGAGGCATGAAGAGGTGGGTTTAAATCCCACTTCAGGCACTTAGTTATTAGCCATGTGACCTTGAGTAAATCACTTACTATCTCTGAGCTTCAGTGTCCTTACTTTTTTTTTTTTTAAGAGGGAGAAAGGAGAGAGGGATAATAATAGCAGCTATGTTACAGAATTGTGAGATTCAAAGAGATTATATAATGCTTTGCAAATCTTAAAACACTATACAAATGTCAGTTATTCTGATCAATAAAAGCAAGCAATATCTTCTAAAGAGGGTCCAGGGCTAGGAAAAGGAGGAACCAGGTTACTATAGGCCAAGGCTCAAGCAGGTTTAAGGTTTAAGATACAGTGAGCCCTATAGGAATATAAAACACAACTGAAGCCAACTTTACCAACTAATAATTAAAAGAATCAATTAAAAAGGAAACTAGGTTAAAAGAACTCTACTTAGTTCCTCCTAGAGAATTAACAGTCAGGAAAGCTTTCCCCTGAGAGCAGCAAGACAGGAAAGGTGAAGCTTCTTACCTCAATTCCCCTCAGGCAGGCCATTTTCTTCTTAGGGAGGAAAGAAGCAAAACATTCTCCTAATTCCCTCTGAGGACCAGTAAAGGACTAGCTTACCCCAAAATAGATGTCATTCCTATAGTCCTGACACTCCTGCTTCCTAAGACCCCAACATTCACCTTGTCTTGGCCTTAACACATATCTATACCATGAGAGGGCGGAACCCAGGTTTCCAGCCTTCTCCAGCAAAGATGGTCAGGGAGATGGGGCAGGGCTTGGAATTGTTTTTTCCACTGACAGCTGTGTCATCTAACAAACCGAGCAGCCCAATACTCTCTTATGTGTTGAGTGTCCTCCTCTTTTATGCTGAGAAACAATGGAGTGAATAGTGTGGATTTGGGACCAGGTAGCACCATTTGGGACCAGGTAGTGTGGAGAGATGGGTTCCCTCTCTTTGTTTGAATGGCAAAGGCAAGATTGGGCAACTTAAGTTTCCAATTCTAGATCAAAAGAAAAAGAGTGATAGGAAAAGGGTACACAGAATAGTGGCCACCTCTATTCTCTTACAGAAGTGAGGCAAGGGACTACAGAGCACTTCATTTATAGTTTAGGAGACCTCACTGTGAATTTCAGCTCAGCCTCTTATTACCAACTTACTACCTAGGAAGTCATTTTACTGAGTCTCAGTTACTAATCCCTTCTAGGGCTAAATCTCAGGAGACCCATAATTTTCCTTCTTTTGCCACCCTCCTAATAAAAAGACTCAATCTCTTCCTCTCTACCCCACTGGATGATCCCAGAAGTATTCTCCATATTCTAGCTTTTGCAGCCTGTCTACCAGAACTGGATCCCACTTGATGAAGGCTTTGCTTCTTGGAAACGCCGGTGATCAGAGTAGCTAAGCTGTCAGTTTAACTGACCTCTCCCAAAGCCACAATCTAACATTATTCAGATGTTCTCAGTCGTCACCATTTACTGCTCATGTAGCATGGCTGTGAGCTCATGGAACACAATCATCAGCTCATAACTTTAAAAGAATTAAAGGTAATATGTACTGGGTTGGAGTCTTATTTTTCCTTTCAAATCAAATCCAGTTGTGGTTTTGTCTATCTAGGTCCTAGTATTTATTTAATCCCACTCCCACCAGTAAAGAAAGGAAAAGGGAAAGAGGTTAGAAAAAGGAAAGGCAAGGAATCTGATGAAAAATCAAACTTCAGGAACAAACAGGTTAACCAATGTTTTTAGTTGTAAAAAGATGAGTGAAAGTTTTGTGCAGGATAGCTTGAAAGAAGGAAAAGCTGGAGGCAGAGAATTGAGAAGACAAAAAAAATGGTGAGAAGACTCAAAATGATTTTATAGGATGATGTGTCAAAGGAACAAGGGATAATTAGTCTGGACAAGAGAACACTTGGATGATGTGGAAGGAACAACAGGGGGAGGTGGCATCTCTCCCCAGGTATTTAAAGGATTGTCAGGAAAGGATCCCTACTGGAGGTGGCACCTGAGTAGAGCCCTGAAGGAAGCTCATGATGCTGAGAGGCAGAGGTGAGGAGGGAGAACAGTCCAGACATGGAGGAAGTAGGAGTGGGGAAGTCTGTATGAAGGCACATTTAAAAACAGAGGAACACTTTGCAATGCAAGAATGATCACTAGGAAAGCATCTGAAAACTAGTTTTTAGAGGGATCAGGCATGGATAAGACCTCTGTATGAAGGCAAATAAGAAACTACCTTTAGTCTAGAAAGTAGAGCCTAAATCAGAATTACAACTCATTTCTTAAATACCTATGATTTCCTGCTTTTGTTATTTCTGCTTTCTTTTAAATGATTCAAACCTTAGATTTATTTATGATCTTATGACCTGAATAATCGTATTACTTTCATACTAGGCTAATTAGGTGATTAAAAAAGAATTCTTATTTACAAATATAAACATATATAATATATGCATATATTGTATATGTGTTACACACAAATAGATGATAGTCAATCATAAATATTTAATAAACAACTAGTTGTTTGTGCCAGGCACTGTGCTAAGCTCTGAGGATACAAAAAGAGGCAAAAGATAGTCCCTGCCCTCAAGGAGCTCACAGACTGATGGAGAAGACAACAAGCAAACAAAAATGTACAAACAAGCTATATACAGGACAAATAGGAAATAATTAAGAGAGGAAAGGCACCAAAACTAGTAGGGGCTGGGAAAGACTTCTTGAATTTTAGTTGGGATTTTTAAAAATGAAGGAGGTAGAGATGAAGGAGGAGATCATCCCAGGCATGGGGGGAACAAAAAGAGAAAGTTCTCAAAGCTGAGAGATGGAGCATCTAGACAGACAGACAGACAGACAGATGACAGACAGACAAATAGATAAGAAGATAGATAGATAGATAGATCAGTAGAGTGGAAACTAATTAGCTCCTGAGCTGTGACTTCTAGCTTTAGAAAGTTTACTTGCCCATGGTCACCCAGAAGGCAAGAGGACAAGAACCCAAGGTTTTCTGACTCCAAGTCCAAACCTTTATCCACTATGCCAAAATGACTCAAAATGTCTGTGTACATATACATATATATAAATGCATATACATATTATATATCCTTTCTAAACAAACATAATTATTTTAAAAATACATTCTGGAGATAGTGTATAGGGTACTTCTTGTCCCCATATAAGACCTATTTATCTCCTCAGTATTTAATTAACTTCAAAGCCACCATCACCCCCTTAGTGAAGTGAGAAAAATGTTTTTTAAAAAATTTAATCTGCAAAGCTGGATACCAGACAATGTAAAATTATAATTAATTCTCAGATCCACACCCAGCCCTCCCTCCCACACACCACACACAGCCACACTCCTTGACACACACAAAAGTTGTGTCTCATAAAATACAGCCTGATCCAGCCATCTAGTCTTAATTGTATCACAGAAGAACACTTACTGGGTGTGCCACTGTTTTTCTGAACTACCTGTAGTTTCTAAAACATCTATTCTAACTTCACTTCCCTGCCCTACTCCCCTCAATATCTGTAATCTCTCACAGACTTGTGGAGTTTTCTACTTCTAACCAAGAGAAAGTCTTAAGGGAAAGTTTTATGTTCTCCCTCATGATCTACTAAGCTAAAGTCACCAGAGACTTCAGACTTTCAGAAGGTCTCCTCCAAAGTGTATGAACATTGTAGTTCATGGCCTATTATTAACTTGGAGACCAGAAGTATCGACTCTATCCCATCTCACAAAAGTGCTACATATTCCAACATGCATAATGGAAAAATTCATTATAGATAAAATCATGAACATTTCAGCCTGGTGAAACGAAGGCTCCTACATCCCACACCAGAGTGAGCATTCTTGCCAGCCCTGGACAGTTTCACAAAGAGGTCCTGCTCTCAGTTTAGATAGAGATCTATATGAGAGAGGTAGCAGGAACTCCTGAGCTGGAACCAGAGTCAGAAACGGTATGAGACCGACTAGTGGTGTGAGGCGTGCTGATCTCTGCCCCCTCTCCCCCTGGCCATCAGAGGGCTACATTTTGAGGGAAAGCAAAACTTCGGGTAAATGGGCTTACTTTTCACAGAGATCTCCAACGGGATGACTTTGGCTAAGCTTGAAGCTAGGAGCTGGCTGGTTACAGGGACTAGTAGGAGCTGATAAAGTGCTTTTAACACTCTGCACTGAGTGCCTCCGGCTCCTTCTTCGATTTAATCCCCGGTGTTCACTTGAACCCAGACTAGCCCTTCGCCGGTCTTTCCGTCCATTGGGGGGAGGTTCAGCATTCTCATCACCATCCTCGTGCCTCAGTGTCATCTAAAGAAGAAAAAAAAGGAAAAAGCATCAATTCAAAGTCACTGTTTATACTAATTTGACAGGGAGTACGGAATAGGACAATAGTGGCAAATACATGGTGAATGCAGCCCTGCAACACCCCTGAGTGTATCCAGAAGCAGATTAAAATGTAATTGGGAAATATCTAACAATATAAATAAAAATACATCAGAACATAGATAATGTTAATATGTTTCAACATGCATTCTGCAGGAATCCTTCCTGTACTGTTTAATGACCCTGTTTCTATTTGAAGGTGATACCATTGACACATGGGTCAATTTTTATTTGTTTGTTTTCAGCGTTCTATTAGAAGTACGTATTTATTAATATTTCAAGCAATGGTAAGGGACATTATCCATAAGCAAGGATTCCCCTAAATCAGCCAAGAATTATAACTTAATATATAATTAAATTATATAGGGGTTTACACACCTGATGAAGGGAATGCTAGATATTTCTAAGCAATTATCATTACATATCTTATGTTTAAAGTTATAAATCAAGAACAAAGTGTTTATCTAGCAGAAAGGAAAAAAAATCCAAAGATATATCTGTAGTATTATCATATCAGTAACTTATCAATAACACATAACATCAGGGACGGCAAGATAAAATCAAGAAATTTCTATTACAGAGATCTAAACAACTGTAAATTATTAGAACAGGAGGTCTTTGTATCTGTAATATTACTAAAATAGTCTAATATATTATAATCAATCGGCAAGTAAGCAATCAATCTTGATGTTGCCATTACTGGTCTAAGCCAGAGACCTAGTTTATTCAGCTATATATCATTAATATCTTTTAATTCTACTTTACCAGTAAGTTTGAGACTTTAATAATCTATGTCTCCAACTATTCTCTTTGACCAATAGCCACAATAAGGACATCAACCTCACTCCTCTACTCACTGCCTTCCCCTTCTCACAGCTGGGATGCTACTCTTAAGATGACACTTACATTGTGGCTGACAAGTTGATTGTCTTTTTAAAAAGGTTTTATTTAGTATTTTATTTTTCCCCAGTTACACATAAAAACAATTTTTAACATTTGTTTTTAAAACTTTGAATTCCAAATGAAAAAGCAGCACTCTTACCATTAGGAGAATCAAGTTTGAATCTTGACTCTGAGTTTCCTTACATATAAAATGGGAATAATAATACTTGCCTGCCTCACAGGGGTCTTGTGAGGAGAGGACTTTGTAAAAGTTAAAAGTTTATTATTATTATTATTATTATTATTAAACTTTCTTATTGGCCCTAAATATTTTTATATTGGTTTTAGAACATATCTAATATTCAAAGTTTTCCCTCATAGTCTAAAGCAGTAAGTTCATAGGTATCTAATACTTCAATAGGGAACATTCTATGGAGCCTGATAACTAGGATATTTTTGTCAAAAAATATCATCCTCTGCATAACTTTCTTAAATTTTGCCTCATCTAGGTTCTCATTTTCTCTGTCAACAGCCTTTAATCAATCTGTACCCCTATTTTTTAAGTTCCTCATCTATCTTCATATAAAACAGATTGAGATACCCATAAATTCTTTATCACAAAGGACTAGATTTAAGATGAACTGAAGAAAATGAACCAAAAAACAGAACTAAGATATTCATCTTAATTTTCATCATTCCCAATAGTATTTTAGTGGCATAGAAACTGCAGAAATGTAAGAAGTAATTCCCATTCCCAAAGTAAAATAGATACATCTTCTCTGACCCTGAGACCATGGGTGGGTCACCATGTACAGAACTTATCCTAGAAAATGCCAGAAGGAAGAAGTTAATGCAAAGATCTGCATCTTCTCACTTTCTTCTCTAATTTTAACATTATCTGCCTCACAGACCTCCAGACATTGGAAAATGAACTCCCCAATGTCTCAAGAATTGAAACCTTTTTCCCTTCCTATTCAGGCACCTGGCAGAGTAATGTGCTGTGTGATCTGGGGCAAATTATTTAATCTTTATATGCCTCAGGCAACTCCTAAAGACTTACTGAGGCCATATTTGAACTCAGGTCTTCCTGACTTCTGCCCCAGAGCTCTCTCCAGTGTGCCACCTAGCTATAATGAAGTTGAGATGAGAAGTGAAGGATTATGGGAAAGCAAGAAACTGGCTTCTGCCTAAGTGCATATCTCTTCCTGTTTCTCCTTTTCCCACATAGGTGGGTAGGACTCTGCAAAATGGAAGGAGCTCCCACATTAGTAGCTCCCCATGAGGATAAAATCTCAGTTCTTGTGGGTATGAGAAATCATAAATTAATAATCCAAATTGATCCCTCAGATATTCTAAGTCAGTTTGACAGTCTTCTAAATATTGAATTATCTAAGAATCCATCAGTTGATATAATAATTTCAGGATACACACATCAGGCTTGCTAATGAAATTTAAGATTGCTCTTATAAGGGAATCTGAATTGGAAAAACTACTTCCCTACTTTTCATAATACCAGAAACAATTCCTTAAACTAAAGAAGAAAATACCCAGGCAAACCTACCATGTAACTCCTGGAATAAGCCTATCTTAAGTTCCACTTATATCCCTAATTGCCTATTAGAACAGTTAGATAATAGAAACAAAAGGTTAAGGCAGAATAAGAATGTCCACAATTTTAAAAAACTAATGCCCTGAGGTATAAATAATTACTAGCATTCCATTTACATTGTCTTTAAAGACACATTTCCTCATTAACTACATACCAGTAGTTGGCAGATAGGCTGAAACAAGTCTGTAAAATGAGACTGCAGAAACAAAGAACTGACCGTCTTTTATTTTGGCTTGATAAAGGCTTCCTGAAAGCCAAAACAAACCAAAAAACCAAAAAAACATAACAGAAACAATCCCTGGCAAAATTATCAAGATGATATAACTTCACAAATGAAATTTGATTGAACTTCACAAGCTTCACAAATGAAGTTTGGTTGAAGACAACCAAAGTCTTGTTAGACCTAGGTTATTTTATATATTTCTCTTCCCAAATTTCTTTGAACTGGTAGACTTTGCACTTGGGGATCAGGGGCAATAATGAATACAGTCTGGGATCAGTGTTGGGGATTGGCAGTTTTGATAAGGGAGGCAAAGTAGGGAAAGAGAGGCAAAGGGAGAAATAGAAGAGATATGTATTTGCATAGAAGCCAGATTCTCACTTTCCCAGTCTTCATTACTCATTTCAATCTCAGCCCTTTATGCATTGTAGTGAGCTGGTGAAGTCCATCGACTGTTAGACTTGGAGTCATGGAAAAAAAAAAATCAAATCTGGTCTTAGATACTTACTAACTGTGTGATCTTGGGCAAATCACTCAATCTTTATTTGCCTCAGTTTCCTCAACTATAAAAAGAGGATAATAAAAGCACCTACCTCACAAGGTTGTTGTGAGGATCAAATGAAATAACATTTGTAAAGCACTTAACACAATGCCTGGCATATAGTAGACACCTGATAAATGCTAAGTATTATTATTTGTATTATCTTCCCTGCACATCTTTGAGTACCAATCTGAAATTTTTCCCTACTTGTGGAAATTTCTAGAATTACGCTATTTCTTCCATGCTCTGTCCAATTATAAAGGGCCTTCTCTTTTGAAAAAAAAAAAATGGAAGTTTAGTGAGCTATGAACAGTATATTTCTACCAATATCTGGGAAAGAGTTTGTCCTGACTAGGGTTGGGAGCACTTGCTCACCTTGGGGAGGTCTATCCCTACAGACTCCCTACTTTCTCAGATTCTATAAACTTCTAATGTCTTCAGATAGGTTTTTTTTTTTCCTGACACTCCAACCTGGAACACTAAGAAAAAATAGTCATGGTGTAGGCTTTTCTTACCATCAACCCATGTCTTATAATGTCCTTAAATTTAACAATTTAACAAATTGTTAAATGGTGACAGGCAGTTAGGTGGTGCAGTGGTTAAGAGTTATGGGCCTGGAGTCAGGAAGTCTTGAGTTCAAATCAGGCCTCAGACACTTACTAGCTGTGTGACCCTGGGCAAGTCATTTAACCCTATCTGTATCAGTTCCCTCATCTGTAAAATGAGCTGAAGAAGGAAATGGCAAACTGTTCTAGTATCTTTGCCAAGAAAACCCCAAATAGGGTCTCAAGGAGTCAGATGTGACTAAAATGATTGGACAGCAACAACAATTAACAATAGTGACTTTGATAATACATATTTTCAAGATAAAGCATCTTTCTTTCTTTCTTTCTTTCTTTCTTTCTTTCTTTCTTTCTTTTTTTTTTGATCAGGGTTAAGTGATTTGCTCAGGGTCACACAGCCAGTAAGTGTCAAGTGTTAGAGGCCACATTTGAACTCAGGTCATCCTGACTCCAAGGCACATTTTCAAGCAATATCATGAGAAAGACATCTTCATGCATTTTATGTTGCAATCAGATTGGACTATTAGCTCGTGCTCAAACTGGACACTCCATCTCCCGTTTCCATTCATTGGCATCAGCCGCCCTCCCTGCTTTCTTAGAACATAACTCCTTCTTAATCTATGTCCTCAGAATGTTTATCTTCCTGCAAGGCTCCTTGTATGTGGTAATACCTCCTCTGCATAGTCTTCCTTGATCCCCTTAGTTGTTAATATTCTCTCCTTTCTTGAATAATTTTGTATTTATCCGTGTACAAGTTGCATCTCCCCAATATGATGCAAATTCTTCAGGGGATGGAGTTGTTTTGTCTTTGTATCCCTAGTACCTAAAACAGTACCTAGCACATAGTAGGTACTTAATAAAAAATAACTATAATATAAAGTAAGTACATAATAAATATATAATATACAATATAAAATTATATATCATACAATAACTATTATATATAATAACACAATATAATTATTATAATAAAATTAAAAAACTAAACTGAATACAACACAGATATGGCAGTGGGAAAAACACATTTGAAGAAAGTTTAATGAGAGGTCTAAGTAAGCTAGATTATCCCAAGAGCACTAAGATGAAACAATGAAAAATGGAAAAGATCTGTGAAGATACTTGTAACAAATGATTCTATCACTGGCAATAACTCAAAATTTTAAAACATGACTGTTAAAAATTTTTCAAATGTAATTGGGAAATATTTAATGAAATAAATAAAATACATTTAACAAAAAAGGAAACAGGAGAGATGGCCAAGTTTTCCCTAAGTTCCGTTTTCTGTCTAATCTTCAAAGTGAGCGTGTGGTTAACCAAGGGCAGGCTAGGTTACCTCATAGATGTTGAATTGCTCCATCAAGTCCAAGTCTGTGCCTTTCTTGTTCAAATGTCTCTGAGAAATGGCTTCAATGCCAAGCTCCTCCAGACAATCTACCACATCATAGAAAGCGTCTTGATCCGGCAATCCTGATAGAGTCTGAGGAGAGAAAAAAACAATCACAGTTTTAAAAGATTTTAACAAACTGTCCAGAAAGGCTGATTTGGCAACAAGATTTCCCAACGAGTTTGTTTTGTTTTGTTTTGTTTTTTTAAAACAGTCACTGATCCCAGTCAAAACAAGCGGAGCAAATCGGGCAAAAAACATGAACTCGTTTGAGCAAACTGCTTTCAAAATGTATAAAAACCAGATTTAGGCAATAAACCCTCTAAATTATTTTTTTTCTTTTTTGGCTAAATTATCATCATTCTTTTTTGATTAAAATTCAACAGAGGCTTCTCTGATCTATACAACTTAGAATGTGAAAATAAAAAAAAAATTAGAGCAACAAAAAAAGAGAAGTACAGCTAATAACTTATATTCCTTCACTGAATCATTTGAATATCTACTCAGTATAAGCAATCATATATAGGTGTAACCTTACTGAAACTCGATTTCATCATATGTAAAAGGAGAACATTCATATAACCAACGTCCTTGGGTTGTTTTGAGATTTCAAGGTTATTTGTAAATTTTAAAGTGCTATATTGAGAGTTATTGCTGTTGTTAATATAAATAATATTAAGGACAACTGATTACATTGTTCTAACTATAAATTTCTATAAGGGGAAATAGAATTTTCCAAGTAGAGGATCGCCAACTACTGAATACTGAGTACTACCATGTGAAAAACCTTCTGTTAATATCAAAGTTGAGTAAGACATTAGTGCCCACCCTAAAGGAGCTTATCAATTTTTCATGGACTTTGCCTTTTTTCCCTGTTAAAGAGATACTGATAATGTGAAAATATGTTTAATAGGAAAGTATATGTAGAGCCTATATCAGATTGCACTCCATCTTGGGGAGGGAGGGAGGAAAAGAGGGGGAGAAAATTTAAAATTCAAAAGCTTATGTAAGTGAATGCTGAAAACTAAAAATAAATTAGTATTTTAAAAAAAAGATATCGAATACATACCTAAATAAGGAAAGTCCCCCAGGCCACTCTCAATTCCATACCAGCTCTTTAAAATCAGAACCTGATATCTGGAAGGGACTTCAGAGGGCATTTAATTCATTCCCATCATTTTACAGTTGAGGACCATGCATCCAAGAGATGTGATGTGACTTACTTCATGTCATACATCTGGTTAGTGGCAGAGTAGGAATAGAACTCACATCTCTTGACTTACAGTTAAAGATTATTTTCTTCACTTATCCTGCTTATAAACTTTCCTATGCTCTGTATATGTCAGTAGACTGAGAAGAGCAACATTTTCACAGCTAGTTGTTCAGTGGAGTCATTGTTCACGTTGTACATTTGGAAGATGACAACAGATTTCAATATAACCTTCTCTAACACAGATTTTGGGGTTCTATACTAGAAGAGGGTTTCTCAACTTACAACCCAGATTCTACTTTTCCTTTTTCTATATTGATCAGGAAAGCCACAATAATATCAAAAAAGAACATAACAGACAAGCAGGACTGCTTTGGAGACTGTAGGTTCAATTTATTTTATATTTTAAAATAAAAGCAAGTGATACACAATAGAAATCTGTAGTTTCAAGGACAATCTTCTTTTTCTGTTTGGCCGTGTATATGGAAACATCTGTTTTATTTGTTGTATATTAAAATCAGAATAAAAATAAATAAGATTTTTATTTAAAAGCAAATCAAAAAAGAGCATGAGATGAATTAGAAATACTATCAGGCCCTATCAGGTTTTAGTTTCACATTTGCATTCTGGAATAAACACATACATTCTTGCACAGAAAAATGGCAAGACAGTGGCCTTTGAACTATGAAATCCTAGAAAATGTATCCTTAATCACAATGCTGAGTACTGGTTTTTGTTGTTCAGTTGTGTTTGACTTCATGACCCAATTTGGGGTTTTCTTGGCAAAGATACCAGAGTGGCTTGCCATTTCCTTTTCTAATTCATTTTACAGATAAGGAAAAGGAGGACTTGCCCAGAGTCACACAGCTACCAAGTATCTGAGGCCAGATTTGAACTCAGGAAGATGAGTCTTCCTGACTCCAGGCCCAGCCCTCTATCCACTGTACTCTATCTACTACACAACCTCACCTCCTTTTTTGAACAAAAAAAGCACAAGGAACAAAATCGCTAGGGCTGAAGCAAACATTTTGGCCCAAGCAAGTCAACATTGCTAAGATATTTTAACAAACGCTTTAAACAAGGTCCCCTTTCAAGTCCCAACTAAAATTCCTGCTTCTACAAGAAGCTTTTCCAAATCCCTCTTAATGCTAGTGCCTTCTCTCTGTTGATAATCTCCAAATTATCCTAGCTATAGCTTGTTTGTTTGTATCCTGATCCCCCCCCATTACACCAAGTACTTCTTTATACTCCTGGAGAACGAGGACTGCCTTCCCCCACCCTTCTTTGTAGCATCCCTAGCACTTAGCACAGGGCTTGTCTCATTGGTCAATACATGTTTATTGACTGACTGACATCGATCTACTTCAATAACATTGTATCATCACAACATTTTAATCGATAATAGCATCCATGTGGTATGTCCCACTGGACAGGCAGTAATTTAGCTTGCTACCTGTAAGATTTCTGTATAGGATTGGTCTCATACATAGGCAGTGTAGGAAACTACTGTTTTGACTGGGGAGGCACCAAAAGGCTTATTGACCCCAGATCAGCTTCTTGAATGCAAGAGTCCAGAGGCTAGGGGGTCAATTCTACCCTAAACTTATTCTTCTGCCCCTTCCTCTCCCACAAAATCTAAACTTTTGGGTGCTTTTCATACTGCATGCCATAAAACACCACATTTACCACTGTGCTACAAGTTTGTATTTTAATCGTATCTCATTTTCCCAGCTGCCAGTCCCTTTTTCCTGAACTTGGTTTCTGCTATAAAACTCAGATCTTCTATCCTCTCAAAGTTTCCAGCCTCCAAAGTTTCCACTGTCACTTTCAGGTGGCAGATGCCAGTCCCTATGGAAGACTTTATTCTGCTAAGCAGGATGGTATCCTTCCCCACAAACTACCTCTTTCCATTGTGTCTTTATCCCCTGGTACCAAAAAGAATCCTCTATCTCTTTCCACTTCTTGCAAATACAGTGACCTTGGCTTAAGAACTTGGAAACTTCTGAGAGAAAAGGCATGAGTTCCTTCCCCAGAGGGAACACTCTGTTCTCAGAGGAGACAGGGTGGAGAGAGGCAGAACCTGCCCTGACCCTTCCACAGCCCTCCACTACTCACTCTATTCCTTTCCTCCTCCCTCTCCTCACTGATCCTTGGGTTCTTCTCCCATTCCCTCCTCACTTCTCCCAGCCCTCCAGCCAGCACTGGCCCCCTCTTCTTTGTACGTAAAAGCCACAGTGCTGATGCCTTTCTTTCCTGCCAATGAGACAGAGAAAGGTAACAACACAATTTACAACTTGGGGTGCAGTACTGGAAAATTCCCCCATCCCTTTTTCAAACACACACACACACACACACACACACACACACACACACACACAAGGAAAAAAATGGCACGTAGCCCCTCAGTGACTTTGGAGGGAAAAAAAAGAACTTGACGTAGAAAAATCAAATAGAAAGCAGCAGGAAAAAACAATCTGTTCAATGAAACAAATAATAATACAAATAATGATAATGATGATAACAATAATAACTGACATTTATATGGTATGTTACGATCTGTAAAGCCCTTTATCTAAATTATCTCATCTGAAGTCTCACAGCAACCCTGGGAAGGGGGTACTTCACATACAGGGTGTTCTGAAAGTGTTAGTTAGTATGGTTTTAAGTTATTTAAGGTGCTAAGTTATGAAAGCTTAAAACCACACCAAGACTTCTGGGATACCCTGCATTATCATCCCCATAATTCAGATGAGGAAATGGGCTGAGAGAGGTTGTGACACCAATTATCACATAGCTAGTAAGTGTCAGAGGTGGCATGAAGCACCGTCTATAAGCAAGTCACCATGCTAGATAATAAGAATATAAAAATGAATAAAAGAACCTAGTCCCTGTTTTCAAGAAGCTTCCAATCTAATAGGTATGACAACACACAGGTAAATAAATAATACAAGGTGTTAAGAGCATCCAGACAAATTGCTATAAAAGTGTGGGGAAGAGAAGTCTTTTTCAGCTTAAGTGTAAGGGAAGACTTCTTGGGGAAGATGACTTTTGAAGGAAGAGAAAGATTTTTAGCAGGAGGAGATGAAAACGGAGTGTGTTCCAGGTACGAAGATCGTCTGCACAAATACACAATGGCAGTAGGGGGCAGAACCAGATCAGACCAACAATTCAGTTCCACTTGAACACTGAATGTCTGAAGGGAATCTTAGTCAAATGAGACTGAAAGAGCAGGCTGGGGGCAGATTTTGGAGGGTTTATTGTATGAGGATAAATAATTTGCATTTTACCCTTTAGGCAAAGGGAACACACTAAATATTTTTGAGTATGCAAGCAACGTGATCAATCTTATGCACTAATAAAATTATTTTAGCAATTGTATGGAGGATAGATAGACTGCACAGGTGAGACACTGGGGCAGAATGACAGATCAGGAGGTTATTATTCTAATCTAGATGAGGGGTAAGAAGAGACTAAATGGGGAAGGGGGCTTGGAATGGTGAGGTGGAGTCAAGCACATGTGGAGACATATCTTCATGTGCATATATGCTTGTGAATGTCATCCTTTAAAGCATGATTTCTCTACCACTGTGACCTGATATGATAAAGTATTATGAGGACTGCATCAGTACCATTTTGGGTTTTCTTATTTCCTTTCACGGAGGTTAGGTCCCATCAAAGGAGAAGAAAATAGAGAGAGGTATTATAGCCTAGCAGTGCGACTCATGGATAGATAACTATGTGGAGCCGTATATCATTACTACTACTACCACTGCTGCTACTACTACTACTACTACTACCACCACCACCACTACTGATAGCATTTACATAGCACTTTAAGGTTTGTAAAACACTTTACATACTTTAACTCATTTGATCCTCACAACAACCCTGTGAGGCAGATACTGTTTTCATTTCCATTTTACAGATGAGGAAACTGAGGCAGGGAAAGGTTAAGTGACTTGCCCAGGGCCATCAAACTAGGGAGTGTCTGAAGCAAGATTTGAACTCAGTTCTTCCTTGCTACAAGTCCTATGCTCTATCCATTATACTACCTAACTGCCTCTATTATTTTCTGTGCTATCGTTTGGAACAGAAAGTCAAATTTAAAATAGAGACCAACAACCATTTTAGCTTGCAATGGAGTAAGATAGCAGTAACTCAGCTCTAGAATATAGAAAGAAGTGAAGAAAAATAAAATCTTACATTATCTGACCTAATATCTCCTTGCCCTCTTCTTGAATTAGTTTCCATTTTCTTCTCTTTGGGGGTGAAGTCATTTATGTCTAGGTTTTAAAAGCTGCCTAGTACAAAGAATAAGGGAATCCACAGTGATAATTCGTAACAGGATGGGAGTATGACTGAGCTCAGGTGGCTAAGATTAAAACCTGTCCCCCTCCTGAGACCTAGCTGGGCTCCAGGCCAGGATAGGGGCCATTACAGTCAAAGGGCATCTTTGGATTTATAACTGAAGAACTTAATAAAGGATGTGGAAGAGTAGGCCAAGTGGAAGCATAGAATTCCTGGCTGCCATTACAGTGAGGTACAAAGAGGAATACGAGATTCTTCTTTTACCATAGATATGCAATTTCAAATAGTCAGAATTTACTACACAATGCAAATTAAAATGTTCTGAAGGTCCTTCTTAGGTCTCATAGCATTTTCTAAGGATAAACTGCAATTTTCCATTTTTAAGAAAAATTCTTTTCAACAGTATGAGCTTGGTATTTAAAGCAGTTACAAAATTATTACAATCATTATTTCATGTTAGAGGAAATCAGTAGATACTCTGATGAGCCCAATCACACTGCTGATTGCATCGATGTCTTCTATGTTATTCCTATCTTTGCCTTTCCATAAGTCGTCCATAGAGGATCCAATCAACATGCTTGAGACTTTCCTCCAATCCTTTTAATTGGGGGCGGGAATCAGTGCAACACTCAGGTTGTCCAATTGTTATCTCTCATATAAATGGACTACGTACATTTCTAGCCTCATATTTCACTAATTTTTTAAGCCACTATTTCAAGGTGTTTGTATATGTGTATATATGTGTGTAATACACAAATTAGTTGATGATAATGAATACAAGTTAATTAATATACAATATTATTGTGGATAGTATGTATTTTCTTTCTACTTATAGTCTTTTGCATGGGAACACTGAGAAAATAAGTGATGTGCTAATGCCATGAGAGTTCAGAATGGTGTTTACATCTTAAAATATAATAAAATTTTATTTTAAAATATAAAAACACTTCTTACCTCACAGGCCATTCAAAAGAGTGTTGACATTTGGCCCATAGGGCATTGGTTCCTGACCTCTGCATTGTACCATGCTTCCTCTTACAGGCAATTTATCACACCATATCATATCATCGTATATCATATTATATCACATGGCATATCACATATTATAATGTATTATGTCATATTATATCATGTTATATTATATATTACGCTATATGTGTTCTCTCAGGCTATTAGGAGGCAAGCAGAATTAATCCATGTTTTTCCTAGAATTTCCCTACTCATCCCTATTCCTATCTCTGCCTGCTTAGATCTTAGCCATCCCTCAAGGCCCAGATCAAATAAAGCATCCTGCACTTTGCAGCCATTCCCTCCCCCACCACCTAGAAGTGATTTCTTCTTCTCATGAACTCATAGCATCTCATATCCATTTCATGTACTCATTCTATTCTAATATGTAGTTCATTTTTCTAGATTTATGTTTTTTTCTTCTTCTACCAAACTGTTAAGTCCTACAAGAGCTGGGATAACATCATTTAAACATTGCATATGCTTTAGTGCCTAGCACAAGAAGGGGATGGAACCTAGTAAGTTTAGGTTCTTCATAATTTTTGTTGAATGAAGGAAGGAAGAAATGAAGTATGATTTATTGACCCTGTGTTCTTACCACAGTGGGAAGAGTTATCTGGTTTGGCTCCTATTCAGATGGTGAATTTCATTCTAATTGTGTACCAACCTTATTCACTAAAGTCATGGCATAAACCAGCAGTTCAGTGTCAACCCCATCTTTCTCTTCCAAGATCTCCATTATATTAGACCATGGCTTGACTCCTATAAGAGAAAAGCAGAGAGCATTGGAAATAATTGTTTATGTTCTGATTTACTGTGTTCACATATATTGCACAATTTAAATCACACGTCCCCTAAAGCAATAGCACCCAAAATAGTGTCTTCAAATGGAAATTTTCAGACATGCACATTTTAGTTAAAATATGTTATGTTGAAAGTAGGAGACGCCCCAGGTTAAGGGTAGCTCAAAAATTCCAAAGGCCTCTGATTAGAAATTATACATTTTTTTGTACACCATAATTCATAGAATCACAGAATTTCAGTGCTGGAATGGAGCTCAGAAGTCATTAAATCCAACTGCTTTACTTCATAGAGGAGGCTTAGAGAAATGAAGACATCTGCCCTGAGAGAAGTCATTATTTTACTTTTATATTAATAACCAATTATTAATTAGGATCCAGGCTTTTTATTTCTCATTCAGGGCCCAGCCCCTATAGAAGGTCCATTAGTCTCTGAAGGACATGGCTGATTGATGAGATGCCTTTAACCCTTGGGGAACTTGCTCCTCAATCTTGGGCCAGACCCTACCCAACCAGAGTAGGAGAGAGTATAAAGAGAATCCAGTCCAGGTGAGTTCTGGCCCCATGGAGAACAGCCCTGTCCTTGCACCTCTCTATTAGAATTTAGGGTGACCCAGATTATGAAGGAGAAGACCAACCAGAGTGGTCTGGATGGAGATGAATTCTCCTGTCCAAACTGCTGGAAGTGGTTGAGTCTCATGATCAAGCCATGTTTTCAGCAGGAGGAGCTGAAGACTTTTAGTCCACCTCCTTATTGAATATCCACCAATCTGGGTTGATTTTCACTTGCTAGGGCACCTCCTTTTAGAAAGATATTTAAAACATTCAGTGTCTCCTTTGGGGGTCTTTGGTTTTTTGAGAGAAACTATGGATCATCAATTTATTGATTATTAGCTAGCCTAATTAATAAATTGATTATTAATTATCCAGAAACTCTGTCTCTCGGATTTTTCATTTGTCACAGTCCAGAGAGAACAGGAGACACATGTTGTAGAGCCAGGGCATACACCCAGGGCTCCTAATCCATTGCTCCTAATCCATTCCCCTCTAGTTGTCCATGTGAATCTTTATCATTACAGTCTACCTAGAACTGAGGAAGGAGGGGAGTTTCTGAACTTAGTGCCTTTCATTCTGCTTCTCACTCTTGGACTGGAACAAGTTCATTATTCACTGGTACATATTCTCACCTTTGGAAAACAGACAGTAATGCTGGCTGACTTCTTACAACCATCGTGTACCATGATTCATAGAATCATAAGAGTTTACAACCAAGGGGATGTTGAGATATCTAGTCCAATTTAACTTTTTACCAATATCATAAAACTGGTTAATAATGACAGGCATGAGTGGGTGTGAGTGCATGGAGATTGAGGCGGGGGGGGCAGGCAGAGGGGAGTCAGGGTGTGAGGACTAAAAGCCACATTTGTTGATTTAGGCTCCAGAATTCTTTTCCCTATACAGCGCTGCATCTTATCTTTCTGAAAATGCACATATAAATATTAAGTGTCTGTTTTACAGGTGTGCCCTGCTTTAAGAAAAGGCCACATACAAGGTTAATTATAGAATATTGTATTTTACATTAAAAATATAAGCTAATGAATGGGGAAAATATTTTCCAAATCCAAATTTACAGAACAGAAAAATTAGGAGCTGATTATTCATACTAACCAATAATCCTTCCTTTAACAAAAGGATTTAATACTTCAGGCTACATAGATCATCTATTTCTAACTATGCCTCCCCCCGCCCCATTACACCATTGTGAGTGCCCTCGTTCAATTTAAAATACAATTTACCAAAAATTAATTCACTTGCCACTTTTAAGGACCATATCTAACTAATTCATATTATATTAGTAAACTACATGTTTATAAATAACATCCAAACCCTCAAGTTTGGTATTTTAAAAGAAGGAAAACATGTACTGCTAGAAGCTTCTGATTCACCACAAGAACTAGCCATTTACAGAAAGATCAGTTACTTATCACCTTCCTACCTACCTATTTCCTGCCTGTCTGCCTTCTTGCCTGCCTCCATCCTATCTCCTTTTTTACAACTGATTCAACAAATATTTGTAGAACATCTGTTGTGACTACATTACCATGTCAGGCACTGTGCTATACAAAGGTGACTATGATGAGCCTCTACTCTCAACTGTAAGAAAAAATCATGGTAGAATACATATATCAATGGAGCACATAATAATAACTCACATTTATAAAGCACTTCAAAGTTTTTATTATAGAGCCCTGAAGCCCCTCAGGAGAGATGTCCTTCCAAGTTCACACCAACCTATTAATAAGCACTCTTGGAGTCTGAATGTCCAACCATTTGCAAATCCACCTAACTGAACTATTATTTAGCACACAGCTTTCCATCTGTACACCAAAGTATCATGAGAGATTTAGTCAAATGTCTGGCTGAACCTGAGGCATACAATGTTTATGGAATTCCCCAGTGCTCACAAGTACTACCTAATCATATCTTAGATTATGGGGAAAACAGAATTGGGTGATTTATTGTCACTGTGTGTAGGAATTACCAAAGAACCATAGCTTGAAATTCAACCAAATAGGGAGGGAGTTGCTTCCAGAATAGGATACCACTCCTGTCAACAAATTCCCACATGAAGAATAATTGAGGAAATAGGAGCTCTTTTTCCTGGAGTAGATTTGTTTAAAGAGAGACTTGATAGTTACATTCAAATATTTGAAGGGCTGCTGTGTAGAAGAGAGAATCAATGGTGCCCTGGATTGTTCCTCAAGGAACAACTACAATCAACAAGTGGAAGATATATGGAGACAATTTCAGTTTAATGAAAGAAAGAACTTCATAATTGCTGGAGAAGTCCAACAATTGGATAAAAACAAGGATGTGCTGAAGCCAGCTCAAATTAACTTGTCAGAACCATTGTTGAATGTTCCACGTGAGCCCTAACACCTCGGAAAGTGGCAAATGCTACAAACCAAGGCTTGATTTATTGTTTTGTTGATCATTATAGAGTTAAGAAAGAGATGAAGAAAATGTGAATAATACAGATTTAACATAAAAGTGTGTTACGCATACATTTTTTCAAAGAGCCAGTTGGTAAACATATACCAGCATACTGTTGTATAAAACTTTTTTTAAAATTTTTAATTAATTTATTTTGAATTATCAACAATTACTTCCATAAACTTTTGAGTTTTAAATTTTTCTTCCCCTGCCTTTCCACCTCCCTCCCCAAGACAGTGTGCAATCAGATATAGGCTATACATAAATATTCCTATTAAACATATTTTCACATTAGTGATGTTGTAGGTAAGAATTAGAACCAATAGAAGGAACCACCAGAAAGAGGAAACAAAACACAACAGAAGAAAAAAACAGCAAATGGTATGCTTCAATCTGCATTCAAACTCCATAGTTCGCATAAAACTTTTTTAAAGTAATTGGATTCAAATCACTGTTAGGGTTCAAGCATACTCTGCATGGAAATACTTTGGATGTATTGGGGGTGGGAGGATTTCTATCCTTGGAGGGAAGTTAAATTAGATGACAGATAAGGTCTTTTTACTACTGTTATTGAATAACAAAATCCACAAATAATATCCAACTCTGAAAGAAAGACTTCTCCCCAACTTCTCTTCTAGATAGAAAAATATTTTCCCTATCCTTTATAGTTTCAGCAAAAAAATCTGATATTCTGTAATGGACTTTTCCAGTTCGCAGAATCATATATTGAGAGCTGAAAGGGCTCTCAGAGGCCTTCTAGTCCAAACTCCTAATTGCATTCATATGCTCCTTTCAATCATGATCGACAAGCAATGATGGCAAGCATAATCTGCAACCTACTCTGTCCTGGGCACTTTGAGAGATACAAAGAAGCATTAGACATGGCCCCTTCCTTCAAAGGGCTCATAGTCTAGATGGGGCAGGCAGGAAAGAGGCAAGTTACATGAAAAGACAGCTATCAGTCACCAGGTACTAAGACCTAATTGGGTGAAACAAATATCATGGAATTAAGTGGTGGAATGGCTCCTTGTGAGATGGGTATAATCAGGAAAGATGCTTGGGATTGGGGGAATTTGAGCTAGGTTTTGAAGAAAGTGTAAAATTTATATAAGTAAACAGAAGGTAGGGAGAACATTATGGGATGAAGGATGGGGGGAATAGGATGGGGATTAATTAGGTATGCCATGCTTTATAAATAATGAGTATACTGGTTTGACTGCAGGAAGAATTTGTGGAAAACAGTAGGAAATAAAAATAAAGAGGGAGAATGACAATAGGCAATATAGGGCACTGAACACCAGGTTTATCATTTAAGACTTTATTTCATAGGTGGTATGGAGTCACTGAAGATTTCTAGAAGGGGCTATGACCATGGAAAACTGTGATTTAGGAAGATGAATCTGTCATGGGTATGAAAGAAGTGTTAGGACATGGGGACACTAAGTGTAGAAAGCTCAGCTGGGAGGCCATTGAAACAGTTCAAGAATTTGTTGATGAGGGCATAGAACAGGGTTAGTGAATAAGTCAACAAACATTTGTTAAGTGCCAATTGTGTGCCAGGAACTGTGCTAAGCACTAGGGATACCAAGAAAGGTTTAAAAAAAGCCAATAGAGCCAGGCAGTGGAGAGAAGAAGGAAGGAAATGAATGAAAGGGCTATTGAGAAGTCAGAATAGGCAGAAATTGGTGAATAATGATTTGTGGAAGAGAGATAAGAACGAATCAAGGTTTTGAACCTGGGATGATGTTACCTACTATCAATGGAAATAGGAAAATGTGCAGCGAGGGAACTTGGGAGAAAGATGATAGTTTGGTTTTAGACATAACAATGGAATAGCCAAGTGGAAATATTAAGCAGGCAGAGAGAGAATGAGAGCAGGAACAAAGTCAGGGTTGGTTATATAGACTTACATATGATCTGTTTTAGTGGTGATATTTGAGGAAGAATTGACATTTTCAATGCACTTTTCACATATTCCAAAAACATGTGGAACAGATTTATTCAGTTCAAAGAAGATACATAATCAGTTAAAAAAAATCCTTACTACAATATTGTCTTCCTGTGGTTTCTAAATGAAGGTTAAGAAAAGAAAGGGAGGAGTGAAACAGATCAGAATGGAGATTTCAAAAACTTCAGAACATTACATTATTTGGAAGGACATATACATACATTTGCAGATGCTCCACATACACATGCATGTGCCGAGGTTTCATACATACATACAGGTGTTCCACATATACATATATGTACAGACATTCCGCATATACAGATCTTCCATATACACATATATAAATACATACATGCACAGCTCCTCCTTTGTCTGACAAGAGAGCCAAATGATTCAATTACCAAACACTATTGATTCTTCAGCAAGGCAAGACTACCAGAAGACTTAATGTCAAGAGATTAGAGCACTTCTTAGATTGGGAACAGTTCACTGCCAACTTGGAGGGAGAGCTGAGTAAACACACAGCTGGCAAGAGTGGAGCAAAGAAGGAGTGGGCAGCTTTCAGAGATCTGGTGTGTGCAGCATTGCATTTACTCTGGGTCAGAACACTCACAGACATCAAGTCTGGTTTGACAAAAAAGATGGGGAAATGCAAAAGCTGCTAAGTGCAAAAATAAGAACTCCACAGGGTTTACCAATAGGATAGTTCATCCATCTCTAAGAAGGCAGCATTTAAGTCCATCAAAAGTAAAGTACAAGTACAAGTACAGTAAAAGTACAAGTAAAGTACAAACAAAGCTTAAAGAGATGCAAGATTCTTGGCTCAGTAAGAAGGCAGATGAAATTCAGTTTTATGCTGATAGTAACAACCCAAAGCACTTTTATGATGCCCTGAAGGCTATTTATGAGCCAAAGATCTATGGCACATCTCAACTACTCAGTGCTGGTGGAGCCACATTGATTAGTGATATGAACACGATCCTGGAAAGATGGGCTGAACACTTCCTTAGTGTTTTCAACAGACCTTCATCAACCAATGTTGAAGTCACTGACTATTTACCTCAAGCTGAAGTCAATCTCTTTCTAGTCAAACTTCCAATGAAGAAGAGGTTTTGAAAGCCATTAGACTCCTCTTATGGAACAAAGTGCCTGGTGCTGATTCTATTCTAGCTGAGATTTACAAAGCTTATACAAAAAGCTCATACAGAAGCTCACTGAAATCTTCCAGGTTATATGGCAAGAGGATTTTATCCTCCAAAAATTCAAGGATGCCTCCATTGTCCATCTCTATAAAGGGAAAGGAAATAGATTGTCCTGTGACAATCACAGGGGATCCGTCTCTTAAGTCATTGCTGGCAAGATTCTTGCCAGAGTCCTCCTTAATAGGCTGATTCTTCACCTGGAAGATGGTCATCTACCTGAGAGCCAATGTGGCTCCAGAAAGGGCTGAGGAAAGGTTGATATTGTGTTTGCTGCCTGACAATTCCAGGAGAAATTCCAAGAGCAGAACAGAAGTATGTACCCCATGTTGGTAGATCTGACCAAGGCATTTTATACTGCCAGTCATGAGGGCTTGCAGAAGAGCATGGAAAAATTTGGTTGATCAGTATTATACCCAGTTTCACGACAGCATGCTAACATAGCTTCTGGATACTTCCTTTCCTAGTCACCAGTGGAGTGAAGCAGGGCTGTGTGCTTGCTCCCATACTTTTTAGCATGATGCTTTCAGCAATGTTGTCTGACACCTTCAATGAGGATGAAAATGGCATCAAGGTCAGCTACCACACTAACAGTAAATTATTTACCTTGAAAAGGCTACAAGCCAAGACTAAAGTGGAAGGAGAGCTTGACCTCAAAATCAGGATATCATTTTGGTCCTCTTTGAAAATGAAGGACAACAACCAATATGTGCAGATGTTTCATTCATACATACATACACACAGATAGACAGACATACAGACATACATATATACATACACAGCTCTTTCCTTGTCTTACAGTAAAGTCAAATGTCATCCTCAACCCCTTACTCTTTTTTTAACTTACAAAAAAACACATTTTATTCATCTTTTAATTCTTCCAAAGTTGAAAATATCAAGTCCTACTGCTTAGGAGAAAAAAACAAAACAAAAAGCCTCTCTCTCTCCTAAAGTCACAGGACACAGAATGATCTGTTCTGGAACGAGTGAGCGCAGAAGACTAGGAGCGGAGATGGCGGGCAAAAGCCCCTTCCAAATACTGAAACAAACAAAAAACCTGTCAACAGAAACTGATAAATATAGGACAATGCAAGACAAGTAAAGATGAAGAACAGTGACCAGTGGCTGTGTTGTCTCTCTTTCTCCCCTTCCTTTCTTTCCCTGATAGGATCTTCTAGGATACCGAACAGTAACTTTTCTCACCTAGAATCATTGTTGCTTCAAAACAACCTCTCTAGATTTCATTAGGAATTGAATGTGAGTCACAACTATTCCTTCTTGGATGAGAATTTCACACAGAAAAGCAGGATTATTTTCTCGTGCCCACTCTGTCATTTATGAATTTGTGGAAAAAAGTGTGACAGTGAGGCAGGTAAACACTGCTTGTCTCATCTTTGGAGACAGCAGGAGAACCTTGCACGAGTCAAGAAGGTAGGGAGAATGACAATTACTGAAGTTGCTGCATGGAGCTTATGGATTACAACAGCCTTTTGCAACTGCTGATCACCCTCAAAAGAACCTTTTCTTGAGTACTGCAAGAACTGGGGAAAGGATTATGGCAATAGGGTAGGACGGGAGGAGAGTCTGAGCCTGCTGGTCAGGATCCAGGGTACAGGGATTGCCCTATATACCACACTATAAAAAGGATATTACCTTTTTATAGCTGCCACAGAATCCATGTGGCTCAGAACCCAAGACCCTTGGAAATGAGTTACATATGGGTATCATTATCAGAAGCCAACAACGTCTTCCTGGCAGAGGATATCAGATAAAAAGAGAGGAAGGAAACTATATTAATAGCTGATGCCTCTGTCCTTCTTCAAGAATACCTCTTCCCTTGGCATCTGTGTGGGGCCATTGATTAGTGTACATCATGGTCTCAGGACATGTAGGCTGGTGGGCCCTGGAATTCACTGAGTAGATTGGTCCGTACAAAATGGCCCCAAAACCCATGAACACAAATGGCAAAAAGTCAAAGAAAATCAATCTCTTACTCTTACTCATCTTACATATAGAATCAGTTGCCAAATCCTACTGATTCTTCAGGGCAGGTAGGTGGCGCAGTGGATGGAATTCAAGCCCCAGAGTCAGAAGGACTTGAGTTCAAATCCAGCCTTAGACACTTACTAGCTGTGTGACCCTGGGCAAGTCTTTTAACCAGTTTGCCTCAGTCTCCCCATTTATAAAATGACCTAGAGAAGGAAATGGCAAACTGTTCCAGTATCTTTGCCAAGAAAACCCCCAAATGGGGTCATGAAGAACTCCAAATGGGGTCATGAAGAGTCGGACATGACTGAAATGACTGAATTACATCTCTCACATCCGTCTCCTTTACTCCACACACCACAACCACCCTGGTTTAATCCCTTATCCTCCCATGCCTGAACTACTATAATCACCTTCTAATTTGTCTCTCTTCTCTCCAGTCCACTCTCCTCAAAGTTGCCAAAGTGATATGCCTAGTGCTGACCATACTCTTCCCCAGCACAATAAACTACAATGGCTTTCTTTGTGTCTCTAAGATCAAACAGAATCCTTTCTGTTCGGCATTTAAAGCCCTTTGCAACCTGGCTCTAACCTACCTTTCCAGGCTTACTATACATTACAAAATGATGCTCTTGCTGTTCTTCCATGCGAAGCTCTATCCTCTGTCTCCACAATTTTGCACAAACTATCCCCATGCCTGGACTGTACTCTCCTTTCACCTCCGCTTCTTAGAAACTCTTGTTTCCTTTGAAGTTCAGCTCAGGTATTACTTTCTATGTGACACCTTTCCTATCCCCACCTCCTTCCCATCTGCCAGTGCCTTCTCTCTTAAATTAAATGATCTTGTATTTAATGTGCTTATAGTTGGCATGTATAGATACACATATATGCATACACGTGTGTATACACATGTGCAGCACTCACATATCACATATGTACATATGCCTGTGTGCATGTGTGTGCATGTGTATATGCCTATACATACCTATATACACACACATACATACATACACACACGCATATATATATATATACACACACATGCATGCATTTTGTGTTTCAGTCATTCAATCTTGTCTGATCTACATGAACCCATGGACAAAAGATACTGGAGTGGTTTGCCATTTCCTTCTCCAGTGTTCCCCCATTTTACAAATGAGGAACTGAAGCAAATAGGGGTTAAGTGACTTGCCCAGGGTCACAAAGCTTGTAAGTGTCTGAGGCCGAATTTGAATTCAGGTCTTCCTGATTCTAAGCCTGGTGCTCTATCCACTGTGCCACCTAGTTGCTACGTACATACATACACTTAGGTTGTTTCCACCTATGTAATATAAGCTCCTTGAGGGCAGAGACAACTTCATTTTAGCTTTTCTATCATCCCTAGAACCTAGCAAATAGTAGGAACTTAATAAATACTTATTGATTGATTATGTTAAGTGCTGCTATTTGCAATAACAGGATTTTAACTTAGGTCTCCCTGACCCCAGGCTAGCATGCAGAAGGCTAAGAAGCAAACATACATATGTACAAACATGCATGAATACATAACACTTTTTCTCCTTTAATCTGAACATATTCAAGAATGAATTAAATAGACCAATTTAATTCAATTTTTCCTTAAGCTATAGAATCATAGCTGATATATCCATCACATAATTATGATTTGTAGCCTTCCTTTATCTCAAACAATCTTTAAAATTAACTTACAGAAACTGTCAGCGTTGAAACAAGGCATTAATTATCAGTGTATTTCTTTCACTAATTTGTACAGTGCTTTGCATATAGCAGGTATTCAATAAATAATTACTGAATGAATGGATGAGTGAGTGAGTGAATCTTTAGACTAATGGCCTGGACAATCCTTTTCTACTGAAAATTCAGTGTCCTGGAATAAGGAAAGGAAGAAAAATGAAAATCAGGTAAATTTTGTCTTATCTCTCTCTCTCTCTCTCTCTGTCTCTCTCTCTCTCACACACACACACACACACGCACAGCCCCTTTATCTAATCATGGTACAGTAGAAAGAGCAACAGCTCTGAAATCAGAAGATGTGGCTTCAAATCCCACCACTAGTGCTTACTGCTAGTGTGACGTTGGAGAAATCATTTAATCTCTATGGACTCCAGTTTCCTTCATTATAAAGTGAGGGGATTGAACTAGATGACCTCTTATGTCCCTTTGAGATTTAGTACATAATGCTAAAGACTCAGGACTAATGTGAAGCCCCCAAAGCTTCAGTCTTTCCAAGAATTGCCTCTTATCGAGGTTGATATCACTGACAACTTCCTATACCTCCACAGTACTTCAGAAGCAATCTGATCCAACCTGCCCATTATGCACAAACAATATAAAGTTTATATATAAGCTACATATATAATATACAGGGAAAAGTTACGTGGTGTCACCAAACCACAGGAAAGTCAGTGGTAGGGCTTACACTAGAGCCTAAATCTTTTGATTTTCTGTTTGGTATTCATTCACCTTTCTGTATTTCCCCTTCAAAAAATTCCTCAGGTTTCTTTTCCCCAAACTCAGAACCAAAACTTTCTTCTTCTCATCATCACTGATCCTAAAGGAAAATAAGATATTTGGCAAAACGTCTTTTACATGTGTTTGTCTACGTTAGCATAGAAGCTAGTCGGGGGCACATTCCATGCCTTTCAGCATGATTGATACATACACCGTAGGCCTTTAATACATATATATTTCTACTATAAATAATAATGACATTATAGTCTGATTTCTTGCATTCACTGGCTTCCATGCTGCTTTGTACTTTGCCGTGCATGTGGAGATATTCTAGAGCTGGAACCACAGATGGGATCACTTGGACGGAGAGCTGAATTACGATTTTTTTTCCTGTTAATCATGTGTGGTACACATGTTTAAGAATTATGTCATATCTCATCGCCTTACATTTGAATGAAAAATGGCATTTCTTCAAAAGCAGTGCTGAACCTAATTAGTGAGCTCCACGATTTATGATTAAAATTCCAGAAGAAGACATTGCGTCTGGTCTGTCTTACATCTGATAACCAAGATCTTATAGGTTAATGAAAAGGGCTTGTCTACTCTGAAAAGAAGGGGAATTGCAAAGGAGACTTGGATTCACTGAAAAAACCCATGGAAGGAAGAAATAGACTCCTTCTGGTGACCTAGAATAGGATTGAGCAGGACCTTGGATGGAATTTCAGGGACCATCAAGTCCAGCCCCCTTAATTTACAAGTAAGTAAACTTGGACACAGTGAGGTTAAGTGATTTTTTTTTCCCCTCACTATCTTATGGCCAGTAAATGTCTGAGGCAGGATTCCAACCCAGGGTTCCTTGACTCCAAGTTTGGTGCTCTAACCACCATCAATCAATCAATATTCATTAAGCACCTACTATGTGCCAGGCACTACCTAGCTGCATGTGCTCCCCTGGGGATGCATTGTTGTTCTTTATCTCCTGTCATACCAACATGGAACAAACAAACAAAATGTATGTTTTGGTTCTCTGATTTCATTGGTATGGTATTTCACTCAATGGTGCAGTTGAAACCTCTTCATATCTTCTCATTCAGTGGGATTTTTCTTTTCATAAGTATTGAAAATCCAGTCCAGTTCAGTCTATCCAGCTTTTATAGGAGCCTACTTACTATCTGAAAGATACACTATTATGTGCTAGGGGTACAAGGTCAAAACAAAACAGCCCCTGCTCTCAGGGAGCTTACATGTTACTGAAATGTAAGTTTTACAAAGAACCAGAAGCCTTTCTAGAAAGATATCAATGTAACATTCAACTCTCCATCTTCTTTCTCTTATTATCTGTATGTGACCGACCAGCTGGTTACCTCATTTTCCTTGTATATTTGGCAATAATAATAATATCTTCTAGACACTGTCCTATCCTGTCCCTCCAAAAAGAACCAACACAAAATTCCTCCCCCACTCCATCATAGTAGCATGGAGGCAACCCTGGGTTTTTTAAAAGTGATGCCAATGGAACGAAAGCTCTGACAAAATCTACCATGATAGAATGGCCTCTAGTACAAATCTGGCTTCAGAATGTGTCTAAACTAACTAAGTACAGTGAGGGGCATTAATAGGCAGCAGACCACCAACTTCTGAGGGGGCACAGTGATCCATAGACAGACAAAAATGATTAAGGGCACAAAACAAACAAAAAAGGAAAAATCCCACCAATGAAATGTGTTAGTCATCAGGATGCACTAAGGACTAAGTCAAATCATTTTTTCACTTCTTCTTCTTAGTTAAAAAAAAAGTCAAGTTAATTAAATTGAGTGGGTTTTATTTCTTTCTTATTCTTCATTCATTTGCTCAGCAGATATTTCACGAGTCTCTATGTACTCTGACCACTTTGCTTTTGCCCTTTCTCACACGTATTGCTCTCCCCACCCCAATTAGTTTTCCCCCTAGTTGAAACCGTAAAATTAAGTTTTCCTTTGAAGCTGATTAAATTTTTCTTTTCTCTCGTTTTTTGAGGGGCAGGTGTGGAGAGAGCAACCTTGGAGGATTTCATTTCCTCTGGGACTGTTCTTTTCTTCTTTTTAGAGACTCCTTATTTATTTAATGGTTCTGTTTATTTACAAAGCCTAACATTTCCAAAAAGATGTGGAGCTACTGATTCCTTAGTGACCTGACATTTAAACAATCTAAAATGAGTCCTCCAACAGAGCTTTCTGTTTCCTCTGACCAATCTATTCATTTGCCCCTCTGGGAGGCTGGCATAAAACAAGTCTAAGGACCAAAATTCTTGATTTACTTTAGAAACTTTGCAGAGGAAAACACAATCACCTCTCCTCCCTTCCAAGTTTCTGCCACTCTTTCCTTGGACTTTTAGTCTCTCTTCTTTTCCACTTCAATTTTGCTTGAGGTAGGTTCCAAAATAATTTGAATACCTTTCCTACCTCAGGTGCTTTTGAAAACTAACAGACAATAACATATTAATGAGTGCATCAGCCCCGTGGGTTGCAGAGTTCCCATGGTTCCCCACTTCCCTTGCACTAACATACCACTACTAAAACCCACCACTTTCAGACATTATATATTGTTACGCCTTTGTCCCCTGAAATAGAGGCCTAGAAAGGATCTAAATTGGCTTAAATTGGGATGCACTGCACATGGTAGCATTTAAAAACAGGGTTTGGTCCTCTGGAGGTTGGTCATTAGTGGTTTCAAATATTCACAGTTTAGTGCACCAGGCCATGGTGACTTTTTTGTCTCAATGAACCTTTATAGACTACACTTTAGAAAGGTGAGGAAGAGGTAGAGGGTGGGTGGCCTGTGGCTGGAATGCTGGGAATTTTTTTTAAACTCTGATTGACTAGTTAGAAAGGGAATGGGGAGTTGGGTTTTATGGCTTATAGAAGCAAGAAACATAAGAAGCATATTGAAATACATACATTATCTCATTTGATCCTCACAACAAGCCTATGAGGTGATTACTACAATCATTATAGGTTTAGAGACTTTTGCTGGTTTACATAGTGAGAACACAAAACCCTTAAGAATGTCAAGAATCTATCCCATTAGAATATAAGCGACCCCCAACATTAAGATGGTTCTCTCTCAAAAGTTCATTTGGAAGTCAGGTGTTTGGAACACAGAATGAATTTTAACCCTAGGAACCATACTATACTTGCCTTGCCCACAAAACGCTATTTAACCAATTTGCCTTAAATATAGTGTTATATTAATAGTGTTATGAGACTAACTGACATGTATAAACAGTATTTTTCATGGGAAATTACATTCAGAGTTCTAGACTGGACTGTCCAGAAGAGATTTCTCCTTACTTCTGAATAGACAACAGGCACTTTAATATTTTGCACAACTCCTCCAAACCCCCTCTCCCCCACCAACCCTACACACATTATAAAGTAAAGGATAGTAGGGAGTTCACCAGGTTCAAACTCTTATTAGTGTCAAGAAAACAAAATGAGTAAAAGTTTGGAGGTGAAAAATACAAAACATGCTTGGTGAATGGTATATCATCTAGGTTGAGTGGAATTCAAAATTCTTAAGGGCTCAACAGGAAATAAAGCTGGAAAAATCATAGATGGGGTCACTTAGTCTAACTCTCTCATTTTACAGATGAAAAAAAAATGGAAGTCAACAGTGTTAATTATTGTTGCCAAATTATGGAGGCCCCTGAATGCCAAGCTAAGAAGTTTGAATTTTGTCCAATAGGTAATAAGGGACCACTAAAGATTTTTGAACAGAGAGCAAAGATGACTTAAAGTGGAGTTTGGAATATTACTCTGGAGGTTACTCCTTAGAATGAATTACAAGGTTGAAAGAATGAAGGCAGGGAGAGTAATTCAGAAGCTATTACAATAATCTGAATGTGATCTGATTAGAGTGTGAATTAGGGTAGTGGCAGTAGAAATAGAAAGGAAGGGATAGATTCATGAGATGTGAAATAACATAGAATTTGGCACCTACATGTGGGAAGAAAAGGAGAGATGCTAAGCTTCGGTGACTGGAAGAACTGTAGTCCTACCACTTTGTACACAGTAGGCATCTATCTGATAAATTTATGTTAAAGTGAAATGAAACAAGGAAGTCAGAAGTAAAAGCTGGTTTTGAGGGCAAGATTAAGAGTTTGGGTTTTAGAGATAATGAAGCTGAAACACTGAGAGAGCATCTATTTAGTAGGCAGATGAAAATGTGGGACTAGAGGTAGGGAAAGTGGTTTAGGTTGGAGATAGAGATTTGAGAATCATTGGCATAATGGGTACAGTTGAAGCTGTAGGAGTGGATGAAAACGCCAAAGAGAAATATGCAAAGAAGGAAGATAAGACAACCAAGGACAGAATCTTGGGGAATGGTTGAATTTAGTTACAGTTGCATAAGAGTGAAGAAAGAGGAACCACTGAAGAAAACAAAAGAATTACTGGTCAGAGAAATAAGAGGAGAAGTAGGAAAGGACAAAGTAATAGACAAAAGAGGAAAGACTTTCAAGAATGAGTGGGTGAACAATAGTACCAAATGCATCACAGTAGCCAAGAATAATATGAACTGAGAAAAGACCACTGGTTTTGGTCGCTGATGACTTCTCAACGAACAATTTCAGTAGAACGGAGTGGACAATAGGCAGATTACAAGAATCAAAGAAGTTTGTGGGCAGTGGGCTGGTGGAAGAAACAATTACAGACCACAATTTTGAAAAGTTGGCTTTCTTACTGAAATTATAATAAGCTATTTGAAAATTTCAGCAACAGTAATTGCTCCTTCAACAGAAATGGACATTTTTAACCTTCCTATTTACCAGACAACCACAATGAGTAATTTTTCAAAATGTTCTGGGAAAACAAATATTTAAAATAATTATCCTCACAGTTGGTATTATTTCTGTGAGCATAATAGATTTGCTCTATTTTTATTACATGTAAATTTCTTATTAAACAATTTTCCCTGGACCTATAACTTGAAAGTCACACAGAAAAGGCAAATGAGTATGCACATAAAGGAGAAATGATGGTTATAATCTACTCAAACTCTCAAAAAGCTTTTAATAGGGTTCCATACCAAAGACCTTTTTTTTTAAATTGAGTCACATGCAAAGATCCCAGAAACAAGGCCTAAAATAAATGAGTCCAATTCTGAATGTTTCTAAGGAAGAAATAATGACTTGTTTTATTTAACCTGTATAAATGAAATGAAGGTCAGTATATTCAGTGAAATTTCTAAGTTTCTGGTTAATGATAATAAACTCTAGTGGGTAGTGAATGGCTAAGCTGAGGGGACAAAAAAATAGCTAGACGTGGTGAATCTGTGTCATCTGGGCAGAAAAAGGGGCAAATAAGTTCAGAGTGAAGAACATAGAATAAATACAAATCTACAAATCTAAACCATACAACCAGATCCTCATTACTGCAAATAACAAATCCCCTGAAGAGGTTGCATTATTCGAATTCACACTGCATATTTCTACTGGGCTGGAACCATTTACCATTTTTAACATAATTATAACTTTGAACAGTGAACATCAGACTGCCGGTGACCATTTCAGGGGATTCTTTGTTTGCATGAATCAGGACCTACCTGATATACAAAATGAATTCTAGGAAAAATTGCTGATATTTCTAGAGTGCTTGAGGGATTGTGAAGTGTTTTATTCATATTATCTCATTTAAGCTAGCCATAGGTACTACAGGTATTATTATCTCCATTTTACAGATCAGGTAACAGGCTTAGAAGGATAAATCACTCATGTCTATGATCATAAGTAGCTAACATGTGCCAGAGGCAGGAGCTTGATTCCAGGCCCCCTTGAATCCAAGTCAAGCATTCCAGTAACCGTCCAGATGCTGCCTTAGATAAAATGCCTCTGAGACCCTTGGGTACAATCTAATAGTTATTGTATATTGTTTCCCAAGTACATTGGATAAATGTGTAGTAAAAAAAAAAAGCCAACAAAATATTGAGTATTAAAAACAAAGTAGAAAATATGATCACACTCATAAAAAAAACCTGTATTTGTGAATATGCAGGCTTATAGTGCCACTTTAAAAAATTTTAAATTATATTTATTAATTTTTAATATTCATCTTTAAATTCTGAGTTCCAAATTTCTCTCCCTCCCCATAGCTCTGTCCTCACCTACTGAGATGCCAAGTAACATAATACCCCATTATACATGTGAAATGATGCTAAACATATTAACCATATTTAAAAATAAAAGAAAAATAAAGAAAGTGAACAAATATGCTTCAATCTGCATTTAGAGTTCATCAGTTATCTCTCTGTGGGTGGATACCATTTTTCATCATAAGTCCTCTGAAACTGTAGTGGATTATTGTATTCATCAGAACAGCTAACTCTTTAGCAATTGATCACTATTAAAATATTGCTGTTACTATGTACAATGTCTTCTGGTTCTACTCACTTCATTTTATATAAGTTCATATAACTCTTCCCAGATTTTTCTGAAATCATCCTTCTTGTCACTTCTTATAGTAATAGTAGTTGCTATATCATCACAATCATATATGACAACTTATTCAACCATTCCCCAACTGATGAGCATCCCCTCAATTTCCAATTCTTTGCCACCACAAAAAGAGCTGTTATAAATGTTTTTGCAAATGTAAGTCCTTTTATTTTTTCGTTGATCTCTTTGGGGCACACACCTAGCAGTGGTATTGCTGAGTCAAAAAGTACGCATAGTTTAATAGCTTTTTGGGCATAGTTCCAAATGCTGCATGCGGTCTTTGGCTAAATAAGTTGCGGTATATGATCGTGATTGGAATACTACTGTGCAATAAGAAATAATGAGCTCAGTGATCTTAGAAAAATGTGGATAAACTTGCACAAAGTAACGAAGAGCAAAATGAGCAGAACCAAGAGAATGCTGTATATAATAACAGCAATATTGTTTTAAGAACAACTTTGAGTGACTGAGTCATCTTGACTATTATAAATACCCAAATTAACTACAAAAGGGACATGTGAAGGAAGATGCTATCTGCATCCAGAGAAAGAACTGATAAATAGAAGCAAGTATAGAATGATTTTACACATATATACATATTTGTGTCTAATAGTAGCCATCTCTAGGGTGGGGAAGGAGGAAGGAAGAAAAAAAATGAAAAAAGTTACATAACTTTAATATATATTTAAAAGAAATAGCAAGTTGCACATAATAGATTTGCAGTTCCATGAGTAATCACACTTTTTTCCTTTCTATATGTTATGGAAATGCTTGTTTTATTTCTTAAGTTCAGAATAAAATAAATTTTTAAAAAGGTGTAATGGAGCTATGAGAGACAGTGTGATATAGGGAGTAGAGGTTAGCCGTTTCCCAACTTCTTTGAGTAACTATTTAGGGCTCTGTCATTTAAGCAAGTCAAACTCCTTTGGAATCCATTTCTAATTCTTGCATACATCACTTCTTAGGGTAATGAGAATCATGTGAGGGGCAGCTAGGTGGCACAGTGGATAGAGCACCAGCCCTGAAGTCAGGAGGACCTGAGTTCAAATCCGGCCTCAGACCAAACACTTGACACTTACTAGCTGTGTGACCCTGGGCAAGTCACTTAACCCCACCTGCCCCCCCACAAAAAAAAGAATCATGTGAGTAAGAAAGACCTAGGTTCAAATTCTGTCTATGACACATATTGGCAGTATGACCCTGGCAAGTCACTTGACCCTATGGTGTACCAGGTCATTCCCCATGTCTCCAGACCAGATGCTGATCTGTATCTATGGTAGAGGTTTCTACATCGGAATTCCTTATATCAAGGAAAAGAAATCATGTGATTAACCCAATTTTTTTTGTGGGGGGAGAGGCCATCGGGGTTAAGTGACTTGTCCAGCACCACACAGCTAGTTAAGTGTCAAGTGTCTGAGGTCAGATTTGAACTCAGATCCTCCTGACTCCAGAGCTGGTGCTCTATCCACTGCACCACCTAACTGCCCCTCCTAAATTTTTTTAAGAAAATAAAGTCCAGAAAAGAACATAGAACAGATAGGGGTATACTGTATGAGCACAGACTAAAAAGATCAGGGTCTTCAATATGTAAAAGCAAAAACTAAGAGAAGGGATATAGTAGATATCCATAAAACTGGTAATACCCAATAAAATGGGTAGAAAGAACAGAGATTTGTTCATGAAATCACAAAATACTAGGCTGAAACTTGAGTATGGTAAATTCAGCACAAATAAAAGAAATTCTACTTCACAAAGAAAGTAATGAACTTATGATGCTCATTACTCTAAGCAGCAGTAGAGAGAAGAATCACAAATGGGTTCCAATTAGGTTTACTAAACAACCACTAAAAGAAGGTTGGGAAACAACTAACCTTTCAAGTCAACTAGGCCTTCCAGGCCTTTGTTGGCAATAGAATCCTGGCTTAATGGACCATGGACTAGATCCAATGTGGCAATTCCTGTATTCCTACAATTCCTCTCTCAGCATTTTTCTTCTAATGTGAGACCACGCAATGTCGAAAATGATCACAGATTAGTGGGTTTTTTTTCTTTAAAAGAAAAGCATTGATGCTGTCTTCTTTCCTTTTGGCAGCCGCATTTTACAGATGCATTTTGCATGCTGGCTTTTATAAACACATTTGTCATGTCAGTACTTCTGCAGCACTCTGTCCATGATCTTTCCGGGGGGTTTAACCATTTTAATGACTTAAACTATCACTTCTATGGGCATCACATTAGACCACCCCAGTTTCTAGTTTGACACTTCCAGCTGCCTCCAGGACAGCTAGTTCATCCTGCCAACATCTCAAACTCCCAAGAGCCAAGAGCTAGAAGTACCAAGCCAAGGGAACTTGGAGGCTAAACAGTCCAACCCCTTCATCTTACAAATAAGGAAACTGAGTTCCAAGCAGGTCTCTCATCTTACAAATGGGGAAAATAGGATTTTCCCAAGGTAGTATCAGAGGTGAGCTTTGAACTCATGTCTTGTGCCGCCAAAGCCAATGATTTTCCCACTGTATTATGTTGCCTCAACTTGTTCCAAATCATACAATAAAGGATAGTGTTAGGACTGGAACCAGGTCCTCCAATTCCCATACTAGTCTTTGTCCATTACAGCACGCTGTCTTATGTATCCCTTCTCCTACTTCTTTTTTTTTTAAATGTTATTTATTTTATTTTTAATTTATGAAATAAATTAGGATTGCCATAACATAGTAGAATGAAAAAAAGATGCCTATACATGAAACTGCAAGTCTATTATATACCATTTGTCATTCCTTTTAAATATATAATAAAGTTATCATATAATTTTCTTTTTTTTCTTTCCCCCCTCCCCATGGTTTCCAAGCAGCTTAGAAGAGAAAGAACATTACATGCTGATAATTTTGGGTGAGAAAAATCAATAGATCAATCAATCAATCAATCAATGTGTGTGCGTGTGTGTAATATAATATGTTCCACTGTTAAAGAAAAGTAATTTTTATTGATATTTGATAAACCAAAGCCTAAATAGATTGAGTATACAGATAATTTACAAGGATATTAATACTCAAAGCCAATAATCCCCAGGTCAGGGGGCAGGAATCTTGCCTTGAATGACCTTGATAGTATTTCCCCTCCTAGGAAGCCTTTAGAAGACAGGCAGATCAGAATTAATCATAGAGATGTAGTGTGGTACAATGACTGCAGCCTCCAACTTGGATTAAAGAGACTAAAGTTCTAATGAAGAGCAAAATGAGCAGAACTGAGAGAACATTGTATACAGTTGAAGCAATATTGTTTTAAGAATGACTGAGCAAATAAGTCATTTTGACTATTATAAATACCCAAATTAACTATAAAGGATATATGAAGAAAGATGCTATCTGCATCCAGAGAAAGAACTGATACATAGAATGTATAGAATAATTTTATAATATGTGTGTATATATATATACACACACATGTATATACACACATATATGCAAACATATACATCAACATATATACATATATATGTACAAACATATATACATATGTGTGTGTATACATATACACACACCTATTTGTGTCTAATGGTAGCCATCTCTAGGTACAGGAGGGAAAGGTAAAAAAGAAATTTACATGATAACTTTGTTATATATTTAAAAGGAATAGCAAATTGGACATAATAGATTTGCAGTTTCATTTGCAATCATCTTTTTTATTATACTATGTTATGGAATTGCTTGTTTTATTCCACAAATTAAAAATGAAATTTAAAAAAAAAAGATGAAATGACCAAGACAAAAGAAGAAGCAGCAGAAGCAGCAGAAGAAGCAGCAGCATAAGAAGAAGAAGGAGGAGGAGGAGAAAAAGGAGAAGAAGAAGAAGAAAGAAAAAAGAAGGTGAAGATGATGATAATGATGACAATGACTAAAGTTCAAGTCTCAGCTCTTGTGTGATGGTGGATGGTTTGGTTGTTGTCTTTGTTCTCAAAAAGGACCAAAAGGACATCACTATGTTAGAGTCAAGTTACAGTGTGTCTGATGGTGGCTGATCAGACCAATACCAGCTTGGAATGCTTTAGTACAGGTCAGGGCACCAATAGTCCATGTGAACATTTGGGGTGGATTCTATAAATTTGTTCTGATGTGGGCACACTATGCTGGGTGGTCTTGTGCCATTGTCTCCCATGTCACATAATCAATTCCAAAGTTCTTAAGAGCAACCTTGAGAGTGTCCTTGTATCACTTTTTCTGATCACCATGTGAATGCTTGAATGACAAGTAAGTCACTTAAAGCACAGATCCTCATCTGTAAAATGGATGTGAGAATTCTTGCTGTAACAGTTATGAAGAAAGAGCTTTCCAAACAGTAATTAAAATGCAATGTAAATGTGAGGAAAGTACTCTTTGAAGGTTCTATCCAAATATGATCTGTTTGGTAGCTATAGTGGTGACAGCAGAAAGCCCTGACTAGACTGGATCCCAAGAACCTGGCAAGCAAATTCCTGTAGAGGACAGAACTTGGACTTTCAGCTCATTCCACTCTCCATCTGTAGCTTCGCCTGATTTCAACTCCACCATAAAAGAAGCAGGTATTCCCCAGTGTCCTGTTGCTACCACCCTATTCCATTCTCTCCATATATCATTTTAATCCATTAACATTGTCCTCCTTACTTTCCTTGGAACATTATTTCATTTCCTAAGTCTGTGAATTTTCACTGGTGGTCCCCTCCCCATGTCTGGAATTCTCTTCTTCTTCATCTCCATCTTCTGACTTGCCTACCTTCCTTAAAATTCCAGTTAAAGTCCCTACCAATCCCTCTTTTTGTCAATATTTTATTTTTTCCTCAATTACATATAAAATATTTTAACATTTTAAAAAAAATTTGAGTTTCAAATTCTCTCTTCCTCCCCTTTCCCCTCATTGAGAAGGCAAACAATTTGGTATAGGTTATACATGTGCAGTCAAGCAAAACATATTTCTATATTAGTCATGTTGAAAGAAAACAGACACCCCACAAAAAATTCTAATCCTTTTTAAGGCTAGTGCCTTCGCTCTTTTGATTACCTCCAATTTATCCAGGATATCTTATTTTGACATAATCGTTTGCATGTTGTCTATCTCATTAAATTGTGAGCTCTTTAAACCCAAGAGCTGGTTTTTGCCTTTCATTGTATTCCAGTGCTTGGCATACTGCCTAGCGAAGAGCAGGAGCTTATCAAATACTTACTGATCTGATTTAAGGAAGCCATTGCTCAAGGGTTCTTCATTTGGAGTCTATGACCTCGTGTACGAGTGTGTTTACATTTTGATAACTGTATTTCAATACAATTCACTTTCTTTGCAATCCTTTGTTTTATTTTGTATATTTAAAAACATTCCTAAGACGAGGTCCAAAGGCTTCACCGCAACTTGCTAAAGGGTTCCAAGACACAAATGGTTAAAAACCTTTGTTATAGTGTCTATTAAAACTATAGGGCATCTAAAAAGACCAGAATCATTGCCATATAAGAGGTTTACATTGACTTCTTCTTCTTCAGGCAACTGGGGTAAAGTGACTAACCCAGCATCACATAGCTAAGAAATATCTGAGGTCAGATTTGAACTCAGATCCTCCTGACTCTGGGGCTAATTATCTATTCACTACACCACCTACCTGACCCAGCTTACAATGACTTCTAAGGGCAGTAGTATTTCTCAAAAATCATAAGGCCTACTGACAGTTTCAAATTCTCTGTTCTACTATGTCTAAAGGGCAACGAAACTGTACATACCCTTTGACCCAGCAATACCACTTCTAGGTCTGTATCCCAAACAGATCATAAAAAGGAGGAAAGGACCCACAAGTACAAAAATATTTATAGTAGCTCTTTTTGTGTTGGCAAAGAACTAGAAATTGAGATGATGCCTCAATTGGGGAATGGCTGAACAAGTTGTGGTATATGAATGTAATGGAATACTATTGTGCTATAAGAAATGATGAGCAGGCAGACTTCAGAAAAGCATGGAAAGATTTACATGAACTGATGCTGAGTGAAGTGAGAAAACCAGGGGAATATTGTACACAGTAACAGCAACAATGTACAATGATCAACTATGATTGACTTAGCTCTTCTCAGCAATACAAGGATCCAAGACAATTCCAAAAGACTCATGATGGAAAATGCTATCCAAATCCAGAGAAAGAGCTATGGATCATGAATGCAGATTGAAGCATACTATTTTCACTTTTTTTTGTTTTTTGTTTCTCATGGTTTTTCCTTTTTGTTAGGATTCTTCTTTCACATCATGAAATATGTTTAACATGATTGCATGTATATAACCTATATCAGATTGCTTGCCATCTTGGGGAGGAGGGAGGGAAGGAGAAAAATTTGGAACTCAAAATCTTATAAAAATGAATGTTTAAAACTATCTTTACATGTAATTGGAAAAAAATTTTAAAAACTACTTACAAAAAAATTCTCTGTTCTAGAAGAAGCAGAATTGACTCCTGTGCCTAGTTAAGTCCCAAGGAGGTTGTTCTCCTCATTTTCTGCTGGTCTTCTGGTAGTTGGTCTCTTGGTACTCATTTTGAGAGGCCATGTAGTGGTACTCTTAGCATAAAGATCACTTCACCCAATTTCCGATTTATTAGATTAATAGTCTTCTGTCCATGGACCTATGTTGCAGTGAACTAGCTTTCAGGAGGGAAAACTAACTTTAGGTTTGAATCAAATTCTGAACTTTCTGCCTAAAAGGAACTCATCCACAGGATTGAAGGTTGAGTAAAAAAACTATCCAAGAGATTGCCCTAATCCCTAAGTACTTTGTAGCACCTACCAAAACCTACACAGTCTTTAGACACTCTAGACTGTTCTACTGTCAATGGTCCTTTAACCTTATTAGCCAACTGGTTCTCAAATTCTTCTTACTTGCCTCCTCTTCCCTCTAGAATCCCAGTTAAGACCCAGTCCTTCTCATTGACTACTGGCCTTTTTGCTCTGTAGTTATGTTCAGAGCCTCAGTCTTTGCCTTATCCTCATAAGTCTGAAGACTCTCATGATCTTGGTCTTCCTCAGTCTGTCCTATTCCACTATACCTGATTCTTTAACCATTAGACCAGTGATTCTCAACCTTTTAATGAAGGAAGGTTTTTAAAAATATTGCAGTGTACTGTCAGGCACAATTGTTATATTACTTGCCTTTACTGAAGTGCCTTTTTAAAAAACTATTTCTTATTTAATTTGTTATAAGGTCTGGTTTTTTGGGTTGAAGAAGGGGAGACAGGAATATACTTAGAAATGAAAATGATATAAAAACAAAAGTTATAAATAAAATGAGTTTAAAAATTGGCTAAACCCTACATGATTGAAGCTGTCATCATACTGCTAGAGCTACATAAAGACTGAAATGATGATATTTGGTGGGCACATGGATCTGAGTGTTCTTTTTGATAACTCCCCCCCACACACACCTCAGAAGATCTAGGACATAGAAACTGAGAACCATAGTTCTGAACAACTCTTTCCTCAAAGCTATCTAGTGTCCTTATTCTAAAAGATGAGGAAAATGCTTCTCTTTAGTGAATCACATAAAGGACATGATCTGATGGTTGATTGCAATATACCTTACTCCTCCATCAAAAAAATGTGCAGTTTGAAACATGTTGTCAAGTCTCTTTCATTAAAATGTTGTTTCTCAGTCAAATGCTCAGTAACAGGAAAACACCTTACCTCTTTCTGTATCAACTGAAGAGACAGCCTGAATTAAAAGGGGTGCATTTGACTCGGTGTACTCCACAAACACCAGCAGTAACTTCAAGGCAGTCTTCACCACTAGGCGGAACTGGAAAGAGAAATTAAATTCATTATGAAGCTGGTGGGGGGGGGGAGCAGAGCGGGCTTCTTTCTTTTCTGAGTTGTGAGCTTTGCCTTTTAGACATAATCAATTATGGGACAATGAAGCTTCATTTATGGAGTTTCAAAGAGTAGATGTTTTAACACATGCTCACAATACAAATATCTACACAAACACAAACATTTAGTCACATCCAGTTGGTTCTACCATCTCAAGATTCATTTCCTTGCTCCCAAGTCATTCTGCATTGATTTTGCAAAGCTTTCCTTTTCAGTTAAGGAATCCATTTCTCCACGTCTTGGTGTCCCTGACCATGTCCCATGATTCATATACTCTACCTTGTTTGGTTTGCCTGAAGCAGATTAATTAGACAGATGTTAAAGCTGGTTATACGCTTTGTTGCAGGTGATCAAGGTGACTGAGCTGAATCTCATTAGCAGCCCTGGTCCCTACATGTAAAATGTCATCTCCCCCTGAAGCTGATTTGCATTATTTCAGCTTAGTCTGACAGCTAGAATTAAAGTCTTACCCACTTCCTTCTTTAAAATCTTTTCTTTATTTTGAGTTACCTGTTTCCTGTCCAGGGATACTTTTAGTTCTCAGTTTATTTGCAAAGCAGAGATAATTGATATATCCTGAATCCAATGACACCTTTCTTGATAGTGGTAATAAGGTCTGACTGTTTCACTGGGTTTTCAGCATCATACCTCCACACCCATATCTTCATCTTATGGTTCATTTTTCCAGGGTCCTCCCAACCTGCTATTTTCCAATACTTCTCCATGCTCCACAATTTAAATGAAAAAACCTGCCTTACTGGCTCAAAATTTTTCCATGTACATCAACAGTTATCTGCTAACCTTAATAATGTTAACTAGGAGGACACTGTTGGTCATTCACACTTTAGTGAAAACTAGCTAGTCAGTTTTCTTCACATCTACTTGAGGTATGAAGAAATTTACTGAGGAACAGTTTTAATAAGTGGAATGGGGGTGTGTGGAGAAGATCTAAAGGAAATTTTGGGGATGTCTAGCATAGGCCAAGGATTGTTAAATTGGTGTCTGTGAAATTGATTCTTTTCAGATTGAAATTTATTTTTAAAAAATAGTTTTATTGCATTTTGGTACAATTGGTCTCCAGTGTAGTCTTGTATATTTTATCTTATGAATTAAAAAGAGGGTCCATAGGTGTCACTGGGCTGTCAAAGAGATCTATAGCACCAAATAAAGGCAAAGAATGAAGAATGCCTGGTTTAGGCAGAGATCAGGATTTGGGCAGTAGGTATTTAAGAGAGGCAAAGAAAATTGAGTTGATAATAGGAAGGAAAGGGATGAATATTTTAATTTGAAGCTCCTTGAAGGTAGATTATTGCTTTTTATTTGTATTTTCTGTCATAAATACTTAATAAATCCTTGTGAACTGATTGCTTGCTGGAGCTGTGATTTCATCAGTTTGGATTCTACTTTATCCAATGCAGAAGGTGGTTAAAGAGTCTAAAAATGGGGATAGGAGGGACAGAACTAAATGGAAGATGGGAAGAGCATCTGAACCAATATTTTCTTACTAAGAATATTTAAATTTTTTTTCACAGCATTGATCTCTTAAAAGAGATCATAATGGAAATGCCCACTTAGCAACAGCTAAATAGAAAAGGAAGAGGGGTCTTTTGCTTTTTTCTCTCAGAAAACTTAATTCGCCTATGTTCATACTTTCATGAATCTGCGATATCATCAATGTGAGTGCTCTGTCCAACACTGCATGCCTGCCCAACCAGGAGGCAACATGGTTAAGCAGTAAGAGGCTGAAGTCGTGGAATTTGAGTTCTAATCTTGGCTCTGTTGCTTACTACCTATGGGCATTTGGGCACGTCACTTAAACACTCTGACCATCAGTTTTTTCATCTGTAAAGTGAAGGAGTTGAACTAGATGTTTTCTTTCAGTTCTAGATCTGTGGTCTTGTGAACCCAATTAACATCAGTTCATTAAACTGAGAAAGTAAAGAAGGGAACAGCAAAAAGATACCAAAGTGTAGTTTTAGAAATTGGCGATTCTGCATAATAATCATGTCCCATATTACATTAGAAGATATATTGTGGGTGGGAAAATAATGTGTCTGTAATAGGAGATATTATTATACTTTTGCAACTTGACTGGGCACAGAGTAAAACTCTAGAGCTCCTTACCAACAATTATAAGGTTGAGGGGATTAGGAACATGTGGAGTAGGAGAGTTGAAATTCGATTTTTTTTTTTTTTTGCTACAGGGAATTAGTTTCAGGTAAATTGGAGAAAATAAAAGTAACAAACAAGATTGGGGAAAATAAAAGCAGCAAGCCCAGGCCTGGATTCCATCCTTCTTCTCTAGAGGGTGTACTATTATTATGAACTTTAAGCCTTTAAATACTTTAATGGGAAATAACCTGGCTGCTTCCCAGGTCTTCACTGCTGGCCTTGTCCTGACAGGTACCTACATTCTGCTTGTGTAGTAAAGGGTTCTTCCAAAGCCCTTCTACTCTAAGGTAAAAGCATGTTTGCTACAAGGGCCAGCAGTCTTCCCATCTCTAGGATACCCTCTCCACTTACTGGGGCATTTAATTTTCAATTGTTCTGGGCATGTCATTTCACGCTCTTCCTCAGTTAAGAATGCACTCCATTAGCCTAACATTCTATCCTCTGTTCTCAACACTATCCACTTCAAGTTATTTGAGCTCTGCAAGAGGAAAAGTGCTAGGCTGTCCAGTAGGTATAATTTCCCAGATCACTGGGTGGTGTCAAGTGAACAAACTCCCAGAAGTTAGTCCAGGCTTTTCATGCTGCAGGTGCCTCTGATGCAAAGGTTACCTACCGTGAGATAGGAAAACAATCACTTTCAAACACCACAGCTTTCACACCATTTAGAGCTGTGAAAATGTACCCTAAATGTTTGCTGAACCCATCAGAGGCAATGATTTAACTGGGGATCACAGATTTAGAGTAGGAAGTGTCCTTGGAGGCTATTTTCTCATTTTAAGGATGAGGAAACTGAGATCCATGCTCAAGGTCACACAGGGATTAAGTGGTAGAGCTGTAGTTTGCACTCAGCACCAATGACCCCAAGGTTAACTCTCTTTCCACTATGCCACAGCCTCATTTACTAATATAGCTCTTAGGGGTAGAGATGGGGGAAAAAGAACAAAAATACAACCATATATATTTTATATGAGTAAACATTGCCAGATTTTATCATTTAAATGAGTATTTTGATTTCTTCCCAAGTCTTACAAGCACAGATATATGTGTGTATCTAGGTATGTATGTATGTGTATGTGTGTGTGTGTATATATATATATATATATACATACATACATGCACACATGTAATCCTTCCTTTTTCTCATCTTCAATGGAAATAACACCCAACTGTTGGCAGGATGGTATAGTTTTAAACAACAACAACAACAACAACACTGGGCCTAACTAGGATCAGAAGATCAATTCTGCCACTTACTAGTTGCATGAACTTGGGAAAATCATCTAAACTCCAACTTCAGTTTCCTTATTTATAAATTTGGGCTAATAATACTTAGGATCATAGGATCTTAGATTTAGAGTTTTGGGGGGACCATGGAGGACATGTAATCCATCCCCATCAATGGTCTTTTCCACTAGGCTGCCTCTCTCCACAGGGCTGTTAGATAAACTCACTTCATCTTGCCTGAGGGTCAAAGTTTTTCCCTCACTTTCCCTCCATCGTCAAACCCTGCTGTCTGGCTCACTGAGCATGTCCACACTTCAACCCTAACAAAAACTTGGACCTCACACCTGGAACCACTTTGCTTTCTGACAAGTGAACTTTCCCTTTGTCCTTCAAGGACCCAGGAATTTGATTAACTTTCTGGCCCATTTCAACTCATGTCCCAACTATGCCTGACTCCCTGCCTCTGTCTCCTCCCTCCCTGATCTCCAGCTCTCCTTTAACTTTGATAGTCTTCCATCATTAGAGCATAAGCTTCTTGAGAACAGGGACCACCTTGCTTGCTTGTACAAGTAACCCTAGTTTGGCACTGTGCCTAGCATATAATGAATGCTTTTATGGGGAAGTTTTATAAATTGCAAAACTCTGAAATAAAACCTATTATTATTATTATTATTATTACTGCTGTTCTTATTAATATAAATAGCTTCTATGTCTTAATGGGGGGATGAGGGAAGCAGGGTACAATTCATTTTGAAAAAAAAAAGAGCTTTCTACTCTTACAAGATACTGCCCCATTTTATGGCATGTTAGGATTATTATCATCAAAGACATTTAAAATTATGTTGTGTTTTTGCTGCCACAGTCATAAATGATACCTGCAGGCCAGATTCAATTATGTGAAGGGGCAGATCTAGTCTGGATAAGGCTTCCCACCCCTCTTCACTGAAACTCATTCTAGGAAACACTAATCATACTATTTTAACACATGCCCATGTAAAATGGAAACTCATTTATATTGTGTAATACTTTAAAATGCACAGTCAAGATAAACTAAAATGAATATGAACAGTCAGACCATTGACTGATATAGGGTTCTTTCAAACAATGAGAATAAAAGTAAGTAGAAGCAGTTAATACATGGAGTTGTCCTATATGATAAGAAACACTCATCACTCCCTCTGGCAAATCTGAGGATCTGCTTATTCAATACTTTTAATTTTTCCTACAACATCCCTCACTTTGCATATTGAATTACTATTAAACTGATAAAGTAAAATTACACGCTTTCATAAAAAAGTCCTTTAATCACGACCTCAGCTAGAGACTGAGTTCTGTAAATCATGAAAGGCTGTGACATTGATGATGAAGATGGAGGAGGAGGAGGAGGAAAAAAAGAAGGAAGAGGAAAAGGAGGACATGATAAAACAAAACAACAAAAATACTATCAAGTAAGAGTAAAGTAAACCTAGCCAAGAAAATTAGAGAATAGAACCCAAAGAGGTAGACTCAAGAAGGTTAAAGATAAGGTAGTTGGAAATATAATGAAGGTAATTAAGAAAAGTTAAGTGGAAATATTAGAGGATCAAGTAAATTGATAGTGATGGGTGGGGCAAGTTGGTGGAATAGATTAGCGGTGCAACAAAGCAGAAGGAGCATGTGCCTGTGAAGAAAGGAAATTAAGTGACATTGTCTTTAGAAAGTTTTAACAAGATATTTGGAGTTGAGGTATAAAAATCCACAATTTGTTTGAAGAAACATGGCTAAACATCTCAACCATTATGGAGAATAGGGGTAATTATACAATGACTTGAATGAAAGGTACAATGTTTATATTTCTGCCATTTGTATTCCAAGGGCATGCTGATCTCTCTCCTGGAGGAGAAAGTGAAAGCACCCAATCAGTGAACAATGCCTCTCCATAATGGTTTTTACGGAAAAGGAAGAGTTCCTAAAATAGAAGTAAGGTTCAATGGAAAAGAAGGTGTTCTGAGGTTGAAGGGAGGAGATATGTTCCTTCTAAGGACAGGAAAGGAAAAGCAAAGCTGTACAATTAGAGCATAAAAACAGATTGGAGATTCTTCTTTAGAAGAGAGCTGAATGCTCTGAAGAAGCTGTTTGTGCTTCCATTAATAATATAATAGAACCACATTATACCACAGCAGAGAAAGAAAAAAAGACTAGAAACAGATGGTAATTCCTGGATCAGGGTTACTGAGGCAGCTATTTGTGTTCTCGCTAAGAATAAAGAGTTCTGTTGTCTTCATGGAGTACATATCCAAGACATAATAGGGAACTTCCCCCAAAACTTATCAAAATGCATGACAATTACCTTCTTATAATGATTCACGTGGGCACTAATCACACTTCCAAAAGGAATTTAAAACATTGCTAAGATTGTGAAGTCTTGGGAGACCATTGGGGCATAGTTGGTGTTTTCCTCACTGTTGTGCCCATTTAAGGTAAGAGATGCAGATGGTAAGTGAACAGCTGGCTAAGAAAGTGTTGTCTGAGAATGGGATTTGGATTTCTAGACCATGGCTCACAACGCAGAATTGACAGATTCCTGGCCAGAGATGGAGCACACATAACAAAGGCTAGTAAGAATGTAGTTGGAAGGTGTCTTACAAATCTGATCAAAAGTATTTAAAGTTGAAAAAAAAAAGGATGGAAAAAATAGAAACCTCCTTATACATATGCCCTAAATTAGATATTATAGAGAGCAGCAATGAAGAAGGAAGATGAATAGCATTTGATATACCTTGAAATTCACAGTTCCCAAAGTTCAAGAAAGGAGGCAGCAATATAACCCAAATATCTAGATACAAATGCCCAAAGGTAAAGCAACAAATAAGATGAACTAGAGATCTTCATGCAAGGAGATAATCTGGTATCATTGGTATCATAGAAACGTTGTGGGAGGAAGCCTATGACTGGAGTATGGCTCTGGATGAATATACCTTACTCAAAACAGGGTTGGGGAATAGGGGAGAAAAGGTACAGTGGAGTAGCAATGCATTTTATGAAGATATAGTCATGTGAGGAAATCCAGGAACAGAAGGAAAAAGCATTATGGGTGAAGGTCAAAGGAGGGAACACAAGTAATTTTGTCAATTGAGTACACTATAGGCTACCTGAACAGAAAGAGGAAACAGATGAAGAGTTTGGGACACAGATCACAAGCCTAGTACAGAGGCATGGTATAGTAGTGATGGGGGGCTGGATATCTGCTGGATATCTGCCAAAAGTAATGATAATTTCATCCTTCAAAAGGTAGAAGAACCAACATGGGAAAATTTTATTCTGGATTTGATTCTCACTAATAGGTAGGAACTGGCTTCTAGGGTGGAAATGATGGAGTCCTTGGGGAAAAATGATCATTCCATTCTCGTTTGTGATAAAGAAGAGAGGAAAGATGGGCATAGTCTGAAACACACCTTAGATCAAAAAGTTCAGAACAAAGACAGGTAATATCTCCTGTAGTAACATGTTTCAGAGGAAGTCAGCCAAGGATGGGAGATTCTTAAAAATGAAATTCTTCAGTTCCATTTCCATTGATAAAATCACATCCATTTATGATGTTGAACCATTTGATGGTGCCGAGGACTATAGTGGAAGGAATTTTTTTTCTGGGTTTTTAGTAGTTGTGGCTGTTGAGAAGGCAAGGGCTATAGCACCTGCAAAGGTAATACCAAGTTGACTCTACAAGGGTTGCTCCTCTGGTCAGTGGCAGTAAGGATGGGCTGGAAGCAATGCTGGTGGTCTGTTGGGGAACCAGTATTCCCAGTACTCTTGGGATTACCTGTCCATTGGTGGCTGTTGACCAGTGGCTGGTGTTGGTGGTGACCTTTCTCCAAAAGAGTTGCTGCCCTGGACAATGTCTTGGAGTCAGTGGTATGAAAGCAAGGCTGGTAGTCTGAGAAGGTTCCCAGGACTCTTAGACACAGGATCCTTCAGTGACAGGGAAGGGACCTTAATGATCATCTTCTTGATCTCTTTTGCTGGATCTTCATCCAGGTCATGCCTACTTCCCAGGGCTGTCCCAGAGGGTTCTTTCTTGGATTCACTTTTCTTCTCCCATTAAACTATTTCACTAGGTAATCTCATCAGCTCCTTTATGCTGATGTTTGTCAAATCTACATATCTAGCCCTAACCCCCCTGCTGACCTCCAGTCTTACATCTCCAAATGCCTACTGGACTTATTGAACTGAATATCCCATCTGAAACTCAACATATCTATAACTAAACTCAACATCTTTTCCCCAAAATCCTCCCCTCTTCATAACTTCCCCATTACTGCTTAGCATACCATCCTCCCAGTAACCTAGGCTCACAACCTAGCTGTCATCCTTGACTCCTCATTCTCTCAAACCCTGACCCCAAAGCTAATCAGTGCTCAAGTTCTGCCCATTCCACCTTTATTCCATTCTACCTCTTATAAATGCTTGTTCCCTTCCCTCTTTCACCGCCCCCACTTTGCAGATAAGAGTAAACTGGCATTCTCATCCTTTAAAGTTGAATTACAGAGGTAACCATATCAATATGTATACCAGAAATGCCTTTCCCTCTTCATTATGAGATTCCCTAAAGTGTGTTTTGATTCTTAAAGGGTCAAATTATTTTTTATTTATTTGAATTTTGAAGCATCTATTTTTTTTGTTTCAAAGTTCTACCTATATTTTTGAAAAGTAAGTGCTACTGATGCCTTTTATATTTAAATCACAGTAATTTCTGGACATATCCCTTTCTTTATAATAAAGAAAAGCACTCAGGTGAAAATGACTGCTTCAATGGCTAGGTCCAGAAAATATATACAACATTGTGCCCCTGTAAACCCCCACCTCACTGCTAGTAGGAGTGAAGTATGCTTCTTATCTATTTTCTAGGACCATGATTAGTTTTACAGTAGTTTGCAGAGTTGTTTCCTTTTAGTGATTTTTACATTAATATTGCCATAGTCATTGAATTGAAGTCCCTGGTTCTGTTTATTTCACACTTCATGAGTTCATATAGATCTTCCCTTATTTCTCTAAATTCATTATAGCTCTGAATATTTTAAATTTATTTTCTTTTTTTCTTTTTTTTGGGGGGGGAGGGCTAGGCAATGGGGTTAAGTGACTTGCCCAGGGTCACACAGCTAGTGAGTGTTATGTGTCTGAGACCTGATTTGAACTCAGGTCCTCCTGAATCCAGGGCTTGTGCTCTATGAACTGAGCCACCTAGCTGCCCCTTAAATTTATTTTCAAATAACATTTCAATTTTTTGAATTATAATGAATATTTTTTAAATAACTCAGATCCCAAAATATTAAATTATTTTTAGTATTTTTTAAAGAAACTATTATTTTTAAAATTCTTTGAACCCCTTTCCCCTCAAACAAATAAAGAAAAACACAAGCCTTGTAAGAAACAAGAATAGTCTAAAAAACAAATCCATACATTTGCCATGTGCCCTAGAGTGTTTAAACTTGTTTTAAATTAGGCTTCCTTCATACCTATTGCTTCCCTCCAGGGGCTGATTTTTGTTTTGACTTTCATAAACAGCTACAAGCCACAGTCTGAGAAGCAGGAAGTCATGATCCCCACTGTGGATGCCTAACCTAACAACCCAGACTCCAGCAGCATACTAATTAAGATGAATGAGATATGTCCTTTCTGGGAGACAGCTTGAACTCCTGACAAGGAGGGTAATCAAGTTTAGAACAGAACCACAAGGTAGAACTCCAAACATACCCACAAGTACAGAAGCTTGACCTTGAATTTCAAGGTCTACCTTGCCTGGGCTCTTCCATCTTGCTCTGAGCCTGCAATGCCTTTCCATCATGCTCAGGCACCATCTGCAGCTACCTACACCTCCTCTGGGCCTGCCTTGCCCCAACCTAGACATACTCCACACAACTCCCCTACCCCTTTCAACCCTGAGATATCTCTACCTGAGGATGAACTCCTATGGACTTGATAACCTTGGTTCATTCCCAACCTTTCATACCCTCTCCATCACTGCCATTCTGAATGCCTGGTGGCCATTATTCAAACCCTAGTCAATATCTCCACCGATCTCTCCCTTATTCCCATCCTCTTAAACCCCAGTCTCCCACTCCCACCACTGTTCTACCATTCTAATGCTACCCACACCTTTCACCATGCTCTCTGGAAGGCCTATGCTATAAATAAAAAAGTAGACTTCATTTTAAACCTTTTCCTTTCTCACTCCTTCGATCTGTTACTCACAGAGATATGGCTCCCTCCTGATAACATACTTTACAGCCGTGGTTGTACTTTCATTCATTCATCCAGGTTGTGGTAGGGGAACTGGACTACTCCTTGCTCCCCATTGCTATGTCTAAGCTCTCCCTCTGCCACCATCACTCAGTAAAGTATTGATCTCTGAGGTTCATTAAATACATATTTATCAGCCAGTCAATATTCTGGTAGCTGCTGTCTACAAACCTCCAGGACACTTCTTCCTTCTTCAGTAAGTTCAGTGCCTGTGAGGCTCACAGTCTTTCTCTTCTCCCCTCATACTAGGGGACTTCAACATACATGTAGATACTCTCTCAAATACCCTAACCTCTCAATTCTTCAACTTATTCATTCTGTATGTCCTATTCCTCTACCATACCACAACTACACACAGAGATAGTCATACCATTGATCTTGCCATCACTCACAAATTTTCCATATCCATGTTCATGAATTTTGAAATTCCTTTATCTGATCATGGTACCTCTCTCTACCTTGCAACTCCAAAACTTATTCTTCATCCTCGTTGTGACCTACAATTCTCTCTCAGGCCATCAGCCCTATATTGGCCATACTTTCTTCCATTCTCCATACTGACCCCCCTGGTGAACCAGTTCAACCTTACAATATCCTCTTCTCTCTTGCCTTTTGCCCTTTTTTTCCTACAGAACATCTTTTCCTTCTAATACTCTTGCCTTTGGTTTACTCTCACCATCCTTTGTCTTGACACCTATTCAAATGCTGTTGTGCAAACATGTGGAAAATCCCAAAACCATGCTGGTAGGTTTCACTACAAGTTTACCTTACACAATCTCAATGGGGACCTTATCACAGCAAAGCAACACTTTTACATCCCCCTTATTCGCTCACCTCAAATCCCCCCACAGCTCTCTCTCTTCACATCCCTCAGCTGAGAACCTTGTCTCATATTTCATTGAAAAAATTGAGGCCATTTGCCTTTTTTCCCCTGTTTCTCATTTCAAATTACCCCAAATCCTTCTGCTGCTAGCTGAAGAGCTTCACCTTTGTTTCACAGGAACAGATGTTCTTTCTTCTTGCCAACACAAAAACCTCTATATGCACAAGTAATCCCATTCCATTCTGTCCTCTGCAGTAGACTCCTTCTTCTACCATCCCTACTCTCTGACTAGTATTCATTGCTCCTGGTCAGCTTCAGCCAGCTGACTACTTCTCTGTTGCCTACAAACATGCCCATGTCTGTCTTCTCTATCCTCAAAAAAACTCTCAATACATCCCACCCCTGCTAGCTGTCTTCTGATATTTCTTCTCCCCTTTGTGGTTAAACTCTTTGAAGAAGTCATCTCTAATAGGCTTCCATTTCCTTTCCTCTCACTTTTCTTTAACTCTTTGTAGTTGGGCTTCTGACCTCATCATTCAACTGGAACTGCTCTCTCCAAAGTTGCTAATGATCTCTTAATTGACAGACCTAATGGCGTCTATTCAACATTCATCTACCTTGACCGCTTTGTAGCGTTTGGCATTATTGATCATCCTCTTCTCCTTGATACTTTCTTCTCTCTAGGTTTTCATGACCCTGCTCTCTCCTGGTTTTCCTTCTATCTGCCTTTACGGATCTTCATCTATGTCATGCCTACTAAGACTGGCATGACCATCAGGCAACTCTTGAGAATCCCCCAAGACTCCTTCCTGAGCCTTTTTCTTTTCTCCCCCCATACTATTGCACTTGATGGTTTCATCATCTCCCATGGTTTCTGCATATGACTTTCAGATATCTTATACTTGAGGCTCTATAGACATCTTGAACTCAACATCTCCAAAACTGAACTCATTACCTCTCTCCCTAAACTCTCTCCTCTTCCTAATTTCCCTGTTACTGTCAAGAGTGCCACCATCTTCCCAGTCACCCAGACTTAGAATGTAAGTGCCATCTTTGACTCTTCACTCTCTCATACCCTCCTACCCAAATAGTGGTGAAGCCCTGTGCATTCTACCTTAGAGACATTTCTCTTATATACCCCTTTCTCTCTTCTGACATGGCCATGACTTTGGTGAAGTCCCTCATCACCTCATGCTTAAAATACTGCAATAGATCTCACTGGCTCAAATCTCTCCCCTCTCTAATCCAACCTTACTCAGTTGTCAAATTGATCTTCCTAAAAACACAGATCTGACCTTATCACAACTGCCTTCACAGCTACACACATGTGGTTGAACAAAAATGTGGACAATCACAAAACCATGCAGATGGATTCCACTATGAGTTTATGTTACACATCTCAACTGGGACCTCATTACAGCAAGGCAACACTTTTACATCTCCCTTACTGGTAAACTCCATTGACTCCATAACACTTCTAAGATCAATTACAAAATCTTCTTTTGGGCTTTCAAAACTCTTCATAACTGGCCCTCCCCTATCTTTGCAGACTTCTTATACCTTACTCCTCTCCACATACTCTGCAATATAATGACACTGCTCTCATTGCTTTCACAAGGCATTCCATTTTCCAATGCTGAGCATTTTCCCCGGCTGTCCCCCATGCTTGGAATGCTCTCCCTCTTCATCTCTGCCTCCCAGCTTCCCTGACTTCCTTAAAGTCTCAAGTCCCATTTTCTGCAAGTCTTTCATAGTCATTCTTAATCTTAGTGCCTTCCCTCTGAGACGACTTCCAATTGATCCTGTATGTATCTTGTTTGTACATAGTTGTTTATGTGTTGTCTTCTCTGCTGGACTATGAGCTCTTTGAAAGTGGAACTTTGTTTTGTCCTTGTCTTTGTATTCGCAGTGCTTAGCATAGTAACTGGCACAGATCAAGTAGCAAATAAATCAAGTAGCAAATAAATGCTAGATGTCTGACTGATACTAGAATGACATGGACCATATTCAACCACAAATATGATCCCATCTGCCATGACAGACTTGCCTACAAAAAGGACTCTGCTTTTGGCATTTTTTTTTCATAGCCCTTTGCAGTTATGTCCTTAATGCCACATGACTAAATGATTGAGCTACTCTATAAGCAACAAGCTACAAAGACTGAGTCTAAATTAATAGCTTAATTGACATAGAAAGAGGCAAATATGCTGGCAGTCCATCTCCTCCCATTCCACCCCAATTCCCAAGATACAAAGGCACCTGGTAAAGTAACGTCTATCCCAGATGAAATGGGATCAGGAGACAGATTTACCAGGTCAACAAGACTGGACTGAACCTTAAAATGATCATTACCCTAGAAAAGCAGAGACCTAAGGCCAAGGTTACTCAATGAGTTACAACTTAACCACTAAGAGAAAAAAAGCATTAGGGTTTGATGGGGGGGGGGCGGGGAAGGTTAGGAAGGAAGCAGAGGGAATGTAGGCTCTGGGATAAGGAATGCATTTTGGGATTCAGCTGAAATAAATGAAGAAGGTTCTGAGACTTATTTGTATATCCTGGGATTGATAGTTCAAGGGAACTCAAGTGATTAGATCTCCATTACTTGCATGAGATGCCTATAGCCAAGGCATTCCAGGAGCCAGTGTCCTATCTGCAACAGCTCTTGGCCAGTGTCTAACCTCCTGCTTCCACTTTCCTTATTCTCATCTCACTTCTAGTCCAGAGCATAGTAATCTTGCTGAATAGCTGAATTCAACATTTAGTTTTAAAACTATTCGAGTGAGAGAGACAGAAAGATGGACAGAGAGAACTGGTAAGGGGGAGACAGTGAGAGAATGAGATGGATAGGGGAAAAGAGAGAGACAGGGGGAGGAGAAGGAGGAGAAGGAGGAGGAAGAGGAGGAGGGGAGAGAGAGAGAGAGAGAGAGAGAGAGAGAGAGAGAGAGAGAACTGAATTATACTTGGTATTAGCCGTCACTGTTGCACTGACAATATTTAGTTACTAGAGCAATACCCAGAAAAATAGTAAAACAGTAAAACCTAATTTGGCTGTGCAAGACTAGCTGCTTACCATTTATGCCTAAAAAGCATGAAGTATAACATTAATAATTCCTGTCATTAAGTTTGGATCAGATTAATTTTGGTTTTATTTAATTATAACATCAAACTCAGTTCACACTTGCTAAGTCTTCATGGTTTGTTTGCCACATGGTTGTATGCTCACAACTATAAATAAATAAATTATAACAGAAACAGGGCCAATGAATGAAAAGCTGGATAGGTCTCACTGCAATCTTATGTAGAAAAAAAAGGTATGAAGTGGCAAGAAAGGGTCAAGAATGGGAGAGAAGGTAAAAATTAAATTATGTTGAACTATATAGATGGCTATTTCCCTGTTCAAAAGCAGTGTTATGTCATTTGTCAGTAGAATCACCTTTCAAAATTATGACTTTTCTTTTTCCATTTTTCAGATTTTAATGTTTAATTCTTTCCCCAAGTAGCTCATAAGCGTTTATAAAGCTGTCTAATTAGTCTTCACAACCTCACAGTCAGATGAACAAGAAGCAATTTTATCATCCCCATTTCACATAGGATTTACAGAACTGCTCAAAGCCAAATAACATCCCTGTGACCAAAATGGGACCAAAATTTGAGAAACATTCTGGTCATCGCTAAGATTAGATCCTGATGGAATGCTTCAGAAAGAAATCAACAAAATTCATATATGAAAAAATGCACTTTGGAATATGAGATTTAAATCAACTATAATCTAGTCAAAGTCAAAGAAGACTAATTTCAAATAGTGATTAAATCCCAAATGAGAATATTAAATTAAGTGAAGCTTGGTAATTACAAGATTAACTCACAGTTTCTCCTAGTAAGGCTACATAAGCATATCATTAAAACTCTAGGAATTTTTCCACAATACATTCATAGTGATCAGCAAATTTTTCCCTTAAAGTACAGGAAAAAATCTACCTTATGAAAATGTTTTGATCAAGATCACTACTAACAGTTTTATTTTTAAAGTAGTTTGGGTAGTCAATTCACTAAAAAGAAAGAGAAGTTTCAATGGTTTAGTAGAAGGATGGAAGTCAGAGAACTTGGCTTCAAATCCAGCCTCTTCCATTTACTACATATATGACAACCTGGACATTATTTAGCCTGTCCAGCTTCAGTTTCTCTTTTGTAAAATGAGAGGGTTGGACTCAGTGGACTTTAAGGTCCTTTCCATCTCTAAATCTGTGGTCCTATGTTTCTGCTTTGTTGTTTAGTCATTTTCAGTCATGTCTGACTCTTCCTGACTCCTTTTCGCGGTTTTCTTGGCAAAGGAGGAAACTGAAACAAACAGGTTTAAGCGGCTTACTTGCCCAGGATTAACAGAGCTAGGAAGTATCTGAGGTCAGATTTGAACTCATCTTCCTGACTTTAAGCCTGGCACTCTATCCACTCACTGCACCACCTAGCTGCCTAGTCCTACATTAGAGTAACTAAATTCTGAGAAGCAGCATGGCCTAGTGGACAGAGTGTCAGCCTCAGAGTCATGAAAATGGTGATTCAAGCCCTCCCTTGGATACAGTGAGGTTCTCAGCTGAGTGAGTAGAAGTGGGGGAGAAGTGGGGGACACTGGAGGAAAGAAAAGATTTAGAACAGCTTCTGTGAAGAGTGGGATAAAGACCAAACTAGGGAGGAGTAAAAGGAATGCTTTGCTTCAGTAAGAACCCAGTTGAGGGGCAGCTAGGTGGCACAGTGGATAGATCACAAGCCCTAGAGTCAGGAGGACCTGAGTTCAAATCCAGACTCAGACACTTGACACTAGCTGTGTGACCCTGGGCAAGTCACTTAACTCTGATTGCCTTGCAAAAAAAAGAAGAAGAAGAAGAAAAGAAAGAAAAAGAGGTGAGACATCATAAATCTGTAGTGAACCCAATCAACTCAGTTACATGACTTCCTTTATTGTTCAGAAGTATAAGAATAAGAGTAGAAGAGAAAGTAATCCACAGCTATAGTTTGAAAAGGCATGAATGGCAACAAGATAGGGGAATAAGTCATTCAAGAACAGAAGACATATTGAACTGAAGTGTTTAACTACAGGGTTGGGGTTGAGAAAGGAGGAAAAATGTCATTACAGCAGGGATGATAGCCTAAGAAAGTATGGCAGGGCAGAAAGATCAGAGGTCAAAGTGGGAACTAAGGATAGGATCAGGGTGGGTAAGGAATAAGGAAGGGTAGAAGCATAAGAGGTTATGATCATTTAAAGGAATATCAGCGAACCCATGTGGCATCGATGACTCTTATGCCCAAAGATCACTTGTTCAAATGCAGAGTGCTCCTAAGGCTCCATCATGGCACCACTCCCCAGACTATGAGAGGTAAGGCTAGAAGCTGGGAGCAATATTCCTAACCATAATGTCAACAAGCTGAATATCCTGATATCACAGGCCTAAGCAATAAGAATTCTCAGCAATTTGTTAGGCTTTACTAAAGGACATAGTATTACTCATGCAACCACAGAATCATAGATTTAGATCTGGAATGAACCTTAGGGTTCATCTAATCTAATCCACTCATTTTTCACATAACAAAAGTAAGGCTCAGGGAGAAGTGACTTGCTTAAGGTCATGAAGATAATAATAGTTCACATTTATATAGTGCTTTCTTCATCAGGATTTATGGAGATTCCATCCTCAAAACTAAATTATTTCTAGTTTCTTTCAGTTGTCAGTGATGCAATCTTATGAAATTATGAATTAGTAAATGTATGAAAAAGCATTGCATAAGTGTTTATTATGGTGCCAGGTAGGCATGCTAAGTGCTAAGGATAGAAATACAAGCAAGATTTCAGTGCCTCCAAAGAATTTATGTTTTAATAGAGGAAGACAATACACAAAAAGACAATACATAGTACACAAAAGGGAGCTGGAAACTGGGAGAGTGTAAATGGAGGGACATGGTTTGAAAATGGCCAAGACGTGTTACGGTGGCCTAGAGTCCTGGGAAATACAAAAGAAAAACTCATCTATCAGAACCCAGAATCCCAGGGACAGAGCCTGAGTTCCAGCAGGAGGAAGATGAGGAGAGTGGATCAAGTCTGAAAATAGCTGGGAAGAGCCCTGACTGAGGCTACTAGCATTGGTGGTCTCCATGCCATCGGTCTGAACTTGGCTTGAGATGGGTATACTTTCTCTTCATCTTCTTTAAGCTCAATTAATAAGTGAATCAACAAACACATTATGATTGGTGTCGGGGATATAAAAATAAAAATGTCCCTGCCTACATGGAGCTTACTTTCTATCAGAGAAGACCAATGCATAGTTTGTCTCCATATTAGTATTTCTGTAATAAAAATTTTCAATTTAAAAGGCATTATCAGGTAGATCACCATATTTGTTCTGTTCTAAAAATTGCACAGTGATCAAAGTACATTTTAATACTGTATGATAAATATATAATATTCTCCCCTCCTTTTTGAAAAAAAAACTTACTTCTATGTGATTTATTGGGTTAAGTCTGCCAAGATGTGCCCTTGCCAGGGTAAGAAGATCCCTGGATTTACAAAGCTAATTCTGTTGAAGAAGTCTAGGAATAGTCTTGTTGCAATGTTAATTCTGGTCACTTGGAAGTGAATTGAGAAAAACAAAAACTGAGGTGATTCAAAAACCCTCTGGTTTCTTGAGTATAGCCTTTCCTGCAACAGATGTGCTCATCTACTATTTAGTATCCTCACCCCGTGTCTCATCTGGAACCCCTCCCCCCAATACCTGGAGTCTTCTTCGCTGGAAACTTACAGCTTACTAGCTAATTGACACACACCAACCATACACTCCCTCCTCCTCTTTCCTTTAAAAACCTTGGCTCTCTTCTGCATCTCCAAGCAGCCCTGTTCTGTGGGTCATCCAAGATGTGCCTGCCCCAAACTAGGAGAAAGGGAAAGAGCCTAGCATAACCTGGATGCATCTAGAGGGAGTTTCTTACGTAATCATCAGTCCCCTTCCTTCTCCAGCCACATCTTCAAAATCATCTTTCCCAAAGTCTTTGATTTCCCTGCTGGCTAAGTTGGGCACGTATCGTGCTTCTTAGGTGACTGGGATCACAATGTACCCTTCCTTCTCTTTCCTTTTCACCATGTAACCCTCTGGGTATCCCAAGTTATCACCAGATCTTCCTTTATGTGAGTTAAAATATACTAAATCAAGACCTATTGCTTTTTGCTTCATTGTCTAGTTCCTTCTGGGGAAAGTTCTGTTTTCCCACAAGTAGCTATAGCAGACTGGGACAAAATCCAAGGACCTGTTTTGGGCCAATATTATTACTACTCAAAGAAATTTATTTTTTTTTAAATATAAATTCCATTGGGTTTATAGTCAAGAGAACCTTAAATACGTAACTACATGATCACAAAATTAAATCACTGTCTTGGTAGGGCTCTAGACTTAAATTATAATTATATAATACAAATATTGTGTGATAAAACTTAAAAATTTATTTGCCTTCTATGAGTAATGGGTACCTGACAGTGAACAGACCACTCACACAAGCATAATATCTTAGATACAGAAAAGCCCTCAGAAGTCACCTACAACAAAAAAATCTTTTAATAACATCTCCAAATGATGACAAAGCCTCTGCTTGAAGATGTCCAATGTGGGGGAACCTACTATCCTCCCAAATTAAAGTATTCCTCCTCTGTTCAACTTTAAGTGTTATGGAGTTTTTCTTTACATCAACATTTAAATAACTCCTGATGTCATTGGTCCTCTTTGAAAACAAAGGACAAACAATAACTTTCACCCATTGTTCCTAGTTCTGCCCTCTAGTGCCAAGCAGAAAAAGGTAACTCCCTCTTCTACCTGAGAGTTATTCAAATATCTGAGTCTTCTTCATATTCCCCATTTCTTCCATCTATTCTCTTATGACATGTTTTCCAGTGCCCTCAACATCCTGGCCAACCTCTTCCAGGCAATACATCAATCTGTCTATCTTTCCTAAAATATGGCTCCCAGAACTGAACAAAGATCTAGAGGGATAATGTAAGCAGGGTGCAAGGTAGTGGAATTAAAGCTTTTCTCATTCTGATCATGGATCTTTTAATGCTGCCTAAGAGTGCATTGGATTTTCTGGCTGCCATCTTGTTCTTATGATTACCACTAGGCTTGTACTTCCTTCACGATCTTTTTCACATGGACACCTCTCTCTTAACTTGTATTTGAGAAGTCTAATGATGACTGACTTACTGAATACTATTCCTTGACTGAGTTATTAAATTATAGTATACATCCTAAATTTTAAGTAGTAAAAATTCATGAAAACAAATCTTGAAATCTCAAAAAAGCCATATGTAAAAGAATAGTATAATTGATTCATAGCAGCAAAAAGAGGTTCAGATAATTTTTTTTAATTTTGTAAGTTTAGTTTTGCCAGGTGTATAAAGTATGATATCAATTATAACTGAACATATTGTTCAAACAGTATTTAGCACTGCTTTTAGTAATTGTTGAGAGATCATGGAGAACAGGAGAGATTCTAAAAGACTAAAAACAGGTGAATGCTCTAATTTTAAAAAAAATTGGGGAAAAGGTAAATGATTACAGAAACTGGCTTCTAAGTAAGCTTGGCACTGGTGTTTAGTTCTAGAATGAATGATTAAATAGATGGATTGTGAATACTTATAAAAGAAAAGAGTGATCACTAATAATTTACACAGATCCATTTCATTTTCTTTTCTTATTGGATCAATGCAGATTCACCCCATTTTCTTTTCTTATTGACTGACAGGTAAGGGACACAACATAAATTTATTAATTCTTTACTGCAACAAGGCATTTGACAAAAAAGTCTCTCATAACATTCTTTTGAACAATATGGAGATACAATTTGCTGAAAACCACAGCCAAAGAGTATGGATTAATGGATTAATATCAACCTAGCAAGACATCTTTAGGGGATCACTGCAAATTCTATCATGTACCTAGTTTTATCTATAAATACCATCTATAATTTCCCTTCCATCTTAAATGGAATGAATAAATATCTATTTCCTAGTCCCCAAAGCACAAAGCTTACTCTTCAGCTAAGCCTTCAAGTTCATTTTATTTCCATTCTTAGTTCTTGCTACACTCCTACACGAACCAACTGTCTCATATTTGTGTAACACTAACTTTAATAGCCTTTCCCATAGAGACTATAGATATTACTGTATCTTTAAGAGGCAATAGTTGGAGGGACAGCTAGGTGGCGGAGTGGATAGAGCAACAGGCCTTCAGTCATGAGGACCTGAGTTCAAATGTGACCTCAGACACTAGTTGTGTGACTCTGGGCAAGTCACTTAACCCTGATTGTCTTGGAAAAAAAGAGGCAATGGTTAGTATGTGCCAAGCACCATGCTAATCTTGAGGTACTAGCAGTTTGAGTCATTCTGGAGATCTTTTACTTGTCATAGCTACAGTATAAAAGAGAACGAAGAAAATTTCTTTCCTGAGAGAACTACTTTAAATCTTATCTTGGAAAGAAACGTAACAAAGCTGAATAGTTGTGGATATGTCTCCAGAATTGAAAAGATAACAATTGTAGTGATGGTTAAAGGTGACTCTGGCTGTGATCTTTGTCATAGCTGATACACTAAAGATGATAAATTATCTTAGTTTTATTGTTGATTACAATGTTAATAATAACAATTGAAATTTATATAGTGCTTTAAAGTTAGCAAAGAGTTTTACATATATTATCTCAGTTGATTCTCACAACAACCCTAAGAGTAGGTGTTATTATTATCCCGTTTTACGGATGAGTACATTGAAGTTGACAAAGGTCAAATGACTTGCCCACAGTCTTAATAAGTGCCTGAAGTAGGACTTGAATCCAGGTCTTCCTGACTCCAAATCCAGCACTCTATTCACTAAACCATCTAGGTAGTCCTTACTAATAAATAGTTCACCTTTATGTTCATTTAAGCCTAGGAGATGGGTGGAGGGCTCTTAAGATATACATACATACATATGCAAATGTGTGCATATATGTATATATGTGTGTGTATGTACACACATGCACACACATGAGACAGAGAGGTGAATAAAAGGTTAAGGAAAATTCAAGTTTCTGAAATAAATAATTTTTAATAAATTGTGTCGGGGCCTCACCTTTACAGAAGAAAGAAAATAACATCAATAAACATAGCAACTTCATTAACAAAGAACACAGTTTTTCTCTTGTCGTGGAATCTGTTCCTCAGTCTGTGCAGCTTTGGCGTGGAATGTTGTGAGTGGAGACCATGCTGGGTTAAGAACACTTCTATTTTTCTTTTGAAAGAGTAATGATTTGCCTGCAAATGTCATCACTTTCTCCCCTGGCTGTTGGTTTCACATATCTGCAAGTATGCATTGCGTAAATGCCCTTTGGCAAGACTATAAAATCACATTTTGTTGCCCTTCTTTGTTCATGGAAAGAAAATGGATTATGATAAAAATGGAATGACATTATTTCTTTAACACTGAAATTCAATTATCAACTCTGATTCTGTTCAAGCCAAAAACAAAACAAAACAAAACAAAATAGGATCTTGTGGTAAACCCTTCTCATTAAGGGAAATTTGACTCTTCAAAGGGAAAATTCTGGGAGCTCTGGCTCTCCTAATTTCTTAATTTAATTTGAACCATGGAAACGTATTGTGTTCTATTATCATTTCCATAATCTTAAAGTACCTATTCTATGTGACTGGGTAGGTATATAACCTTTGAAAAACATAGTTTTTCTTCTCAAATAACATATCTTCAAAAGACAGACACATAAATATACCTTTTCTATTTCTAAGGTCAAAACGGTTTTTATTTAGGTCTTTTTTAAAATGTGGCTCACACATCCTCTTTTCATATTATTCATTTTTGCCAGTCAGTCTTAGGTGGCACAGAGGAATATATCTTTTTAAAATTTTATAAATCAGAAGTGATTTCTCCGAAACCACATTGCAAATACACTCCATTTAGTTAGTTAGTTAATTTATTTATTGTTTGGTTTGTATCCAGCTGCTACTCTAGAATCTAGCACACACAGATGAGCTGTGTGTGTGTGTGTATGTGTGTGTATGTATTTGGGAAGATGACGAAGGTAGAGACTGGTACATACAGTAAGTAGTACAAAGCCTATTTCAGATATAGTGTCTTTTTAAATAAAATTATGAGCTGCTAGACATGAGAATACAGTCATATTTAATTTTTACTCCTCATGGAAGCTACCACCGTGTTGTACATGCTAGGATCTCAATAAATATGTGTTGATTAAATGAGATTGAAGAAGTTGGGAACTAATACAAGCTTTGTTTTCTGGCAAATGAAAGGCAGAGGGAACAGTGAATAGTGCTGACTTCCCAAACCAAACAGCACAGAAAAAAATAAAAAGAAACCATACTGGGCATGAGGGGGAAGATGGGGAAGAGAATATCATGAGCATCAAAGGAAAAATAAAACACTTCACCTTTTGCTTAAAGAGAGAAGTGAACCTTGGATTTAAAATATGGGAGATGAGAATAATGGCAGTCATTAAGCAAAGGGGAGCAATAAATATCCATCTTGGAATATCATTACTTTCAGAATAATAGAATATTAGTGTTAAAAAGGGACTTCAAAAAATATGCAATCCAACTATATACACAATATAGGTGCTCCCTCTACAACATCCCTGAAAGATAGCCATCTAGCTTTTACTTAAGCATTTCAGTAATAGGGAGCTTGGCAGGGAGACCTTGCACTCCACCTGTATAGCCTTCAGTATGAGTCTGGTGATGGACTGTAGGGTGATCATAGATCATCTTAGCTAAGTTTATTAGGTGGCTGCAATATTGTGAATTTTTCAGGCATGATAATTTTGGAAGACAAACTACAAATTCTAAGGCATAGCAATTTGCATTGGATGAATCACATCAATGAAATTACAGAATCTTCAGGAACTAAAGATTTCAAGATGAAACAGATAAGCAAGGTTTGCAAAGCTCAGTCTTTCTATGTATATACACATATGTGTCTATATGTATACACATATAAATTATCTCATTTGATGCTCCCAACAACTCTGTCAAGTAGGTGCTATAGTAATCTCCATTTTACAGATGAGGAAAACGAAGCTGAAAAGTTAAGTGATATGCCCAGAGTCACATAGTTTGTAAGTATCTGAGGTGAGATTCAAACCCAGGTCCTCCTCACTCAAAATTCAGTGCTTTATTCACTAATTCATCTTATTTCCCAAAAGTTAAAAGAAACATTTAGTTGCATATAGGTGACAAAAAAGAAAAACAAATAAAGCTGATACTGGATTGATGTTTACTTTCTGACTTTTTTAATCCCTATCTTACACACACACACACACACACACACACACACACACACACACACACACGCAGACATAAATATACTGCACCTCTTACTCAACTGTCCATACTCTCTTCTCTCTAGCAAGCTGAGTCTACTCTCAGTTACTTGTCCCATTCAGTCCTTTTTTAAGGGTGTCTCTCTTGCTATCTGTGATGCATGTGTGGTTACCTCTGGGCATGTGCATTTCTGGGTATGTCAATGTGTTGTACTCTATATAAATGCGTGGCTACTAGTGCATCAGCATGTGCATCTTTGTATCTTGGTATATCTGATATAAATATAACATTCACACAAGTACATTTATGTCTGTCTAATTATAGGATCCTAGATCTAGAACTATAAAGAACCTTAGGGGACATCTAGATCAGAGGTGTCAAACATGCCCTCGCCCCTTGGAAGTGGTCCAAACAAGATTAAAGTATAATTGGGAAGTATTTAACAAAATAAATAAGTTTTTAATAAAGCATAAATAATATTACATTTTTAATTTTAAAAATAAGTCAATATTCAACCCAGTGTTTAGGAAAGTAAAAATCAAAAAGTACCTAGGGAAAAAAAAAAACTCCTTATTTGATTTCCCTGATGGGAAAACTGGAAAGTAGTCTGCCCAAAAATTAGGCTTAAGTTAGACCAACACCTTACACTGTATTCCATGATATATTCTAAATGGATATGTAACCTTAATGTTAATGATTAGATTATTAAGAAATTAGAAGTAAAGTAGATTATATCTCTCTCACAATTCTGAAATGTATCCTTAATCAAACAAGAATTAGAGGCAATTACAAAATGTAATACAGATAACTTTGATTGAATGAAACTGAAAAGCATAGACATAATGTACTTAGAATAAGAAGGAAAGTGATCAAATGGGGAAAAAAATCTTTTTATCAAATTTCTATGATAAGAGTTTGGTATCCAAGGTACATAAACAACTAATAAATATATATAAGACTAATAGCCATTCATTAATAGCTAAGTGGTCAAAGGATGTGAACACTTCACAAAAGAAGAATTACAAAGTATTCACAACCACGTGAAAGGGTACTCCAAATTACTAATAATAAGAGAAATGCAAATCCAAACAACCCTGAGGTTTTATCCTATTCCCTGCAAGTTGGCAAAGATGACTAAAAAAAAAAAGGAAATAGTGTTAAAGGGTTAGTGGAAATAGGCAAACTGATACATTATTGGTGGAACTGTGAAAGGGTATAACTGTTTTTGGAAAGCAATTTGGAATTATGCAAATAAAGACTAAAATATGCACACACTTTGATCCAGAGAGTCCATTACTGGCCAAGGAAGCTATCAATAAGAATGAAATCCCCTTACATACCAAAATATTTATAGTAGCACTTTTTGTGACAGTAAAACATTAGAAACAAAGTAGATGCCCATCAGTTACGCAATGGATAAACAAGTTGTGGTACATGAATGTAATACAATATTACTATGCTGTAAGAAATGATGTATGTGATGAATACAGAGAAGCACAGAAAGATCTACATGAACTCAAGGTAGAATGAAGTAAGTAGAGTCAAGAAAACAATACACAGTAACTACAACAATGTAAATGGAAAGAACTACATACCAAAAAAAAAAATCTAAAGTGATTGTAACAAAATTATAAAGATCAAGCATGACTTGAATGAGGAGATACGAGAAGAAAGCCCCAACTCACCCATTTGTGGATGTGAGAGGTCCACAGGCGTTAAGACATTGTACATGTTTTTGGATTTTTTTCAATGTTGTGCTGATTCCCCCCCCCCCCACTAAAATTACTATTTATTATGTGAGATGGCTCTCTAGAAAGAGGAGAGGGAAGAATACTGTGGATATCCATGATAATGTAAGAAACAGAAGACTTCAATCAAAACTCATTTAAAAAAGAACAGAGTTAGGAAGAAGCAGCTGGGGTAGTGGAGGAAACATCCCCAGAGAAGAAATGTAGCTCTAACACTGTTATTTTTCCTAAAGAGCTATGTCTGACTGGAGTCTGAGAATTTTTAATAAATAGATCATTTCAAATCCTTTGATACTACTTTCTAGAGTGGAAAAAGGAGCATTATACTGGAAAATCCATTTGGTCAGTGATTCATTAGTTAGCTGGGCGGGAGTGGCTGAACAACCCTCATCAATATACCAAAGAGCTAAACAGGAAGAAAGGATGGAAGAAAATGAAAAAGGAAGACAGAAAGGAGAGCAAGAGACGATAAGAAAAGAAATTCTCCCAGGGTGTATGCATGTATATGTAAATATACACGTATACAAGTGTATAAATTACATATCAAGCATGTACACATGTAGAATTTTAATTATACGTGTTGTATATAATTACATTGTATCTGTAAATATTTCTACATATGTGTATACATGTGTCAGTAGGAAGCAGAGGAGCAAATAAGGCTGGCTGAACAACCTTAATCAATGTGGTGATTACATGTAGAAACATATCTATAACATAACACATAATTACAAGTGTGTATATATGTGTGATGTGTAATAATGATAATTACACATATAACATATGGTGTGTATATTGTGACACATATTGGAGAAGATTTGGGCTCAGGGAATTTACTTTCCTCATCTTCTCTTGTTTCTCTTTCCTTTTTCTCTTTCCTATTCTCTCCTCCTTTCTTCTTTTCTTCCTCCCCCTTACCTTTTTCTTTATTTTTATCCCCTCCTCTCTTTCTGTTTTCCTTTTTTCTCTCTCCCCTTTTATTTTTCCTCTTTTTCTTCATTACTTTCAGAGTATTTCTTCTGCCTATTTCTCCTCTTCTTCCTTTTAATTCCCCTATTTCTCCCTGCAGCCCTATCTCTCCTCTTTCTTATCCTACATTGCCATGATTGGACATATGGTTATTCTTTTATTTTTTTGAGGCAAGCAGGGTTATATGACTTACCCAGGGTCAGACATGGTTATTCTTTTTAACTGAATTGTTTTCATTAAATTTTAGAAATAGAAATATTTGTTTCATATACAACCACACTAACTACAGTTAAACCACTTATGATGATACACCTGCTTAACCAGGCTAGGTCTGACTATGTCAATGTCAATTCTATAATCATTCATCAGTTACAAAAAAATCTACCAGTTTCCCTGATGCCATCTGGAGTTATCAAAGGTGACTGTCAAATGAATATAAAAACTAAGCCTCACAGAAGCAGAGGCAATATCCAGAACAGAGTCAAAAACAAACTAGGAAAAATTAAAACTGCATGTGAGATATAAATCTTTAATCAACCTTGCTAAATCAACCTAGGTTGAACATCCCACTCAGTTTTCTGAGGTCACCCAGCATCAGTTTGAAAATGGATTAATTTCCATTTTCCATTGAAAATACAGCCAAAAAGGGGTTTCAAGTCTCCTGAGGGAAACTGCAGCAGCTTCCATTATGAAACAGGGGAAAATCACCATCATCAATTACATAGCGAAATGGAAAAAAGTGGCCAAGGAGTGTGAAGCTCTGCTGTGGATTTGAGAACACTTAATGCTACCATGAGCAAGAATTCTAAGCTGTAAGAACAGGGAAATGGATTTGTGAGTTTAAAGAGAAAAGTAACATCTACATACTGTAATTCCATGTTCAGAGAACACAGAGACATATAGACCTAAGCATGGTAAGTCTGGTTAGGAGCTCTCTCTCTCTAAAGTACCTAGAAAAACTCAGACTAGCTCTCTGCTCTCCTTGGGCAAAGCTGTCACATCAATAATTTTCAGTACAGAAAATCTTAACTCAAATGCAAGATGAGAGAATGTGCTCCATCTTGAGGCATATAATATTGTTGGGTCACATGAGGCTTTGAAGTTCTCCTGTCATGCTCTCCTAGACTCAGTGTGTGTGTGTGTGTGTGTGTGTGTGTGTGTGTGTGTGTGTGTGTGTTTTGGGGGGGGTGGGGGGTTGTGTTTATGTTGGAGAGGCATGGAGGTCACAGGTCGCTCTGGGTTGGCCTGACATTCTGAAAGAGCTCCCAAAAGCAGAACATAACTAGGAATCTTTCCACTTGGGACAAGCACCACAAACTCCTCCTGGGGCAACTGGCATAAAGATGCCCTTATTGGGTGAAGGTTGAAAGAAAGCAATGACTGAGGAAGGGATACAGTGATCCTGTGAAACTAGCTCAAGGTTGTTGACAGGAAGGTTTTTCTTGGGGTAGGGGGAGCTTCCACTAATACAGGCACATGATAGCTTCCTATTTTAGCTAATTAATTCTATCAATTAAGTACTAAGCTGCGTTTCCCTCTCTAATCCCATCCCACTATGGTTATAGTTCTGAACAGAGGATATGTCAATTCTATCTCATATCATTTCAAATCCAAACTCCTTAGTCTGGTATTTTAGATTATGCAATCTCACATCAAGGGGCAGCTAAGGTAGCATAGTCGATAGAGTGCTGAACCTGAAGTTAAGAGGACCCAAGTTTAAATCTGGCCTCAGGCACTCACTTGCTGTGCAACCCTGGGCAAGTCACTTAACCCTGTTTACCTCAGTTTCCTCATTTGTAAAATGAACTGGAGAAGGAAATGGTAAACCACTCCAGTATCTTTGCCAAGAAAGCCACAGATAGAGTCACACAGAGTCAGACATGACTAATCAAGTAAACATCAACAACAAAAAAATCTTACATCTCATTATGCTTCAATATGTACCCATTAATATAGTCATTTCAGTCTTTTCACTGCCCCATTATAGTCATTTTCATTTCCCCTTCTCTCCTATCTTGCATATGTTGTTTCCTCCATGTCAAAATCCGCTTTAATCTCATCACTCAAACTCCTTATTTTAGCCAAGTTAGTCTCCTAATCAGCTTCCTTTTACTGTCACTTGCCATGGCTAGAGTTGGTTATACCAACCATGTAAGAGGTTATCTGCATAAGAAGTCACCTTGATAACAGCCTTGTTTTTTTGTACCTTGTAGCTGCTTCTCAAATAGCTTGTCTGGATGCAGACTTCACTGGCTTGCCCTAACCTCCACTGCCTATAAAGTTCCTGATTCCTCATTGCCTCTCTGGCCTCTGACCAACAACCTTGCCTTGTTGTCTCAGGTAACTATTTCTCTTTCTGGTTTCTGATGGCCAGTCCTAGCTTTAATCTACTATCTTTCCTTAACTTTTAGCTCAACAGTTCCCACACTTGTGGGTGTCAGGAGCCCTTTTACAAGTTTAAAAATATTGAGGACCTCATTATTGAGGACCTTATATCAATTATATCTAAACTGATACTCACCATATTAGAAACTAACACATCTCAGTATTATTAAGAAGATAGTTTTGATCTCAAGGACCCCCCTTTAAGGATTTCCTGGAGGTTCCTGTATCACTTTGAAAACTAGATTTAGTTCATGTCTCTTGGGCTAGTTCATGTTTTCGTCATTTCAAGCTACTACTTTCCCCTGCGATGGACACTAGGTGGCAGCATCATTTAAGATAGCTTGGTGGTTAGAACAGCTACCTTAAAGTATACATTTTAAAGTTGAGGTGCAAAACTGCCTGACAATGGGGACAACGAGGGACAGAGAGGTAATGGACAAGTAACTGTTTATGTGTACGAGATGCATGACCTTGATTGTTTGGGTCTTAGAAGTGCCTTGCTGACTTACTTGGCTACTTAAGTGTTATGTATCTTTAGCTCAACTAAAATTTAACCTTTTTTTCAGGATGGGGACTTTTGTCTTGTATTTTTTACCTACAAATGACCATTTTGTCTAACACATCAGTGCTGTATACCTAAGCATTTAAAAATACTGAAAAAGTTAACAAACATGAGTTTTTAACAGAACTTTTAAGTGGCTTTATGACAATTTTTGAAAATATTCATATGGAGGCAGGAGTTTTTGTTAAGAAAAATAACATCTAGACGTATTGGTAAGATGATATCAAAAATTCGATAGTTCTATGTAATTTATGAAGTGTCTTGTCATGAGTCAGAGTGCTATGAACCCCTTGTGGGAGTATTTAGAATTTAAGCATCCTCCTTCTTTCTCCCCTTCTCCTACTACCACAGAAGTCTTTAAAAAAGTATAAAACTATTTAATAGTTTGCATCCTGAATGAAGTAAAATGAATAAAAACATTCATTCCAAATTGCCTTACACATATTTATAGTTGTCATGAGGTGAGTTATTTTTCAGGCAAAAACCACAAAATGGCATTTAATTTTATCTCCACTATGCTTTTATTTGAGTGTGTTTTAAGAGAAAGAAAAAGGGAGAGGTTGCTAAAGAAACCCATGTGGCTGCACAGGAACTCTCTGATGAGCTTAGATGATTAAAAGACATATGAAAAATGATTGGAGGACCATAGAATTGAAAAATAATGGAAAAGTCTGGCATAAACTGTACGACTTTAAAAACAGCTAAAGCCCAGAATAAAGTAAAGCTTCTGAAAACTACTAATGACAGAAAAAGGCCTTTTAAAAAAAAGCCGTGTTTATAGTAAGAACATATTTTAAAAATAAAATATGATTTTAATAAACATCTTCCAACTCCATAATGCAAGTATAATTTTTCATTTTTTTCTCTCTAGTTCTGATTTTTAATCATTTAAAGTTTAACATTAAAAAAAACAACTGGAATACAAATGCTCACTGATTACCTTTAAAAACTTACAAGTTTACTATGTCTCTAAATTTATTACTTCTGACAAAGTAGTGATACTGGGTAATATGAAAATTAAGTATCATAATGGCAGGAAAAGTGTTTTATCTGAACTTTACGTTTTTGTTGAAGTAAATTAAATGAAACTGAGGACGGACTAGGAAAAATATGTCATAACGCACACACTCACACACATACACACACTACACACACACACACACACACACACACACACACACACACACTTTGTCTTTCCCCTCAGCTTCTAACATTCCCTCTTCCTCCTTCTCCCCTCTGGTGCCTCTCTCTACCTCTCACACATATACAGCTAGGTTAGAGTCAATCAAGCCTGAGATCTCAGAGTGGAACAGAGGCTAGTTTAGACAGAAATGAAAGAAAAGAAACATATAGAAGGCCCACATTCTTTCTCTCCTCCCCACCTCTTTCTAACACCGGCACATTCCCTACTTTTGCTCACAGGGATGCCCCATACCATCAACACAGCCTGAGGAAATGAACAAAAAAATCCAGAAATACCAATCTGAGTTGGGAACAATTTAACTGAACATGTACTTACAAGAAAGACTGGAATACACACAAAAGTACAAAACTGTACAACTTGTCTTCATTGTATTTTATACATATTGAAATTCTGAGAATTCTCTAGTCTAATGCCTGCCTATACTGGGTAGTAGCAATAGGCCACAGCTAATATATATATATATATATATATATGCTTTAATATGCATACTGCTTATGTACACAGTTCAATATTTAAGGAAATAAGTGCAAAAATACAGTGGATTAAAAAAACTAGCACTGTATTCATGTTCTCAGAAAAAAATAGATAAAGGAATTTATTTTCCTATGAATTAAGTAATTTCTAAGGTCCCTTCTATCTTTAAATCCTATGATGCTAAAATATATACTCATAGGTTCTTAAACTATAAGAAACTAAAGATGACCTCAGAGATTATGAAATCAAAGCATCTCAGAGTTATAAAGGACCCCAGACACCATCTAGTTCGACCTGTACCTAAACAAGGATATTCTCTTTAATATTGTCAATGATTAGTCTTCCAGCCTTTGCTTAAAGACCTCTAGTGAGGTGGAAACCACTCTCTCCTCAGGCTATGCATTCATCCTACTTTTGAATAGTTCTAAATATTAGGAACCCCCTCCCCCTCCACTCCAGTCTCCCTTACATTAAGCCTAAATTTACCTCTCTACTTCAACTCTGACTCATTTCTCAATCTTGCAATCTGGCTTCCAACTTGTTTACTACACTGAAGTTGTTCTATCTAAAGTTATCAAATAGCTCTTAATGGCTAATTCTGATAGCCTTTTTCAGGCATCCTTCTTGACTTCCATTTAACTTTTGATATTATTAACCACCTCTTTACTAGGGATGTCTCTTCTCTGTCAGCATTCATGAACTTCACTTGGTTTTTCAACCTAACTAACCACTCCAGTCTCCTTTGCTATATATCATCCATGTCTTACTCCATTAATGAGCATATTGGCATCTTCCAAGAAAGACATCCTCCTGGGCTCTCTTCCTCAACCCTCTCTTGATCATCTCATTAGCATCTAAGGCTTAAGTTATCATCTCTATGTAGAGAACTCCCAGATCTATATATCTAGTCAGAAGCCCTTTTCTGAAGCCCAGTTCTTCAATGACCAATTGACTAATCTTCTGCTCTAGACTCTTCTTCCTGTTCTGTAGAGGGTACCACCATCATCCCAGTCTCCTAGGTTTACAACCTCAGTCATGCTCAAACTTTTCATTTACTTTCACCCTACCCCCATATTCAATCAGTAATCAAATCTTGTCAATTAAATATTTTTTCCTTTTATTTTCATGAACTTGAGGAACATCAACAAGCATGAAAATTTCCCTACATAAAGAACAGAAAAAGATATAAAACCACGAATATCTATAATGTATAGCTTATTTTATTTTTGTATTTTTCACATTTAATATAGTTGTTTTAATATTGCCCTGCGTCATCTTCTGAACTTCATTCTGCAATCTTCTGGGTTTTTTTTATTTTTAGTGATCCATTGACATTCTTTTCTTCCTTTTTTTTTGATAAGTTTTAACAATTTTACTTTCACAATACCTCTCATATCTGTCCTCTTTTCTCTACTCAAGACTCCATTCTAGTTTAGATCACCTGGCCTATTGTAAAAACTTCCTTTTTGGTTTTCTTGCTTGTAGTCTCTCCTCTCTAATCTACTTTATACATTGACAACAAAATAGTATTTCTAAAGCACAGGTCTCACCATGTCATTCCTCTGTTCAAAAACCATTATTGGCTCCTTAGTGCCTTTAGGATAAACTACACGCTTCTCACCTTGACCTTTAAAACCTTTTATCCATGTCTTCCTACATAAAGCCAACCATAAGTAAAATACAATTTGATAGAAACATTTTTTTAGGGATGCATAACAAGTATACCTCACTTTATGGTTTTCACCATAGAACTAAGGCCATTTACTTTGGATTCATCACTATCAATTTATATGATTCATTATTGCAGTGCTAGATACAGGTCTGAAGTCTGACATCTCAGAGGCTCCTGTGAGAATAACTTCTTTATCTTCTTTTGTAGGATGGTAATTAAATAAAATCTCACTGAACAATGTAAGATTGTTGTTGTTGAGTCACTTTTCAAATGTGTCCTACTCTTCATGACCCCATTTGAGGTTTTCTTAGCAAAAGTACTGTAGTGGTTTGCCATTTCCTTCTCTAGCTCATTTTACAGATAAGGAAACTGAGGCAAAAGACTTACACGACTTGCCCAGAGTCACATAGCTAATAAGTGTCTGAGGCCAGATTTGAACTCAGGAAGAAGAGTCTTCCTGATTCTAAGCTCTATCCACTGTACCATCTAGCTGCCCCTACAGTATAAGATGCTGGATGTAAATTTGAAATAAAAATATGCAGTTCACACATTTATCATGCTGAAGAGTATGATCATTCGTCCAGTTATCTCTTCATCATTGCTATAAGCCACAGTTAACTCACATGACCCTTGCTGGCTCACCTGTGAATTAATTCAGCTGATTCCTATCTAACCTCTGTTGTTTATTTCATTTAGTTCTCTTATGTGTTCTCGTTATCTGCTATTCTTCTCATGGCTTTTCCTCCAAATAAATTGACAGTAACTTCTCTTTAATATTAGCAATATAAATCATTCTTCTCTCTCCCGCCTGGTTAATGGCTTCATGGATGATTTTTTTAAGCTGAGATTCCAGAAAACCAGAGAAACTTAAACTGGAAGGAAAATTCCCTTCAATCAGATATTATTTCCAAAAAAAACTTTTTAAAGTCAATAACTTACTTGAAATCATAAAAAACAAAGACTATTTAGATCTAGACAGGCACTTGGAATGGTTCTTTTTTTTGTTTGTTTGTGTTTTTTTCTTGGGAGGCAATTGGGGTTAAGTGACTTGCCCAGGATCATATAACTAGTAAGTGTCAAGTGTCTGAGGCTGGATTTGAACTCAGGTCTTCCTGACTTCAGGGTCAGTGCTCTATCCACTGTGCCACCCAGCTGCCCCTTCAGAATTATTCTTATCCAACTTCCTTATTTTAATAGATGAGGAAACTGAAGCCCAGAGTGGCTAAGTGATTCCCTCAAGATCATACTTCCTTACTAAGCCTAGGCCTTATGGTGGCATTTTTCAATTTGTGGAATGTTTCTTGAATATGGACTTTCTTGAATTGGTAAAAAAAATTATGACAGAAAGCCACATATGGATTACTATGTTTAGTCATCCATGGGTGTTCCATTTGGGGAAGAACATAGTAAATACTATACAATAAGATTTTATTTCATTGTAATCTTATATAGAAGAGAATAAAGTTATTATCAATACTAGACCCTGTGATCTGTCTGACCTAAATCTGGATCCAACACTTAAATGATGGCACATACAATTTGAAGACAGAGAAAAATTAAAATTCTAGAATCCTTAGTTTTATAGTTATAACATGTGCAGTGAAGTAGACATCTTATCTGTTCCTAAAGAACAAGACTTTAGTGCAAGAATATTGATGAGTTGGGAGCCATCCCAAAGGTAATTAAGATGGTGAGAAGTCTCAAGACCTTTCCATGGCTGAAGGATCTAGGGTTATTTTGCCTGACGACGTCTAGGAGAAGTTATATCTGTCTTTGGTAATTGAAGGGATTTTACACATGGAGGAAGAAGTCAACTCGTTTTCTTTAGCCCTTAAGGACAGAACTAACAACCATGTGTGAAGATGCAGAGAGCCAAATGTGCAGCTGATGTAAGGAAGGATTTATAGACAGAGAGGTCCAATTACAGAGTGGGATGCATAGAGAGAGAGTGGGTTCCTCTTCATCAGAGGTCTTCAGTTAGTGGCCATATGGCTTCTTTGCTACTATGTCATAGAGGGGATTGCTTTACGTTTATGAGTCGGATTAAATGGCCTCTCGGGTCCCTTAGCTAAGTTAGGTCTTGGGGGAGTAGGGGAACAGACTGTTGCCAAACACATACTCAAAACCTTTCCAATTTCATAGGACCTGCTTCAGTTTATGTTTTGTGCTGGCATAAACACTGAGAACCCAGGATTATTTCTGTGCCAGAAAGAGGCAGCAGATCTGGGCTCCAGTTACAGAAAATAAGATCAGAAGGTAAGCTGGCAATTATTCATATGGATTCTGGGCCAAATGGAAGGATATTTATTGCAATCAAATCCAAAATTCAGTAACATTGTCATTAATGACTGTTTAAAATTTTATTACCAAAATATTAAGGCAGTCCCATTATAAATATATGAATTCTTGAAATAAAAATCAATAGAAATGTCCCCAAGCTTCCATGGTGACTTGTTGGGTTTATTTCAGAGGGAGTTAAAATTCAGAGAGATAGCAGACTTGATGGGATGGCTTCCAAGGTCCCAACTAACTCTGAAATTCAGTGATTATTAAAACATGTCACATTTCATTTATTCGGTATTCATAAAAAATCTAAAAGGTAATCTACCACATTTGTACTGTGACATGCCTAGGGCAAAGTGACACAAGATTTTTTTTTCTGGCCATAAGAAAGGGTATTTGCCTATACATTGCATGAAATACTTAACTTTGGCATTTTCTTACCTTAGAACCAATGAGAGTATACAGCCATTGAATGGTTTCATTATGATTTATGACTCCATTCATCCCGTCTACATACAACATAATCTGGCCCAAAGCTATAGAAAGGAAAAGAAACAAGGAGGCATTATGGTTTCTTGTAAAAATATTTCTAATCTATGAATATCACAAATAAGCATTCATCATATATCATGATATTAATCAAGAAATTTTCATTCCTTGAGCACTTAGATTCAACACGTTCCAGGAAGGATTTAAAGAGGACTGATTAATGAGCTTTTGGTACTGGCTGTACTTCATTGCCAGAAATGAAGGCAAGAAGAGAGAGATGCATTCCCTGGCATTGGTTCGAAGGAACTAGTCTAGGGCAAAGTCCAGGGTGAAAGTCATGGAATTACAGGACCCAAGGTAAAAAAAAAAAATACTAGTAAGAGTGTCATGTGAAAAAGGGATTAGACTTATTCTGTTTGGTCCTGAGGGGCAAAATGAGAACCAATGGAGAGAAGCTACAAAGAACAAAACTTCAGCTCAGCTGCTAAATAATTAGTCACCTTCCAATTGAATGGGATGTCTTAAGAAGGAGTTAAAATTCTTGCCAGGGGAGGTAGTCAAGTAGAGGCTGGAGGGAAATTTGAGGAAGATACTGTAGAGGGTAGAAGATGAACTAAAAGCCCTAGAAGGTCCCTTTGATCTCTCCATCTCTATGACTGTGTGAAATCAGGCCGAGGAGTTAAAGCAGACATCCAAGACAAGCAAAAGGAGTTTCAAGATCAACAGAGCAGAACCCAAGACTGGTGGAACCAATAGCTCATTCTTCTTCTGAGACTAATACCAGACAGTGACTGAGCTCCTTAATTAAAATTAGCAGATTCTTGTAATCTGAGAGCCTTGACAACAAGAATCCTGACTTCTGATAGCTGTATAGCTTAAATTTTGGAAGAAAAATAACAGAAACTCCTATACATATGTATACAACAATCTACACACACACACACACACTCATACACAATATCCATGTATGTATATATATACATATGTCTATATATGTATATATACTCACGCATATACACATATGTTGATAATTTTTTTCTCTGTTTTCTGTGATTCCAATTCCTTTCCCTGATTTTGGACAATAACTCAACTGTAACTTAAAACTCTTGGCTGCCTAAGACAATGAGAAGTTAAATGACTTGCTTGTGGTCACACAGTGTATGTCAGAGGCAGGACTAATTCTAGATCCAAGCCCATCCCTTTTATCCACTATGTCTCCTGCTTCATATGTATGCATATGGATGTTATATGTGATATACATATATACAGAGATATTTATATCTACCTACATGTACATATATAACTGTTCTCTTTTGCTAATCTCATATTGTCTTAACAACCAAAATGACTAAAAAGAGCCAGGTTGTTACGACTTAGAGAATAAATGATAGTATTGTTTGATGTTCAGCATAAATTGGGTCACTCTAGCCTATGTTTCATCTATAGCATTTGGCTGAAGAGATTTCCATCCTATGGATGCTTTTGCAGAAGTAAAACAAAACAAAATGAAAAACCATCAATAGATAGGAAGATGGATGATAGAAGAATGACCTATGTGTCAATCCAGACTAGAAATTAATCTGAAGGATTAGTTTGAACCCCAAATGGCCTCCTGAGTACTTGGTCATAATTAGTGAAACATTTAGGGATGGGGAAGAACAAGGCAGAGTCCATTTGAGTACTTATTCCATCATTCTCCTAGTTGTATAAATTTCTCATCAATAACTATCCCATCCCACACTAAAATAGTTCTTCTTTTACCAACTAGACATAAAACCATTTTTAAAGCTCCATCAATCTCAAAATAAAAAGAAAGAACACAGAAAAGGATCAAAGAATAGCCATTCTTATTTATCCATTTAAACAGTATTAAATTCAATAAATATTTACTGAGCATCTTCTGTATCTTAAGTGTTGCACTGAGACTGGGGAGACACAAGATTTAAGCAAGACATAATTTCTGCCCTCATTAAGTTTACAGATTAGTAGAGGGATAAGCTATATACACAATTAATTGTAAGTATATAATTATCCAGGATAGGTACATTAGATGGAGTGTTATGTGAGATCAAAGCTAGAAGGGACTTTAGTAGGTCATTTAATGCTACTCCATTTTGTAGATAAGGAAACTGAGGCTCAGGGAAAGTCTCAAAGTCACTAAGTGGCATAGCTGTGAATTGAATTTATGTTACACCAGGGCTCCTTCCACCGCACCACCCAAAAGAGACATTGTAGGAGACTTGCTTCAAGGAGGAGGCAAAAGCATTATATGAATTTGGGCTATAAATGATGGATAATAATTCAACAGACAGAGAAAGAGGGGCACTACAGGCATAGGAAGCAGCACAGAGCTAGAAATGTGCAAGGTATATTCAGGAAACAGTCAGTCAACTATATTTTATTAAGTGCTTACTGTATACCAACACTGGAAATACAAAGAAAGGCAAAAAAAAAGAAAAAAGAAAAGAAAGTCTGTGCTCCTAAGAAGTTCACAGTCTAATAGGAAAGACAACGTGCAAACAACTATACACATACAAGATCTATAAAGGACAATTTGGAGATAATTAACAGAGGGAGGACACTAAGATTAAGGCAGACTGGGAAAGGCTCCTTGCAGAAACTGAACTTTAACTGAGACCTAATGGAAGCCAGGCAAGCTAGGAGGCAGAGATGAGAATACCGATAGTTTAGTTGGAGTAAGACAGGGCTAGGAGATAAGACTTTTGATCTCTTTGGTACAGATAACTCCTAGTTGAGAGAGTTGGCAGGGACTATAAACCAGGAATACAGACTGGCACCTAGCAGACTCTCACAACGGAGATAAACATCTCACATCCCTTCTTAGAATGGGAAATAGAGTAGGCAGCAAAGCATTGCCTAAAGTGCCTCAGCTATGCTTCCAGAAAGTTGAAGTGACCTCTTCAGGGATAAGCTCTCTTCAAAGTCAGAGAATGGGGATGTGGGGTGCGAAAGAGGATGGAGGATCCTTCAGCTGATGAAGCAACGGTGGCACAAGACCCTCAGAAGTTTAAATGCTCCGACAGATGTGTGCTCACAGTTGGAATTCCCCTCTCTGAGAACCCTCCTAGCTTTAAACTGGGAGTAGGGGCTCAGAGGTGCACGTTGTTTCAGCTTTAAAAGAGCAGAGAGGCTCCTTGACAGGAACTTGGATCAGAAAAAAAAAGTTTAATTAGTGTATCCATTTTAATGTGCCAGAAATGATCTGATCTGAGGAGAGGCGGGGGAAAGTCAAACTATTCGATACTTCAATTAATACAATGAATTCCTCTTGGTTCCATAAGGAAAATCTCAGTTCAAACAACCTGGCCAAATTTTCATTTTTAACTGGGATGTTTGATCACATGCAGACACTGCCTTGAAGAAAAATTCATTCCACTAAAGGGCAATCTAAAAAAACATTTTAAACTTCTTTTTAGTGCAAGAGACTTGGCTCTTGAATAGGGCAAGATCAAACCAAGATAAGATCAGCAAATAGTTCTGCTTTATGGAATTCTTTGGATGAGAGCAAAGAGATTAACAGTGAATCTGGAACCAATGTGAAATAAACAGCACGTGTATCTGTCAGATTTTGAAATAATATATATGTATGTATATTTTAAAATCAGTGACAGCAAGAACTTTCCTTTGAAACAGGGCAAAGGGCAAAGAAGAGAGAAGATCGATCATATTTCCTTGGATGCTTTTAATTCTGCTTCGCCACTTAAGAGTAGATGAAACTCTTCCAGAGAACTCTTCCTACTGTCTTCTTTTCCTTCCTATTTGATCCAGATATCGAACTCTCAGTGTGGGAATTCCCTCTGCCAAGAGAGATTAGCAACTTCAATGTACAATCTTAGAAAGATGCCTAGGGCACTGAGAAATAAAGAAACGTGTCCAAGGTCCTACAGCTAGTTATGTGTCTGAGATGGGACTTAAGCTCAGGTCTTCTTGTCTCCATTACCCCCCTTTTCCTCTGTGTGTGTATGTGTCTATACACACACATGTATGTGTATGTATATACATATATACACATGTATGTGTATATGTATGTTTTGTGTTGGTTATAGGTATGTGCGTGTATGTGTACATGTGTGCACGCAGGCATGTGTTGTATATGTGTACATGTATATGTTTATTATGTATATCTATGTATACGTAAATATGAATATATTTACACACATATTTTGTACTGTACATGTATGTGCATGTATATGTGTATATATGTGTGTTTATTTATGTGTATATACATGTGTACACATTTATATATATGTACATATACTGTTATAAACATGATTGATTGATTGATATATGTGTATATATTATTCCCTTGATTAGACTTAGTATTCCAGTGAAGAGTAAAGATAAAAAGAGAAATTAGCAGTTATGGAAATGATGACATAATTTATCTCAAACTCAAATGCTACTTCTTCCCCTGGGGTCCCTTGGTGAGGAATGATTTTCCCTCTCAAACCTAACACAGGTAGTTTGTCTTGCATCTCTGATGTGCTTATCATCTATAATTACATTAGCTCTTAGCACAGTGTCTGGCACACTGTAAGTTCTTAATAAATGTTTATTGATTAATTGATATTTATTTGTGTATGTATTATTCCCCTCATTAGCCTTATGAAGGCGAGAACTTTAATCTAAATTTTTTTATGTATTCTAAAACCTATCACAGTGCTAACTAAGCACAGAGGAGGTATGTGGTAAAGGACTGTCACTCTGGAACTTTTAGCTCAGATACAGGCTGGCCATTTTTCATTCTTATCCCAGATCTGTTTCTGACACTCTGGATATTGCCATCAAGTCCCCAATGCGGTACCTCCTCCAGAGCTTTTCAATTCCCTTTTAAATGTAAACTCCTCGAAGGTAAAGAATGAATTGTTTTTTGCTTTAATTGGTAATCCCAGAATTTATGTTAATTCTTCGTATCCTCACAACAACCTCGTGAGGTAGATGCTATTATGATCTTCATTCAATAGATGAGGAAACTGAAGCAGAGAGAAGATAAGTGACTTGCCTAGGGTCACCCAGTAAGTGTCAAGGCAGAATTCAAACTCAGATCTTCCTAATTCCAAGTCTCTCTTTCTATCCACTGCACCACCTAGCTGCTTCAAATGAGGTCAAAACAGGGAGAATGTGTACCTGAATTTGTGAAGGCGTATTCTAGCTTCTTTACTCTTTGTTTTGGGCTCAAAATCAAAACATATTATGAACCACTTTGACAAGTTTACTAGCAAGGTACCAGTGGGTATTATGGAAAATCATTTTTGCAAAATCAATCAATGAGGTTAAGTGAGATATTTGTTATTGTTGAGATATACTTATATGTATGTAGAAAATCAATGAAATATTTCTCTTGATATACACACACATATTTCACATATGTAAATACATGTTCATTATACATTTTCACAGTGTTTCCTAGAGGGAGCCAAAATCTCTAGAAAATATTTCTATTTTTTATAGCTTTTGTTCTATCTATAGTTGTTACTAAATTTATATATACACACCCACACACAGGTATACAGGTATACTCAATCTAATGGTATTAATAGCTTATGGGAAAAGATAACTTTTGGAGGAACAGCTTGCAAGGAACAGTTAATTCCATAGCAATGAGTTTAAAATGCAAGATGTGTTGGGTAAAGCCAAAATTCAGGCAATAAAAGCTTTAAAATCTGTTTTTACAGAGACTTGAGTTAAAAGAGCTGGGCTGGTGGGCCTACTTAAGGAATTATCATGAGATTGTGAAAAGACACTGGTTAAGGAATTTGGGGGAAAGGTAGGGTATCTTAGGGCTACATATATCTCCATTTTTGCAATGTGACCTTCAAGGAAAAAGGGTCAATGAAAACTATCCCCTGTGAGGGGTGTTCCAGCTACTACTCTGACTGAATCTCACCAATGAAATTAAATTAAATAATTTTCTTTTCGTGTAGTCAGCTGCTACTGATTCTCAGCAGTTTGCTTCTTGTTTTGTTTCAAAAAAATAAAACCCATCCTAATGGACAGTTTTGTCCTGAAGGCCTCAAAACTAAAGCACTTCTTCATGTCAAACTTACTCTAGACACATGATAGAACCAGGCAGATTCAAGTCCATTACGACTGACCAGGGACTTACTTGAATGAATGAACACTGAGAGCCTTCTTAAATAAAAATACAAAGACCTCACCCCCCCCAGAAAAGTGAAAGATGACCAGAAGTTACATATCTCAGTAGCAAACCCAAGTCCTAGAAGCTTTTAAAAAGAGTAATAGGGACTTGAAGAGGTGGCATGAGCACTAGTTACTTCTCTGTTATCTATCTGATAAGAGAGAACACAATATAGCAAGAGTCACTGAGGTTTTAAAAGAATGTGAGATTAGGGATAAATATATAAGCCATATCAGAAGCTTTAACTGGGCCTTAATGAGAAAGAACTCAACCTGACTGTGCTAGTGAGTGCATATTAATGAACTGCAGGTGGGGTATGGAAAGCAAACTGGCCTGACAGTTTAGGTGGTCTGGGCTCAAGTTGCCACAAGAACACTAACTGTGTAATCCTTCCTAAGCCTGAGTGTTTGCTACCATACAAGTTCCATGGAGGTCAAAGTGGGTAGGCATAGCAGCTGGGTGGCACCATGAATACACTGCTGGGCTCAGACATTCAGTTGGTGTCAGAAGACCTGAGTTCACCATCAATTCTCCCTTTGTTCCTCTCCTTCAATAAACCCATGTGGTTACACCAGAGATGGGGGATGCCCAGAATGACATCAGCAGAACAGGCTCAGTGCATTGTGGGTGAGGCATGTTTATATAGTAGCTCACCCAGATGCCACCTAGACATCTGTCCAGCCAGTGTCCTAAGAGGGTGGGGAAACTACAAGTTTCTGTGGCAATAGGAATTTTGTCAATGGAACAAAACCTTCCATCTTGCCCTCACCTAGCTAGAAAACCAGCTCACTTATTCCTGCTCCTTGACTAGAAATGACTGAGATTCTAGATACTGACCACAGCTTTGGAGTCAGAAAGGACCTAAGAGGTCACAACAGTACAAGCTTAATTATTACCGATAAAGAATAAGGACCAGAGAGTTTGACCTGCCCAACAGTATACAACTAGCAAGTGGGATTTGAACTCAGGTCCTCTGATTCCAAATTCAGCAATGGATCATGCTGTCTCTCATGAATCCAGTGAAGTACAAAGCAGCACAGAAGGAATCAACCATGACCACCCAGGACTGCCATCACTACCCTCACCTTCTCTCCCAGGAAAGTAGGTGACGCTACAACTCAGAATGAGGGCAGTGGTAGGGGAGACCACTGCTGGCTGCTTCTTTCAATCAGGACCAGAAATTAACCTTTGTAAGTAAAGTATAAGAAACATATGGAATACTTTACCCCATATGTCATGTGATTCTGTGTATCCAGCAATCCCATGGATTTGGTGATTGTTCTAATTTCATCTTATCATTAGGGAGGCATGGGAGTACTTATGTTCCTCTCTGCCTATTGCCAACAGAACTATAAGGACCAGGTACTATCCTATCAGTCCCCTTCCACCCCCAACCCTGGGACTGCACAGTTATCCTGGCCACAGGTATTCTAGTCCCCTTGAATGGAAGTTGTCAGGCCCACGGTGCCATTGAACAAGAATGTTTGGGGAAAAAAAAAAACAAAACCTTTGAAAAATGCTGATCCATCCTCTCCATCTTCCCTACTGGGGCCCTTATATGAAGAATAAGTCTTTTCCATGACTATCAGAATCTCAATGGCAACATCTCCTCATCATCCCTGACCTTTCAAACATGCTACATCAGAATATCCCCTTCCCTGAAACGGATCCATGGTGGCCCTACCCATAATCTTTTTCAGATTTAGGAGGGAAACTTAAAATGGAAAATAGCATTTCAGACCTCTCAGGAACAATTTGAGGGATAATGTCACATCAGGAAGATTGTGCAGCATCTGAGGGGTAGGTGGCACAGTACAAATGGACCCAGGAAAGTTGGAGGCAGTGCAACTAAGAGGGTGATATTTGACCACTGAGGACCTCCAGCTATTCCTGGAATTCCCACACTATTACTAAGTGCTGCTCTACTCTCATGCACTTCTGCCTTGACTGAACATCTCGCAGACCTTTCCCAGTACTCAGCTTTTCTTTAGATGCCCAAACATCAAGGAGGCTTTTAAGAAACTGAAACGATAATTCACTATGACCTCAATAGTAATATATTCAGATTCAGACAAGACCCATCCTACAGAAACAGATGCTCTTTTTCATTATCAACAGATGCCATGTTCTCTCAAGTCAAACACTTTCTAAAGGTACTTTAGCAATTTGTGTATTTTTTCATGGAAGCTTTCAATAGTTGAAAGAAAAAATACACACACACACATGTATTTGGAGAAGAAAAATGAGTCATCAAAGAGGAAGTACTTGAAGTTTGGTTTCATCACTTGGAGGAATCCAACACCCTATGGTAGTCCTCATAGACCATAAGAACTTAAATCCCCTCCAACAGTCCAGAAACTCAACCTGTGACAAATAAAGTAGCCATATTTCTTCATCTGGTTCAATTTCTCTGTAGTTCAAAGCCAGTTTAGTCATCCAGTTGTGTCCAACTCTTTGTGACCCGGACCACTACCATCCACTGGGTTTTCTTGGCAAAGATACTGGAGTAGTTTGCCATTTCCTTCTCCAATGGATCACCTTTTGTCAGAACTCTTCACTACTACCTGTCCATCTTGAGTAACCTTGCATGGCATAGCTCATACTTTCATCGAGCTACACAATTACCTCTTCCATGAAAGGCAGTGATCCAGGAGGGGCCGCCGTAGCCCATACTAACTAATGAATCCTCAATCCATCCTTTGAAGCCCAGTTCTCATAGCACTATCTCCACATAGTCTTCCTTTATCTCTCAATCTTTCCTCAATCAGATTTCATGTAGTACAACGCATGTCTCTGATGCACAGATTGGGCATTTTTGTTCCACAGTAACCTGTGTATATGACATTGCCTATCATCCCCCTCCATTATCAGGCAACCATAAACACAATGAAACATCAAGTGCAGTGACTATACATCTTATCTAAACTTTTTATTGGCCCTAGTGTCTAGCACAGAGCTCTGAACACTAGGAATTTAATAAATGTTTGCTCTCTAACTGAATTTAAATGTGGACTAAATAATACAGTCGGGAGGATCTGAAGCTAAACAACTAACCTTGTAGAACATTGATTCATAATCACTAGAGCTCATCCTGAAAAGTATCCTTTTGATGGGCCTACTTGAAATTTTCATAAATAGCTTAGATAAAAGCATAGGTGGATTGCATACTAAACGTGTAGATAATTGAAAGATGAAGAGACAGCTAACATCCCTCATGGCTGAAAACAGGTTCAAGATTATGATAACTGACATCTTCATTGTGCTTTAAAGTTTACAAAGTATTTTAGATACATTATCTCATGTGAGCCTCACAGTAGCAGGTATGGGTATAAAATCTTTACATCAAGCTCTCATAATTTCTAACCTAGCTAGAGCAGCTCCCTAATTCGTCTCCCGGCTTCATCTCTTCCCACTCCAGTCCCTCCATTACGGCTATCCACATAATTCTCTTTAAGTACAATAATTTTCTTTAAGTCACCTGCTCACATGACTCCCTTATCCAATCAACTCCAGGGCACCCTTTTGTCTCCAGGATAAAATATAAAATCTTCTGCATAGTTTTTAAAGCATTTCATAGCCTGGATCCAAGCTACCTGTCTAACCTCACTAGAGGTTATTCTTCAGCTCTTGTGCTCTCCAAACCAGCCAAACTGGCCTTCTCTCTGTTCCTTACGTATAGTACTCAACCTGTGCCTAGAATGCATTCACCTCCAGCCTCTTTACTTCCGCTTCATGAAATCCCTTTTCCTTCAAGACATAGGTCATCCACCCATGAAGTCTTTTCTGATCCCCACACAACTGCCAGTGCCCTTTCTGTGTGACCCTGGGCAAGTCACTTAACCTTGTTTGCCTCCATTTCTCATCTATAAAATGAGCTGGAGAAGGAAATGGCAAACCATTCCAGTATCTCTGACAAGAAAACCCCAAATGGGGTGATGAAGAGTCAGACATGACTGAAATGACTCAACAATAATGGCAATATTTATTCTGTATAGATTTAAATAGGTACTTATTGTCTCCCCCTTAGAATACAAACTGTTTAAAATTAGAGATTGTTTCCAATTGCACCTAGCAGAGTGCCTGACAAATAGTGGATGCTTACTACATGCTTGCTGAATGATTAATCGATAGTCCTGTTGTAGTCCTATGCAAGTCAGATAACATTTGAAATACTGCATTAGATTCTGGGTGCCATATTTTAACTAGTGTGTTTTTCAGAGGTCAGTAATCAGAGTGGTAAAGGGTCTAAAAACTATGTTATAAGAAGATGGGAGAAGGAACTGGGAATGTTTTGCCTTGAAAAGAGAATTTATAAAATATACATGAAAAACATCTTCATGCATGAAACATACATGTGTGAAACCTGTCTTTAAAGAACTATCACACAGAAGAGGGAGCAGGCTTGCTCTGTTCAGCTTAAGGAGGCCTAACTAGAGCCAGTGGTTAGAAGTCATATAAGTCCGATTTTGTTTCAGCATTACAAATTTTTTTAACAATGAGAACTGACCAATGATGAAATGGCTTATCTTCATAGATAGGAGCTTCCCCAATACTAGAATTATTTAAGCAAATTACCTTACAGAGATATTGTAGGAGGAGTTTTTAATAATGTAAAGGAAGCTGTACCAGATGAACTATAACGTCTTTCTTAATTCTTAATTCTTGTTCAAAGATTCTAGTTCAATCCCTTTATCAGAACAATAATCACTCTGCAACATGCCTGTATTAGATGATATTCTAGGCTTTCCTTGAATTGTGAAGTAAAAATTCACTTATTCACAAAGCAGCCAATTTATCCTTGGAATGGCTTAGGTTTGTCAACTTTTGTCTAAATATTTTTCATATCCCTCCTAGTTCTAAGATCCTTCCTATCTATCATTGATAATGTCAAGAAAATGATTTTTGTACAAAGGTTAGACCTAGTTTGTTAAAACTCTTGTTCTTTTCCTTAAGGAAATTATAAAAGTAGAATGCAATAGTAGTGTTTTTTTAAGCAAATATCACCTTTTCTTGTAATACCAATAGAAACAATATTTAACATATGTTCAACTTAGCAGCAGACAAATATGTACGTATATATATACATACACATGTATATGCATATATGAACTGTTTCCCTCAAAAATACATCAATATATCAATACTTTGTAGGATTGGGACTCTGATTTCCTTCTATGCAAATCACAATTCATGCTTTCTTATCTTGTTCAATTCTTGTCAATTGGTCAATCAACAAGCATTTATTAAATATCTACTGGATGCCTTCTACTATGCTAGGCAGTAAGGATAGAAAGAAAAAAAAGAAAATAGTCCCTGATCTCAAGGAGATTAAATTCTATCAACAACACAAACACATATAATTAAACAAACTATACACAAAGTTAAATGCCAAGTAATTTTTTGGTGAGATCAGGAAAGATATCATGTAGGAGGTGGCATCTGAAGTGATCTTTGCATGGAGGAAGGGATTCTAAGAGAGGCAGGTGAGGAGAGAGAGTGGTGAAAAGCCACTGACATAGGAGGTGGAATGTTGCATACAAGAAACTGAAGTACAAGGAACCGTGTACAAGGACTGGACGACTCAGGCAATTTGACTAAAACACAGAGTATGAAGGTGGACATGTAGGCTAGAGTGAGATTGTGAAAGGCTTTACAAGTCAAACAGAAGAGTCTGTATTTTTTCCTAGAGGCGTGAGGAAGGCACTGAAGTTTTCCAAATGACTCTGCATTCTTTCTCAAGCAAATGTTACACAAAAGAAATAAAATAGTTCATTAAAATTGACAAAGCATCTGCTTATATATTCAGATCATCTATTGCTCCAAGTAGAAATGGATGATATCATTAAATACTAAGCTAATCAGATACCACTTAAGAAGACTAAATTTTTAAATCATTTTTTTAATTTAAAAGAGTACAAATGTAACTAAGTTTTGCTCTCCCTAACATACAGTTATTCTATCTTCTGGAAAGATTTTCTTAGAATGTTGTGAGAAATATAAGCAAGTTTAGTCTGTAGTTCCAAACCAGTTATCTGCCTGCTTGTTCATGGTGGCTCCAACTACCGAGGACGTCAGCAAAACTGTGGAAGGAGCTGAAAGGTGATTCCTTACTGGCACTAGTATTGAACTTTGTTTCAACAAAGAGTTCTTAAATATTGCTATCCTGTTTAATCCTTTTTATAAAACTCTTGGCCCTCTATTCCATTTCTCTGCTAATAATATATTCCTTAAATGGGCACAAAAAGATCCATCAGCCAGAATCCCTTTTTTAGTGAATTCTTTAGAAAGGGACATTGGCATTTTCATTCCACGGCTCATGAAGGCAGGCATTATTGTCACTGTGGGACTCCATAGACAATGTAGAAATGAATCATATTGTTCAAACAAGTGGGCAATTTTCGTATCAGCTAGGACTTGTGCTTTTAAACTACATACTAAATACTAAAAGTATTCAAATACTTGAGTCCACAGTTTAGCCCACAAGACAAAGGTTGAGCAAAAATTCCTCCCACTGAAGTCTCAGAACTTTAGTATAAACCTAAATTAAGCCTTCTTACAGTTCCTTCCTACATTTTGGGCAGCATTTCTTTTCAGGAAAAAATAAGCTAAAAAGCTGTGCTCAGATAGAGGTATTATTAGAAACACCTAGCAGCAAACAATTTTTCTTCTGTTAAAGCTGGAGTAAGCAAAGGCAGAATATTTTTTTTCAATTCTACACTTATACACAAATCTAATATGTGTGGGGCACTGTGCTAGACTGAGTAGGTTACAGTGGGACTGTGAAGCATTCCTGCCTTCATGGGGTTTACAATCCAGTAGAAGAGATGAGTCAGGCACACATGTAACTCTTCATTGATTCAGGATAACAATAACAATAATAATAGCTAGCATTCATACAGCACTTCAAGTTTTACAAGGCACTTTGTCTATTCAATCTCATATGATCCTCACAACTACACAGGGAAGTAGGTGCTATCAACATTCCCATTTTACAGATGATGGGGTTAAGGCACTTGACCAGAGTCACACAGCTAGTAAGTGGCCCAGGCAAGATCCAAATTCTTGTCTTCCTAATGCTAAGTCTACCACACCATCCGCCATGCCACCTAGCTGTGTAAGCACAAAGGAAGGGACAAGATTCATAGCTATGAATTTAGATTTCATAGTCCCCTGGCATATTGCAAGGGTATTTCCCAGAGGAATGGCCTGGGAAAGGGGCTCTCTTGAAAGTGCAGTAAGAGAGGCATAAAATGTGATGAAGTCAAGATCAGGTATTGCAGGGAGGGCTAAGAAAGGCTTGAGATAATGAGGTCCATGGCTGCCAACTACAAACAAATGCCCCAGACCTTCAGAATACACAGGTCTGGCAATGAAAAATGTTCACATGATCTTTAAGAGGATAAAACTGGTTTTTAAAATATAACTTTGGAGAATCAATTCCCTAACAAAACAAGTATCTGCTTGTGACTCTGAGGGTGTGGGGGGGCACATGTTTGAGCACCAAAATCTATATCGTTTTATCTTAGCTTGCTACTACACATGCATATTCTTTAAGAGAGAAATATATTATAATGGGGAACAAAGCAAAAACATCAGCAGCATCCCCAAAACTTTATCATTTGGAAAGACAAGAATTATTTTAAAAACATTTTTTACATTCTCTTGCTTAAAGAGAATGCACGTTGATTTATTTTAATCAATCCATTAAAACTTAGTATTCTAAACATTCTTTTCCGAAATGGCTCAGATTGGCCTTAATTCTCATTACTTATCAAAAAACCACAGAAAATATTGGAAAGAGGTTTATGATTTTGACATTCTTGGAACAAAATGGAAACTGTTGGGTACATGTTATTATTATTCTGTTTCACTTAATTGTCTGTCTTAATAATAACCTCAGTCCTATTTTTCCCCAAGGGCAACCGTCAAAGAAATGCTCTTTCAACACTGATTACTGCATGAAAATTAAGGCGAATAAGCTGCCAATTCTAGGCTGGAGACAGGAATTTAATCTACATGCAGAGAGAAAACAAGGTGTCAAACTTTTGAGAACCTTGCTGACATTTAGAGATATTTACAATGCAAATTTTCACAAGTGTTCCCTGAAAAAAAATGACAAACACTTCTCCTAACTCCAAAAAATCCATTCCCAAGAAAGTTCCCCAAGATAAATTTAATAATAAGTTAGATCTAAAGGTCACTCAACACTTATATGCTTAATTAATAACTTGGTGTTGGGGAGTGGGAGTGGGAAGAAGGGTAACAGGGCGTGCCCAAACCACCAACTCTTCTGCAATAGAAAAATGATTCTAGTTATTTCTGAGTAACTTTTCCACAAAGGCATTATTGCAACCCATCCCTGTCTCTTCCTGACATCTTACTGCCCTACAGAAGTTGACTTTGTCTCTCTTCTATTCTTTCCATTTTCTTATCAATAACCACAGTTTCAATTCCAGATTCATGTAAAAAATATTAGAAGAGTTCATTTTCTAGACCATTCTTGTCAGAAATATTTTTGCAATAAGCCATTAGACTATGAATTTCATCTGTGGCTTTAGATCCCACAACATGAACTGCTTTTATTATGCTGGCTGATTTAATAAATTAAGAGAAATTTAAAGGATCATGAAAAAAATAAAAATAGCAGAGATTCTAAGCCTCTTGAGGGAAAAAAAAAATCTTTATCTTAAATACCTATGGACCCTGAGCAAAGGTGTAGAAGCAAGCACTGAAATATAAAACTGACAGGTTGTGATTGGTACAACAGAGAGGGTACCCACCCTAATGAGATCATGATTGACTGAATGATTGATGGATCATTTTGAAGTATCAAATGAATACCTGTAGGAGCATGTGTATTATCACGAAAGAATCCATAATATCAAGAGATGAAATGATACATAGATATGCCCTTAACAATGAATATTTTGAATGATCAGTCCATCAGATAAAAAAAAAATCTATTAAATATCTACTGTTTGAAGCACTGTAAGAAAACACAGATCAAGTATACCGTATTGCCCCTTCCCTCAGGGAGCTTACATTCTCATGGAGTCTTAGAATTGAAGGGGATCTCTGAGGTTACCTAATACAACCCATACCTGATGAATAGAACTAGCATGCATACATACAATATATATGATACAATACAGACATTCAATGAGAAAGCAATTAAGAGCAACCAGAGAACTAAACAGAGCGCTGACTCTCAGAGTCATAGGAGTCTGGAGGAGACCCAGTTCAGCATGTGTAGAGAAGGCTTCACACACAAGGAAGGGTTGGAATTGAGCCTCAGGATTTAGGTTACAATAGCGAGATGGAAGTATTACATTTTACATGGAGAAAAGACCTTGAAGAAAGATCCAGAGATAAGCACTGAGAGATCAGGCTGTCTAAAACCAAAGTTATGGAGGATGAAATCCTGGAAAATACATGTAGATAACTAATGGAGGACTGATTGGAAAAAACCATCAAAGCAAAGGGAAAACCATGAAATTTGGACTTAATTTGTTAGGCAACAGGGAGAAGTATACTATATTTGCTTGAGCAGGGTCACAGCAAGATGAAAATGGTACTTGGGGAATTTTGCCCAGTCAGAGTTTGCCGTAGGTATTGAAGGGAAGTAAAACTATAAGCCAAGAAATCAGCTTTTACTTGAATCTAGGCATGAGGTGATGATGGCCTGGATTGATTTTGGAACAAAATATAGACTCCTCTTTTTGGTTTTTAAAGCCCTTCACAACTTGGTTCCAACTTCTCTCCAAATGCACTATAAATTTCTCTCAGTCAGTTAACAAGCATTCTTTAAGCACCTACCACATGCCAAGCACTATGTTAATTGCTGGAAATACAAAGAAAGGAAAACAGAGTTCCTACTCTTTAGGAGCACAAAGTCTACTAGGGGAGATAATAAGCAAAGAATTACGTAAAAACAAGCCATAAACAGGATAAATAGGAAGGGGTGAACAGAGAAGAAACTAGAATGAAGGAGAATTAGGAAAGGTTTCTTTTAGAAATTTTGGGGCACCTAGGTGGTGCAGTGGATAGGGCACCGGCCCTGAAGTCAGGAGGACCTGTGTTCAAATCCGACCTCAGAACAAACACTTGACACTTACTAGCTGTGTGACCCTGGGAAAGTCACTTAACCCCAATTGCCAAAAAAAAAAAAAAGGATTTTTAGGAGGGATCGAAGAAAGCCAGGGACATGAGGAAGCAGAGATGAGAAGGCAGAGCATTCCAGGCCTGAAAGACAGCCAGAAAAAAGGCCTGGAGTCATGAGATGGGGTGTTGTGTTCAGTGACATCAAGACGGTAAATGTCAGAAGCCCTTTGGACTGAAAGGCCCTTTTGATGTTCCTCACATACTTCATTTCCCTTCGCCATACATTTGCATTGTCTGTCCCACATGCCTCGAAAGAACTTTCCTACGTTGGTCCCAGAGAATCTTAAAGATGGCAATTAAATAGAATAAAATAAATAGAGAATAAAAATAGAAAGGCAAATCCAAGAAATACTTCAAAGGAAGACAACCCTTAGAGGCAAATGAGCTCTATAGGGAATTACAGAATCAGAATATTAAAACTAGAATGTATTCTTCTTGCTCAGGCTCACATAGCTAGTAAGTATATTAGACAGGATTTGAACTCAGGTCTTCCTGACTCCAAGTCAAGCGTTCAATATACTAAATCACTTAGCTGCCTACATTTCAAGTTGGGGGGAGGGGTTTGTACAGAAATGAAAGAAATTTGCCATTTACATAAAAATATTTTGGGGGAGAATGGGCAGACCTCCAATTTCACCAGCTTAGTGATTTCCTCTATCAATGTAGTTTGACAGCTTTCTGCAACTCATATTCTTAATGCAAGAAATTCTTACACTTATTTATATCATGGACCCCTTTGGAAGTCCAGTGAAGATACCGGACTCATTCTCAAATACTGTTTTTAAATGCATGAAACAAAATACATAGTTATTACAAAGGAGACAATTTACATTGAAATATAGTTATCATTTTTGTAAAAAATGCAGATTCCAGGTTAAGAACCCCCATCTTAGAGAACTGTCTAAAGCACTGAGAAGTTAAAATTTCTTACTCAGGGTCACAAAGCCAGCAGAGGTCAGAGGGGATTTGAACTCAGATCCTCCTGTCTCCTAGTCCAACATCCACTACACCATGCTAGTCTCTAATGTCAAAATGAGGACTCTGATAGCTGAATAACTTGGGCATCTGCATATCATCCAGGGGAAGCTAGATGGCTTAGTGTCATGGAGTCAGGAAGACTTGAGTTCAAATATGGACTCAAGACACTTACTAGCTATGCGATCCTGGGCAAATCATTTAACCTCTATGTGCCTCGGTTTCCTCATCTGTAAAATTGGACCAATAGTACTACTTCCCAGGGTTGTTGTAAGGAACAAATGAGATAACAATTGTAAGGCACTCAGCACAATGCTTGGCACATAATTAGCACTATATAAATATTAACTATTATTACTGTTATTATTCATAAATGAGGTAATAATTATAAAGTGCTTAGCACAGTGCATGGCACATAATAAGTGCTATAGCCTGATACATAGTAAACATTATATAAATATTATTTATTATTACTATTATTATTAAATACGAAAATAATTATAAAGCACTTAGCACAGTGTCTGGCCCATGGTAAGTGCTATATAAATACTGGCTATTTATCATCATCATCATCATTATCTTCATCATCATCATCATGACATGACAATAGAAGAAATACATCTTATAACAATATATTAAATACAAAAAGTTTGGGCACTTTGAGGTGGTCTTTGAAGGATGCTATTTATTGTTTCCAATAACTATAAAAGTATTATCAGAGTTTCAACTTACAGGGAAGTCATTCCAGAATTTTACTTTATTGTCTCTTTTTCCCTAAAGCCCAAATTTGCACACTTCCCTCTCCCCTTCCCCACTGACAGCCCCCAGGGGTTCTGCCTTGGGCACACCCTGATAGCTATGACTAGCTAGCCTGGGGCTTCTTGCCTCTTTGAGGCTAAAAGCATCAGAGGGGTGCATGAAGCAGGTTAGTTGTTGGAACCTATCAATTAACTTACTAAACTACTTACTAATGAGTCTGCTCCAAGACAGATATCAGCACCAAATTTGAAACTCAAAGGAGACTCAGAGACAGGGTTTGGTAAATGCCTATACTCCTTGTTTTTCTAATTATCTTTAACCCTGTCAAGACTGAATTCATTACATGTACGGTGTCCTCAGGACACATGATTCCTCTCACTTCCCTGAAGTGGAAAAAGTGTCCAAATTCTCAAGTAATCTCTGGGTTTCTCCTTTTATTTGTTTCCCTTTCCAGTTTACGGTTATTATAAAAAGTTTCTTTACACTCAGTCATGGAAAGCTGGAGATGAAAGTGACAGATAGCATCTGGTTTGAACTTTACAGATAAAGAAAGTGAATCATTGATATCTGGCAAATTAGAGGCCCAGGAAAACCAGACTTCCACCCAAGGGCAAATCTGCTCATAAAACTCTTTCCCTAAGCCATTTTATTAGCTTATTTGGTGTGCTTTCTGCTTACAGAAATTGTTCCAATGAATTTTTCCCCCTTTTAAACATCATAATAGTTTAAAGGCAACATAATATATCTTTATTACATAAGATACTAAGAGAAATTTGGGACATATATGGAACCCTAGTTTCTACACAAAACCTAACCATGAGGGTTTTACAACTGATCAGTGCTTAGCACATTGCCTGGCACATAATAAGAGCTTAAAAAATACTAGCTGATTTATTGACAAACCTACGAAGTCTTCTCACTAACATTATCATCCCATGGCAAAACTTTTACTAACGGCAGAGTCATTACTTGTGGAGTCAGGAAGAGCTGAATTCAGATCTGACCTCAGATACTTCATAGCTGTATAAGCCTGGGTAAATCATTTAACTTCTCTTTGCCTCAGTTTCCTCATCTGTAACAGGGGGATGATAATAGCACCTACCTACCAGGGTTGTTGTGGGGAATCAAATGAAATAATAATTGTAAAGCATTTAGCATAGTGCCTGGCACAAAGTAAATGTGATATAAATATTGGTTATTATTACTATTATTATGAAATGAGATTATAATTATAAATTTTGGTAGCAGTCAACTTACGACCTGAAAGGGAAAAATGTGTGCACAGATTTTAAAACATCATATAAATAAAAAAATGTAATTATATCAATCTTATATCTTGGCTTTTGAAAGCTATGGAATGACAAAGTTAAAAGAAGGAAAATAAAAAAATTAATAATAAATAAAGGTTCCTTTCCCAAATCTCCTAAAGTTTAAAAGAAAAAAAAATCTTCCTGCTAGATAGGTCAAATCCAAATTACCTTTTTTTTTTTTTGGTAAGGCAATTGGGGTTAAGTGACTTGCCCAAGGTCACACAGCTAGTATGTGTCAAGTGTTTGGTCTGAGGCCAGATTTGAACTCAGGTCCTCCTGACTTCAGGGCCGATGCTCTATCCACTGCACCACCTAGCTGCCCCCAAATTACTTTTTGACTTTCAGCCTGATAACAAAACAGAATTAACAGAAAATACTGTATTTTAAAAGCATATACACATTGTGGTTAAATGTCAGGGGCTTAATATCTAAAGCAGACGTGTCAAATTCACAGCCTACAAAATTCCCGAGCATAGCTGAACCAGATTAAAATGCAATTGGGAATGTTTAACAAAATAAATAAAAATACAGCATAGATAATGTTAATGTGTAGCTTTCCAGGTTAATACGTGGCTCACAAAGTTCAATTTCTACTTTGATTTGATACCATCGATCTAAAGCAAGAAATAATATTTAATAAATATATCAATTAAGATCCTTTTAAAATTTCTTTGGCAAATCTGCATTGGAATTAAATCTCTGTTCTTCCCTATAATCATTAGTCCCCACTTCCTATTGTTCAGTCGCTTTTCAGTCCTGTCCAGCTCTTCACAATCCCATTTTGGGTTTTCTTGGCAAGGACACTGGAGTGATTTTTGCCATTTCCTTCTCCAGCTCATTTTACAAGTGAAAAAACTGAGGCAAACAGGTGCCCAGGGTCACACAGCTAGTAAGTATCTGAGGTCAAATTTGAACTCAGGAAGAGCAGTCTTCCTTACTCCAGGGCTGGCACTCTATGCACCATGGCGCCACCTAGCTGTCCCTTTAGTCCACACTAATTAGTCATAATTTGTTAGCATTTCCACAAATATGATTGAATTTCAAACAGTGTCGCAGACTGAAGTTCAGTCCATATTTTCACACTTTATAGATGGGGACAGTGAAGTTCAATTAAGTTAGTAAGTAATTTAAGTTACACTATCTTTTTCTTCAGCACCATATAGTGGAAAGTACACTGGAATTAAGAGATCAGGGTCTGAGTCCCAGATTCACCGTTTTCTAGTCATGTGACCTTGGATAGATCATTTAAATTCTTTAAGTCCTAAGTTTCTCATAAATGATTATCTCTGTCTACGTTATAGGAATAGTGTTGTTGACCTATTAGGGAGGCAAGGTACTTTAAACTTAGAGAGGAATTTATCAATGAGGATTGATTAGTGTGCTAGACACTAGGCTAAGCTATGGGGATATGAAGAAAGACTACTTCCTGCCCGCCCAGAGCATATATTCTAATGGAGACAACACATAAATAAATAGGTACATACAAGGCATATAAGAATACAGAGAAGGTAGTCTGAGACAGACAGCCCCAGCAGCTGGGAGAATCAGAAAAAGCATCCTACAAAACTTGGGATTTGAGCTGATCGTGAAGAAAACCAGGGAAAGTAAAAGGTAGAGGTGAGGAGTCAGAGAATTCGAGGCTCATTGGACACCCACTGCAAAAGTAGAGACAGGAGATGAAAGGTCATGTTTGAGGAAATGCAGGTAGGTCAGTGTGGCTGGATTGTAGAGTGTGGTGGTGAATAAAGCATCTGAAGACTAGGAAAGTAAGAAGGGACCAGGTTATGAAGAGCATTAAATGCCAAACAGAGGGATTTCTATTGTATTTTGGAGGTAATAGGGAGCCACTGCATCTCAGTCAGTGGTGTGGGGGCAGGGGAAAGTGTGTGATATCATCAGATCTAAGCTTTATGAAAATCAGTCTGGCGGCTGAGTGCTGATGGATTGCAGAAAGGAGAGACCTGAAGCAGAAAATCAGCTTAGAGGGCTATTATAATGGGTGAGAGGTAATCAGGGCCCGAAAGGTAATAGGGATGTGGCTGTGCAAGTGGGAGAAGATGATGTTGTGATGTTAGACATAACAAGATTTGGCAATGGATTGGCTATGTGAAGTTAGTGAGAATAATTAGTCAAGAATCAATCAATCAATAGGGGCAGCTAGGTGGCATAGTGGATAAAGTACCAGGCATGGAGTCAGAAAGACCTGAGTTCAAATCCAGCCTCAGGCACTTACTAGCTATGTGACCCTGGGCAAGTCCCTTAACCCTGTTGGCCTCAGTTTCCTTATCTGTAAAATGAGCTGGAGAAGGAAATGGCAAACCACTACATTATCTTTGCCAAGAAAACCCCAAATGGGGTCATGAGGAGTCGGACACAACTGAAACAACTGAACGACAATAAAATGTGCCAGATACTGTGCTAAATGCTTTTTACAAACATTATCTCATTGAGGCAGCAGGTAAAAGTAAGAAGATCCAGAACCCCTGAGTTAGTGTTCTAGAATGGATCATTATGAAGCTGTTTACAGAGTATGTTGTCCTTGAAAGAGAGTTGGTGGTGAAATCTTGATGACAACATGGAAAACCTACCAGGACTTGGTATCCCTGGATAGCTCTCCCTGAGTCTATGTCTGTGTTCCTTTGTATTGTGCATCTCTGTGGTTGTATTGTATCTAGGCCATGCTCTAAGCTGGCAGTTTTATGCACTGAAGATACTGAAGGCTTTGGTGATAAGGATTCTATTTCACAAAGTTAGTGACAGCAGTGTCCTTGACAAGGCCTTGGGAGTCCTTTTCTGTCTTCTGGGCATGTTGGTTTTGGAGTTGTGAAGATCATCTGTAAAGTGCTATGCAAATGTAAAGTATTCTTACTAATGATAGTAAGTTCCACCTTGCAACATGGCAATTCCACAAAACAGAGGCTTCATGTCACCCAGATTAAGTAAGCTCCCTACTTCATTCATTCAGCATTTATAATTCTGCATGTCAGTTTATTAATAACTCTAGAGACTACTACTATAAGGCACCTTTACCTATAGGTTTAACCAATATGTACTTTCAGACAGGACTTTCTTTCCTTCAGTGCTCAATGCCTGAAGTTTAGGTTGGCTTTGTTTCTGCTAGTATCTAATCTTGATGCTGAGATAATGATGATTTAATGCCTGTGAAGTTACTTTGAAAGCCTACACAATCATAAGAGATTAGGGTAAATGTTGAACTTGTCAGGAGGTCCTATCTTGACATATTTACTTAAAATAATTAAGGTTCACTTGTTCATTATAAGTCATAAATAGAGGAATTAAATGTAAATGCAAAGCATTAAGATCAACTTCAATTCCACTTCTAGAATTCATCATTTAGGGGAAAAAAGAGTTTTGAAAACCTTAAATTACCATATAAATGTTAACTATTATTACTATAGATTACCTATGTGCCTACTTATATCCTAAATTTAGATTTGGATCAGGAGATGGGATAATACTGCTATGGACTGACAAAGAGGTCTATCACAGTTGAATTTCCTAAAATTCTATTCAGGTCTTTAACTTTTTTCTAGTTTATTTTTTGTTCATATTTATCTAGGTGTGAGAGGCGGTAAATTGAAGTCTCTCATTATTACAGTTTTACCATTTCATTAGATAGTATAACTCATTTAACTTTTGTTTTAAGAATTTAAATGCCATGTCAGTTGGTGCATATGTGTGTGTGTGTGTGTGTGTGTGTGTGTGTGTGTGTGTGTGTGTGAGATTTGGAAGGAATGAAGAAATAAGCATGTTTTAAGAGCCTATTATGTGCCAGGCACTGTGCTAAATACTTTAACAGATATTATTTCATTTGATTCTTATCACAACCCTGGAAAGCAGGTATTAACATTATCTCCATTGTACAGTTGAAGAAACTGAGGCAGACAGAGGTTAAAGAGGTTAAATGACTTATCCAGGGTTCCAAGTCAGGAAGTATCTAATGCAAAATAATGATGATGATGATGATGTTGATTAGTATCTGATATAGTATAGTAATATATCCAGATCAGTTACCTTGGCTGAATCTTTAGGATATGCCCTCTAACCATGGGGGTCACCCAAGGCTCTGTCCTGCATCCTTTTCTCTTTTCTTTCTGTACTATTCTCTATATTATCTCACTTGATGACCTTTTCCATCCCTGTAAATTAATTATAATTTCTATGTAAGTGATTCCCAAATCTATATATCCAGCTCTAGTCTCCAGAGCTACAATCCCATGTCACCAACTGCCTTTTAGAACAATTCAAATGCAACGCATGAAAAACAAAACACATCATCTTTTCCTGCTAAATTTCCCCTACTTCATCACTGTCCCGATTATCCAGGCTCACAACCTCAATATCCTCCTGGACTCTTCATTCTCACTCACCTCACATATCTAGTCTATTGCCAAACCATCACATCCAACTCCACAACTATCTTACATGCTTACCCTTCTCTTCACTTACAAAGCCGCATCCCTAGTTTAGGCCTGAATTCATCACCTTTCACTTGGACTATTAGAGTAGCCCTCTAGCTGGTCCCCTTGCCTTATGTCTCTCCCCATTCCACTCCGACCTCTACTCAGCTATCAAAGTGATTTCAGAAAATATGTTTGACTGTGCTGATCTCCTAATCGATAAACTCCAGGGGCTCCCTATTACCTCCAGGATCAAACATAAAGTCCTCTGTTTGGCATGTAAACTCTTCACAGCCAGGTTCCTTCTGTCTTTCTAGTATATAATCCAGCCACACAGGTCTACTACTGCTAGTTACTCAAACACGACATTCCATGTCCCATCTATGAGCCTTTGTACTGAATGTCCCTAAGCATTTAATGCTCTGCCCCTATCACCTCTGCCAATTAATTTCCCTGTTAAATTCTTAAAGAATTAAGACTCAGTTCCAGGGCAGCTAGGTGGCACAGTGGATAGAGCACCAGCCCTGGAATCAGGAGGCTTGAGTTCAAATCCAGCCTCAGACACAAACACCATAACACATCTAGCTGTGTGGCTCTGTGCAAGTCACTACCCCCAGTTGCCTCACCAAAAAAAAAAAAAAAGACAGTTCATAGGAGGCCTTTCCTGCTTCTTCTTCCTTTCTAGCTGCTAGTATATTCCCCTCTGAGATTATCTTCCATATGCTCTGTTTATATCTTGTATAATAACAATAATAATAACCCACATTTCTTATCACTTAAAAGACTTGCAAAGCACTTTACAAATATCTCATCTGATCTTTACGACCCTGGGAGGTAGGTGCTATTATTAATCCCATAATATTAATCCCTATTATTAATTAAACCTACTAGAATGGAAGAGGTCACCAAGTGAGATAAAGGATAAAACAGAGGGAAAAGTGAGGAGGATGCAGGACAAAGCCTTGGGGGACACTCATGGTTAATGGGCATATCATAAATATTCAGCCAAAGTAGCGGATATACTGCTATTCTCCATCAGATGAGAAATGGGATTGGGATTAATGGGATTAATAATAGAATTTATCTCTTAGGGATAATGAGAAAACTGAGCCACAGGGAAATTAAATCTTGATGCTGAGCTAATAATGATTTAATGACTGTGAAATTACTTTGAAAGCCTATATAATTATAGGAGATTAAGGCAAATGTTGAACTTGTAAGGAGGTCCTAACTTAACAGATTTATTTAAAACAACCAAGGTTCACTTACTCATTATAAGTCATAAATAATGGTACTAAATGTAAATGTGATGTTTTAAGATCAACTTCAATTCCACTTCGGCATTTATCATCTGCAGAAAAAAGGGGGGGTGGGGGAACTTTGCAAACCTTAGATTGCTATATAAAAGTTACTGCTGCCCAGGGTCACAGCTGGTAAGTGTCTAAAGCCACATTTGAACTCAGATCTTCCAAACTCCAGGTTTAGCACTCTCACCCTAGATTACTTGAAGGCAGGGGCAATGTATAGGCCTTTCTTTTTATCTCCATTGCTTAGCATAATGCCTGGCACACATTAATTACTTACAAAATGGTTGTTTACTGACTGGAAATAAGGCAAGAAACACGGAAGAATAAGCAAGCAAATTGTAGAGGGTATGCCAGGAATATATATCTTATGCTATCAGCAAAAGGAAGCCACTGACGGTTTCTGAGCAGGTTATAGACCCTTGGATTAGGAAGAATATATTGGAAACTTTTTCAAAGAAAGGCTGGGGAGGGAGATTAGTTAAGTAATTATTACAACAGTTCAAATGATAAGTGCCTGAATTAGGGAAAAGTCTATGCAAATGTAGAGAAGAGCACAAACAGAAGGGATGTTTTTCACTTGGAAACTGATTGGATGAGGAGGAGGAGAGAGAACCTAGAAAAAGAAGTGTTCAAGATGGCACCTAGATTTACAACCTGGGGGGCTGGGAAGATGCCTACTCTCTCTACTAGAGAGTTTCTGGGTTCAAGATTTTTAGAGACCATAAAACCTTATTTAGGATAAATTAATATGAATAATGAAAAATCTAAGCACCTGAACATTTCAACAGAAACCAAGTTTTTAGTACTGCTGACAGTCTTGTTTTTCCTTTCCCCTAAATGTTAGAGAATCTTTAAAGTGTTTTAACAGACAGACAAGTCATTTAAAATTATCCCAGGATTATTTGAACTGAAATCCTTACACCAATGACATCCACTGTTAAGTAGGCTAATACTGCCTTTTTCGGTTTTGTTTTGTTTGTTTTTGTTTTTGTTTTTACCACTTTTTACCATATTTGCTTAGTTAAACGTGGTAGTTTACTTAGTAATTTTTTCATGCTTACTTAATAACGCTACAAAGCTCTTTATAGTCATGCTATTTCCAAGTTTTTAAGGATGGGAACAGTAAAAACAATCAGGTAATGCTGGAAACAGAAGGTACCTAGATCTATTTATCTAAAAAGAATATTTCTGTACAATGAGTTCTGCTGTCTCTGATTCACACCTCTATAGCAGTCACTGGAGGACTGCTAGGTCTATCCTATCCCATTCAGAGGCAAAAACTTGGAAGATTTCAGAATAAAAGCAATGCAAGAGCTGGGGGCAGTTATTAATATAATCATTAAGATTTCAAAAGGCAGCATCCTCCCCCCCAAGCAAACAAAGTATTTGCAAGGTAGTTTATTAACATTTTAAAACCTCCTAAACCGTTCTCCCTCTTCCTCCTGCTCTCCCCAATTCTTCTGAGTGTCTGTTTCTCTCTAAAGCAGCTAGGTGGCTCTGTGGGTAAACCCCTAGGGAGGCCTGGGTTCAAATTCCACCTCAGATAATTACTGGCTCTTTCACCTTCAGCAAGTCACTTAACTTTGGTTTTCTCAACTGTAAAATGAGAATAATAATATCCCCTGTTTCCCAGGGTTGTTGTGAAGATCATGTGAGATAATATTTGTAAAGTTCTTAGTACAGTACTTGGCACATGGTTGGGAGGTATATAGATGCTTATTCCCTTCCCCTTCTCTGTGACTACCTCTTGCCTCCATATCTCTTTCTCTCTCCTCTATACTTTTCTCTTTTCACCTTTCCCTTCATCCCTCTTTTTTAGAAATCCATGATACTGAATCTTAAAATATTTTCAATATTCATATTACATAAAATTTTGTTTCCTGTTGTGTGCTGAATAGTTCTCTGAATATGTTCCCAGTTAAAATTGGGTAAGCTTAACTTAATTTCTCTTGTTCACTTTTCTCTTCCACCCAGCAGAGGGTAGAAAGAAAGAAGAGCTAAAAGAAAAAAAAAACTTTTACTCTTACATATGTTTGATTTTTCCTATTTAACGTGAGCCTGAGGCCCTTGGAATAAGAAAACATTTCTCATCCCTACTCTTCAGAGAAGATAGTACAGGCTCTATTTCATTATGGGTCCTGTCACTTCTGGGCTCCTTAACTTTTTTGTGTGTCCTGAACAATTTTGACAGATTGGTGAAGCCCATGTACCCCTTTTCTCAGAATAATGTTTTTCCTACTTTTTTTTTTTTTTGGTGAGGCAATCGGGGTAAGTGACTTGCCCAGGGTCACACAGCTAGTAAGTGTCAAGTGTCTGAAGCCATATTGGAACTCAGGTCCTCCTGACTCCTGACTCCAAGGCTGGAGCTCTATCCACTGCGCCACCTAGCTGCCCCAGAATAATGTTTTTAAATACATAACAAAATGCAGAGGATCGCAAAGGAAACCAATTATATTGAAACTTATAAAAATTTTCTTTTTTTCCCCCCTTAATAGTATTAAAAAAAATTTAAGCTCATGGACCCCAGGTTAAGAACCCTTGCTATCCTGTGTCTTCACTGGCTTGCCCCTCCATCCCTGCTTCTTAGGGCCACAGTCCTATGAAAGTTAACAACTGTAATTGGCCACTGGATGTTTTCTCCCCATGATGACATGGTCCTGGAAATCTTAAGTAAACATCACAATGAAGTAGGGGAAGATGGGGAGCTATTTTCAGCATCCTTCAATACTAGTCCATGTTCAACCACCTATGTCACCTACACCTATATCTGTCCTGCTTAAAAATGTAGGTTTATCTTTTGGGGGAGAAAAACACTGGAATTGAGGTCAGAAAGCTGGCTTCAATCAGAAGCTCTGCCATTTATCAGTTGTGGACAACTTAGGAGGATACAATGGAAAGAGCCTTGGTCCTGGAATCATAGGATCTGGGTTCAAATCCCAACTCTGACATTTACTGCCTTAAGTGACTGACCTCAGGCTGTTCCCTGGGCCTCCATTTCTGGAATTGTTTCTAGCCAGAGATCTGTGAACTCTCTGGATTTCAGCTTTGTCTTTTTCATTTATACTATCTCACCTGCAGGACTGTTGTGAAGAATGGTATCTAGAAACCTTCAAGTTCTATTTAAATGTGAGATGTTATTATTTTCCTGCATTAAGGTTGCATGGATCACATTCACCATGTATAAACAGTCACTAATCGTGTATGATACTTTCAACTCCTATAGTGATTTCCTTTTTAAGTGGACAGGGATTGATTATCAGGATTAGATGAATAAACATTAGGTATTCTAAAAGAAGTATTATGTAGGCATGAATTATTATTTTTTACTCAACTCAGATAATATGTTTACCTCCAGTAGCTTCTAAACATTTGGGTTTTTTTTCCCCTTATCTTTTATTTTTTAAAATTGAAAAATCTTAAAATTTTTAAAATTGAATTTAAAATTAAAAAAAATTATTTTGCTGCTTCTCACAAGTGGTAGTCTGGTCTCCACTTGAAATACCTTCAGTTACATTTAAAATAATGGATTCCACTTGTGGGCACTTCTAACTGATACAGTTATATTCACATAGGGGAGGAAGCCAGTCTGTATGGCAGAAGGATCATTTCCACAATATTTCATTTATACACTGACCTAATTACATTTTAAGGGGGAATCTTGCTCTAAAATAAATATTCCCATAAACCTTAACATTAGAGATTACATTTAGATATCAAAGCTCCAGCCAATGGTGACAGCCCAATTAATGTCTTGACCCACAAGCCTGTCTGTTGTATCTTAATATCGGTGGATCAGTTAAAGAACTGAGGCTATTTCACCTAGAAGAGAAAACTCAGTGAGGACACAGTAGCTTTTTTTTTTCTTAAATCTATTTGATGGGCTGTTGGGTTAGGAGGAAGTGGACTTGTCCTTGGCCTCAGAAGGCTGAGGCAGGAACAATGGTTGGAAATTATAGACAGGTAGATTTAAACTCAATGTATCAGTTAGAAGTCTCCAGAGATGGAATCCATTATTTTAAAAGGTAATAAGTTCCTTGTCACTGAAGGTGTTTCAAGTGGAGACCAGGTTACCACTTGCTGGATATTGTACTGTAAGAAAAGATTCCTTTTCCTTGGTTGGTTCAAGAGACTTCTGACGTAATTTCTGACTGACATTCCATGAAAGAAACTACTTCTAGTTTCTTCTCTATGCTTGCTTGGTACGTTGGCTTGAAACTGTTACATAAACACTTTGACCTTCACAGTATCATTCATGAATGTCACTGGCACTTAAACAGAACAATAAAACAGCATCAGAAGAATGAATGGTCCCTGGGACACTTTCCCCCTCTCCACAACCTTACCCCCTTAAAATCAACAAACACATTAATTATACTGATGCTTTGAATAGGAAGTAACCACAAGATCATTTCAGGCTTGCTGTGGGGTTGCTAGTTTCATTTTAAAATTAAATATTCACACTCTTAAGTTCAAATGAAAGTTGCTGCTGAGGGCTGAGGGCTTATCTGGGAAAAAGAGAGTGAGTAAACAAATGTAGGATGAAAATAAGACCAACTATCCCTTAGGCACCTATGCAGTATGAGAGGTAAGCACATGTATGAGTCCCAAAAAATCTCCGTTTCTGTCACCAGGTAAACTTAAGGTCAAAAGACTAAGGGGACTCAAAACGAATGTGATTTATTCTCCATAGCACTACTAACTAATGTTTCCTCTACTATTAAACATGTGAGTCATCTCTTTATGAGAAGAATATGCCTTCACGACAATTTGCAGTGGTTACATTCTAAAGAACAGATAGGTATAAAACTAAATTTGAGGAATTCTCTCTAAGAAACAGATATCCATAGCAATCCTCCATACCTTATTCTAATTTTTATGAAATATTGATCCAGTTTGTTGGAGTTTTTCTGGCTTAAAATATTTTAAATGAAATTTTTCTACATCAAAATAGCATCAGTACACAACTAAACCGCATATTCTACCTCATTTGTTTTAGAAAAAAATAATTCAAATCAACAAAAATCCTACTCTGCTATCAATAAGAGAGAGTACACTCTGAAAATTGATGGGAGACTTTGAGAACAGAGAACTGTAGACATTGTCAAACACAAATCACTATATTGGTTGTGTGTAATTGTTTTTGTCACAAGGGAAGCTTCAATGTTTGGGGGGATTACTTTGGGGCAGAATAAATTAAAGTGTTATGAATGTAATGGAATGTTATTATGCTGTAAGAAGTGATAAAAGGCACAGTTTCAGAGAAACCAGGAAAGGCTTGTATGAACTGATACAGAGTGAAGTGAGCAGAATCAGAAGGATAATTTATACAATGAAAACAATGCTATAAAAACAACAAAGTTCCACAGAATTTCCACATTTCCGCTTCAATGCAGTGAACAAACACTCTTCCAGAAAATCAGTGATGAAGCATCACAGGAGAACCACTTCTTGACTGGGTCATGACTCATGTTGCAGAATAAGACATAAATTTTTGGACATGGCCAATGTGGGAATTAGTTTTGCTTGACTAAACATATTTGTTTTCCTTTATCTTTTTCAGTTGGAAGGGGAAGATGGGAAAAATAGGAAAAATTGCTTATTAATTGAAAAAAAACTTGATTAAGGAAATGATCATGATACAAAATCAAATTATTAGTAAAATTTACTTTAAAATAAAATCAAAAACCTTCTAAACATAGAATGCCTGTCTGAAGTAAAAGGGACGGTAGAGATCACCTTATCTGTTCCTTATTTATTATAGACGAGGAAACTAAGATCCCAAAGTGGGAAAGGATTAGTTCAAGGTCAAAAAGCAAATGACATTTGACATTCCTAAACTACTAGTCACTATGGTTCTTTCATCACACCGCACTGCTTCCGCATATATACAATTGTTCACACAACTTTGCCATCTACTATTTTATCTAAATAATCTTCTGAATTTTGGTAAATACAATACTATTCCAATAACAATAGTCCCTGAGCATTTCTACTAGCAACATTGATACTGTAGAGATTAGAAGCTCCATGAAATACTTTACTTAACAGTTTCTATCTATACGAAATCACCAAATAACAGTTTCATTTTTCATATCTTAGTAATCAAACGCTTAGAAATAGATAAAAACTCATATTAGCCAAAAAGATTCACTGACTGGTACTAAGGAGTAACATAAATTTAAATTCTGGCAATACAGGAGACTTTCAGCCCACTGATACAAGAAACATCCTTGCCAAGAACCAAAGATGGCCCCTTCTCCTTTGTGGGAAACCGAGAACTGCGGGGGCTAATTAGGTTTTAGCTACGTTACTCTATGTCAATGAAAGAAGAAAAACTAATGAAAAAGCAGTTCATTTGGTCATTCTACACAGTCATGACCCACTGACACAATGATAGAGTAGAAAAAGAAAGAAAAAATAGTCCCCCTCAAGAATCATTACTTACTGTCCATCCTTACCAACAGATGAGGTAGACTACATCATATATCAGTTAGGCTAAACTCAGGTTTGACTATGGCAAAATTCATTCCTTCAGACAAATCACCTGCCTTAAGCCACCAGGTGTAGCACTCCACGCTTCTGTGATTACATTTCTTTGCAAAGCAGGAATGATAAGCTTCAGCTTCCTCCTCTTTGGGAGCATCGTGAGAAATGACTAGAAGGTCAGGATTGTGAATTTTTAGGGAATTACTAAACAGGGTGCTAACAATAATAAAAAATAATGACACTAGCTACAAAATGACAGGAATGACAGACTTATGACAAACACTGGGGAAAGAGTGAGCAGACTAGGAAACATCTAAATAGATAACAACATAAATTAAAAAGCCCTTGGGAATTAATGAATAGAGAAACTCAAGTAAAACCTAATTCTGGCTGCCTTTTCCCACCTCATCCTTTCATCCTCCTAAGGGGAAAAAATAAAAGTAAATACTGAGAGGTGTGGAAGGAAAGAATTGTACCAAATTGTTTTCAACATTTTTCTCATAAGGAAACACCAGAGAGACGAAGCCATAACCACTGAAATCTATAACAGGCAGCAGAGCTCTGGAGTGATTATTCCAACCGGCACAGGAAATGTCTTTCAACACTTTAACACTGGGGACAGTGAGGTTTCTGTTTATCTAGTAGCCAGTATTCTATAAATTCAGAAGAGAGATTTTTCAAAAAATTAAAATGATTAAGATCAAATAGAATTTCTTTCATGTATGTAAATGTTTTTTACATGGCTTAAAGAAACAGAAATTTATTGAAAGGAAAGCCAGAGGAAAAATCAGGGATGGAGAAGTGGAATTGCCTCAGAGACATTTATAAATATTACCCTGTAGACATTTAACTCAGAAATATGTGGGTGGAACTCATCTACCTATGCCCCAATTTGCTCATTGATATTTACCTTGTTTTCCAGTTCCTCCAAAGCTCTTGTCTTGTTTCTCTGCAGAAGATTTACCACCCAGATTGGTTCTCCTCACCCCTCTACAGATGGCTAGTCAATTTTTTTTTATTAGTTGCCTCTTACCAGCCCAGGTGCATTGTGGAGGATTGGTTACTACAAGACAACTGGCGTCAATAGCTCTAATTACTGTATGACTCCAGTCCGGAAGCATTTTACCCAGAGAGCTGGCTGTAGATGCGAAGGAGCTGAGAACACAACACACAGTAATGCATGAACTGAGCCTTGTTAAATGAATTGCCACCACTCTGATACTATGAAAATAAAGTAAGATCAATCAATTAGCAAACATTTGTTAAGTATCTACTATGTGCCAGGCACGGCATTTTAGGAAAGACAGAGCCAAGTTGAAATGTGACTAAAGGAAAGTGACCAGGAGGGTGAAAGGAGATGAGACTGTTTAATTTGGAGAAGAGAAGACTTAGGGAGAAATGTCTTTAAATATTTGAAAGGCTACCACGTCAAAAAGGGAAGAGACTTGTTCTTCTTGGTCTTGGAGGGAAGAACTGGATAGCAATAGGTAGAAGTTTCAGGGAGGAAAATTTAGACTTAATGAAAGGAAAATTTTTCTAACAATTTGAGATCACCAGAAGCAGAATGAACTTGGAAGGGGAAAGGAATAAGCATTTATATAGTGGCTACTATGTGCCAGGCACTATGCTAAGTGCTCTACAGATATTATCTCACTTGATCCTTATAACAATCCTTTCAGGTAGGTGCTGCTATTATCCTTATCATACAATTGAGGAAACTGAGACAGCGATTGAATGACTTGCCTTGGGTCACAAAACTAGTGTCTGATGTCACATTTGAATTCAGATCTTCCTGACTCCAGGCCCAGTGCTTTATCCCCTATGCACCAAACTTGCTATCTTGAGAGAGAGTGGGTAGCCCGTCACTGGAAGATGTCCAGCAGAAAAGCTCGGTGTCTACTTCTTGGGGATGCTGTGGACATTCTTGCTTAGGAATGGGTTGGAAAGAATGGCTTTTGAGCTTCCTCCTAGCTTTTACATTCTGTGATGCAAGATTTGAATCCCAATTCAGCTACTTCCTTCTGGTGTGACCATGGACCAGAGACCTGACATCTCTGGACCTCTGTTATCTTACCTGGAAAACGAAGGGGTCAGACTATGACCTCTAAGTTCCTTTTCCACTCAAAAGCCAATGAATAACACCTACTTTACTAACATTGAAAATTCTCACACAGTTTGATTTATGTGGACGACTAAGACAAAATGCTTGCTTCTCCAAGTTGATGGGCAAGCAAGTCTAGAAATTTAACATGTATTAATATAAAAAGAGTTCATTCTTAAACTCTATGCTTTCCAATTAAAAGTTTCATAGTGTTTTTCTGATCATAGGCTTCTCTTCTAATTAACCTTTTTTGGAAGAGGAATAAAGTATCTTCCCCCTTAATTTTTAAAATTCATTAGCTGCCTGGTAAATGTTGCATGAAATTTAAATACAATAACACTTATATTAGAATGAGGTAATATGATAGAGGAAAGTACAATTAAAGAAACCTGAGTTCTAATCACAGCACTGCCATTTAGGCTTCAGTAACACAACGGGGATGGATTAGCTGATCTTTACTGTTTCTTCCAACTCCTAAATTCAAGAAGTTACCTTTGCCAACCTGCAACTTTCAGAAACTATCTTTTATGGGACTTCCTCTTAACAAAAATCTTAATTTATACTATAGATTTCTCTTCTAAGAAAGCCAGCTCTCTGCCAAAATTCAAGTCAGCTAAGTATTATTAAGTACCTACTATGCACACTGAGGTCAGTCCTGGGAATACAAAGACAAACAAAACAGACCCTGCCCTCAAGAAGATTTCATTCTGCTGTGAGGATTCAACACATATGTGAAAAAGTGTAGTACAAAGACAACTACAACAGGAAAGAGCACTAATGGATAAGGGCAATTGACCAATCTACGTGCATTTATGGAGTGTCCACTTTGTGCTAGCCACTGGGGCTACAAATGTAAAAGTGAGGTCAACCCTGCCCTTACATTCCATTATGAGGATACAATGCATATGATGGGAGTGACAGCCAGGAAAGGGAGTTAGGGTCTGCATGTTTACAGGGATTGTGAGTGGTGCCAAAGGTAGCATTTTTCACATCATATCCAGTAGCCATGGCCTAGAGTCTGGAAGACTCATCTTTCTGAGTTCAAATATGGTGTAAGACACTTACTAGCTGTGTGACCTTGGGCAAGTCACTTAACCCTTTTTGCTTCAAGTTTCCTCATCTGTACAATGAGCTGGAGAAGGAAATGGCAAACCACTCCAGTATCTTTGCCAAGAAAATCACAAACAGGGTCAAGATGAGTTGGAAATGACTGAAAAATGACTAAATAACAAATTCAGAAGCCATGGCAATAATGATTTGATTACTGTTTCCCAAGTAAGAGATGAAAAGCAAGATTAAAGCAAGGAATGTGTGCTTCATAAAATGAAGTATCAAACCCATCTATAATGTAAAGCTCGTGAAGAGAGGAGCATACAAAATAAAGATAGAAATGTAGGTAGGAGCCAAGTTGCAGAGGGGCTTAAATGACAGGCTAAGGAGTTGAAATTTTTTATCTTATAGGTGATGAGGAGCTCCGGAAGATTCTTGACCTGGGAAGTTGCATGGTTACACATGTGCTGCTGGAAGATGATTCTGGTTGGATGGAATAAAGGAGGGATGCACTGAAATAAGGACAACCATTAAGAGACTCTTGTAGTTGTCAAAATAATTCCAATCAATGATCCAATGATCCTTGGGGATAAGAGCCTGAATTAGGGTGTTGGCCATGTAACTAGAAAGAAGGAAATACTGTGGAGGCAGACTCTACAAGGCTTAATCAACAATTAGGTATTGGTAGGAGAGGGGTAGGGAGAGAAAGGGAAGAGTCAAGAATGACTGAGTTTATGGACCTGGATGACCAGAAGCATGGCGGAACTATCAAAATTAGAGAAGTTTGGAAGAGAAGTAGATTTAAGGGAGCAGCTAATAAAAAGTTCTGTTTTAAACACATTGAGCCTAAAGTAAAAACAGACAATTAAAAAGTCTAGGCTGTCCTTTATCACCACTTATTTATATCATATTTAAAGGGAGCACTTTGGAATAGTTCTTTATTTGGTTCTCATGGCTTAGTGGATTGGAAATCAGGAAGACCTGAAGTCAATTTCTGCCTCACACACTTAGCTGTGGACCTGACCATGGGCAAGTCACAACCTGATGAACTCCAGTTTGGTGAAAATAATGGCACCTACCTTATACTAGTGGGAATCAAATGAGATAATTTATGTAAAGTGCTTTGCAAACCTTAAATCACTATATAAATGCTAGTTATTACTAGTTATATGACCCTGGGCAAGACAGTTAGTGTCATAGGTGGTGCCATAGAGTACAGACAGCCAGGCCTGGAGCTGGGAAAGCCTGGGTTCAAATCCAAGCTCAGACACTTACTAGCTGTGTAACCCTGGGCAAGTCACCTAGCCTTTGTTTGCTTCAGTTTCCTCATCTATAAAATGGGGACAATAACAGCACTTACCTCTGACAGTTGTTGTGAGGATCAAATGAGATAATAATTATGAAGTGCTTATCATAGTGCCTGGCATATAGTAGGTGCTATATAAATGCTAGTGATGAGAGTAATGACAACGATAATGCTATAAGAACTCATTGTTTCCTATGGTCTTACATTTGTAACAGAGATATAGGATGCCCCATTTTTATACCTTTTACTTTGTTGTTTTGTGCTTTAAAATACACAAGATTCATCAGTGTAGGTATTCTTTCCACTAATTCAAATTTGAACCAGTCCAGGCCTTTCTCTTCTCATCCTGTCCACTATTTCTGGCCTTTATATAAATATAAAGAGGCAGTGTGGCATGGCAGATGGAGTATCATTAAGTCAATAAGAATTTATTAAGTACCTACTATGTGCAAGGAACAAAGTGCTGGCATAACAAAGAAAGGCAAAAGACAGTTCCTGCTTTTAAGGAGCTCACAATCTGATGGAAGAGATGACATGCAAACAATTATGCACAAACAAGACATATACAGAATAAATTAGAAGTAATCAATAGGGGAAGACACTAACATTAAAAAGCCTTCCTGGAAAGTAGGTGGGGGGGTGACCTAGTCAAACTTGTGCTTCAGGAAGATCAATGGATGGCCTGGAATGACAAGAGATCTGAGGCATGGAAACCAACAGTAGATTACTGCAATGATCCAAGCTTGAGGTAATCGTAGCCTTCAACAGAGCAGTGTCAGAGGAGAGAAAGGGGTGTATATGAGAGATGTTGCTAACAAAGAAAAAGCAGGACTTGGCAATGGGTTGGATATGGGGATGAAAGAGAGAATGAGGAGTCCAGGATGACACCTAGGTTGTGGGCCTGTGTGTGATTTGGATGATGGTGGGATGCTCAACAGAAATGAGAAAGTTAAGACAAGGGGAAGGTTTGGGGGCAAAGATAATAAGTTCAGCCATAAGACATCTATTTACGTGACATTCGGTTTGAAATGTCCAACAGGCAGTTAGAAGTTTGAGAGTTGAAGTTAATGGTATTCTCTATACCACTGAAGAACATATATCCCTATGTAATATCTCATCTGATGTCAGTATTCTTGGGAGAGTTGAACAAAATTACTGTGACCTCTAATTAAATGATATAATGTATGCAAGGTGTTTTGCAAACCTCAGAGTATTATATATATGACCAATGAGGATGAGGACAATGATCTCAACAAATGAGATAGATAAATTTGGGAGTGGTTATTTGGTTTACAAAAATATAATCTACATTACAAAGGATTCATCTTGGGGTTTCTTTAAAGAGAGAGCTCCTCTAAGTGGCCTACATGTAGCTTCTTACCAATTATACACACTGCTTGACCTCAAAAGCTTGGGATAGAGAAACTCAAAGCTAAGGTAGGAATGACTGCCAAGTGAAGATGAATCAGAAATGATGAAAAAGCCTTACTTAAATTATGATGTAAGCCTATTTGAAAATATGATTAGATGACAAAGCTCCCTTACATGCTCCTCAAGCCAGACACCAATTGTAGAAATTGAGGAGCCCTATATTTAACTTCCTGTTTAAGTTCCAGCCTATGAGCCATCTAATTTGCACCATACCACTGTCTTCATAAAAGTATAAAGGTACCACTAAACGTTCAAAGAGGTGCAGGGAATCCCATTAAAGCCATCCTCATTATAAATAGCTATATCCCATAGTGTGTCAGTCTTTTAATTCTGGTGTATAAACCAGGGTCCAAATTCCCATTCGTAAAACTCTTTGATGTGGGGAAACAGCTCAGAAATGGAATGGTGACTGTGAATGTTTCTTGTCAATCTTGGGATTCTGGCAGAGGTAAACATACCTCTGGCTCCCCCCTGGGGCTAATACACTAATAAAAAGCACTTTATAAGCATAAAGCATTATTATCTGAAGATGTCTAGGTGGATGCAAATATTAACTTCTCAGCCTTCACCATCGGGACAATCTGGAAATCCAGACCATTATATCATCCCTCAAGAGGCAGGTTTGGCTGAATACAAGCTGCAAAATGAAATAAACAGTTCAGTACAGGGAAACACAGTAGCAACTGAATTGGGACCACTCTTTCAGTTTACAGATGACGAGATTAGGATCCAGGGAGGAAACTTAACACACCCAGGATACTACAGCAGTCACTGACTTAGGTGATTCTAAACCTGAGGTTCCTGACCCTCCATATGTTAGTAAGTAACCACAAAATTTCAGTTTCACAGACGATTCTTAAAACAGGCACTAAAATGGAGGAGTTGTATGGGAAGAAAGGCATAGGAACAGCTAGGTGGAAGAGTGGATTGAGAGCTGGGCCTAGGGTCAAGAAGACCTGAGTTCAAACATGGCCTTAGACACTTACTGGCTGTGGGGCCTAAGGAAAGTCACTCAACCTCTGTTTACCATCAGTTTCCCCAACTATAAAATGAGGATAATAATAACACCTACCTTCCAGGATGAGGATCAGATGATATAAAATTTGTAAAGCACTTAACACAGTACTTGGCACATAGTAAGTGAAACATAAATGCTAGTGATGATGATGATGACAATGATGATGATAATGATGATGATGATGATGATGACGATACGGTTTATTCTGGTGAGGAGAGAGATGAGGCAAAGAGAAAGAGGAGGAATATAGGGAAAAGGAGAGGGGTGCTTCAGAATCATCTGCACTGGCAGGTGCTTGCCCTGAATACAAATTTTAGTGTGGTTCTGTTCTCATTAAGTAATGCAAAGGAATCAGAAAAAAGAACTGTGAGACTTGGTGAATTGCTAAATGCAATTTTCAAGTAAGGGATTTTTCCAATATTTTGTGTCAGTAAGCCATAGTGCATAGAGTACCAGGCCTGGAGTCAAGAAGGCTCATCTTCCTGAGCTCAGATCTGGCCTCAGACACTTGCTAGCTGGATGACTGTAGGCAAGTCATTTAATCCTGTTTGCCTCAGTTTCCTCAACTGTAAAATGACCTGGAGAAGGAAATGGCAAACCCCTCCAGTATCTTTACCAAAAAGACACCAAATGGGGTTATGGAGAGTTGGACACAACCACAACAACTCAACAACAACAACAACAACAAAAGTACTTTTAAAGAAAGAGCAGCATTGTAGGGGTGGAGCCAAGATGGCGGAGGGAAAGCAGTGACTTGCTTGAGCTCTCCCCCAAACCCTCCAAATACCTGTAAAAAAATGGCTCTAAACAAATTCTAAAGCAGCAGAACCCACAAAAAGACAGAGTGAAACAAATTTACAGCCCAAGACAACCTGGAAGGTTGATTGGAAAGGTATATCGCGCCGGGCAGGGAGAGGAGCACAGTACGGCATGGGCACACAGGCCGCAGCAAATGTGGAGCAGTCTTCAGAGGACTGAATCACAGGCAGCTGTGGCAGTTTCCAGACTTCTCAACCCAAGAACGCCAAAGACAACTTGGAAGGTCAGTGGGAAAAGTCTGTGACTGCGGTGAGAGTTAGAAGCTAGGTTTCAGCCGCGAGTCCCGGGTGCGGGCCATGGCTGCCTCATGAGCTTCTGGCTCACTAACTGAGGGGGAATCAAGTGGCTGATCAGAGGGGGATTGCAGGGATCTCTTTGCCAGTACTGAGGCAGGAATCTCTTGCTTTGCCCATGCTTGGATCAGGGTCACAGTTCTGAGGAGTGGTCCTGGGGCAAGGAGGAGTGCTGGCATGGTGGAGCTTGTTGTGGCAATGGAGAGGAAATACCTCACCTCTTATCATACTACCTTGGAAGAACTGAAAACTTACAGGTCCCCAGAAGTATCTCTGAAAACAGCTATACAAACCCCCAAAGCTTGGGACAGTACATTCTCCACATTGGAAGCAGACTTCTACCCTAACAAAGAGTTTAAAACTCAAGTAATTGGCTGGGATCATGAGTAAGCAGCGCAAAAAGAGTCAGACTATATTATCTTACTTTGATGACAAAGAAGATCAAAACATACAACCAGAAGAAGACAACAAAGTCAAAGCTCCTACATCCAAAGCCTCCAAGAAAAATATGAATCAATCCCAGGCCTTGGAAGAGCTCAAAAGGGATTTTGAGAAGCAAGTAAGAGAAGTAGAGGAAAAACTGGGAAGAGAAATGAGAGTGATACAAGAAAATCATGAAAAACAAGTCAACAGTTTGCTAAAGGAGACCCAAAAAAATACTGAAGAAAATAACACCTTAAAAAATAGCCTAACCCAAATGGCAAAAGAGGTCCAAAAAGCCAATGAGGAGAAGAATGCCCTAAAAAGCAAAATTGGCCAAATGGAAAAGAAAGTTCAAAAGATTACTGAAGAAAATACTTCCTTAAAAATTAGAATAGAGCAACTGGAGGCTAGTGACTTTATGAGAAATCAAGACACTGTAAAACAAATCCAAAAGAATGAAAAATTAGAAAACAATGTGAAATATCTCATTGGAAAAACAACTGACCTGGAAAATAGATCCAGGAGAGAGAATTTAAAAATTATTGGACTATCTGAAAGCCATGATCAAAAAAAGAGCCTAGACATCATCTTTCAGGAAATCATCAAGGAAAACTGCCCTGATATTTTAGAACCAGAGGACAAAATAGAAATTGAAAGAATCCACCAATCTCCTCCTGAAAGAGATCCCCAAAGGAAAACTCCTAGGAATATTGTAGCCAAATTCCAGAGTTCCCAGGTCAAGGAGAAAATATAACAAGCAGCCAGAAAGAAACAATTCAAGTACTGTGGAAACACAATCAGGACAACACAAGATTTAGCAGCTTCTACATTAAGGGACTGCAGGGCATGGAATATAATATTCCGGAGGGCAAAGGAGATAGGATTACAACCAAGAATCACCTACCCAGCAAAACTGAGTATAATTCTTAAGGGGGAAAAATGGTCATTCAGTGAAATAGAGGACTTTCAAGCATTCTTGATGAAAAGACCAAAGTTGAATAGAAAATTTGGCTTTCCAATACAAGACTCAAGTGGAAAATGAAGAGTTAAACCGGAAAGAGATATCATAAGAACTGTTTACATTCCTGCATGGAAAGATAATATTTGTAACTCATGAGACCTTTGTCAGTATTAGGGTAGTTGGAGGGAAAAAAATTATATGTATGTATAGATAGACAGATAGATAGATAGATAGATAGATAGATAGATAGATAGATAGATAGATAGATAGATAGAGGGCACAGGATGAGTTAAAGATGGAGGGGTCATATCTGGAGAATAAAATTAAGGGGTAAATATATACTAGGAGAATAAAATTAAGCGGTAAATATATACTAGGAGAAGGAGAAAGGGAGAGGTAGAATGGGGTAAATATCTCACAAAAAAACAGAAAAGGCTCTTACAGTGGAGGGCAAACGAGGAAGGTGAGAGAGAATGAGTGAATCTTATTCTCGTAGGATTTGACTTAAGGAGGGAATAACATACACACTCAATTGGGTATGGAAATATGTCTTACCCTACAGGAAAATAGGGGTGGAAGGGGTCAAGAGAGTAGGGGGATGATAGAGAGGAGGGCAGATTGGGAAAGGGAGTAATCAGAAGCAAATACTAGTGAGAAGGGACAGTGTCAAAAGAAAGAATAGAATAAACGGGTGGGGGGTGAGATAGGATTAAGGGAAATAGAGTTAGTTTTTCACAGCATGTCTACTATGGAAGTGTTTTGCATAACTGCACATGTATAACCTATATTGAGTTGCTTGTCTTTTCAATGAGGATGGGTGGGGAGGGGAGAAAATTTGGAACCCAAAGTTTTAAAAATACATGTTTAAAAACAAATGTTTTCACATGCAACTGGAAAATCAGAAATACAGGAAATGGGGTACAGAAATCTATCTTGCCCTACAGGAAAATAGAAGGGGAAGGGGATAAGAGAAGAGGGGAAGAGATAGAAGGGAAGGCAGACTAGGGGAAGGGGTATTCAGAATGCATGCCATCTTGGGGTGGGGGGAGGAGCGAGATGGGATGAAAATTTGGAATTCAAAATCTTGTGGAAGTAAATGTTGAAAACTAAAAATAAATGAATTTATTAATAAAAAAAGAAAATGAAGGAAAAAAACTAAAAAAAAAAAGAAAGCAGCATCAAGAATTTGGAGTTGGAAACAACTTGAGCAGCCATCTGATCCATTTTGAAGAAGGAGAACTTGGGGCCCTGAGAGGAATCAAATGACATTCCCAGGATACCACAGATAGTAGAGGCAGAATAGGGATTCAACTGTGCCTCTTCTGCTCCAGGCCCTATGTTCTCTCCAGGCTACCTCAGCATGGGACTTCTAATCACTGGGACAAGCTCAATCACAGTATTACGCTACTGGGGGAGGGAGGAGTGGGAGGATGTGTGATTTCACTAATAGACATTGCACCTGGATAGTTTCCTCTGCAGTTTTTTAAGCTTCAAGCTTCATTCTTGCCCCAGCTTTGAGCCCTCTTCTACCTGGTTTTGGGATTAATACTTCAATTCAAAAAGCAGTCAACAACTATACAAAAATATTCTAAGTTATTAATAATCAGAGAAATGAAATCCTAAGGTTTCATCTATCTTACAACTCATAAAATTTACAAAGATTTTTTTTTAAAATGGGAAAAAGTAAGTTGTTGGAGATGCTGTGGGAAAACAGGCCCACAAATTCACTACTGATGGTAGAGTAGTGAATTGGTCCAATCATTCTGAAAAACAATTTGGAATGAACACTGCTAAGCTGTTCATACCTTTTGATTCAGCAATCCCATTACTAAGACTGAACCCAAGGGATTCAGTGACAGAAAGGTGCCATGTATACCAAAGTATCCATAATAACACTCTTTGCAGTAGTGACGGGAGGAGAGAGAGGTGTGCTGAGAGAGCTCAGGGTCAGTAAATGTCAATTCATGGGTTTGATTTTTTTTGTTGTTGTTATTGCTGTTGTTTTTAACCTTCTTTTGGATTCTGGGTTTCCTAGACCATGGAGACAGCTGAAGGTGCTTTATCTTTGGTGCATAATTTCTGTTTTGCAGAGGTTTGAAGGATGGTGGAGGTCAGATGCCTAGTCCATCATCTTGTTGCTTATGTGACTCAGAACACCCTCAAAAATAAGAATTCATAGAAACATGGGAAGACTTAGGTAAGGCAGCTTATTGCTGGACACATAAACATCTTAAAGACAGGAACACCACTATGCAAAAATTAGGCAATGACTTTGTCCCTGGACTTGCTTTTGTCCCTTTTTCTTTTCCTCTTCTTATTCATTTGCATCAGAGACAAAAAGTGTATTGGGCTTGAGAAAAGAGGGGTTTTTGAAGATCTACTACACTGATGCTAATTGGATACAATTTAGCAAATTGAAATTAAGCAAGTTGCCACAGGGAATTTCTAACTCTAAGTCAGATTGAGGCCTCTCACTGACCCAGACACACTGACCTTGGTGACCAGCAATCTGAAGTTAAAAAAGTAACCCTGAAGACACTAGTTAGCTAGGATAGCAAGGTCTGTGTACCTAGCTCACTCTTGGGGAAAGGAATTGTCTTCTACAAAGAAAAGTCACAGATTTAAGAAACAAAATGAGCCCTCTTATAAGAGAAAAGCTCTTAAGGATTTTGTCTCTACTCTGATAAGGGTATATAAGAGCTTTGATTATCTAAAAGAGCTCTGTTCTAAGCTAAATGAACCATGGCAAAGTCTATTCCTTCTCCTATATGGAAAAGATCACATCTCAGCTAAGGGCTCTCTGTAGAGTAGCAAGCTAGAAGCAGAAATAAATGCTCCAACCTGAAGTCTCCTGAGTTTAACAGCAAGTAATGACTGGCAGAGACGATATTGCATGCACATACACTCAACCGAGATTATATCTCCACAATGTGAGCAAAAACTGCATACTATGCAAGACCAGAAAGAGCAGGTCCAAAGAGCAGAAGCACTAGAAAGTCCCCCAAAGACATCGGTGACCCTGCAGTGCTCTCATTGTGAATTCCTCCTCTCCATCTGTGCCTTGGCTGCTCGTGATCCTTCTATGTGTCCCTTCTCTCCACCAAGAGTATGTGCATTGGTGGGAAAGTACACCCCAGCTTTATGAAGACAGATTGCTGCTCTTCTTCCTATATTTCATTAAATGTCTTTTCTTTGAATATTTTCTGACTATCAAAAATAAACACATTCATGGGAGCTCATGAGCCATGGTTTTGTGTGGATATGGCACCAAATGGTACTTTGAACTTTGAGTAGTCTTGTCCAGGGGATCTATATTTGAAATGAAGGGGAGAAGCCCTCTAGGCATTACATTTATATGAACATACACAGAAAAATGTAGGGCCATGAGAACAATATGTATGTCTACAGTATAAATAAAGACAATACAAAAAGACAACAGAATTCAGGCTAAATACAAAAGCAATGCTGGACCTAGATGTAAGTTAAAACATTGACCCTGCCTATCCGTTAAGAAATGGTAAGCTGTAAAAGTAGAAAATTACTCATATTGTCAGTCACTCCAAAAAAATGATTTTGTTTAACTTCTTATAAGAAGATCCTATGGTGGCACATATGAGTTTTTGTTTTGTTTTGTTTTGTTTTAATAAGAAGTGACACCTTCTCAAAAACAAAACATATTAATGAAAAGAAATTTTTTAAGAAAATTTAAACCAAAGACACAGAGCTTCAGTTAACCTATTGCACTGCTATCTCCCTGAACTAGTCTTACACTTTATTTAACTCCAAATTAACTCCTCCCCATTTGAAAAAAATTAGGAAAAAAATAAGATTTTTTTTTTACCACATTCCATCCTTCCGATACATAAGCGGCTTTATAATATAAAATTAAACTGCCATGGTAAAATAGTTAATGAAAGACTCAAGAAAAGAGCTTATCATGAAGTTTACCATGTTAAAAAAATCAAAACAAAAAATGAATTCATAATTTATTGGCAGGCAGGATGTGGAACTAAATGGACCTGGCCATGGAAAATAGCTACTTCAAATTTACTGATTCAGTTACAATTTGGCAAATTAATGTCTCAAAATAACATTTTCAAGCCATAATCCCCTCTTTGTAACATGCTGGAAAACATTCAATATACCTTTTATATTATTTCTATTGTCAATATAGAGATTTCTGAAGAGTTAGTGTGTTGATGAAATATAGCTTTTTAAAATTTTTTAAACATTTTTAAGTTTTAAGTTCCAAATTATATCTCCCCTCCTACCCCCCTGGGATGGGAAGCGATCAGATATAGGTTATACATGTGCAATTATGTAAAACATTTCCATATTAGTCATTTTGTACAAGAAGATTCAAATACAAGAAAAAAATGAAAGAGAAAGTGAAAGATAGTATGCTTCAGACTGTATTTAATCAACATCAGTTCTTTCTCTGGAGGCAGATAGTACCCTTCATCATTAGTCCTTTGGGATTGTCTTGGATCACTGTATTGCTGAGAACAGCTAAGTCATTCACAGTTTTTCATCATACGATATTGCTGTTGCTGTGTACACTGTTCTCCTGGTTCTGATCACTTCACTCTGTATCAGGTCACGTAAGTCTTTCTAGGTTTTTCTGAAATCGCCTTGTTTGTAATTTCTTACAGAACAATAATATTCTGTTACAATCATATACCACAGCTTGTTTAGCCATTCCCCAATTGATGGGCATCTCTTTGATTTCCAGGAATACAGCTTTTTAACAGAAATGTGTCTGTATCAGCTGCATCCCTACTTTGTACTACCAAAATTCAGTTTCATTTGCACAAAAAAAGAAAAATTAAAGGAAATTACACTGGGCTACAGTACATTATGTCATGTAGTGAACAAAAATGATGAGGTATTCTCAGAACTTTTTACATCTATCATAATTTGAATCTGGCTACATCAGATAGGTTTGTTATAGTGAATTTCTTCTGTTTTTAAGTACCCTGTTTGTCTGCCTAATATTTCATACTGACTCCACCCCACACCTGCAGTACTCTGTGTCATCAAGGAATTCACTTTGATCTGTTAGAATTGTACTTGTTAGGGCAAAATAATGAAAAGGACTATTATTTAAATGCAACTACACAAAGGCAAAGGCGGCATGAAAAGGACTTCATCCTCAAGGGTTCCTTCTTGTCTCAAGGCTGTCTGAGATCTCCCATGATCCCACGCCAAAGCAGCCATGTCCCATAGACTTAGCATCTTCTGGTGCAGTGGACAGAGCACCAGGTTTGGAGTTAGGAATACCTGAATTCAAATCTGGCCTCAGACACTTATCAACTGTGTGACCCTGGGCAAGTCACTTAACCTGTGTTGCCTCAGTTTTCCCATCTACAAAATGGGGATAATAATGGCACCTACTTCCCTTGGTTGTTGTGGGGATCAAATGAGATAATTGTAAAAGCACTTGGCACTTAATAAGGACTACATAAATATTAGCTATTACCATTATTGTTGTTGTTATACATAAAGCCTGCATTTTTTTGCCACTCCTGCCAACCAATCTTTTGTAAATCAAGGGGACAAACTGATCTCAGCACTTAACACAGTATCGGGCACACAGGAAATACTTAGTAAGTATTGATTTGTTGATTGAGAAAATCACAATCAGCACTTAAATTTTCTAATCTTTTTTGCTAGTAAAAATCTTATCCGTTCAGCACCCACGTGGGACTTCGTTTTGCCCCTCTCTGGTGTAATGGAATGTCATGTGCTAATTACACTTGTGCCTTATTTCTTTTCCAGACGGGAAGTTTCCTTGGTTCCCCTATACTGACAAGAAATCTAGAGGGAAGCCTTCAATGTGTGGGGTGGCCCCCTTGTGGAGGATTCCCTGCAGCACATGAGCACATGGACAAGAGTCACCTGGGAAGGGAAGGCAGGGGAGTTCTGAATTGTATGTAAGCTGGGAGGGAGCACACACTTAGATGAAGTCACTGTATTGAAGCCTGTAAAGTCCATGAGGGTGAGGTCTGAGGATTACCTATATTTTGTTCCTCTCAGAATCTACCATGGAACTCTTCACCGAATAAGCACTAGATTGCTTACTGAATAAATGAATGATTCAAACAATAGACTTAAACTCTTAACAGAAACTTCAGACTCCTTGAAAATTAAACTAAATGTCCACAAATTCTCCAAAGAGAGTTTTAGTTTCCATTTTCCCATGGGCCTGGGTGTTTGGCTGGGCTCAAAATTTTCATAACCCAAATAAAATTGATGAGTATAAAAATTTGACATCTTTCTTGTCTTTAGCGCATAACCTTGCTTCCTGATCTGTACTTTTCTCCCTCAAATTCTAGGTGTGTTCTTTCCGGTAAGGGCTGGGACTGAGCATTTTCAGGGTCCAGACAGACTCCTCACTTTGGGAGTCTGGGATGCAGGCAATGGAGAAGTTTTCTGTATGGATAGAGGGCAAGAATATGGCACAAACAAACTAAGATCAAGAACAGGAAAACTAGTGGTCAGGGAGCCATAAGTCCAGAAGTTGGAAGCCATATCTGAAATCCTAAGTGCCAAGGAGGTCTTGATTCTCAAAGTTAACCACCCTGGTTCCCTCAGCCATTCTTTATACTGTGGTTTCTAGACTCTTTCCTTTCCTGGTCATTTTCTTCTGAACATGTTTTAGCAGAAGATGACTCAGTAGTTTACCAATCACTTGCATCCTTCCATTTTTTTCCACTTAAAGAGACAGTATGGCCTAGGGGTATGGAGCTGGCTTCTGAGTCAGAAAGATCTGAATTCAAGTTCTGCCTTGGACACATGCTGGCTGTATGACCCTGAGAAGGTATCAACCTACATCAACTTTTTTCACAAATTATTTAAAAATCTAGTCTTTCACAATTTAAAAGCTTTTTTATACTAATATGCTGACACACCAACAAAGAAGGAAAATATTTTACAATGCACTTTTGGTCATAATAACAGTAATAAAATAAGCATAATCCCTTTTATTTGTATTTTTGTTTTCAGTCATTATCAGTAATGTCCAACGCTTCGTGACCCCATTTGGGGTTTTCTTGGCAAAGACATTGGAATGGCTTGCCATTTCCTTCTCCAGCTCTTTACAGATGAGGAAACTGAGGCAAACAGGGTTAAGTGACTTGCCCAGGGTCACACAATTCTGAGGCCAGATCTGAACTCAGGAAGATGAGTCTTCCTGACTCCAAGGCCCAAGCTCTATCCGCTGTGCCACCTAGCTGCCCTTATATTTGTATAGCACTTTGTAATTTTCAAAATTTTTTCCTATAGAGTATCTCATTTGATTTTGACCTGTGACCTGGGCAGGGCAGGGATTAGCATTCCCATTTCACTCACAAAGAAACTAATATTAAGTGATGTGTCCAAGGTCATACAGCTAGTGAGAACAAAAACAGAATTTAAACCCAAATCTGGCTCCAAGTCCTGCCCTTCAAGTATAGCATGCTACCTCCTCTTCGTCTCTCTCTTGTCAGCTACCACCATCCCATTAGAATATAAGATAGATAAGGATTCTTAACCGAGGGTCTGTGAACTTTTCATATTTTGGTAACTATTTTGATAAAATTTGGTTTCTTTTATAATCCTAATGTATTTAATGCATTTAAAAACATTATTAAAAGAAAGGGTCCATGGGTTACTAGACTCCCAAAGGGGTCCAGGGCACAAAAGGGTTCAAATCCCTTTGTAACCTCCTAGTGTTCCAGGCAAATTCTTTAAGCTATAAATTGAAGACCAGGTACCAATTTGCCTTGATAGAAGCCAATGTGAAATAACTGGAGTAGTATCAAAAAATGCTGCTACGTTGCCCAAGAGTTATTATGATTATTAAGGGCTTTTCCCCCCTTTCTTTTTATCACTTGGCAAGAGCCTGGCACATTGTAGGCACTTAACAAATGACTGTGACTTTTGGCTTAATTTCAGCAGATGATAATGATTACAATATAAATTTGAATAAAGAAACAATATGACTATTTCCCATAAGCCTTCAAGGTGAGCACCAGGATGTAATACCACACAAATAAAACTCCATTATGAAATTACAAATGCTCTTTGGCAACATTCATATTTTCATGTGAAGAAACTTCCCCAAGGCAGGCAAAGGAGAAGACAGACATTTTAAACCAGAAAACAGGACAACTTTGTTTAAAAAAAATCTATCACCATGGTGGAGGAAGGAGGGGAAAACATAATTATTAAGACTTTAGAGGGCCACAGAAAAGATTTGTTTGATCCTACACCCCTAGACTTCTGGTTAATTTCCACAAATGTCTTTCAGTAGCTTCACTGCTAAGAAAAGCAAACTGACAGTTAAGAGAGAGCAGTACATGTTGCTCGCTAATTAGTACTAGATATGCAACACATACAAGCTGATGTAGTAGTGAGGAGCTTTGTAGAACAGGGCTAAATATAAGCCAGACTAGAGATAAGACAGGAAAATTCCTTTACAGTATCCAAAAGACTTGTAAATAAAAGGCAAACAACAGTAACTCCAAACAAGTAACAGGTACTTCCCATTTTATGAAAGTTCCTTACAAATGCCCACTATAGCTTGGGGTCCATCCCCAATTTGGTTCAAGAAAAAAATTCCTCTTCCTTCTTCCCCCTCCTTTCCCCCACCACTTATTTCTCCCACTCTAGAGCTGCTTCCCAGAGATTTCTCTCCCCACTCTCTTTCCTTTCCATTAACATCGTTCTTTTCCCCATCTTTTTCTTCCATTGCTAGAGCCAATGCCCATAACTAGTAGCATACTTTCAAAAACCCTAACCTAATGAACTCTCAACTTTTGCTTGCTTTGACCTCCAAGATCCAATTATTCCTCCTTAACTTCCCAATCTCCAAGGTGATTCTAGATCTTTAAGGCTGTCTTTGACTATAGTAAACTCCAGATTCCCCCAGGCTCTGCCTCACTTTGATTGTTCTTAGCTCTCTCTTCACCTCAGCCTTCTGGAACTCTTCATTCCCTTCAAGGCTCAATTCAAAAGCCACCCCAACAAGAGACTTTTCTAGATTCCATTGGTTGTCAGAGGCTCTCCACACTGCTCCCCTCAAATATCCCATATGTGTTTCAAACATAATTTGAATTTATTTATTTGTATACACGTTTGTATTTGTATACATTTCCCCCTAAATAGAATGTAAGCTATTTGAAGGCAAGAATTGTTTTATTTTAATTTCTGTATCCCCAGCACCTATAAGAATGCCTAGAAAATACTGGGCTCTTATCTAATGCTTTTTGAATCAAATTGAATACAGTATCAACTTTTATTGAACCCTAATATCCAATTTTCACTTGCCCTGAACTGGCTCCTTAATCAAAAGGTCCAATCCCACTATAGACCACATTCCACTATGATTCATAACATTCCTTAAAGCTTCTCTAGAATATGTGTCTTAGTTAAATATTGCATGCTTTGGTATTTTTCTTCAGCTATTTTAGTAAGGCCATGCACTTTTTTGGGGGAGGGGAGGCAGGAGAATGACGTGTGTGAGAAAATATCCTGTATACATCTTACCTGTACATAGCTGATAGAATGTTGTCTCCCCCAATAGACTGTGAGCTCCTTGAGAGCAGGGACTGTTTCTGGTCTTTCTTTGTACTACCAGTGCTTAGTACAGTGCCTGGCACACAGTTACGACTTAATAAATGCTAGCTGACAAACTGCTTTAGTTAAGCTAAAATTTCAGGATTCCTTTTATATGTACTTATCCAATTTCATGTTTTCAGTTACTGATAAAATGGAGGGCAGGAGATATAAGAAGATGAGTGGGGATGTTGTTCTGATCAGCAGAGCGCCTAACTTCCTATCTAGTAGGCTTGGGGCTGCCTAAAGCAGCAGCAGCCTTTGGAGTAAGCAATGAGGTCTTGATAAGGGGATCTGAAGAGGTGTGAATTCTGTTAAAATAGCAAGACAGTATCTCTGGCCAGGAGCTGCTGGAACACAACCAGTCTAGCCAAATGAAAACAAGATCTATGCATAATTGTTAGGACAGACATTATCAAAGGAGCCCTTCTGGATATTTGACATAGTGGTCATGGGGAAGTGGAATATGCCACCAGATTTAGAGTCAGGAGACAGGAGACAACTCTGCTACTTCCTACCTTGGTGATCTCAGGAAGGTCACTTAACCTTTGTGGGCCTCAATTTCCTCCTCTGGAAAACGACTAGAGTAAAATAAATGATCTCTAAGATTCCTTTCAATTATAAATCCTATTGGCCTAATTTAATTTATTTAATGTATATCATTCAGATTGAATATTTGCCTTAAACTCTTTTAAATATTTTAGAAGTATATATCATATATCTTATTAATAATAATCATAACTAATATTTATATAGCACTTTAAAGTTCTATTACCCCCATTTTTGTAACTGACGAAACTGAGGTTCAGAGAAATTAATTACTTGCCCTTGTTAGTATTTTCCCACATCTCCTGCCCTCCATTTTGGCAGTAAAATATCTTTGAAAACAAGAAATGTCAATAAATACAGTACTAATCTTGAAATTTTAGTGTAAGAGAGTAGTATGTAAGAAAAATCTCCCTTTTGCTTATGCTTTGAAAATCAAGGTCATTTGTTATTCAAGGAAGATATCATATATTTGTAACATAAACAGATTCAACAACAACAACAATAATAATAGCTAACATTTAAATAATATTTACTATACACCAAGCACCATGCTAAACATTGCACAAATATTATCTCGTTTGAGCTTCATAATAACCTGGGAGGCAGTGATGTTATTGTTCCCATGTTACAGTTGGGGAAACTGAGGCAAACAAAAGTTAAATGACCTGCCCAGGGTCACACAGTTAATAAGTGACTGGGGCTGAATTTGAACTTAAATCTTCCTGACTCCAGGTCCAGGACTTTATCCATCCACCTAGCTTTCTTGATCAAACAATTAACAGTTATTAAACACATTCTCTGTACCAGACACTGTGTTAGGGTGACTGCAAACCCTCCACTATGCCCAGCAACATGTGGTATGGGCTTGTTATGAAATACTGGTCTTCTGTTATGCAACCAACATCCTAAAACCATATACAGAGAGGCTTATCATTCCCATGAGGACTTGGTGTTTAAAACCAGCCTGTTCTTTGTAGTTTGTGAAGTTTCCAAAATGTACTTGGAAACCTTATACCACTTAGGATGTTAACTTGTCTCCAACGGTCTAGAGATATCTGGGGAAGCGATTTCCAATGCCTGTGTGAATGTCACCAACAGTTACATCTATTTATAAAACATCAAGTTAGCAAGCCAGTGCCTGTTCTCCAGACACCCTCTTTAGAGCAAATGTCCGTGTTTGCTTGGTGTCAGGCTCAGCTTGTGGCTGTGTCATGAAGAATGCCATCTGGTTCATACCTATCAATCACCAGAACAGTTAGAGTCCAAGAGAAGGTGAGATGAATGTTAGATCTGCATCAAACACTGAGGTTGGATTTCCTCAAGAGATGCAGGTAACAATGTGCATTAGTCTCACTTATTCCAGAATTAGAAGTTTTCTATTACAACAGCTTCCTTAGCACATAGAGCCTTCAGGGAATAATTTGGAAGACAGCTGCCATGATGTCTTTTGGATGCCATAGGGGGAAGCCTTAATTTACAAAGAAAACTAATGCTCTGCTCTATAGAGTGCTCTTTGAACTCTATTGGGGGGTGATGATGTTTATACAACCTGCCTTAATGGCTTGGGAGGGAAATAATTTGTAAACCTTAAAATGTAATAAAAATGTGAATTAGTATTTACTAGTATTAGGACCTTAGGCATTGACCTCAAAAAACACTGACAAAATGACATCACTTATGTCTTAGACGGCTAAGAGACTGATTCCATTGAATGACATATTGGGGGCTGTCCAGTTCAGAGATGAGAAGGGATTTTCACAGAACACCCCAAGTGAAAGGTCTGAAGGGGAGGAAGAGTATATTCTTAGAGGCAAAGGTAAAGAGAATGAACATTCCAAGGATGCAGCTCAGGCTCTACAGACGCATAGAGATTACTGATGAAATGCTGAGTCTGAGTTAGCAAACAAATCAGTTTGGCTAGAATGCAAAGTGTATGAAGAGAAGTAATGGGAATGTCTGAAAATGGAGGTTGGATCCATACTGTGGGGGGCTTGACATTCTAGATGGAAGAATCTATACATACACACCTATACATTCTACACTGAGGAATACATGCATATATATCTGTGTGTATATATATACATATTCTACATTGTGGAATAGAGTATGTGTATACTCATACATACATACACATGTGTAAATGTATGTATGTACACATTTTATCTAAGGATCATTAGGGAACCATTGAAGATTTTTGAGCAAGACAGTAGGTCGGAGAGACAAGTGCCTAATGAAAATTATTTTGGCAACTTTGTGGGGCCTAAGAGAAGGGATATTAAGGAGGCTGTAACAATAGTCCAGATGAAAGGTAATGAGGACCTGAATTTAGATAATGGCTGTGTGTGGGGAGTGAAGGGAGCAGTCATGAGAGATGTTGCAAAGGTAGATGTTGCAAAAGGAAAAACTTGTATTTTTAGATCTTTGTTATCTGTTGACACTGTTTAAATGAGTCAGAATGATATTGTGCAGACCAAATGTTCAAGCCATTGAGCATTCAACCCATTTACTGGACTATGCTACTCATAGGGACATAATCACATTTATGAAACTGCTATCCCTGAAACGCACTCAAGTCATCAATTCTACAAATGTTTATCAAGTTATCTGTTCTGTACAAGGCACCATGAGCTATTATGTCCTAGAACTATTATGTTGGTCTTCTTCATCTGTTAGCCATGCTGTTTTTCCTCAGTTTTATGTCTAAGATTCACTTTCTGCTATGAAATTCAAGCATGCTGTTGACTCAGGGAATTTAATTTACTGAAGACATTTTTACAACATAGCTAGCCTAAGAATAAGTCAATTGCCTGGTTTTCTATATTTCATTCAATAAAACATGGACCTCAGTTTCCTTATCCGTAAAATGAAGAAACTAGAACAGATGACTTCTAAGTTCCCTTTCAGGTCCAAAGATATCCGAAGAAAACTTTAATTTTATCACTTAACCATTCCCCCTCCAAAATGAAAATGTACAGTTAGGTAGGAGTTCTACCCCATCCCCAAACCACAAAATACAATAAAACCTTTAAACTACATGCTGTATAATTTTTTTAACCTGGTCCTGGTAGAAACCAAGTTAACAATACATGACATATACATACATACATACATACATACATACATATATACACACACACATACATATATATAATGTATACACACACATATATACACATGTGTGTGTGTGTGTGTGTGTGTGTGTGTGTGTGTGTGTGTGTATAAAGACCCAGCATCCAGGTTGGACTGGATTTGTTTTGATAAAAGGTTTTATTTTGACATACACTTAACTTAAGCAAACAAAACCTAGCATTGGAAGGGGTTAGCAACTATATAAGATCTAGAGAAGAGAAGCTCAGCAGTCACATCAAATTTTTAAAATACAAAATTTGGGGAGCAACTAGATGGCATAGTGGATAGAGCACCAGCCCTGAAATTAGGAGGACCTAAATTCAAATCCAGCCTCAGACACTTGACACTTACTACTTGTATGACCCTGAGCAAGTCACTTAACCCCAATTGCCTTTCAAAAAATAAAAAATAAAAAAAATGTTAAAATACAAAATGTGGGAGGAGAGAGTCACAAAGTTTAACACTAGAAGCTTAATGTATATACTAGAATATGCTAGCAAAAGGGAAGGTGTTGTATTGGAGTTACACATAGAACCATAATTTGGAACATGAAGAGAATTGAGTCTTTATCTTGGCAACTTCAAAGGAGATCTGTACTTTGGCCTCTTATACAATCAGAGGCTTCTGGCTGGTCCCCATGTGCCACTGGCCTCCGCTCAGTGAGCAGGGGACCAATGGACAGCAAGAGCTGCTCACTCGGTAGACTTTCAAGGGGGAGACTTCTGCTTTCCTTCAGCATCTTCCTCCCCCAACCAAGCAGGAAGCAGCCAAGAGTTCATATTTCATCAGTTGTAGTTAGTACTGTCCTGCAGCCATGGCCTACCAGCATCCTGGAGAAGAAGAGAGGACCAGGCATCCAGAAATCAGACATGTCACTCAGTCCTTCTCACTGCACCTCTTCTTTTGGGGCAAACACAAGATGGACAATCTCTTCTGGCTTCTCTCTTACAGGAGCCTCCAAAAGCCAAGTTCAAAAAGAAAACATTTAAATGGTTTCTGAAGTCCTATGCCTCTAAGGCAATGCTGTCTGTGGCAACCCAGGAGCCAAGGGTTATATATGCATGGGTCTACAAAGATAAAGAATCATAGATTCAGAGCTGAAGGGAACTTGGAGTCCACCTACAATAACCCTCTCATTTTACAGATGAAGAGCTGAGAACCAGTAAGATTCAATGTCTTTTCCAAGATCACAGAGACAGGAAGAGGAAGAACTAGAATCTGGGCTGACTCCTCTGAATCCAAATACAGCATGCTCCCACCACACCATGCTACCTCCCTATTAATTTGGAAATACTGGAATTTTCTTTAATTTCTCCTTACCTCAGACTGCATTCACATAATATTTACAATCAGATTTGTAAAATTTGAAAAAAAATAATAATGCAGCCTCTAGAAAGATTCTAAAGGGACAGGAGGCGGCCACCTAGGACCAGCTGTTCATTGCTCAGTAATTAAAAGATACGTGTTTGTCATGCTTCAGTGTATTCATTTTTCACAGGATCTGCTTGGCCCAAAGTATCACCTTTCATGGAAATACAATAAGGCAGAAAAATCTACATTCAAACCAAAGTTTCATTTTTATGCAAGCAAAATGATAACCATAGTTTACATTTCTACAATATTTTATAGTTACAAAGAACATAGAACATTATAAATACATATTTGCATATGTTACATACATGAATACATACATTTAGACAGTAAGCATTGGCTCTAGTCAGAGTACTTGGATTCAGAGCCCACCTTTAACAAATGACTTGAGTGTCGGAAGAAGGAAGTGAGGGAGAGAGGAAAGAAGGAAGGAAGGAAGGAAGGAAAGAAGGAAAGGAAGGAAGGAAGGAAAGAGGAAGAAGAGGATGGAAAGAGGAAACATTTATTAACTACCTACTACGTACCAGGCACTGTGCTAAGTACTTTACCAATATTATCTCATGTGATCCTTATAATAACCCTGGAAGGTAGGTGCTATTTATATCCCCACTTTAAAGTTAAGGAAACTGAGTCAGGCAGAGGTTAAGTGGCTTGTCCAGAGTACACAGTCAGCATATGTCTGAGGTAGGATTTGAACTCATGTTTTCCTGAGTCCAGGGCCAACATTGTGTCTACCTCATCACCTAGCTGCCTAATCTCATTTTCTCCTCACAACAACCTTAGGAGGTAGGTGCTATGATAACCTCATTTTACAGACGAGAAAACTGAAACTAAAAGAGGTTAAATGATTTGCCCAGAGTCATCCAGCTAGTACATGCCTGAGGCTGGATTTGAACTCAGGTCTTCTGGAAGAAAACACTGAGCCCAACTCCAAGCAACACTCTATCTATCTATGGTGCTACTTAGCTGACCAAGTCATAACTTCCCCTAGGCCTCAGTTCTCTCATCTATGATCTTATCATTTCCTCACCACAGGCTTGTGAGTTAGGTTTAGATAACATTTTCATCCTTACTTTTCAGATGAGGAAATAGAGAAGCGTCTTGCCCAGGATCACATAGAGAGGAAGTGTAAGTGCATGGTAATGAACCCAGAGCTACTAATCTCACTCTAGCCTCCCAAATAGTAACACAAAACCTTCTGGTATCATCAGGACTGATAACAAGGAAATATATAATTCTCTTGCTTTATTTCTGAATTCCACAACAGCCCTATGTAATTATCAGCAGTGCTAATGTGAAAAGGTATTTTATAACTGAGACTCGATGACTCTGTAAATTGCAATGTGGACATTAAATGAGTAATCCTAGATTAGAAGTCATGTCAGTTTCTGTTCCTGTCTAGATAAACAAGCATTCCATTTAGTCTGCAATATAAGGCTATGATACCCTGTGGGTGAATGACAAAGCTGGAATTCTGTTTTCTAGATCTAGTGGGAGAAAAACGTGGGGACATTTTCCAACCTAAAAAACACTCTGACTGTTCCCTTGGGATGCCGCCCAGTAGTGCATTTGCAAGTCCTATAGCCCTAGTTCAAGCAAAAAAAAATTGTTCAGTATTTTAGTCTAAGACTATATGTTGTAAATTAAATGTTTTGATTAGCTTAATAACAGGAGTTGACTACAATTCCAAATACCAAAGTACTGTTAGAATCTTCAGGAGCTTGGTTATTCAACAGAAGTATCCGGTGAATCTTATTGGTTCCAAATAAATGTTATCTTTTCCCAAAAAACCTAGCTTTATTAAGTACAGACAATAATTATTGTTGTTTTCAGGCAATCTAACTCTGTATGTGTATGAGTATTATGTATTTCTTTCAAAGAGATCTCATTTGAAGTGTAAACCTATACTTGGATCAATAGAATATTTTGGCAATTTAAAAAATTTATTTATATCTTTTGTTTTTAATACCACTTTTATTTCTCAATATCTTCCTAGCCATCCCATCACCAGAGGGCCAAACCTTATAACAAAGAATGAAAGCAAGGAGTCAGGAAAGCAGTTCAGCTAAACTTATAAGCATAACAACTGAGATGATCAATAGATACAATGGTTCACACCTATAGTCCCCCACCTCTTCAAAGACAGAAGGTAGGTTTGTCAGTACTTTAATATAATTTGAAAAATTAGAACAAAACTTGAAAAAAATAACATCTGAATATAGTGAGTGACTAATATCTCCTCTCTGGTTAATATTGCTACAGTCTCATAATACTTCGTTGCTAATGATGCAGCAGAGGATATGAGACTGGCTCTGTTTCCCTACAGTATTGATTAAGAACATTCATTATAAAGTGGTTAAACAAAAGCTCACTATGTTAAAAGTTATGTCAAACTATTATATATAAATATATATACATATGTATATGTATACATACACTATATTATAACAAATTATATTTGTAATCCTTGGCTCCCAGAGAGCATTGTCACAGAGAGGTCAGACTCTAAAAATGACAAATAGACACTCTCTTAGAGAGTTCACCAGTTTGGTGACATCTTTTTGAGCTTGACTTCAAGAGACTTCTGAGAAAGAAGCCAGAAGACCATCCATCTTGTATGTACCACACAGGAATAAATATGACAGAAAGGAATGATCTGATTTCCGGATGCCTGCTCCTCTGCTCCCTCCCTCCAGGATGCTGGTAGGCTGTGCCTACAGGACAAAGGGATTTGGGACTGATGGGATGCTGGCTACCAGCCCCTTACTCCTTCCTGCAGGATGGAGAGAAGAAGATACAAGAGGAATAAAGAAGTTGTCGATCCCTTTAAAATCTACTGAGTGGGCAAATCTTGCTAGTAGTGGTCAATCTTCTTTGACTACTATTCTAACTCCCTCTTGGGTGAGGGGCACTATGTGGTACATACAGACCAGCTAGAAACCTCTGGTTCACATAGACCAAAGCACACGTCCTGAAAGAAGTGGCCACAGCACATAGGCTCATCACTATGCATGCTCCATGGGATGAGCTCCAAGCCCCCATCACCCCTACCTCACCACCACCACTACATACTTATTAATCAAAGTTAACCAGAATCTCCAGCATCGCATTGTGTAATTAGAAGCAAAACAAATCTAAGTGACAAGGAATTAAATGGCTGCAGGAAAATTTTCCTCCTTTTCCTAAAATTTAAACCAAAATCCATACGAAGCATTGAGGATGCAAAATGTCATGAATGACCACTTGTCAAGTATGTTATAATGGAGATTCCTTTTGTATATGGGTTAGTTTACATGGCTGCTGAGGTTCCTCCTAAAAACTGTTCTACCCACTTTTAAATTTAATCTGTATTGTTAACATTTTCCCATCACTTTATTATGTCTAGAAAATCAACAAAATAGTAAATCAAGTCCTGATTTGTAGCATTCATCCATTCCAGAGATACAAATGCTCTCACTGAAAATTTAACAATCAGCTCACAAGCAGGTACCAGCCTGTATAGGTTGGATAAATAACACCCCTAACTCCAATTTCAAATACTATGTTCTACATGACATCAGCAGAGGACGACTTGGGTCTGGAAAGTACCAGGGATTATAAGCAGAGCCATAGGATAGTTGATTATCAAGCCCTTTCCAGTGGCTAGAGTAATATTAATTTCTTTATTCTAAGAGGAAAAGGTATAAAGAATAAGGGTGTCTCTGGTAGCAGGGATGAGGCAATGATGCCCATGTAGGCCATCATTTCCTAACTCATGGCTAGATGGCATGAGAAGCATGGTATGGGACTGGGTGGATGTAGTGGGTTAGAAGAATTTGCATTCTCTTGAACATGTATCATATGTAAACTTCAGCATATTAATATGTGAGTTCCATAAAATATATGCTCTTCTTTTCTATGCAATTTCAAATGTTTTACTTCAATTATCATAGCCATGAGCTAACGAAATACTAAATGAGATTTATATTAAGTACATGGCTATCATGAAAGCTTTAGAGCAACCACTGCAGTCATCCAAAAATAATAAGACAGATAAATGTTATTTTTACTTGTTGTACTTTCAATGTTCTTCTTACAGGCCCACTCACGTTTGAAGAAACTTGGTTAATAATTCAAAACCTATCTTTATCTCTCTGCAGATACAACCTTAAACCAAAAGCATACAAAGATTCCTGGAACTGGAAAAGAGCTGACATAGAATTGAAGTAATAGCTTTAAAATTTTCAGGGTGGGGGAAGGGGAAGGAGAGGAAAGATAAATTCAAAGTATTCTAAAAACAGATGTGGGAAAATAGTAAAGATTCTACAAATGTTATTTCTTTATAGAACTGTGGGTAAAAGATCCATGTACACTCATATATATACCCACAGTTGGACATAAATTCTGACTATAGTTTTAGGAATTAGCTTAATATTACACATTTTTAAAAACCAAGCACACCAAAAATTGTCTGGTGGCTGGCCAACTAGTGGAATAATTCAAGGTGGGCATGTGTTTTCCACAATTACAAATATGATTATCTATCAATGTACTGAGCTGCCAGTTTAAACACCTAGAAACAGATTTATGAAACTCTATTTGGAAGAAACAAGGGTAAATCAAGCACTACAAAATAGGAATACTAAGAAATATCTTAATTTCCCTATGTTAAGCCCAAAGACACAAACTGATCATTTAAATTCCTCAGAATCTACTTCCCTCAAACATTCATAAAAGAGCAACATAAAAATACAATAATCAAGAAATAAATTGCCTCTAATTACAATCAATTATTTAGACACAAGTGAATTAGTTTCAGAGTACAGCACCTACACCAATCTATTCTGTAACCTAAGTATACCTTGGTGAGTTATGTTCATATTTACTGTCAAGATGATACGTGTTGGGAGGCCTCCTATTTCCAGGCATTGGAAATTCTTTGAAACCCAAAATATAATAATGTAATGATTAGACCTAATGTAGAAATGTTGAATCACCAATATCTTTAGAAAGCGTAGATTACACTAGTGATTGTATATCCAGTACAAATCAAATGTATCCTTAGTAATGACAGCTCCCCCTCAATAACTTACAACTGATTGCTTATATTTATTCTGCTCAATGCCATTTATCTTAGAAAAGACAGTGTAGTATAGTGGATAAGTGGGGTCAATCCTGCCTCTAACACACCTTGCTGTGTGACCCTGGGTAAGACATTTCACTTTTCAGTTAATAGTTTCGGTGCTATTGGCAACTCTCCAAGACTCTAAGTGGTAAAGAAGATGCCACCCTGAATTGGGAAGAGGCTTTCCTACCATGGGAGTTCTCCTATACCAGTAAAATCCAGCATTTTAGATTGTTTAGATCATTTAGAATTTGGATTATGTCATGGTATTTAGTTAACTCTATCCAGCTTTTGATAAGTATGTCTTCTATGTTTTCATCCAATTTGACAAAATGTTGACCAGTGCAATTTCCTCTACTGACAAGAATACCTAAAATTCAGTTTCTAGTTTAACCTAGAATTGAAAATTTTCTTCTCCCTAGTTCAACTTACTTGAAACTCGTCTAACAGAAGGAAAAAAAAAGACGTCAATGATTAAAGGATACAATCAATTGATCAAACCATTAATAAGTATTAATTAAATGCTTTCTATGTTCCAGGAACTGTGATAAGCACTGAGGACAAAAAGAGAAAAAAGCAGGGTCCCCCTTGGCTTCTTTGGTTACCAAGAAAAACCACTGACCATCAATTTATTGATTGCTGGCTAGCCTAATTAATAAATTTGTTAATTACCCAGAAACTCTGTCTCTTAGGGGTTTTTGTCTCAGTGTACCTGTATATATACACATACAATCACATATGTATGTATATATACGTGTAGACACACATATGTTGCCTCCCCCATTAGAATGTAAGCTGCTTTAGGACATGAATTTTTCTGCCCTCTGTGAGGTCTAGGAGCAATCTTATTAATCAGCCATGCCCTTCAGAGACTGACTGAACTTAACAGGAGTTGGGTCTTTACAGAAAATAGGAGGAAAAACAGTGAATCACAATTAACAATCAGTTATTAATGTATTAGTATAATACTAACTTTTCTCAACACATATATACAGATCCATGTGTATATGTCTATTACACAACTAAAGGACATCCAGTTAAGGGCAGCCTACCATCTCCAGTGACAATCCATTTCATTTTTGGAAAAATGTTACAAAATTTTTCATTAAATCAAGCATAAATTTCCTTCAACCCACTGGTCTTTGTTCTGCCTTCTGGGGCCAAACAAAATGAGCTTACTGCCTATTTCATGTGATAGCGCTTCACATAAACACTGGCATTCCTCCACTCCACTTTATCTCAAGTTTTTTTCTTGATTAATAAATAGTAGAGCTTACCAACAAAGCATAATCTTTAACAACTTTCTATTGAGATTCCACCATCAGCATGGCAAAAGACTACAAGTTAAAAAAATAAGAAGTGAGGGGAAGACAGATTCCCAGACCTTTTGGAATTGCTATCCTAAGACAGAACAAAGAACAGCAACTAGAGATGGGTTACAAAATGCATGCACAACATTAAATGTGTTTATACAAAGCTAAGAAAACACTAACGTTTACTTTTTCAAAAGCTTTCTGTTTTTCCTTTGTGTTTTTCTTTTCTTTGACATAGGTTTCTGGGCAAGGCAGTGTGAGGCAAGGAGAGAAAGAAGAAGGAGTCCAGATAGTTGGGTAAGAGGATAATGACAACGCAGAGAAGATAATAACGGCTGTGGGAAGAGGACATGCCAGGAACTATGTGAGGACAATTCAGTTCTGACTGCCTTATAATTCCAGTCAACTTGATCTTTAATCACATATAACTTGGATTTATTCCTTAGCCAAGACCCAACAACGTGAAGAGTTGAAATTTTCCTTATGGGAACAAGCCAGTCCCCTGCTTTGCCGAGGCTTTGCTATGGAGGCAGAGGTGCCATACACATCAATGGAGAAAACGACCTCAAGAGTGGAGTTCTTGGTGACTGTTAGGAAGCCAAAATTACTCCCATAGGGCACAGTATACCAAGAACTAATTTAGACTTCCTTTATCCTGGACACCCTATGCAGTGAAGAATGAACTTCACTTAAACATGCTCTGTAACATTGTAGACTTTCATCTAACAGGAACTATTTTAATGATTCTCTTGAGCATGCAGTGCTTCTATCTCAAAGTTTGGAAGAGAACTTATTTATGAAACTCACAGAATTATGTTTGACATAGTAAGCAGGAGTGGCTTACAATGAAGAGTTTTCTTTTGTACCATATGAACCCTGAAATGGAAATTCCCTAAGTGGTTTGGCAGCATCACAGAATGGATAGAGAGCTGGCTTCAGAGTCAAGAAGGTCAGGGTTAAAGTTCTGTATCTGATACATCCTGGCTGTGTGACCCCATGCAACTCACAGCTCAAACAATTCTTCATGACTCCAAGCTGGAAAGCAATTGCCTATCTGCATAGGTATGAAGAATTTCCTGGTCAGAAGTTTCTTATGCCAGTAAAAATGGACCTTAGACAAATTCAGATTGGGAAAAAATGCATTTGATAATTAAATCCTTAAATAAGAAAAGCAGCAATATTTATCAAGAGAGTCATGGAAGTAATCCCAGTTACTTACCTCTAAGGATGTAGTTTTGATAATTCTGGTCTGCCTCAGCTCCCACTTTTATTAAGCAAGTCAGACCTTCAGCCACAACAAATTCATGCACCAAATCCTTGTCATCCTGAAAGGGAAGGAGGAAAAAACGATCTCACAAATGGTTCCTCTTTAGGTTACATGTTAAACCAAATTTAAACCATTAAACCAATATTCTTGCCATTATTTTTTGTTCTATTTAAATGAATTTATTTAAATATTCCTAAAGGAATTTAATAACCTGTTTTCAAAATACCATGACATTTGTGTTTATAAACTGGCTTTTCAGATATCTAAAGAAGAGGAGGTAAGAATGCTCTCTACTTTGTCAGGAGCATTTTGTACTACCTTTTTTGTTTGTTTATGTTTCAGTCGATGAAACTGTCCCATTTCCTACAAAGTCTCAAGCTGAACTGAGCATCTAGAGCCTTTTTAAAAAATTATTCCTATAAATAAGATCCCATTGAGAGGAATCATGGAGTAGTTGATAGAGGGCCAGCCTTAAAATCAGAAAGCCTTGGGTTCAAGACCTACCTTTTGACACATACTGGGCACATAACACAGAGCCAATTATTTCACCTTTCATTATACCAGACAGCTCTCCAAGACTGGAAGTTATAGATGACTCGCTAATCTGCATGACTGAAATGCATCTCAACACCAGAGTCCTCTTCATCAGCAAAATCGCAGACTGGGGGAGAAATCCATCTTACTTAAATGCATATGATCACAATGAAGGGCTCACCACTCCTGCTGTCCAAAGAGATAGGCCACATCCACTGATTTGACTTGGTTATGACACTTTTTTTTTACAATAAAGACTGTAACATATGTTTTTCCTAGTCTGGCATAGTCTCCTATTTATTGAGAGCTGGAAAAAACCTTAATGGGTCATTGAGTCCAAACCCCTCATTTTACAGATGAGAAAACTAAGCTTGAGAGAGTTAAAGTAACTTGCCCAAGGTCACACAGGTAATAAGCAGCAGAGCTAAGATTTAAATTCAGGTCCTCAATTCAAAATTATTTCCACTGTCCCAGAAATAAGCAAGTATTCTGTGGACCAAAAGTACTTGATTTTGTTCTGCATGCCGTGCAAATGATGGGAACTGAGTGGGGAGAGTGCGGAATTGAAGAGAAAAAGACAGCATTGTATTATCTATTAGTTTTCCCTTTCAGTAGCAGTTGCAGTCCAACTCTCCTCACTGTCAGTATCCCAGGAGATGTGGATTCTAGTCTCAGCTTAACTAATTAGGTGGGTGATGATCAACTTCACTAGACCTCAAGCTCTTTCAACTGTAAAATGACACCCAAGATCCCCTTTCCTTCTAAAAATTCTAGATTATTAAATAACGTTTGTTAAGAGGTGTTGTAGAGATGATTTGTGCCACTCAGGTAGGTGATCTCTAGCCCTTCCAGCTCCAATGTCCTATTATTCTAAGTCCTCTTCATTGTCATATCACTCTACAAATAAATAAACCAACCGATCCCCAAATAAAAAACTGCCTAAAGTCCCCAGTGACCCATAAAACACACACACACACACACACACACTACCACTACCACCGCCAAAGAAAAAGATCCAAGAGCTTGCCCTTCTCTACAGGTTTCAAATACTTCAAAGTATCTTCCTCTAATTTGCTAATTCACTACAGAAAGCCTGTATGAGCTCTGCCTCCTCTGCAGATTCTGCACACTACACATTACAGTGATCATGAGCAATGTATTCATTATAATGAATTGTTTGAAAATAAAGCTTAATTTATAAGTCCCTTGATGTTAATTAAAATTGGTGTCAACTGCATAACTAATCCATTGAGAACCTATATGGCTGAACCTTTGTTATTTTTATGTTTAAAACCAATCTGATCTGAACATACAGGTATTAACTTTATAATAAATCTGTTCTTGCAGTAGAAATCTCCTTGGTGGAATGAGAACTACCTAGAAATACTGTTTTCTGAATTTATGTCTATCAATCAAACAAATATGTCTATAAGTATTTATTGAACTCTGACTTCCTATGCCAGATACCAGAGCATATTTGAAGAAAAATAATACATAATCCTGGTATTTAAGTAGTTTACCATTTAGGTGGGGGGACAAATATGAAAGAGTAAAAACTAAGACAACAATATACATCTAATAACATTTCAACTTTTCAACAAAAGTGATATCACAAAGGATATCTTGATTAATTGCTCAATAAATAAAACAGACAATGAGAGTTATAGGAGTTCACAAGTAGGGAGGTGAGATAGCTTCTATAATCTTAAATATTAGGCTTTCAACTCAGCCCCTCATCTCATCTTCGTTGTTTAGCTGTTTCAGTGGTGCCCTACTCTTTGTGACCTCATTGGGGTTTTCTTGGTAAAGATACTGGAGGGTTTGCCATTTCCTTCTCCTGCTTATTTTATAGATGAAGAAATTGAGGCAAATAGGGTTAAGTGACTTGCCCAGGGTCACATAGCTAGAGTCTGGAGCCAGATTTGAACTCAGGTTCTCCAGATTCCAGGCCTGGCACTCTATCCACTGTGCCACCTTCAAACTTGTAATGTCATCGGTCCTCTTCAAGAACAAGGAATGAATAACCAATGCATCAAACAGCTGCCTGACCTTTCATCTACTCTTACCGTAAACGAGGTGAGCAGCTTCCATCTGCTACTTTTCTTAACCCAAAGATTCTCTTCCCTGCTTCTCCATTCTTCACCTGCTACAGAGAGTTGCCTCCATGGTGCTACATACATATAACCTGGGGGGTGCTTTGTGGGAATAGTCCCAGGTTGGGAAATGGAAGGTGTGTATGGAAATACTTTACATCTTGTGTAGTTGTGTGTGTGTGTGTGTGTGTGTGTGTATCTCTAAGCAGGAACTATGGACTGGAAACAAATCATAGCAATACTTGATCATTTATTCCATTTTTATAGCTCTCCAAAGAAGGAGGTCTCTTTCCACAATCCATTTCAATATTTACCAACAAAAATGTGGAGAAACGATAAGCTTGGTCACTTTAAAAGTTGAGGGATAGAGACAAGGAGAGCAAAGCCAGAGTTTTGTCCCACTTTACAGACTCAGATATTTATTATCTTTCATGTTATCCAGACCCAATAATTCTGCTATTTAGTCATGTTTAGTGACTGCCTCCATTCCATTTGAACAAGAGATAAATTTATTGGAGACATCTTAGAGTACATTCATGCATTCTTGCATTGGGTATGAGGTTGAAGGATATTATATTGCAGATTTGTTCCAAGTCTGAGATTCTGTGATATGATGGCCCTAAGATGAATAAAGAAGACATCTCAATAGGAATGAGCTTTTGAAAAATTGAAAGTCTTGACAATGGAATCATAAGTTAATAATCCCAAAGAAGAAGAAAAAAGAGAAGCATTTATCAAGAACAATGTGGTTGTGAAATGAATTCCTTGATACGCTCAGATTTTCAAAGGTCATATACAGAAGCTGGATGGAGGGACACATAACTAAGGTCTATTTTTTTTTAAAGAGTAGCATAAAGCTCTAAGAATATTAGCAGGAAAGCTAAAAGCAAAAATTATCTTAAGCTTCTAAATAGTGGTATAAGGACAACAAAATGAGCTTTGGAAGGTGACATTTAGGGTGGATTTGATCATCTTAACAGACAACAGAAAGGAAGAAATACAATGTAATTCTAATTTTGCTTCCATAGTCTCTATCAAATGAAATTATCTTCAGCCTATGATGAGTAGTTCATACATTAACTAAGAGGGAGCTGGAGACCCAAATAGGTGAAGAGATAATAAAAGATCATTTAGTAGCTCTGAATGAGGTCATGTGCTGGCCCAGATAAATGTTATACCAAGCTAGAATAAGAACTTATGAGATGATATAGATGAACTGCGGAATTGGGGAAAATATTTTTCGGAAAAGTAAAATCAGGCAAATTTTGTTCTAATTTCCACAATATTGTCTGTAACCTCAATATGCATATATGAGAAGGGGTGATGGGAAGGGGGAAGGAGAAGGGGGGGAGGGGATGGAGGGAGGAAGGCAAAGGGAGAGAATACTGTCAGAAACAAGAATTGTCACCATATTCTGTTGCCTAGTTTGACTATATATGAAGTGTCATTATCAATTCTGGGCACCACATTTTTAAAAACTTTTTTATTTAAAGTTTTGAGTCCTAAATTCTATCCCTCTCTCCCTCCCCTCACCCTTTCTGAGATGGTAAGCAGTCAAATATAGGTTATACATGTGCAATTATGTAAAACATTTCCATATTAGTCATTTTGTATAAGAGGACTCTAATAAAATAAAAAAATGAAAGAAAGAAAGTGAAAAATAGCATGCTTCAGTCTGTATTCAATCAATATAAGTTCCGCAGATAGTATACTTCATAATTAGTCCTTTGGGATTATATTGTATTGTATTGCTGAGAAAAGCTAAGTCATTCTCAATTCTTCATTGAACAATATGGCTGTTACCGCGGTCTCCTGGTTCTATTCACTTCACCATGCATCAGTACACGTAAGTCTTTCCTGGTTTTCTGAAATCATCCTGCTTGTCATTTCTTACAGCACAATAATATTCCATTACAGTCATATGCCACGGCTTGGTTAGCCATTCCTCAGTTGATGGGCATCCCTTTGATTTCCAATTCTTAGCCACCACAAAAAGAGCTACTACTAATATGACAAAAAGGAAAATGCTGGATGTTGGAGGGGATATGGGGAAAATGGGGACACTAATGTGCTGTTGGTAGTGTTGTGAACTGATCCAACCATTCTGGAGAGCAATTTGGAACTATGCCCAAAGGGCCATAAAACTATGCATACCGTTTGATCCAGCAATACCACTGCTAGGCCTATATTCCAAAGACATACAAAAAAGGAAAAAGGACCTGTTTGGATATTACATTTTAAGAGGTACGCTGATTAACCCATTTAAGCATGTACAGAGGAGGGCAACTAGAATAGCGAGGAAACTAGAAACCATGATTTCTATGGTTATGAAGAATGGTTAAAAGAATTGCGGATGATATGTATAACCTACCATGTGCCAGATACTATGTGCTAGGTACTACATGATAACTGTCTTTAAATATATGAATGGCTATCATGTGAAAAAAGGAACAGATTTATTCTGTGTGATTTTTTTTTAACTAGGCAATGGGGTTAAGTGACTTGCCCAGGGTCACACAGCTAGTAAGTGTTATGTGTCTGAGGCCAGATTTGAACTCAAGTTCTCCTGAATCCGGGGCCGGTGCTCTATGCACTGTGCCACCTAGCTGCCCCCTGTGTCATTCTAAAGGAGAGCTCTAGTAATAGGTGGCTGTTACAGGAAGGCAGATTTTGCTTTTACAGAAGGAAAAAATGCTTGAGGATTCAAGCTCCCTACCAAGAGAATGGACTGCCTTATGAGGTCATGAATTCACTACCACCAGTAGTTTTCCAGCAGAAGATGAGCAATCACTTCTAAGAGGTATTGGAGAGGAGATTCTTTTTTGCCATCTTATCCTAATCTTTTTTTCCTTTATTATTTATTTATTTTAGTTTTCAATATTCATTTCCACAAGATTTTGAGTTCCAAATTTTCTCCCCATCTCGCCCCTCCCCCACCCCAAGATGGCATGCATTCCGAATACCCTTTCCCCCAATCTGCCCTCCCTTCTATCTCCCCCACTTCTCTTATCCCCTTCCCCTTCTGTTTTCCTGTAGGGCAGGATAGATTTCTATACCCCAGTGCCTGTATATCTTATTTTCCAGTTGCATGTAAAAACAATTTTTAACATTTGTTTTTAAAGCTTTGGGTTCCAAATTCTCTCCCTTCCTCCCTCCCAATCCACCCTCATTGAGATGGCAAGCAATTTGATAAAAGTTATATATTTGCAGCAGAGGGCCTAGTTTCAAATATGTGCTTTGCACTTACCATCTATGGTCCCTTGGAAATGACACTACTGGGGCAGGGGAGGTCTCAGGTTGCTTTGTTTTGGTTTTTTTTTTCCAGGAGAGCTGGATTACAGGTGGTGCACACCTGCAATCTCAACTACCAGGGAGGCTGAGGCTGGAAGAGTCTCTTCCATATGGGAATTCTTTTTTTTTAAATTTTAAATAATTTATCTATTTTTAGTTTTCAATATTCACTTCCATAAGATTTTGAGTTTTAAATTTTCTTCCCCTCTTTCTCCTCCCCCTCCCCAAGACAGTGTGTAATCTGATATAAGCTCTAATTATACATTCATAATAAGCATATTTTCACATTAGTCATAATGTATAGAAGAATTAAAACTAATGAGAGGAACCCCAAGAAAGAAGAAATAAAACAAAAGAAAAGGAGAGCAAATAGTATGTTTCCACCTGCATTCAAACTCCACCACATGGTAATTCTGAGCTGCAGTAGGCTTTGCAGAAGGGGTGCTACACTGTCTACCATCAATATAGTGGACCTTCCATTCTAAATTGCCTAAAAAGTGGTGAAACACCCCAAGTTGCAAATTAAGTAGGTTAAAGCTCCCTTATCTATCAGAAGAAGGATCAGGTCTGTGAGTAGCCTTGAACTTTTAGCCTGGGCAAGATGGAGAACCAGTATTTTAATGATGATAATCATGATATTAACAATAAATAAAATTAGGAAGTTGGACTAGATAATTTCAAAGTTCCCTTCCATTGTAAATTTACAGTCTAGGATTCTCCCTTTATGTTTCTGTATATTTCCTGTATAAGGTCACATGTTGGATTTAAATATGTCCAGGATAAAGTTGAGGCATTTGGCCAAAATTATAAGAACAAAGCAAACATAAAAACCTCAGTGATGTAAAGATTAGAACTCCTAATGGGATAATGGAAGGTTGGTGTTAAAGGAATAGTCAGTAACTATGGTTTATCTCCAAAAGGGAAAAATAATTTTAAATAACTGCCCTAATTCTCCTGGCCCTACATGGAACCAAGCCTTTATTTGAAGTCTATAATATTTTTGAAATTACATGGATGAAGGTCTAGGGCTAAATTTGGGTAGGCACTAACGACGTCACCTCTTGAACCAAGAAACCATAGTGAAAGTTCTAATATGTTATTCAGGTGGGGAAAAAAATGTTACGTGCAATGCCCTAAAAGTAACGAAAGACATCTGTGCTTAATTCAGTTGCTTGAGATAATCATGGCTTTGGGAGAAAGAGAAAATGGGAAGATATCATGAATTTTTGGAAAATTACTTTACACCCATAAGTAAAAAGGAAATAAAAAATAATTTTCTTTCTATCCATATCCCTTTCCACCACCATATGTTAAAAATGAACATTTAGATGAGCTCATGTCTAGTCAGAAAGTTTTTCCAAGCATATAACAAATGTTTATTGCCTTAACTAAAATGTCAAATCACACATGGCTTCATTGTGCAAAAGTAATGACTAGTATTCTCATGTAATATCTCCAGCTAATCATCAAGATTAATACTGTACATAATTTTTACCAACTGGCAGAGGAATATCTGTGAGAAGAAAAAGCGAATCTATACTACATTGGTAAATCTGTATTTTATAGTGCCTCACTGTCAGTAAGTGATTTTGGTTAGAATCTGTGGTGGTCCTGGCTTAGAAATTAGAAACCTTGACTTCAGGAGGTCTGTCTTTTACTCAATGAATATCAGCTGTTAACCTGACTTTTCTGTAGGGATGACAATATTTGCCCATCAGGAATTTTTCAAGGATATTGGAAGGGTGAAATAATGTTATGAAAGTTGTTTAAGATTTCAAATGAAATATAAAATATTTAAACCAAATTAATAATTATAGAAATAGCATGACATATTGGATAGAAAGCTGGCCTCAGAGTTAGGAAGACTTGAGTTCGAATCTCTAAAACTCTGTCTCTAAATTCTCTAAAACTCTGGTAAGGTATTTAACCTCTTAGTGCCCCAGTAAGCTTTCTAAGATTGTAAGTTGCAAAACAGTTATAAATCTGCATTGGTGAAGGGAGTTTCCTCATCCAGAATTCCCTACACCAATGAAATCACAAGTAACATGAAAACAATATGTTGGGTATTCAGCCCCAGATCATTACAGAGAATCCCCAAGGAGCTTCACAATCATTCAAGAGTTTAGTCTAACTGTCCACGCAGAAAATATCAACTGGACAAAGAAAGTTTATTATCCAGAGAAAAATAACAACTGAATAGGTTCATTAAAAACTAGTCCAGCAGAAACACTTGTGTACAAGTGTCTGTGTCTGGACAATGAACTGGGCCTAGAATTAACTAGGACGAAGAGAACAGGTTGAATTGCTTTGAAGAAATTACAGTGATTTTTATTGACACCAGGCTTCCTAAAACAAAGGCCCATGTTGAACATCAATATTCTTCCATTCATCTCACACAGCTTTGAGCTGTGGAATAGCTCAACTCCAAAGAATTAAAATTACAGATCATCTGAAGGACGATGATGAGATCAATGATAGGCGTGAGTATGCTGCATCATATTAATAATGAAGACTTGAGCAGGAGAAGGACTATGAAAGATATTATCAAAGACATAGCAGACTTGAAAAGGAAGTAGTGTGGTCAAGTAGCAAATGTAAAAGAGAACTACTGATAAATAATCGCAATGATCCATTGGTATCCACATGACAGCATGGTTTAGAGGAGGCCTCCAGAATGAGAAATATATAAGAACAAACTGGGCAAAAATCACATAGGTTGAAAAAGTGTAAATAGGCTGCAATCTGCACTATCAGAGGAAGTACCCAAATTGCTGAGATCACAGGCTCATTAATGTTATGAGAAGGGCATTGTGCTGGTGAGCACTGCTGGGATGAAACAGTAAGAAAGATAGGGTCCCTGCCCATAATTAACTTATTAAAATAGCTATGGGGGATAAGATAATTACTAAAGGAAAATTATAGCACAAAACATAACAAGAGATCCTTACATATAAATGAATGGATGAATGAATGAATGGGGAGAAGAGCATTTATTGAATGGTTATTATGTGCAAAGCACTCTATTAAGCATTAAGGATATAAACAGAAATGTGAGATAGTCCCTGTTCTCAAGGAGCTTTGCTCTAATAGCAAAGTAATAAAAGGCTATGGGAGTTCAAAAGAGGAAATATATCCAATTGGTAGTGTGGTGGAAAGGCTATCTGAAGGACATGGCATTTGTGTTGGGCCTTGAAGAACAGATAGGATTTTTACAAGGAACTTTTTGGCTGGAGAATAGAGCACATATATAGAAAGGTAATACGAAATAAAGCTGAAAATGTGGGTTGGTGCCAACACTATAGATGGACCTGAATGACAAATTAAGGAATTTGGACTTTTTAGCAACACGGAGCCACTGAAAGTTTTGGAGCAGTAGAATATGGTGGTCAACAGTAAATGGACCTGATTAAACAGTGGAGTGGTACATCATTCTACCAGAATTTTTCATGCCTTTCCAAATCATCTATTGAATATCCTCAGAAAAAACTAGATCCCCAAATAAAGGGTGAGGACATATACTGCTATGAGATTGGATCTTTTTAGGTGAACCTGACCTTCTGCCATAATTATTTGTTCTAAACACAGAAGAATAGGGAAGGTAAACTTTGCCTCTACAACAATAGAGGGCAAAAGTCAATATTGACATTCTGAGTCTTACATAGGTATTTCTTTGGTAAATTACAGACAACTTTTCCTAATTTTCCCTAGAATGAAGTACAAATTTATCTGCATTAAGTTCTTCAGGCAATACAGATAATACAATTTAGCACTCTTCAACAGAAAATTAATTAAGTCAAATCTTTTTTACCTGAAATATCTGCTTCAAGGAAAAAAGAGCCCGCCTTAACTCTCGGCCACTGGAGTTGTACAGCTTTTCTGAAATTAAATAAAATAACAAATAACATCAATTTCACTGCCCAAATGGATGATTAAGGCACACTGATGATTTGGGTTCATCATGAGAATTTCTATTGAAAAAGTAATTAGAACTGAGAAAGGACATATAATTTAGCCTTCTAACAACATATAGAAATTCAAATTGAGTAAAGGGAGTTTCATAATTGGGAATGGAATAAAGAGGTAAACGTTATTTAGTGGTTACTCTGGTCTTAAGCTTTCAACTACCATCTACCAACTACCAGTTACATTAATAACTCCCTGATATGCATCTTTAACCCTGACCTCTGTCTCTCTCTCTCTCTCTCTCCTCTCTCTGTCTCTGTCTCTCTCTGCCTCTGCGTCTCTGTCTCCGTGTCTGTATCTGTCTGTCTGTCTCTCTCTCTTCTGTGTCTCTGTCTCTGTGTCTGTATCTGTCTATCTCTCTGTCTGTCTGTCTCTCTCTCTCTCTCACACACACACATACACACACACATACACCATTTCCAAACACTTAAATCAAAATCGGAAATTTTCATTTTTTTCTCAAATCAGCACCTCTTCTCAATTCACTCATTATTTTCATTAGATCACTATTTCTCAGTCTCTGTTTTGATGATTCCTTCCTTCATGTGCACAGTAAGCATTTAATCAACATAAGTTTTTACTCCCTACTACTATGCTAAATACTATCAGGCACACAAGAGAAGTATAAGACAAACATGATCCCTGCCTTCTAAGGTCTTGGGACCTAACAGGGAAGATAAGACTTCTACTACACAACTACAGAACAGTATAAAAATACATAATTAAAACTACAGAAAATTTAAGCTCAACAGTTTAGAGATGAATCTCAATAAAATGTGAAGAGTTAAGCTCATTGTCCAATGAACAAAAGCTTTCTGAGGAATAACAAAAGAGGAAATCTGCGGGACAGAAATAGTGAATGGATTATGGGCAGCCTCTCATGGGAAAGGGCAGCTAGGTGGCGCCATAGTGCACAGAGTGCCAGGCCTGGAGGCAGGATGAGGCCTCTTCCTGAATTCAAACCTGGCCTCAGACGTTTACTACCTGTGTGACCCTGGGCAAGTCACTTAACCCTGTTTGCCTCAGTTTCCTCATCTGCAAAATAAGCTGGAGAAGGAAATGGCAAACCACTCCAGTATCTTTGCCAAGAAAACCCCCAGTGGGATCACGGATAATTGGACACAATTGAAAAACAACTAAACAACAAGCAATCATGTGAAAAGACAACAGGCAAAACATGGAACAAACATGTCAGACAACTGACGAAGTCCCCAATTAACAGCCTGGATCTCATGGGATCACCAGAAGCCAAACCGAAGACTGAAAGCTAGCTATCCAGATAAGAATGGAACTAGCAAACACAGGATGAAGGATGTTCAAGTTTAGTATATGTGTGCTTGAAATGGGATGTGATAACAGACATGGATGTGAATATAATTAAGTGTTAGGTTGTGTGGTATTAACCATATGTACAATCGTGTTAGATTTGAGAACCACAGGGGCAGGCAGACAGCTGTGTGGACTGAAGACACTGTGTTTGTTCAGCTGTCCTCATTTGATAATTACTGCTCCGGACCCTCTGGCAATAAAAGCATGAATACGCGTTCTTGATCTTTTTGGTGTAATCTTGCTCCCCGGTCTTTCTGCGACAAAACGCAGAGGGTTATCAGTAGAAGCAGGGCTGACAGAGAGATAATGTAGCAGATTCAGCATATGCATGTGTGTGACCTGGAGTTGATTTTGAGTGGATGAATGAAATAGAAATCAAGAAAATATAGACTATGGATCCTTTTGAATGGCCAGTGGAAACATGGCAATTTGGAAGGCCCTGGAGAAGGCAGCTTGCATTTCAGTTTGTGAAGCTGGGGTAGCTGGTGGAGACTGAGGTCTTCCACCATCTCTTTGAGCCCTGAGACTCTATGTATGTGGGTTCCAATGTCATTCCACTGAGCAATATCAGCATTTGGGAAGTCAAGAGGAGAGGACCCTAGCAGATGAGGCAATCAGACAGGCCAAGCTCTAAACCCCCAGTGCGCAGGGAGACATCGGTGAACCCAGAATCTTCATGTCAGATATGGCAGGAGGAGGGGTGGAAGGGGGAAGTAAACTGGGGTCTGGACATGGGAGAGGTCAGTGTGACTCGCTGTAGTCAAGGGGTGCCTCAAGAGAGGAGGAAAGCTTGGAAAGGGATAGTGGGGACAGTTGGGAAATAGCATGAACAAAAGGTCTAGAGGAAGGAATTAGCCCAGCGGGTGTACTGGTGTACTCAAGTTTTCTGCCTGCATCCTCTAACCCTGCTCCATGTACTAACTGAGCCCCCATCTATTGGTTTAGCCATGGCCTGTTCCCTGGAACCAATCCTGACCTTGGGGTGTGAAGGTTTTAGAAGGAGCTTGACTTTACTAGTTTTCTAGCTCAACATCTGGTCAGTTTAATTGTTCAACCAATTAATCAATCAATAAACATTTATTAAGTGCCTACTACGTGCCAGGCACTGTGCTAAATGCTTTACAAATATTACTTCATTTAATGCTCACAATAACCCTGAGAGTTAGGTTCTATTAATACCCCCATTTTATAGTTGAGGAAACTGAAGTTAAGTGACTTGCCCAGAGCCATACAGCTAGTATATGTCTGAGGCCAGATTTGAACTCAAAAAAATGAGTCTTCCTGACTCTAGACCCAGTACTCTGTCCACTGCACCACCTCACTTCCCCATGAGCCAGGTACTGGGTGACTTATTCAGAGACACATAGTTAGTAGAACTCTAACCCAGGCCCCCTAACTCAAAACCTATTTCTCTTTCCAATCTATCAGAAGCCATCTATACCTTCATCCCCTCATTTTACAAATGAAGAAAAAAACTGAGAGTTAGAGATCAAAGTCACAAATAAATCCAAGGTCCATATCCAACACTGTCAATAACTAAGCTTAAAAATTCCTTCCCTATGAGTTTTACCTAATTATAGCCCCACCTTAATCCCTCTAATCTATGATTCCTTTAGCATTTAAAGGGTCAAGTGATTCAGAACAATACTGCAAAAGTAATTTTTTTCCCTTGTGGCTAATATTGTTTTGTAATATAGCATGGAGGGTTGATAGAAAACTTGACTTTGCAACTAGATTATAAGCTCCTTGAAGGTAGAAACCACGCATCTGTTCTTTTGTATAAACCCTGAGACAAAAGAAAAAAGTCTTGAACATTCAGTACATGCTTCCTAAATAGTTATGATCTTGATTAAGAGTAAGTGATTCAACAATGGCGGGAATGACAAATTCCTAAAAACAAAGCATAAAAGAGGCTCACAAGACATGACCTTTCCAGATGAATAGGGCTCATTCATCATCAAATATCAATGAAACAGAAAGGTTTGGATAAGCCAGAAATGACCCTTTGACGGGAATCTAGAAAATACCTTAACTACTGTTAAATCTCTGAAGCTGGACTGAGAGAGGACAACGTAGCTGGCTGTCTCTCTCTCTGTTAGATTTACCAACAATAATAGGTCACCTTAGCTCCCTAAGCTTATGACCTCTCCCCTAACTTCTACCACTCACATCATACCTTAAATTCAGGACAAGTAAGTCTTTGCCAGCACCACCTCCACTAAAGGAGAATGCTTTACCAATGAAATATCCATGCAAGAAATCGATCATATGAAAATATGGGACAGGGTATTCAACAGATGGCCCTCAATGAGAGGCCAAGCTTTCCTCCATTCTTTTCTAGGCTACACTGCAAGTGCTTTCAGGAAATACATCCAATCTGGGGTGACTGTGATATGCTTTGGGACTCAGTCAGAATTTCTCTCTGACTTGGTTTATATGGTAAACAGGTACTACTGTTACTACTATTAATGATAATGATAATAATTAGCAATTATATAGTGCTTTAAGACTTACAAAGTGCTTTGTGTGTTATCTCATTCAATCCTCTCAACTGGAAGGTTGGAATTATTATTATCATCCCCATTTATTCCCAACTCTAAGACCAGCCCTTTATACACTATATCACCTAACTGCCATATTTATGGGATGGCTCACAATCCTTTATTAATTAATGACTCTATTTTAAATTGTTTTCCCCTGCGCCCTCATTCCTTTCACTTTCCTGCTAAGATCAAGTCACAGTTATGGGAATGTCAGCAGGAGGTATGATCACCATCTCTAACTGAACAGCCATTAGGGTTATTTGCCATAAATATTTACATCATTCATTTATTCCCCTTGCAGAAATCAAAAGGGAACATTTCAGCAAATCTGTCCCCATTGATTCTTTGTGTGCTCAGTCTGGACCTCTGGTTCTAATTGGTACTACTTAGAGTCCCCATTTACTTTTATGAGAACCCATACAAAACTGCCAGTAAACAAAATGCAAGTCCCTGAAAAAATACAAGCAAAAGGGACTTCTCCTCTATCAGCTGAAAGTAAAAATAATACAAGAGTATCTACTTTAATCTGAATGCGGAATCTACCTCAAGAAAGGAGGCAGGGTAGTATGACTAAATGCTCTGGTTAATGAGGGCCAAGCATAGTAATACTTCTTCGTTGGTTTGAAAACCTATCTAATCCATGACTTTTACTCACCTTCCCAGCTAAACTTTACAAAGATTTATCAAATGCTTATCATGTTTAGGAAAAACAACACTCAACTTTCTGCAAATGCCTTCCATTTTTTTTGTTTGTTTGTTTGTGTTTTAGGCAATTGGAGTTAAGTGATTTGCCCAGGGACACACAGCTAGTAAGTGTCAAGTGTTTGGTCTGAGGCCGAATTTGAACTCAAGTCCTCCTGACTTCAGGGCCATGCTCTATCCACTGCGCCACCTAGCTGCCCCCTTTCATTTTCTTTTAAAAAAGCACTGCCATTCACTTTTTAAATTATAAGGTGGTATTATTTGTTTTTGAAAAAACAGGTAACATTCTCAGCTGCCTTGATTTTTTCAAAATAAAATTCTTTCCACTCATTTGCTTTATCCTTTTAAATGTGCCCATTTGAAAGAGCACTGGCATTTACTACTGAATTAGATACTCTTTTTTTGAGGGAGCCTTCTTCATTAACTTCTCATGAAAGTGATTTCGCTTAAGCTCTAAAGTTAGATTTACTCTTTATAATTCCAGTGTTCAAGGATTTGCTAACATGCACAAGAATATCACATATTTTGGCTCAATGAAAAAGCGTGTCAGAAATGATGTTTTAAAAGGCTATTTTAAAAATGTCATTTTTTTGTTTCATGTATTATAAAGCTATTCCTATACAAGAAATTCTGCCATCTGGCATTGGTTATATTATGGCATTTTCCCCCTTTGTACAAATTACTGGCAATGAAGTTTCATTTTAATCATGAGAGACACCATCTCTTAGCATGCTAGAAATCTTAGATTTGTCTTTTTAATCAACTTCTTAACAGATGACATGTGTTAGTCTCCGTTCTCACAAAAGAACAATAAGGATATTCCACCACGGATGGAATAACAATAAAAATAATTCATAGAAAAGGACAGACCAGATTGGCCAGCTTTGTGTTCGGTGTCATTCTAAAAGGAAGACAACTCCTTTTTTTTAAAAGACTGAACACCAGATAACAAAATGGAAAGGTTAATTCAAACTCAACAAACTTAACTGAGAAAAAGATCATGAAGTCAAAAATTTAAAAAGTCTTTATAAGTTTCATATTTGATTTCCTACTCCCACAATTTTAACATCTATTTCTTAAGACATCATATTTACCCTCTGGAAAAAGGTGGTTACTAAGTTTATTATACTCCAAAAAGATTAAAAAAAGGGGAAAAGGACTCATATATACAAAAATATTTATAGCTGTCCTTCTTGTAGTAGCAAGAAAGAAACAAACCTGGAAACTTGAGGAATGCCCATCAACTGGGGAATGAATAAACAAATTATGCTATGTGAATGTAATAGAATATTATTCCATCATAAGAAATGATGAAAGGTTTCAGAGAAACATGAGAAGAATTATATGAACTGTGGCAGCTAAGTGAAGAGATCAGAACCAAAAGAACTATTTATTACAAGGACAACAATATTAGAAAGGCTCAAGGATTCTGATCAATACAGTGACCAATCATGATTCAATACCAAAATAGTTGATGTATTCAGGCTGAAGACTGAGACACATATTTTTGAACATGGCCTATAAGTGAAGTGTTTTGCTTCAGTATGCATATCTGTTATAAGGATTTTGTGTTTTTTTTCTTTTTCTCCAATGAGGAATGGGGGGTGGGGTGGGGGAGGTAGACCTGGAGGAAGAGAAAATAAATGCTTGTTAATTTTTTTAATCAAAGAAAATAAAACACCTATTTTTAAAATAGGTGTTCTTGGGGAGGTTTGTGAGAAAGTACTTTATAAAGTGCTAGATAAATGGATTACCATAATTATCATCATCATTATGGAAAGGAAAGCTTAGAAAAGGGACACAAGTGGAGTATAATCAGTGTGCAGTGTATTATCAAGAGTTACTTCCCTCTATCATAGTAAGACATCAAGGAGGTTGGCAATCAGAAAAGGCAAGGCAGTTCTGCAGGAAGAGTAAAGGAGGACAGGGGGACAGCTGTTAGAAGACCTTTGCCACACTAGTTAAATCTTCTATGAAGAACCAATGGGAGGAAATTGGCCAGATTTGCTGCGGGTGGGTTGCTATCGGCACCCTTAGAAGAGGTTGTCACATCAAGGAGATCATGAGACCATCAAAATATGGGGAAAGACTCACCGCTCAGGAATTTAAGTTTTTCTATTCAAGAGAAGAACTATATGTGCTTAATATATAATTGTTCTCTACATAAAACAGAATTCTCAGCTGACATTTTAGCATAGGGTTTTTTTTTTCCCTCATTATACTTCTACCCATTAAGTTCATATATTGTGCATAGAGATTCTTGGATGCAGATAGGAGATGACTTCAGCATTCTTAAAGATTTTTGCCAGTCTAAATTGCTATGATATTCTCTATAGATATATACTTAATCCAGTACTTTTATACCAACATAGCCTTGGTAGGTTGAAACTATTTATCCCACAGTATTAATTGGGGATAATATAGAAAACCAATTTTTGTGACATGAAAGAGGTTGAATTATTTAACCCTAAAATCCTTATAAGAAATAACACCTGATGTTTTTTAACATCCTAAAACTTAGAAGGGAGAACTAAGTTTGGTTTTGTTTTTTAAATCAGCTGCCACACTCAGTGCCTTGATTGCTTGGTAAATCAATCTTTGAACTAAGGAAATAAGGATTAAAAATAGAAGAAAAAAAGTTTTGAAGTGTTTTTGCCTTGCAGAAGAGAAAAGAAATGAGAAAGATCACAGATTAGGTCATGTCTCCTAACTTGGTGTTCATGAAAATATCTCAGTCTATATTTGTTTAATATACTAAAATCTGTCAATACACATTTATGCTTCTCTTTTTCCTTCCTGCTATTTGCTTCCTTTATAAGGAGAAAGTTTGTTTTCTATTTTCTTCCCCTATTAAGAATCCAGAGGAGATGCTGTAAAAGACTCCATAGGGACTTGGAGAGGGGAGGGATAACCGCCAGACACGGAGACAGTGGGGTGTAACATGAAGGCTCCAATGGGGTTGATGTGGGGGTTCTATATAAATGAAATGGTTGTTCAAATAAACTCTGGCATTTTAAGTCCATTACAATATGGCTCCAACCTATTTTTCCTACTTGTGTATACTTATGTGTAATATTGTACAATCTGGAAATAACCTCAAAGGGAAAGCGCTAGTAGTGGGTGGGGACTGAGAATGCCATATGTAGAAGGTGGGATTTGAGCTGAGTCTTGGAGGAAGTTAGGAGGCAGTGGCAACAAGGGAGTGAGAGTGTTCCAGGCACGGGGCCAGCCAGTGAAAAAGCATGGAGTCTGGAGACTGAATGTCTCATTCTAGGAAGAATAAGAAGGCCACAGTCATTAGGTCACTAGATCACAGGAGAGTAAAGGGTAAAAAGACTGGACAGGTAGAAAGGAATCAGTTTGTGAGCCAGTCATCATTTATTATAGTCTCCCTGACCTCCACACTTTCCCCACAATGCCACTCTCCTTCAAACTTTAATTTCAAAAAATAAATATCTTCCTTCAAGAACCACAATAAATACGCTACAGAGAAGTACTATGGTAGACTGGAAAGGGAATTAGCTTGGATGTCAAGTGGTCTGAGTCCTAACCCTTATACTTACTGGCTTTGGACTAGGTGCAAGTCAGTCTCTCTGAACCTCAGTTTCTTCATCTGAAATATGGGGATAATAATATGTGCACTTCATAGCTCATGGGATGGTTGAAAGGAGAGAAGTTTGTAAACTTTGAATACATGTAGATATGAATTGTTATGACAGGCAAATTATCAGGAAAATGGAGAGGTAGCTTGGTACTTTGGATAGAGAGCTGAGCCTGGAGCAAGAAAAACCTGGGGCTAAGTCTTACCTCTAACAAAAGATAACAATGGGCAAATCATTTTAGCATCTCAAGGATCCCAGACCATTAGTCAACAAATATTTATTCTCAAAGACTACAAATTACAGAAAGCTCTGTATAATTTCTATAAGTAGAGAGACTTTCCACACTAGGAATTCCCTATACTAATGAAATCACAGGCCCAGACCATCCCCATTCCCATTCCACCCCAAAACAGAGCAAGGAATGAAGTTATGTTTTAACTGAAGGATACCTTTAATGTTCCTTAGTTTCTCTTTGAAGACCAATTATGGGTAGTAATAATAGTAGCAGTTCACATTTCAATGCATGTGCCTTATGACATCCTGGGAGGTACATGGTTGTATTGTTATTATCTCTATTTTTCAGACGAAGAACCTGAGACTCAGAGAGGTAGCCCATTGTCATAATGCTTAGAGTCAATGGCTTCTAGGAACTAAGGTGGTCTGGGTTCTCTTCCTGGCTCTCCTTCTGGGTAGATGAGCAAATCATTACTCTCTGAGCCTCAGTTTCCTCATCTGTAAAGTTACAGGATTAGATTAACTCCAAATATCATCTGCTTTATCATTCTACATACAGTAAGTATCCGAATTTTGAGGCTCTAAAAAAGTATCACACTGGCTAATCATAAAGATGGGAAAGACAATAAAAGCCCCTACTTTAGGGAAAAAAAGAAAAGCCAAAATGACAAGAAGAGTCAGTTATAAAGTTAGCAAATTAGACAACAAAGGAAGGGGGAGATTGACAGAGGTGGAAAGGGACAAAAGAAATCACTTTTGACTAGGTCACTTTAGAAAAATTAAAAAAGAAATAACTAACATGTGATGTGTTTTAACCACTTAGGTCCATAAAACTACAGGATATAAAATTAACTGTTTTAACATCCTCTTCTTTCACTGAGTCTCAAACAAATTAACCTATAGCTATAAGGGAAAATTTGAGCTGACACCAAAGAAATCTTTTCTTTCACTTGACTAGTCAACCTAATTGCTTATATTCTCAAGCCAGCATTATATAAGGGGATTCACTAATAGGCTAATTATTTTCTACTGCATATTTTAAAAATCCTATTTACGCTAGCTGTAAAGGAATCTCATCACTTGTTTTTCAAAAATGTTGTTTGTAGCTATACTATAGGAAATAACTGTTCAGCAATGCCAACATTTTATTCCTTTGAGGAAGTTTGAATCTCTCTCTGATCAGCAAGTAAATTAGCTGTATGCCTGATTGGGGGGGGGGGGGGGAGGAAATAGGGAGGAATAAATTTGTGAATGTGACAAAATTTGGCTTGAAGAAAATTAATTAACAGAGTTTATATTATTGTTCTGTCCCTGGCCAGGTAACAGTCAGCTCAAGTTACTGTCAGCATTTAGCATTTCTAAGAAATTTGCCCCCAAGATTTCTTGCCAGAGAACCAAAATGTGTTACATGGCATACTAACAATGAAGGAATATATTCCATTTTAACTTTCCATTAGAAACACAATTGTGACTTCACTGGTAATCCCTTGATGTTATTTTAAAAGAAAATCAGAGAGGTAGAGATTGTTCTTTAATGGATAAGAAAAAAATGGGACCAGAAACAGCCCCTTCATTTTCCCAATACAAATTCTCAGTTGCTACCTAGGGAACAGAGAAAATAGAAATTGTTGTTGTTATTGTTGTATCTGACCCTATGGACCATAACATGCCAATACTGTCCATTTGGTTTTCTTGACAAAGATACTCTGGTGGTTTGCCATTTCTTTTTCCAGTGGATCCAGTGCAACCTTTTGTCAGGCATTTCAGAGGTTAAGTGACTTGCCCAGAGTCACACAGCTAGGAAGTATCTGGTGATGGATTTGAACTCAGGTCTTCCTGAATCCAGATCCAGTGTTATAGCCACTGAGCCGGAAGCTGCCTCTGAAAACAAAAGTAGTTGGAGACAAAACAATCTCGAGGGTCCCTTACAACTCTAAAGATTTGTAGTAAATAGTAGGGACAGAGTCAGAAAACAAGTGCCTCTGTCTACATTTTGGGAATGAAGGGAAATTTAAGGATAGCCACGCAGCAGAGAAGGTGCATATGCAGATTCAGGAGGTATATGTATTAAAAATAATAGTAGAATCCATGAAGTGAGATCAACAAAGAACAGTAAGAGAATGAAGAGATTCCCAGAACAAACCCTAAGGAGAGGCAACAGGAGAAAAAGAAGTCAGGTAGAGAAATATAGGGGGAAAAATATAAGAAATATAGAAGAAGTTCAGTGTCACAGAAGACAAAAGGGAAAGAGCTTTAAAAAGGTGAGGCTTGACCTCAGTGTGAAAAGCTTCAGAGAGGTAAAGATGGGTACTAGGAGATGGCCATTAGATTTGATGCTCAGTGGTGACCTTCAAGAAAACAATGCAGTCTAAATACATTCTATAAGAAGTAAAAAAGTAGAAACAGTAAGTATGAGGGAGAGAACAAGATGTATTTTTTGCATTCAAAAATCTGGGATTGTGAAGAAGTGAACCTAAATTCAACAGTGCCAAAACTGAACAACATAGCCACCACCAAGAATCATTTATTCTTCCAAGGCTTTGTGTGTGTGTGTGTGTGTGTGTGTGTGTGTGTGTGTGTGTGTGTGTGCATCTATTAGAGGGTAGACCTGTGTAATTAAACCTAGACAGGGTGACAGACATATCACAAAATGCACGTCAAACAGTTTACTGGAACTTAAACACATTTCCTTTTCAGAGGTTTTTGTTGTCACCAACAAAGCATTTGTGTAAGTCAATTCAGTGAACATTGATTAAGTACTATGCCAGGCCCTGGGGGTAAAAGAAAGGTCCTGATGTCAGAGAGTTTAAATCTAATTGAGGAAAAGTATATAAATAAAAAAGTGATATTAAGGATAGGGAGATATGTATGAAAGAGAGGCTCAAGCAAGGAGCAATGAGAAATGTGAGGAAGGAGACTTCACTTTTGGTTGGGGCAGGAGGAGAGAGGCAGGACCACTGGTGAAGGGGAGGTGGAGTTGGGAGGTAGATACGAGCTGATCCTTGATTAATATTAAGGAGATCATTCCTGGCATGAATAATGGTGTAATAAAAGGCATAAAAAGTAGAGGACAAGAGGAAAGCATAAGATAGTAAGTAATGGAAATCAGATGGAGTAAAAAGGGAAGTATTATGAGATGAAATGGCATGTGTTGGGTGGGTGGCAGAGTCACTGCTTTTAGTAAACTAGAGGCATTTTAAAATCATTTAGTTAACAAAATGACCCACAGGAACAAAGAGTAAATCAACAAGCATTTATTAAGCTCTTTATTAAGTACAAGACACTGTTCAAAGCACTTGGGATACTAAGAAAGGAAAAAACAATCCCTGCCTTCAAAAAGTTCACATTCTAATGGGTAATACAACATGTGAAAACTTTTGTTGTTGTTGTTGTTTGGTCGTTTCTGTTGTGTCTGCTCTTTGTGACCCCATTTGGGGTTTTCTTGGCAAATATACTGGTATGGTTTGCCATTTTCTTCTTCAGTTCATTTTACAGATGAGGAAACTGAGGCAAACAGGGTCGAGTGACTAGCCCACGGTCACAAAGCTAGTAAATGTCTGAGGCCAGATTTGAACTCAGGAAGATGAGTGTTCCTGACTCCAAACCCGGCACTCTACCCCCTGCACCACCTAACTATCCATCCCACTGACCTCCCTGGTTTCCTTTAAGTCCCAACTAAGATCTAACCTTCCACAGGAAACCTTCTTAATTCCAGTGCCTTCCCTTTATTAATTATTTCCTATTTATCCTGTACATAGCTTGTTTTGTATATATGTTTGCATGTTGTCTCTCCCATTAGATTGTAAGCTCCTAGAACGCAGGGACTGTCTTTTGCATTTTTTTTTAATCCCTAACATTTAGCAGAGTGCCTGGCACATAAGGGTGCTTAATAAATGTTTATTGATCATTAAGAGACCCCTGGGGGCAGCTAGGTGGAGCAGAGGATACAGCACCAAACCTGGAGTCAGGAGAATCTGAGTTCAAATTTGACCTTACACACTTGACATTTACTAGCTGTGTGACCCTGGACAAGTCACTTAATTCCATTGCCTAGCAAAATATTAAAAACAAAACAAAACAAAACATTAATAGACACCTTAATATCCACTACAGTAAATATCAATAGATACAACTCACATAAACAAAAGCTCTTTGGTGTAAAGAGATTGAGGTCCACGCCTTGCTGTCCCTCTGGGTCACCAATAATATGGAGATTATAGTTGCCCAATCTGCAATAAAAACCACTGAGGCAGAGTTCTGAGCCAATGGTACTTTATTAAAGTTCATTAAATGTTCCTCTTTAATAAAGTGTACCTCAGGTGTTCCTCATGATCTGAGATACCCCCTTCTTCCAGAGCCTTATTTTTATAAGGCTTGATACTAGATTTAATACTTGAACACTCTAGAGGAGCTACACAAAGTACAGAATCCCATTGGTTGATAGACATTGCTTCAAGGGCCAAAAATGATTTATCAACCAAAAATGGTATATTAGCAAGAGGGGTCATGGGTTGGGCAAAGCATGGGGCATCTCCACTGACTAAGGGGTCATAAGATAGTCACCTGCTCATGTTGGACAAGAAAGAGTGGTCTGGAGGTACAAAAATAAGTTAGGGGACTTTGCATGTAATTGAGTCACCTCTGCCACACTGGGCTTGGTCATCATAACAAGGAAAAACAAGGGTAGAGGGACTCTAGTTAGCTTCCTATGATTAAACAAGTGAACTTACAATCTGAATTTCACAGCTATGAGGCCTAATATACAGAACTTATAATCACTACCCCTATAGAATCATATCAAGTTGATTAAAACTGATTGGAATAGAGCAGAGGTCCTAATGAATCATATTTCACATTAATTATTAAAAATGTAGCAGGGTTGTGAGACCCCAAAATTTGAGAACTGTTAGAATAAAAGATTTTAGGATCATTTTATAGTTCTTAAGAAAAGAAAGAATGAAAAAAACAGACACTGGAAGTTTGTGACCAAAATTGCCTCATAAAAAAACTCAAGAAAGCTAATCTATTGCTGGTGAATCACCAAAGTTATCAAACAATCAGAACCAGCTTTTTCCCAAGATGAGCTAGCAAGAAATGAGGAAGGACTGAAATTTTAACAGAAAGATCATTCCTTAATACACTGGAAAAGTGTTTGGCTGTATTTAGGCAATAATCCCATCAACTCTACTTGACAGTGACCTATACTGATACAACTTCTGCCAACGAGTTCATTTGGAGGGTTGGGGTAAGGGGAGACATGAAAGATTTAATGTGTCATTGCCTTCATTCTGCTATTCTGATACTTGTAAAGTCTGGACCTGAAGATATTTTGTTGTTGTTGCTGCTGTTTTCCCCTCTCCCTTTCCAATGGCCATTTATTAGTCACCATCCTAGAAAGTACCTCACTTTCTCATAGTTTAATAATAGCTACCATTTACATATCATTTTTGTTGCCACATCCTTATAAGATACTCAACATTCTCATTTTAATGATTAGGAAAACCGAAGCTCAGGAATATTGCAACTTGTATTGTGTCATGATCCCTGGAGTAGTGAAAGCTGCAGAATCCAGAACTGAACCCACATCTTCTGATTCAGAGGACTGTAGGTTCTAGAACAGGAAGAGCCCTTAGAGATCATTTAGCCCAATGATTTCTTTTTAGAAATTTTGCATTTGAAACCCAGAAACATTAGACATCTTACCTATAGTCACAAAGGAAGTAAGCAGCATTTAGATTCAATTCCACATCTTTTGAAAAGCTAATATTTTCCTACTATCTCTTAAATATAGTTATAATCTGATAAAGTCTAAAGTATTTCAATCTTTCAGCAGAGCAATGGGAACTTTATCTACTATGAATTGTTCTCATATAGGTTACAACTTTCTTAAATATTAGCAGAAGATTATGTTTGTGTTAAATGGAGAACAAATTTAGGATTAATAATCATGTGACTCTGGACAATAAATAGCTTTCAGTGTGCTTCCCTGGTCATTTTAAGATGTAAGTTTTAAAAAAAAACTTAGAGGATCTAACTTAGAACAGGGGTGGTAAACCAAATTTGGCCATTGAACTGATTTTATTTAGCCACTGGGGTCATCATATTGTTATAAAATAAAATGGTCACATACAACTCCTCCCCTCTTGTCACTTTAGGGTTTATGGAGGACAGTAATGTGTTAAAAGACTACAGAGATAGGAAAGGGCCAAATTGTAAAGAGCTTTAAACGTCAAAAGGAGTTTATATTTTAATAGATTTGTATAGATATATTTTTTGATATTTTCCTTTCCCACTCTTTCTCCCAGAGTCATCCCTTATAGTAAAGGATTTTTAAAAACTGAAAGAGAAAATATATACATATAGCTAAACCAATTAACAGAAAAAAGAAAAATATGATGTTATATACAAAGTTCCATACTTGTGGACATCTATCTCTACAAAGAACTAAGAGAGGTATCTTATTCTCTTTTGGGGCCAAGCTTGGTCATTATAACTTTACAATGTTCGCTTCATTTAGCAATTGTTTTACGTTTGCATTGCTGTATTTGTTGTAGAGCTTGTTTTCCTGGCTCTGCATTTCACTTTGTGTAAGTTCACATAAGTCTTTCCAAGCTTCTCTGTATTTATGATTTCTTATAGCATAGTAAGAAGCAGCCTTGAGTCAAGGAAACTTGAGTTCAGATTTAGGCTCTGATACTTATCAGCTATGTGACCCTAGGCAAGTGACTTAACCTTTGTCTGCCTCAGCTTCCTGAACTCTAAAATGGAGGTATAAGAACACCTACCTCACAGGGTTGCTGTAAGAATCAAATGAAATAATTTGCAAGGTGCTTAGTGCTTTTTCCTCCCACCCCTCCCATTAAATTCATGTACCACAACTTGTTAGCCACTCCCCAGAAAATGGGCATTTACTTTGTTTCCAATTCTTTGCTACCACACACACACACAAATACTACTATATTTTAATGAACATAGGGGACTTTCTTCTTATCAGTGACCTCCTCAGTCAGTCAACATACAACAAACATTTATAAAGTACATATTATATGTCAGACACTATGCCAAGTGCTGAGGATACAAAGAAAGACAAAAACATTGTCCCTTCCCTTGAGGATCTCATATTGTAATGTAGGATGTAATATGTAAACAGCTACTTATGTACAAAATATATACGATATAACTGGGAAGTAATCTCAGAAGGAATGCACCAAGACTGTTAGTGGTAGGGAGAGGACCTCGAAAGACATGGGGTACAGCCAGTGAAAAGCTATGGAATCTGGAGATGGAGAGTCATGCAAAAACAGCAGTATCAGTGTCACTAAGTCACAGAGTTTGGGGAAGGGAGTCAAGTATAAGAAGACTGAAAAGGTAAGAAGTGGCCAGGCTGTGAAGACCAATGGAGTATTTTACATTTTATCTTGGAGGCAACAGGGAACCACAGGAGTGTATTACTGTGATAGACCCTCCGTTAGGGACCCAGGGGCACCACACCCCGGGGCCTCTGGCTCAGCTTCCCCTAACGGCTGTTACAACACCCTGGGTGAAATCCTCAAGGGGGGGGGTGCAACATCCTGTTCTGTAAATAACCTGCTCCCTTCCCGGCACCCCACCAGACCCTGTTCCCTTCCCGGCACCCCACCGGACCCTGTTTTGTAACCGGACAGTATAAATATCTCAGATGAAACCCTCGGTGGGACGGCCCCTGGGATGCACGCCTGGGGTCCGTCGCCGGCCGGCTCAAATAAACGCGCTCTCAATTAAAGTCAATTGGGTGTGATGCTCTGATTTCTCTCGGGCGTCCAGTTCATTACTAGGGTAGAAAAGAGATGTGATGTGATTGGACCTGAGTTTTAGGAAGATCATTCTGGCATCTGTGTGAGAAATAAACTGGTGTGGAGAAAGCCTTGAGGCAGGGAAGCCAATATGAAGCCCCCTGTAGGACAGCCTTGCCAGCAAGAGGTGAACTAGGAAAGTGCCTAGACAGTGGAGAAACAGAGATATCAGGAGAGATGTTATAGAGAAAAATAAGTGAAGACAATCCTCTTACTTTTCAAATGAAGAAAGCAAAGTCCAGAAAGATTAAATGTCTTTCCCTATCAGTTACCACCCCACAATGAGTACAACCTTCTACTCCCTCCCCTAACCAGCCAAAAAGAAAGGGTTAAGAGGTTAGGCCTTGTCAAGCCCCAATGAATGGTTGCTGACTTCTGGGTTAATCAGCTAATTAGCATATCAAAGGCAATAATAATGTAGAAACCCACTGGGCAAAAGACAACTAAGCTGTGATAAGAACAGCTTATTTCAACTATCTCTTCAGAACCTACTCAAATTCTCCTCTGCCTTTTTCTTCCCCTTTTCTGTACCTTTGTATATCTTTACCTCTGTAAAGAAAGGGAAGGTCTTTTGTCAACCTTGGGTATAAACTGTAAGGTTAAATTACTCTGACTTTTGAGGTGATGGGAACACTGTCATTACCAGTTTCTATTTCCTAGTCTCACTGGGCAGACTGGAGGGGAGGAGAAAGCAAGAGCTCTCTTGTTAGCCAATGATTAGGAAGGAATGTAGGGAGACTCCCCAAAGCCACCAGCAACTGAGGTTCTCCACTGGCTAGAAGTGAGTAGAAGCCCGTAGATACAATGAATGGGTTTATCCAGTTTGTCCCACTGGGCAAACTCCAAAGGAATGAGAGGTTGCTATGCTACGGAGGATGCCATTTTAAGGATAAAGCCACAAACTGGAACAGCACATTATACCATGGGCTCCCAGGTACAAAAATCTGAAAGGCTGAACTAGCCTAGTTAGAGATGTCTAGTTAGAGATGAAGTTAGCAAACAGGTCCCAAATTTCCCTGATGTACTATTATTCCTTTATTTATATATTTTCTTTTTTCAATAAGAATAAACCCCGAAAAATAAATTCTTTCGATCTTGAGTGTGTAACATTTGGGGATAATAAGGGAAAGATAGCATGGATTCTGGAATTGGGCATCTGGTTACAGTGCCAGGGGCAGAAGAGAAAGGGTAATTAAGGATTTAGATGATAAATCTCTGAACCCAGGGATTCAAGCAGGGATTCTTGTTAGAGAACAAGAAAAGTCAAGGGGACTCACTACTTTGATTCAGAGATTAGAAATAAAGGAGACAGTCCTGTAGCCAAGAAAAGCAAAATCTCTTGGACTAGAAAAGCGTAAGGTTCAGGTTCAGAACTTTTATCATATCTTTGAGGATGTCTCTGAGACTCTTCTGTTTGTCTCTTGCTTTTAATAATAGCTGACATTTATTAAAACTTCACAAATTTCTTTAGCTACATTGTCTCATTTGGTCCTCATATTCACCTTGTTGAGGTAAGCACCATTATTAGTCCTGCTTTATAGAAAACTGAGGCTCAAAATGGAGTAAGAAGTATTCAGACCTAGGTCTCACCTGATTCGAGCTCCAACACACTCTGTACTCTATACTACTTGGCCTCTTTCTCTTTCATCTTCTCTTGTTCACAGAATCAGCAGGTCATAGAATCTGATAGTTAGAAGAAATCTCAGCAGTCAGCTGGTTCAAGCCATAGACAAAAGGAATTCCCAGCAGAACATACACAACAAGTTATCATCTGTGTCCTGCCTTCTCCACTTCACCTTACAATTCATGTAGTTGATGAGTCAGGGTTAATAGTCCTGCATAGACTCAAACAAGTGCTGCTTGTAACCAACTCAGTCCTTTCTTTCCTGGGGCCTGAGTCAGCAAGTATTTATTAAGCACCAAATATGTACCTGGCACTGTCCTCAGCAATGAGGGTACAAAGAAAGGCAAAACAACAAAAATCACAACAAAAATCCACAAAAGGGTCCCTGCTCTCAAGGAGCTCAGGCTAACAAACAAGGCAACACGTCAATGACTATACACAAACATGATGTATACAGGATAAAATAGAGATCATCTCAGAGGGAAAGAAGCTAGCATTAAGGGAGACTGGGAAAGGCTTCTTGGAGAAGATGGGACCTAAAGGAAGCCAATGAAGCAAGGAGACAGAGATGAGAATGGAGGGAATGCCAGACATGGGAAGAAGCGTCCTCATTTCCTTAGCTTCTATATATTCGATTTCCCATTCTGATTCCTTCCTATCACCAGCAAAGCATAGAAGCCCTGAACTTGGGATCAGGAGACCTGGGTTTGAGTCTCAGCTTCTTGCATTACCTTGAAGTAAGTCACTTTCTACCTGAGATTAATTTGTCTCTTAGTACAATAAGCTTTGGGGTCTCTTCTAGCTTGAAAATCCTATGACTACAACCAGCACCCTGCCTACTCTTTGATACAGTGCACCTGGCTTTCTGCATACGCTTCCTTAATGAGAGATATCTTCTTGGTTTCACACAATACATTTGCATTTCAAAAGCATTCCTCTAGGCCTTTACTCACTTATAAAAATGTTCAAGGTCCTACTTTTATATATGAAAACAGACAAATCAGGGTCAAGGTCTGGGATGCCTGTCTCAAAATTCAAGAGACCCTCCCCCTGCTACGCTTAAGGGCTGTCAATAAGAAAAATGTTCTCTCTCTCTACTTTAAAAAGTTATGGAGGAAAATGGTAGTGAATTTCCAGTCCTTGGGGAGAAGGTAAGGACCACATTTAGCTGGGGTCAAAAACAAATGCTGTGTCATCAATCATTTCATAAGGACTGAACGTGGTAAAGACTTACTAGCTCATCTTGTCCACACCACAGCAGCCAATGCTGAGTTGTTGCTTTTTCCCTAAATTCTATTTCAAGAGGAAAGCAGTCATTATCCTGAAACGAGCATTACATAATCTGAAAAAGTGGAGCCAGAAAAAAATGCCTTTAAAAAACAAAACCAAATGGGGGTTGTTTTTGGTTAGGACTTATTCTAACCATTCTGTGGCCATAATTGTAATCTATCTATAACATAATATATATATATACACACACATATAATGTATACACACACATTTGCAGATATATAACACACATATATGCATATACGAAAATATAAAACACACGTGTATGTATATATATAAATATATAACACAAATATATGCAGATATCAATATATGGAAATGGAAAACCTTAAGCATAAGAAAATCTGAACTACAGATTTATGTATGTAAAATAGGAAACTAGAAAACAGAGAAGTTCATAAACTCCTGGTAATCTCAGACTGCTTTCCCTCTGTAAATTATCCTCTGGGTTGGATGCCAAAGTTCTGCCAATTCCATTTACAAGGTACATTCTCTAAGCCAAGGATGATGTGTGGTTGCAGCAAGTTGTTGCAATAAGAAAGAAAAACAATTTTAAGCTCAATTTTTCAATCACTATGTGGTAAGAGTTAGGTGAGTTCAGAAATATTTGAAAGCAGAGGTTGGGGTGGGGGGGGGATTACAATGTGTTCCTGAATTCCAATGAAGTCTCAAGAAGAAAAAAGGTAAAGTCCAACGTTGGAAATAGTGTGGCAAAAATTATTCATTTTCACCTGTCCAGCCTGGAGCAAAATGGTTAAGCATTAGCTCTTTCTCTCCCACCTATGGATTTCTAGAAGGGTATGGCAAACGGAGGCCCTAGTGATTACATATTGCCCAAGATTGGAAGGAAGAGGCTACAGCTGGCAGCTCAAATACAGTGGAAGAAACATGAGGCTAGGAGCTCCAATCTCAGCTCTGTCATTCCCAGCTATTTGACAGTGCACAACCTATTTGATCTTTCTGGGTTTCAGTTTCCTTAGCTGAATAATAAGGATGCTGGACAAATGCCTTAGATCTGTTTCTACTCCAGCATTTCTTGAATCTATGACTAAATCTAAGCTTTACTAGAGACTGGTTTTGGTTACCCTAAGTAATATTAATGACCCTTTTTATATAATCATTTTTCAGGTCTTTACAAACGAAGGTGACAACATTGGTTATCTACAGATAATATAAAATGTTTTAAAGAATACAAATGGATCACTCTACAACATTCCATAAATAAAACATGTCATAGAAATATTTGGCAGTGTGGAAAGCTGTTCTGGGTTAATGTTCCACCTCAAATACATACTGGTTGTGTGACCCTGGACAAGACACTGAATCTTTCAACACTATAGGCAAGTTGCTAAAACTATATAGATTGGAAAGAAGGAGCTGACCTGCATTGGCAAGGGATGTTTTCTCATCAGAGAGCTCCCCATAGCAGTAAAATCAGAAGTCCAGGCCATATCCTTATGAAATGATGACTATTTATGAAGACAAATCAAAATATTAAAATCCTTGTCAATAGCATTAAGAAATGGAAGGAGAAATGGGCCAGATGACTAAAAAGAACCAAATACAATTAGAGATTTAAAATTTCATGGCTGTAAATACATTAATTCTAAGCTATCAGGATCATAGTTAGGGACTTGGAATTAGTGCAGATGAAAGTAAAACATTGGATTTGGAGGACATTAAGGAAAAGAAATGAGAAAATTACTGGAGGCCTGGAAAATATAAAAAGTAATAATAATGTGGTCATCCTATTTCAAATTGCCAAAATTATCAAAAATAAGTGACATTCTGCAAATATAATAAATCCCTGCCTCCAGTCTCTCTCCTCTCCAATCCATTTCTCATCCAGCTAGCTGCCAAAAAGCACCGGTCTGACCATGCCAGATGAAAGAAGCACATTACAGAAGATTAAGTGCTAGACTTATATTCAAGAAGACCTGATTTCAAATATCACCTGTGATACTTACCAACTCTGTGGTCCTAGATGACTTCTCTGAGCCTTTCTAACTCTAAATTTATGGATCTATGGCAGCACTACTACCACATTCAAGAAGCTGGTTCCCTATCACCTCTAGGTTCAAATATGAACTTCTCTAGATTTAAGTCTTTCACTATCTAGCTCAGATTTTGAGACACTTACCAAAATTTAATATACATTCCTCTTCTGAATGCACTCTACAAGGTGGCTAATCTAACCTATCTGCTGCCACACAACATTCCATCTTTGATCTCTGGGTCTTTGCACAAACCATCTCCCATGACTGCCATATATTTCCTTCTCACCACTGACTCTTCATATTCTTAGCCTCCTCCAAAGCTTAATTCAGGTGCCACCTCCTACATGAGGCCTTTCCTGATCCCCCTAGTGGATGTTCACCTCCACCAAAGTACTTTGTAGTAATTCTGTATATATTTTAAATATACTTGGTGCATTGGACAGAGTACTAGCTCTGGAGTTAGGAAGACATGAGTTTAAATCAGCCCTCAGACATTTACTATCTATATGACCCCGGACAAGTTATTTACCCTCTGTTTGCCCCAATTTCCTTAACTGTAAAAGGGGGATAATAATAGTATCTACCTCACAGGGTTGTTGTGAGGACTCTTTATAAATCTCCCTTCTCCTTCATCTCCTTTAACTCTTTCTTTCTCATTCCCTTACCTGTCTCCTCCTTACCTTTCTCTACTTTTAACTTTTATAGGTACAGGTTGTTTAGATAGAATGTGAGTTCCTTTATTAAATGTAGCAATCATTTTTGTCTTTATATACTGACTGACATACAGAATTTCAAGACGGAACTCAAAATTCAGCTTACTGAGGAATAACATCAAACTTAAAAACTTAAATTTTATTGACAAAAAAATTCTTCAAGCAGTTAAAGGGAAAATACTTCATGTACAAAGAAATACCACCCAGAGTTGCAACGTTATTTTTTTGGCAAAAAAAAAAAATACCTGAAATTACACCATAAAATCATTGCATTTACAGTTAGAAGGAACCTTGTAAATCATCTATTTCAATTCTGAATCTTTACATATAAGGAAATTGAAGTCTTTTGAAAGTAAACAACTTGCCCAAGGTCACACAAGTAACAAGTAAAATATTAAGATATGAGCCCTTATCAAAGAATAAGATTCCAGAGAAACTGAAAAATCTGTTTGAAAACAAAAGAAGGACATTTATATATCAAAAAAGATTCCAAAGAATTCCTGGAGAAAAATAAAATAAGCATATGTCAAAAGGGCATGTGGAATTAAGAGAGTGAAACAGAAGGTGAGACGAGAGAGTGGCAGATGACCATGATGAACAAGTTATCCTAATGCAAAACCTTCCATGGGTTTTTAAAAAGTATAGTTGATAATGGTTAAATAGCTTAATGACATAGTCAATATAGCAAAAAATGATAGAGGCCAAGTAGTTTCAAAGAAATAGGAGTAAATAATGTAAAAGGAATTGTAGATAAACAAAGAAAAAAGCCATGTGAATGAGGAAGAGAGGGGAAGGGAAGGAGGCAATGACATTTATGATGAAGTTCATATCTTTGGAAAATGGGTGCAGGAGAAAGGAAGGGTCTAGTCTAGAAATACAGTTAGTAACATACAATACAGACATTCTGTTTAATGTTCTTTCATTCAGTTTGCTTAGCAATAGAATGTGTTTTGCATTTTATATTTTTGCATCAAAATAATAGCAATTTAAGAATTATGAAATATAAATCTAATTTAACTATTACAATGCTAAATGTAAATAGATTTGACTCACTGAAAGAAAAATGAATTTTAAAAGAGTAAAACAATATTAAAAGCATAGCTAATGCTAATGAAAAGTATGCATTTTAGCAGGTTACATGCAGATCAAGAAAATACATAGTAGTATTAATGACATGTAAAAAGTCAAGCCAGAAAAACTATGATGAATAAGAAAATGTATTTACAGATATCACTGAAAAATGAGGTCATAACAATTTTTAACATTAAAGCAATTATTAGAAAGAAGAAAATTTAGCAGTCTTGACAAAAGAAATAAACAAAAAAAACTATTAATGATTAAGAGTTCAAAACTCCTTTATCAATATGTAATGGGAACTAGTTTAAGTTCAAAGTGCCTCTAACAGCATCTTCCCACATGAGGGAATCTGGGAATCCTGCTTCTGGGAGAATCATAACATCATATAATATATATGGCTTGGAGAGAATGATGAATTTATAGACATTATGTAACTGATTCTGTTCAGCTAACCAATAGTGGTAAATAGGAGATTCTCTGATTGGCTGTGAAGGCACTAAAAAAAAAAAAGAGACCAGAGCTTGAGTCATTTTGTCTTAGATTGTTCTCTCTTAGTTTGATTCCTTTTCTGAGAGTGTATGGTGAGAGACAATTAAATGAAAAGGCTTTGAACCATCTTCCCTCTGAGGCTGATATATGTCACAATATAAGTATATCCTCTAAATTAGCCATTATGGCCAAGTAGACTACAAAAAGGAATGCAAGGATGTTTTTAATATTAGGAAAACAACTAATATAGCAGATCATATCAATAAGGAAAAACTAAAAGTCTAATTAGATTGTCAAGATATACATTACCAAATTTGAAAATTTTAAAATAACTTCCATAGAAATAAATTAAGGAATTAACAACTAAAGATCTAATACTAAAAATTAATGGATAATGAATATAGCAAATATGTCAGTCATTAGTTCCAAATTAATGCACAGATTCAATAAAATATAAATCCAAATACCGGTTACCTACACTATAAAATTAAGTAAGATAACAAAATGTATATAAAAAATATGACAGGAAAACCAAAGGGAACCATGAAATAAAATGATGAAAGAACATTGGTCCTAGCAGGCTTTTAAAATGTACTACAAAGTGGCAATTATAAAAAGATATCTGGTACTAAAATTTTTACAAAGAAAATGTAATGCAATGGAAAAATATAGAATCTGGGGGGGGGAAGCCCAAATGTATATAAAACCTGATATTTTATAAACCCAATATTCTAAAACATTAGGGAATAGAATCATAATTTCATAAAAAAATTAAGAAATTTTGTTATAAGTATGGAAGTAATTAATTGACCCTACATTTTACACAATATACTACAATAAAATCCAAATTTTATCATTGAAATTTGATGTGCTTACTCTTTTTTTTTCAAGAAAAAGAATTTTACATTTATACTAACTATGGAAAAGAGAAATATTTTATCTATTAGACATGTGAAACATGGCATTATGGAGAAAATGAATGGATTTGATAACATACAAATAAAAATATTTTTCACAACAAAATTTTTAGAAAAGAAAAGATTGGAAGGTTAAAATATCTGACAAAAAATACACCTATAGCTTATAAGCAACTGATACAAATTTATAAAAGTATTATCCATGACTATGGCTACATAAAAATGATACAAAAAATATTCTTGAGTTCACAGAAAGAAAAGAAAGAAGTAAAGTGAACTAGTACCAAGTATTATTTTGTTAGTTCTTCTTTGGTATTTTACTGCAGGATCTGTAATTTTCTTAGGGTAGGAAACTCCAGATATGAGTAAAGAAACTTCCTCCAACAAAAGAGAATAAAATCTACTGAGTTAGCAGATAAGTCCTAGGAAGTTATCTGAAGCACTAAGAGGTTAAATGACATGGTCAGTAGATTCAGCAAGTGTTAGAGGCAGAATTTGAAACCAGATCTTTCTAGCTCTGAGTTCACCTCTTGCAACTATTTCACACTGCATCCCCTTGGGATTTTATTATTTTATTGTTCATATTAGTTGAAACTGTTATTAAATTTGCAATAAATCTTTATTTTAAAACTGTAATGGAAAAAAACCCATGACTTTGGGATGTATACTAGAGTTACATTGGTTTTTTTCATAATGGCAATATATTGCCAATTTCTATTTAGAGATTCAGAGTTTCTGTGAGCTATAAGGGAGAGTCCAAGGACAAGAATTCCTTTCAATGACCATGTTATTATCAGGTGTGCCTCCCAGCAATAGGAGCAGATGGCTGAGAAGACAACCAAGAATAAATAATACTCTTCAGCTAAAATACCACAATTGAATCATCCCATTAAAATGAGATTCCTTGAGGTGGGAGGAAAGAACAAATGAATCTCTTGCAATGACCTTTGTGTCTTTAGGACTCTTATATGAGGGAGAAACAAGGGGTATATTTGCATGTGAGGCAGCACCATCTAGCTTGTGACATTTTTTTCCCCAAATTTTTCTAGAAAATGAGCACTAACATAAACCTATATTCTCACTGTTTGAAGGGCAAATGTGCTATCAACAAAGAAAGGTGAGAGAGGATGACAAGATAACATAGTGAGTAGCTCTCTGGGCTCACTATAGCAGAACCAGGCTGGCTACATCTCCCCCTCAGTGTTCTAAAGGTACTGCTAGAAGGTAAAGGTGCTTCTTTCCTACAGCTATAAGCCCAAGCCCCCATTCCAGCAATGTTCTCCTCACCTTTAGCCACCAGTGACTAGATCCCAGTTCCATTTAACCACTTAACATCAATTGGATTTTACATAGAGATATTATTTCAAAGACATAAACATTTCCCTCTAATACTTTAGGGGCATACTCTACTAAATTAGGATTAGGTTTTGCCCATTAATTCCCCATACAACCAAATAACGACAGTGACACCTTCACTTGGAGAGACTGCTTAAGTTGTGTTATAACAATGAAGAGAGAAAGAAGAAGCTGGATCTTTTTCTTTTATTTCAATTTCAGTTCTCTCTCCATTGCCTTCTATAATTTCTACATAAAGATCAGAGTTATATGAATAATCCTAAGAGAATAGCTCAAGAGTTGGAAGAATCATTAGAGGTTACCCACTCCTATATTTTCATTTTACATATGAGGAAACTGAGGCCTAGGAAAGAATGCAGGGTAGCTTTAACATTAGGAAAAATAGAACTGATATAGGCTATAGTCAAAACAAAAGCAGCAAAGTAGCCTGATTATATCAATATGTTCATAAAAAGCTTTCGACATCATGCAACATCCTTTTATGCTAAAAATATTAGAAAGCATAGGAATATGAGACTTTTCCTTAATATGGTAAATAATATCTAGCTAAAAACAAGAACTAGTATCATCTGTAAAAGGGAAACACTAGAGGCCTTTCCAGTAAGTTCAGAGGTAAAGCAAAGATATCCATCATGAGCACTGTTATTTGATATAGAAAAGTGAGATAGAGCAGTCAGTCACCACCATCATCACCACGCCCACAGGCAAAGAATAAACAAGATTACTGCTGTTTGAGATTATAGTTCACTTAAAGAATCCTAGAGATTCAGATAAAAATCAATATAAACCATAACTTCAGTAATTTAGTAGGATTCAAAATAAGCCAACAAATATCATTAGTCTTTCTATACATTACCAAATAAACTCAGAAGAAAAGTGAAAAAGAAATTCCAATCAAAATGACAGCATCATGTGTAAAATATATAGGACTCCATTTATTAATACTTACACAGGAATTATATGACTATAGCTACAAAATGCTCTTTACAGCAATAAAAGAGGACTTAAATAATTGGTGAAGTGCAGAGGGATTGTTGGCAATTGTTGGAATGGTTGGACCATGCCAGGGTTGACACTTTTGATTTCACTGGTGCAGAGAGCACCCAGTGGGGATTTTCTTCCATCTTCTTGAAAAGTTATAATTTTAGATAGTTTCCTAGAGCACAAAAAGATAAAAATGAACTAGGGTCACACAGTAAACTCCAGTCTCCTCATCTCCAGGCCCAGTACCTTCTCCACTGTGCCATCTATCTCCCTTTGGGTGAAGTGATTTGCTGTGTGTCACACAGCCAGTATGTGTCAGAGGGTGGGCCCATGAATCCTGGTCCCTGTGGATTTGAGGGCTGCTCCCTGTAAATGACTGCTTGTCTCTCCAAAGAAGATGCTAATTCTCTCTACCTGGTACTGGTTAAAGTGATTCCATTCTAGGAGCATTCTAGGCATTATTCACAAAGAAATTTTTTCATCTGAATGTTCATTTGTATTCAAACACTCTGTGTGGGTGTCATCTCAAGGTTAGGATGAAGAGCCAGCCCATATTGGCGGGTTTTAAACCAGCGTGACACATGTAAAAGTAAGTATGTGGAATATAGAAAAAAAAATTTTTGTGGTGGCCACTAGATGGCAGAGCTGAAATCTAAGAGGCCCTCCTGGCTGAACGCAACATTCAATCTGCATTATACTTATAGGGTGAAAAGGAGAAACTTGTCTCAGTAGTCCAGATCTTTAAAATGCTTTTACCTAAAACATCCAGAATTATGATGAGAATGGGAGTCTGCCTGAGCAAAGGAAGAACGAACAACTCCCTACTTCATGTCACTTGAGGGGTAGGCCCTTCCTCTCTCCTTCCAAGTACTTGGAGGACCAAATATTTCCCTTACAGAAAAAAAGGAAGTGTTATCTCCCAGGAATACATAAGCACCTGTTAGGACAGGCAAATTTTCCAAATCTCCTAGTCACCTGGGTAAACAGAAAGGAGGACCATTAAAGAAAGGAGCAGAGAAAGGGACAGGCTTTGGTAGGAAAGTTAGGAAGATGGAATATTAGCTCATTTCCATTTACATAGGCTTTATAGTTTATAAAACACTTTCCTCACAACAATCCCATAAAGTAATGGAGACAGGTGTTATGTTGTTATTCCCTTTTTACAGATAAGGGAATTGAGGTTCAGATTATGTGATTTATACAAGGACAAATAGCCAGTAAAAATGACAGCAGGGTTGCCATATTAACTCGTGTCATTTGACTCCATGTCCAATTATCCTTTTTCTCTAGTGTTGTTAAAGTCAAATAGAAATGGATCCTGGCAGGTCACATTATTAGAAAACCACAAATTATCGTTATCTGTATTGTGTTGTATTTTTATTTACTTTTGAAACATATCTCAATTAAATTTTCACCTGGTTCTGGCTGCATTGTATCCTGGCAACCCTAGCCATGAGTTTAACACCTCTGCTACACCACACTGGTGTCTATAGCATGGGGCCCTACCCAAGGAAAAATGAGAGAAGAGGTTATCAACAGCAAACTTTATCTAGTTCTTAATTTGGTCTATAACTAATTCAGCTGGAAAACCTGAACTACTTGTATAGCTGCCTCAGTTTTCTATAAAGCTTTCAAGGTGCAGATACAACTGTGTGCAAGAAATCACAGCACTGCTGAGAATCCTAGACTCAGGTCTGAATAGTATCACAAGAGCTTCCTTCATTTATCCCTATTCAGTTAAGCTCTACTCGAGATCTGGCAGTAAATAGCTATAAGGGTAATATTCATATTTAGAGCCAAACAATGTCTTTATCAACTTTAATCAGAGGCCAAGTGGTGTATTAGAACAAGCACTAGACTTAAGAGTCACAAAATCATAGGGTCGGAGCTGGAAGGGAGTTGAGAGATCAATCATCTAGGTCAACTATTTCATTTTGAAGATGAGGAAACTGAGGCCCAATCAATCAACAAACATTTACTAAGTACCTACTATATGCCAGCCTCTCTGCCCAGAGAGGCAATGATTTGCATAAGGTCACTCAGGGAGCAAATACTACAACCAGTCCTTTCTGACTACAAATATATGTTATACTGGTTTAGGACCTGCCTCTGATGTTTACTAGCAGTTTGGGTAAGTCTACTTAGCCTCTCTGAATAACATTTCAATTCTCTCCTCTGACATATACTGGTTGTGTGACTGTGCATCTGAATTTCTTTTTTTACAATCACATTAAACGTATTTCCACATTAGTCATGTCATAAAGAAGAAGTAGAACCAAAGGAAAAGCCACCAAGAAAGAAGAAACAACAGAGAGACAGAGACAGAGACAGAGAGAGATAAAATAGTATGCTTCAATCTGCATTCAGACTCCATAGTTCTTTCTCTGAATGTGGATAGCATTTTTCATCATGAATCTTTTGGAGTTGTCTTAGATCCTTGTATTGTTGAGAAGAATTAAGTCTATCAAAGTTGGCCATCATACAATGTTGCTGTTACAATGTTACAGTGTTCTAGTTCTGCTCACTTCACTCAGAATCAGTTCATATAAGTCTTTCCAGGTTTTTCTGAAGTCTGCCTGCTCATCATTTCTTATGGAACAATATTATTCCATTACATTCATATATCACAATTTGTTCAGTCTTTCCCCAACTGATGGACATCCTCTCAATTTCCAATTCTTTGCCATCTCAAAAAGAGCTGCTATAAATATTTTGTACATGTGGGTCCTTTTCCCATTTGTATGATCTCTTTGGGATACAGACCTAGAAGTGGTATTGCTGGGTCAAAAGGGTATGCAGTTTTATAGCCCTTTGGGCATAGTTCCAAATTGCTCTCCAGAATAGTTAGATCAGTTCACAACTCCACCAACAATGCATTAGTGTTCCAATTTTCCCACAACTTCGCCAACATTTATCATTGTCCTGTTTTGTCATGTTAGCCAATCTGACAGGTGTGATATGGTACCTTGGAGTTGTTTTAATTTGCATTTCTCTAATCAATAGTGATTTAGAGCATTTTTTCATATGACTATAGATAGCTTTAATTTCTTCATCTGAAAACTGCCTGTTCATATCTTTAAATCATTTATCAATTGGGGAATGAGTTATATTCTCATAAAATTGACTCATTTCTGTATATATTTTAGAAATGAGGCCTTATCAGAGACATTGGCTATAAAAATTGTTTCCCAGATTTCTGCTTCCCTTCTAATCTTGGTTGCATTGGCTTTGTTTGTGCAAAACCTTTTAAATTTAATGTAATCAAAATTATCCACTTGTGCATCCTAATTTCTCAATGCTCTAAGATGATGAGGAAGTTACTCCATGGAAACTCTCTACACCAATGACATAATGGATCTGGTTTAATATATATTAACATATGTGTATATATGTGAAGGTGTATATGTACTAGGAATTTAAAAGTATCAGATGGAGTTAAACATTTCTAACATAGTCCTACTATTTATAATCTTGGCTTATGATCCATTGCCAAAGAAAACAAATCAATATTAAAGAAATAAACTGAATCCTTGTTGTGTTTGACATCAAGCTGATTCAAACCAAAGAATTAATCTACAACCTTGGGCAAGTGATAGCTCTGCTATGCCTCAGGGTCCTCTAGATCAAAAGAAGAATCCATTAAATGCACATATCATCATCATCATCATCATCATTATCCCATTATCATAAATAAAACTGTTGCCCACAATTGTCAGGACATAATATTGATCCATAAAAATTAAGTATAACAGTTTTAAAAGCTGTTTCATGCCAAACACTTATAATTTCCAAGCTACAAGGAATGAAAAACTTTCAGAATGTAGAGAGAAAGCTAGAAAAAGAAATAAAGGTCATGAAGTGGCAAGATCATCCTTGTCATCATGGCTATTACTGAGCCTGTCCCAACGTTGCCTACGTAAGCCTACAGAAAATGAGCACGTGTCGTAATCCTTTTATTCCTTCTTTGTATCCCCAGTGCATCCTAGCACAGTGCCTGGCATAGAGTAGGTGTTTCATAAATTATTGTTGATTGACTGATTGAATACCCTTTACATACATAATCTCATCTTCACAACAATTCTTTGAAGTAGGTACTATAAATATTGTCTTTATTGAAAAAAATGAGAAAACTTTGAGGTTCAGACAGTATAAGTGAGAATGGCTCGTGTATACACAGCTATTGAGTAAAAAAGTAGCACTAGAAGCCTGGGCTTCTTGACACCAAACGCAGCACTCTATCCACTATACCAGGCCACCTTTATGGAGAGTATAAAGCAGAGGTCAGCAAACTAATCCAGCCCAGGGGTCTGGGAACTAAAAATGTTTTTTACATAAAACTTTATTTTAAAATGTAAAAACCATTCTTAGCCTGCAGTACAAAAACCAGAGCTACAGTCTGCAATTGGTATGAAGTCTTACGGGGTGCTGCTAATTCCAATTCTGACACAACGCAGTCAATGCTGGTCAAATCTCAGTTATTGCCTCATCTGTAAAGTAACAGTTGACTGGATAAGTAACTAAGCAGCACTGATCCATGTATATTAGCAAATCTAAGCCAAACCATATAACAGCAATTCCGAGTCATGGGAATTGTATATATATTTGTTGTTGTTCAGTCATTTTTCAGTCATGTCCAACTCTTCATGACCCCATTTGAGTTTTTCTTGGCAAAGATATTGGAGTGGTTTGCCATGTCCTTCTTCACTTATTTTGCAGATGAGGAAACTGAGCCAAACAGGGTGAAGTGATTTGCCCAGAGTCACACAGTTAGTAAGTGTCTGAGGTCAGATTTGAACTCAGGGAGATGAGTCTTCCTAACTCCAAGCCTGGAACTCTATCCACTGTGCTACCTAGCTACCCATATGTATAATGTATAATTTCACATATATACATATGGAATTATGTGAATGTTTATATATACATACTGTATATATGAATTATGTGTATATGCACACACATCTATATACATATGTGTACATATGCATACCTACACACATACATATTGGCATAGGTGTGTACATATATGCACACTTATATATATGTATATGTGATACACACACATGCCTGTATACATGCATGTACATGTATGTGGTACCTATACACCTATGTGTACACACACACATCAAGCAAGATCTTCCTTGTTAGTTATTATCTTTGAAAGTCTGTCCTTTTACTTAGGGTTTATTTCCAGGGCAGGTGGAATTATAGGAATACATACTATACATATGATTATGTGTGTATGCACATAAATACACACACATATTCACATATATATATACATATGAAAAATTAAAGCAAGTTCTTTCTCGCTAGTTTATTGTCCCATATGTTCCAAATTATTCCACATTGTGGCACAATGGATACAGTTCTGGATCTGAAGTCAGGAAGACCAGAGTTCAAATCCAGCCTCAGACACTTACTAGTGGTAGCTGTGTAACCCTGGGCAAGTTACATGTGTTTACTTCAGTTTCCTTAATTATAAAATGGTAATAATAACAGCACTTACTTTACAGTGTTGTTGCAAGGATTAAATGAGATAATATTTGTAAAGTGCTCAGCATGGTGCCTAGCACATAGTAGGTTTATTCTCCCCCTCCCCCTTCCTATTTTATAAATGATAAAACTGAGGCTGAGAGGATAAGTTATTTCCCTAGGGTTATGGTGTGCTAGTGTGCCTGAAAAAAAATATGGACTCAGGTCACTTGACTTCAAGCGCAGTACTCTCTACCTACTATGCCACCTGGCTGCCTCTCCTAAATAATATTTCTCTACTAGATCAATTTGTATAAAAATACTTCAATGACAGATCAATTGCATGTGGTGCCCTGTCAAGATTCCTTGATATCCTGAATGCTAACAGAGTGACCGGCACATGGAAGGTGATGGACAAATATTGCTGAATTGAGTTGAAAAGTAAAGATAGGATTATTTATAGTGGTAGATTTCTAGAACTCTTTTCCACATACTACTAATTTGCTTACATTAATGGTTGACTAATTGTTGCTCATTAAAGTATTTCGTTATTTTCAGCTGACATAAAAAATTGAGCACTATATGCCAGCATTGTGCAACATGACGGAAATAAAAGTATTACAAATGTGGTCCTTGCCCAGGAAAAGTTTACAAGGTACTTGGGGAAACAGGACTAGCTCATATAAAACAGTAGGAAACAATACAAGGCAATATATCATTAAGCAATAAATTGATGTGGTGGCACAAAGAGTGGTGTCATGAAGTTCAGGGGAAGAGATGGATGAAGTTTGAAATAGGGACAGTTTCCTGAAGGAAAGAGGATTGAAGTTTGGTCTTGAAATATGGGTAAGATTTGGATGGGAAAGAGGGAGAAGGGAGCAACTGTTAGGGCAGTGAACAGTAAAAGTAAGGCCATGAAAAAGAATATGTAGAAGATGAGAAGAAGACAAATACTCTTTCCACTATACAATGCCTCACTTGAGTGAAGAGGGAAGGTTCAGAAGTAGTGAAAAACAAGGTTGGATTGAAAACGGAGCAAGATTATGGATGGCATCAAATGTTAGAAAAGTTGCAAGATGAAAGATGAGTTATTAGAGGTTGATCTAGGGAAGCAACATAAAGCTTAAAGAATTTTCATGGGAGGAATGATGTATGCAAAAAGGAGACTGGACTTAGGGAGATGAGACTGGATTGGGGAGAGGTGCTGAGTTTGGTTTTGGATACTTTCAGTCTCAGATGAGAGTGAGTCAAAAATGGAGAAATATCCAGAATTGAAGGACTGGAGCTGACAAGAAAGAATTCTGATTCTTTCTGCAGTTCTGGGTACCAATTTGAGAAGGGACAATAACAAACTAGATCATGTCTAGAGAAGGACAAATAGGATGATGAGGGGACACACCCTATGAGAATCTAGTGAACTGGGGCTATTTATTCTAGAAAAGATAAGACTTATCAGGGACATGACTCAGCCTTTAAATACTTAAAGGGAAGTCACATGGACATCCTTGACCACAGACAGTGAAACAAGGCGAAATAGGTGGAAAATGCAAAGAGGCAGGTTTAGATTTACTATAATGAAAAATTTCTTAATCATTAGAGCTGTCTTGAAAGATAATGAGTCTCTACTATAGTAAAAGTGAGATGCTTATTTTCTTAGGATTTTGTAGAATGGATGCTCGGTCATGTAGTGTAGTAGATGAATACCAAAGATTTTCTCAACTTTGAAGTTTCACAATCCTGTTTACTGTAGATACAGATTTGGAAACTGTTCATTCAGAGGTCAAGTTTAAGTGATGAGAATAGATGAACTCTCAAAGGAAAAGAATACATCAAGAAAGTAGCAAAGGAACAATCCTTGGTGAGTGTTAACAGCTACAGAGTGGGATTCAAATGAAATCAAATCAATAAGCATTTATTAAATTCCTATCATGTGCCAGGCACTTTGCTAAGGGCTAGGATACAAAGAAAAAAAAAATAAACTGTCCTCAAGGAGCTCAGAGTCTAATAGGGCAGACAACATGCAAACAACTATATACAAATAAGATATACAGAGGATTAATTTGGAGATGATCTAAGAGAGGTGGTACCAGCATTAGGTAAGACTGAGAAAAGCTTCTTGCAGATGGTGGGATTTTAGCTAAGATTTAATGGAAGCCATGGAAGTCAGGAGGCAGAGATGAGGAGGGAGAGAATTCTAGGAATAAGGGACAGTCAGTGAAAAGACTGGGAGTTGGTAGATGAATGTCTTGTTCAAAAAATAGCAAGGAAACCAGTGTCACCAGATCATCTCTGAGGGCTTGCACCAGAATAGTGTCTGTGTCAGAGGAAAAAAGGGGACATATGCAAGAGATATTGCAAAAGTAGAATCAACAGGACTTGGCCACATATTGAACATGGGAGGTGGAAGCAAGTGAGACACCAAGGAAGACACTTTGGTTGCAAGTCTGTCTGAGTGACTTGACAGTGGTGGTACCCTAGAGAGTAACAAGAAAGTTAGGAAGAGGAGAGGCTTGGGGCAGGGGAAGGAACATAATGAGTTTAGTTGTGAACATGTTGAATTTATGAGACAGCTAGTTCAAGCTAACAGGAAGTTAGAAATGCTAGACTCAACATCAAGAGATAGGTTAGGGCTAGACAAATAGATCTGAGAATCATCTTCATAGAGATGATAACTGAATCCATGGTAGCTAATGAAATCACCAAGAAAAACAGTATAGTGAGAGAAGAGAAAATGGCCCAGGTCAGAGCCTTTTGGGACATACAGTTAGTGATGATGATACAGCAAAGGAGACTGGGGATCAGTCAAACAAGGAGAAGAACCAAGAAAAAGAAATGTCATAAAGACCTAGGGAGAAAAAAGTATCTAGGAGAAGAGTGGTTGACAGTATCAAAGCCTGCATCAAAATTGTCCATTTTATATTCTGTGATCCAGGCCTGGAGTCAGGAAGACTATGAACTCAAATCTACACTCAGCCACTTAGCTGTGTGATTCTAGGCAAGTCACTTAACCCTGCTTGCCTCAGTGTCCTCATCTATAAAATGAGTTAAAGAATGAAATGGTGAACCACTCCAGTATTTTTGCCAAGAAAACCCCCAAATGGGGTCATGAAGAGCCAGATACAACTGAAAAGACTGAAAAACAACCAATTTTGTGTCTAAGTCATGTATCTATTTGCAGTTTGTTTTGGTATAAAGTATGAAATGTTGGTCTCTACCTAATTTCTGTCAGACTGCTCTCCAGTTTTCAGAGCAGTTTTCAAATAGTGAGTCCTTACTCTAGTAAAGGACCTTTGGGCTTATCAAAATTGAAGCTACTAGGTTATGTTTCTGTATGTTATGAACCTCATCTGTTCCACTGAGCAATCTCTCTATTTTTTGACCATTAGCAAATCACTTTGATGATTATGTCTTTGCAGAATAGTTTGAGATCTGGCAAGTCTAACGTCTCTTCCATATGACAATCTAAAATAGCAAAAGTCCTCTCTTCCTCTCACCTCCAACCCCTTCAATCATTTCTCATCTAACATATTTCCAAGACCCTTAACCATCCTTTGCCACTCTCCTCTAGAGGCTTTTGTGTGTCAAAATCCTTCTTGCAAATGCAGTACCCAGAAATGAACACATTACTCCACATGTGGTCCTATCAACTCAGATCCAGAACACAATGGCACCATTCACTCCTGTAATCTTGACATTATATTTTTATTAATGCGGTCTAAGATTCCACTAGTTTTTTTTAGTGGCCAGTTCACATTCTTGACTCACAGTAAACCTTTGGTCAGCTAAAAGTCCCAAGTCTTTTTAGTGGCAGTTGAAAACTACAGCCTCTGGAGCAGTGGTTAGACTCTCCACTGTGACATATCCCAGTTGGCGAGCAGCCCAGATTCCTCCTCCCCTGTTCACTAGGCATTAAACTAAGGAGTAATTCTGAAAGGCACCTTAGAGATCATCTAATATAATCCTCTCATTTTACAGATGAGAAAACTGAGGCTGCTTATAAACTTTAAGTAACTTATCCAAGTTCTCAAAGATAGTAAACAGCACAGTCTGATCCTTCTGACTCCAAATACAAAGCTCCTTCTTTTCATGGCATTGCGTATCTGAACATATAGAGGATGACTGTTAAAGCTGGAAGAGATTTAGAGATTTCTTAGTCTTACCAGCACTCTCCACCCACACCCTCAATTATTAACATGAAAAACCTGAGTCTCAGGAGATTAAGTTATTTGACTACTGGCATGTAAGCAAAGTCCAGATTTGATTCCAAATTACCTATCTTCCAATTCCAGTGTTATCTCCACTATACCACTTGTCTCCTGAGCCAATTACATGGCAGAGGGAGGATGTGGGATCACTACTTGTTAAAATAGAATAATACCTCTCTTTTCTGTCAAGAGAGGAGGGTTATTGGGCTCACTAATTTATATCCAGGCAGCTAGGTGGCACAGTGGAGAGAGTGCCTTCTTCATTTATTTATTCAGTGTTTTCTAAAAGGGAAATAGTTTAATTTTCCTTGGTTAGTTGCTCTTTGCATAGGCAGGTCACTCAATCTTATCACATCTTCACTTTCTGTAACTGCTACATTTTTGAATAAGTGATGGCCTTGGAAGTCAATCATTTCAGTGACATATACGTAAATATCACTTTCCCCAGTGACTGCCTGGGTAAAAGAAGGAAGCAGATCACATACTGTATGGAATTACACTTTTTATATCTTGCGCAACATATCAGCTTTATTCTCTTATTGATTTTGGAGAACTAGGATTGATTTATGGGATTCTTTAATAAAGCTGCAATACAGGGCCCTCCTACCACCTTTGCCTATTTCTCTGAAAACAAAATAGTAACAGGATTCATTCCTGTGTGAATTCTGGTTATTCAAATTGTAAGAAACTATGAATTAATCTAAGCTGTCTTTAATTTATACAAACTGAAGAAGTTTCAGGCTTTCAAGATCTAGTCCAGGCAATTTATTAACTTAATGGAAGTTATGACTTATAAAGAACTCATATATCTGATAAAAGCCACATTTTATTTTTGATAGTTGTTTACCAAATGATTGTATTAAAAATCTTTCCAAAATAATTCTGTAAATATTCTTGACATCAGAAGCAACAACAGAAGTAAAACTTTTACAATTTATATTTTCTTAGTTATTTTGAGGTGAGTTACCTTTTGAACATGTTGAGTGACAAAAGATAATGCCTGTGGGGTATCTGTCCATGGTACCAGTGCTACACATGGGTGTCTACTTGGCTAAGAGGTGTCTGAAAAATCTTGATCATTGCCCTCAATGCTGTTATACCACTGCATCATCACCATCACCAGAAAAAAATAAAAAGCTACAAAAACTCAAACTTTCTCTTACAACGAAATGTTCAGTTCCTAGAGGACATTTTATAATCTCTTCAGTAGGAACCACCTATATTATTAATAACAAACTTACTTTTTCTAAATACCAAAGCACTTGGAAAATTTTTGGATGTCTGAGATCAAGGGATTAGAAACTGAAACGAACTTTATAGATTGTCTGAACCAATATCCACATTTCATAAATGAGGAATATGATGCCAAAAGAGTGCCAATGTGATGCCAAGTCAAATGACTTGTTCAAGATTACATAATTTTTGCTAAAATCTGAATTTTAAGCCCTCTTTCCACCATACTATGTTGCTTATCAAGAATGGATTGTAATTATTTCAAAAGTTTTTGCAGGAGCAAAGAATTGAAAACAAAGCATCTGTTCTTCAACTGGTAAATGACTAAGCAAGTTATAGTATATGAATATTTTCAAATATTACTGTACTATAAAAAAGATCAATCTGAATGAATGAAAAGTAAAGAAAGACTTAGATGAACTAATACAAAATGGAGTAAGTAGAACCAGAACATATACATACAAATATGTGCATGTATGTATGTATGTATATTGTGTACATATGTATACACACATGACTACAATAACATACATGGAAAGAACAGCAACAACAAAACAACTTAAATCGAGTGATATAAAAATAAAATGAACAAGTTCGACCACAAAAAAGACATATGAAGAAGCACCTCTCCTCACTTCTGCATATATACTGTTTTTTAAATACTATTTTCAAAGTGTCACCTCTTTTTGCAAATCTATGTAATGACTCCCTGGTTCCTAATACATCAGCTCTAAACTCTTGTGTTTAGCATGTAAGACCTTCATTATCTGATCCAAAACTACCAATTCAATGTTACTTTCCCTTACATTTTCAACTGTCAGACAATCCAAATTGCACTTTTGTCTATTCGCTATTAATATAAATTAAATAAATCAGCAACTACATTATAAGAGAGCCATAGATACCAGCTTGACTAGCTTGATATTCCTACCATCCTACTGGTAGAATGACCAGTGGCCAGTCTCCCTTCTGAGCTCTTGCTCATGTAGCATCTTCACTTGGAATGCTCTTCTCCATTTAATTCTCACTCATCTTTAAAGATTCACTTTAAAGACCAACTCCTCTGTAAAATCCTTATTGATTTGTGTTGCCTTTGTTGATTTCCCTTTCCTCTAAATACTTGTTGTTCTCCTTATCACAACATGTAGCAGTTAATTATATAACATTTTATGCTGTTTGTTTTTGTCTATTGTGTATGTGTAAGTCTTGCCCCACAAATGTATTAGACATCTCTTCATTTCCCACCTGGTTGCATTCCTTTTGGACTTCTTTGACTTCTCTACCATCTCTCCTCCCCACTTTTTAGCTTCCGTTTGTGTTTTGTTTTCCCCCATTAGATTGTAAGGACCTTAAGAGCAGGGATTGTCTTTCTTTTTTGTATTTTTATCTCCAGTTCTTAGCACAGTGCCCAGCATATTATACAGGTGCTTAGTAAATGACTATTATAAACCTCTTGAAAGCAATAAATCGGATCTCTCACAGCAACTAGCACAGACTATGTTAGAGCTATTATTAATAACAGACAGATTTAATTGGGCATTTGAAAAACATAGTCTTTATACAAAAGTACATTAAAATTTACTCTAAAATTATTTTTAAAAAATTTTAGAACATCTTAGGGTGGCATTTTATTTATGTTTTTCTTGGTTTCTATATTTGGAGTATTTAAACAATTGTCAGCTTTCAGTATTTAACATATTTTGAATTTAACTGATCTCCTAGTTCCACATTTTACAACTTGTTTGAAACTGAGAAGCCTTGCTCCACTGGATTTTGTGGCAGCCCCAATGGCCCAGACTGATATAGATCTAATTTAAATGTAACCAATACTAAGCTTTCTACAACTGTTCCTAGGTTTCAAGGAAAATTGCTATGAGACAGCAAAATATTCCTTAAGGAATACCCTTGAGTGGATTATTTGTCCATTTATCCCAAATCTCTGAAGGCCTTGAGGACAAGGGGATAAGAGAAGCAAGGTAAGTATTATTGAAACCTTCAGAAATTGAAAAGCATTGGTCACATTCTTATCCCTCATTTGGACTAGGAAAGTTGCCCAAATTCCTAGTGAACATTACCTTCTCAATCCTTTCCAGGCAGAGAGCTCAACTCTCTGGGCTGTGCAAAGAGTCATTATTGCCTGACAAGGATGACAGATTCATTCTCCAACCATGATATGCCACCTCATTCATTCATACTTCATCAATTGCTTGACATTCTAGGGTATCCTGCTTGGCTATTAATTATCAGTATAAAATTTTAAGACTTTAATAACTCACAAGTTTCAACAATCATTTAGGTAAGGCAGTTAATGGCTGATTGACATTAGTTTTCTATCAGAACTATTGAGTAACTTCATTATTGACAACTTAGGAAATTAATCACTGATCTACACATGCAAAAATCATTAAGGGTCATATACAAATGCAGCTTAATTTTATTATGGAGATGAGGATTGAGGAAAGAAAAAATACAAAAATTTCAACTCCATCTCTTTATAAATTACAAGCAAAGAACTTTAAGTTATTCAATAAATTTGACAAATGTTTTAAAAATAAACTATACTCATATCATATTACAGCCAGTGGAAGGAGCACATTGAACAAAAAGACAAATATGATAGAAAAATTGAGGTGGGGAGAGAAGCAGAGAGGGAAAATAGAGAAGGGACGACTAACTTTTTAAATAAACTTTCCCAATCTGTCCCATTCCCCCAAAACCCTGCCCTATCCAAGCCCATGCTTGCATAATGGGACTGTGAAATCCCCAACTCTCTAATTCATATGTCTGCAAAAATAATTCCTTCTCTCTGGGCCGCGTACTCCTTGATACTCTTATCACTGTGTAAGCAGAATCACAGAATCTCATTTAGAATAGACCTCAGGGTCAATCTAGCTGAACAGGATAACCCTGCATAATGTCCCTGACAAGTGATTATTCAAGTCCTCTGTCTGAAGACCTTCAGTAGGAGGGAACCCAGTACAGGCTGAAACAATCCATTCCAGCATCTCTAATGACCATTCCTCTGCCAATAGACAAAACCTACTACCCATCAACATTCTGCTTCCTGAAACCTTCAGATTCCCAACAAGGCTCCAGTCCCCAACAGCTTCTCTAATTTACAAATTTGCCAAAACTTGCTCTCTTAGCATCTTGCCCAATAATCAAGATGAATTCATAGTATAACCTCTCAACTGTTCAAACCTTGGCTGGTCTGGATGCTTTTAATAATGAAATACTTCTTAAGTGGTGAATGAAATTAAGCCATGCAGACAGAACCTTGGAATCTTGGAATTAGAACTGGGCTTGGAGTCAAGAAGTATGGGTTCTAATCCCAGCTCTGTTACTAACGAGCTTCACAACTTTAAGCAAATTATTTTCATCTCTCTGGGCCTCAGTTTCTTCATCTGTTAATACTGAGGTTAAATAATTTTTAAAGTCTCTTTCAACTCTCAAAGTCCATTCACCTTTGGATCTGGTTTCTCTTTCTTTTTTGTGATGGGGAGAGGAGTGGGAGCATAAGGTGGAAACCAAACCTGCAATTTCATTAATACATGGAACTTCCTGTAAGGAAACTACTTCTATCAATGCCAATAATCACCTCTTCTGCAATTTATAGTTTCAGAGATTTGCTGGGGATAGTGACTATTTAAGGGAGTTATCCACGGGTATGGAGTCAGCACATTTCAGACTTGAACCCATATCTCTCTGATGCTGAGGTCAGTTTTCTGTCCTTTCTGTCATACTGTCTCTTTTCTTTAAATTTCCTTCAGAGCTATAAAAAAGGGTATCAATAACTTTTTTAGCCCATTAGTTTTAAGATTAAAAGAGTTAGGCAATAACTGAACATTCCTCAGAAAAATTATACCTATTTTTGTTCTAGTCATAATATAAATTACATTTTACCTGTACTTTTCATCTAGAGGACTCCAGAAGCAAAGGGGGAAAGACTCAACCCCATGCCCCAAGCAGTTCCAGAATACTTCATATTCTAGGATCTTGGGATCTGAAGTTGGAACCTAGGCAAATCAGTTCAATCTCTCTGGATTTTTATTTCCTTATCTATAAAATAATGAGGTTGGAATGGCTCATTTCTTTCAGAGCTAATTTAACATTATTAAATGTGTGTTCTTAGACATATTAAATGTACTTTCTTAAATGCTGCTGCTTTATAATCTTTCCTCTTAAACAAATAACTGTTAAAGAGAAACAGTCAAGTCACTCAGTTAGCAAAACTTTTTAAAGCTCTTACCATATCAGGCACCGTACTAGCATTGGGGATACAAAGAAAGGTAAAATTATAGCCCCTGCCCTCAAGGGATTTGTTTTGAGAGAGGTAACATGAAAATAGACATGTAAATTGAACATGCATAATTTAAATAGTTTTTATAATTTTAAATTTATCTTAGAGGGAAGGGACAAGGACTGAGAAAGGTCTCCTGCAGAAGCTGAGTCAAAAAAGCTTGAGGAAGCCAAAGGAACTAGGAGTCAGAGGTGATAAAGAAGAGCATCCCAAGCATGACAGAACTCCAATACAAATAATATGTCAGGAAATGGAGCACTGTGTGTGAGGAGAAGCAAATAGACCAGGGTGGTCAAATTGTGGAGTGTTGGAGTGGAGTTAAGTGTAAGAAGACTGGAGAGGTGAGGCAGGGTCAAGATGGTGGAGTAAAGGCAGGGGCTCATCTGAGCTCTCTCCCCAAACCCTCCAAATACCTTTAAATAATGACTCTAAACAAATTCAAGAGGAGTAGAACCCAGAAAAAGATTGAGTGAAACAATTTTCCAGCCCAAGACCACTTAGAATGTTGGCAGGAAAAGTCTGTTGTACCAGGATGAGAGATGAGTGCAGTTCAGCACGGGCCACACCAGTGCAGACCAGGCCCCAGTAAGCCAGGAACAGACTTTGGAGCAACTGAATCAGTGGTAGCAGTAATGGTTTCCAGACCTCTCAGCCCACAGATGGTAAGATCAGACAATAGATCAGAAGGAGATTTACAGGGGTCCCTTTGCTAGCATCAGGGGCAGGACTCTAGTGCACTGCCTATACTTGGATCTGGGTCACATCCTGGGTCTTAGTCCCAGTGCAAGGAAAAGCACTAGTACAGTAGAGCTCGCAGTCCCAGGGGAGCAGGGACCCTGGTCACAGTTCCAGGGTTGAAAAGAGTGCTTGTGGTTGTTCACAAACCAGTGCACAGTAAAGGAGAGTAGTAAACACACCTCTCCTTAGATCATACTACCTTGGAAGAACCAAAAACTTACAGGTCCCAGAATTACCTCTGACAACAGCTGTACAGAAAACCTGAAGCTGGAGACAATGCCCCCTCTGCTTGAGAAGGAGAGCCCCACTTTAGCATAAAGTTAGAAGTCAAGAAATAGGCTGGGAAAATGAGCAAACAAAAGAAAAAAAAATCTGACCATAGAAAACTACTGTGGTGACAAGGAAGATCAAAACACACATTCAGAAAAAGACAAATCAAAATTCCTCAAAAAAAGTCTCAAAGAAAAATATAAATTGGTCTCAGACCACGTAAGAGTTCAAAAAGGATCTTAACAATTAAGTAAGAGAAGTAGAAGAAAAATTGGGAAGAGAAATGAGAATGATACAAGATAATCATGAAAAAAGAATCAACAGCTTAGTAAAGGAGACACAAAAAAAAAACACCTTAAAAACAGAATAGGCCAAATGGTAATAGAGGTACAAAAAGTCAATGAAGAGAAGAATGCACTGAAAAGTAGAACTGGTCAAATGGAAAAGGAGTTACAAAAACTCACTGAAGAAAGTAATTACTTAAAAGTTAGAATTGGGCAAGTGGAAACTGATGACTTTATAAGACATCAAGAAACAATCAAACAAAATCAAAAGAATGAAAAAATGGAAGAAAATGTGAAATATTTCATTGGATAAACAACTGACCTAGAAAACAGATCCAAGAGAGATAATTTAAGAATGATTGGACTACCTGAAAGTTATGATCAAAACAAAAGCCTTTCAAGAAATTATCAAGAAAAACTGCCCTGATATTCGAGAACCACATGGTAAAATAGAAATTGAAAGAATTTACCAACCACCTCCTAAAAGAGATCCCAAAATGAAAACCCCCAGGAATATTATAGCCAAATTCCAGACATCCCAGATCAAGGAGAAAGTACTACAATCAGCCAAAAAAGAAACAATTCCAATATGGTGAAACCACAATTAGAATGACACAAGATTTAGAAGCTACTACATTAAAGGACTGGAGGGCTTGGAATATGATACTCTGGAGGGCAAAAGAGCTAGAAGTAAAACCAAGGGGATAAGGGGGAAAGTTGACAGAAGGGAGGGTGATTTGGGGAAGGTAAAAGTCAGAAGCAAAACACTTTTGAGAATGGACAGGGTAAAAAGAGAGAGAGTGTTGTAGGATAAATGGTGCAAATAAGATGAAGAAAAATACATAGTTGGTAATCATTACTGTGAAAAAATTTAGAGTGAGTACAAGATAAATTAAGATAACAATTTAAGATAACTGATAACATGAGGGAATAAAGGAAGAACCTTCAATAGCCAAATAATACACGTGATTTGCCAATACAGCTAGCTAGGTTGTATCCGCTTCTACATGCTTCATCCATATGAGACTACAGTAAATTTTCTAACCTGACCAACCCTCCCAATAGTCCTTCCCTCCCCCTCTTTGCAGCTGTTCCAAAGCACCACTAACCAGGCCAATCCTCTCCCCAGTACCCCAGCTGCTAGCTCATATTACATTCTTTACCTCATCACCCTGTTCTTCTCTTTATGCTATCCTCTGACCGCACCCCCAACTTAAGGTCCATGACAACAATCTGGGTTCTTCTCTCCTCAGTCTTCCTTGCTATTTTTAGTACTACATTCTTTTCCTAATTCCCTGTCCACTCCATCTCCTCATTCATTTGGTTTCCTTAATGCAACTGCAAGACTGGATTTCTTAAACAAAAGCCCCCAATTTTCAGTCAGCCCCTGCAATGAAGAAATCCTCATTTTACACCTTCATTTTGCAGATGAGTAAAATGAGGCTCAGGGAGGTGAAAAGGTTTTTTCCAAAGTCACACAGTTATTAGCAAAGCCAGGATAAGAACAGAGGACTCCCAGCCTTTCTCCATTATACTAGTCATTTCTGTATTGACGACCACCAGGCACAGAATCACAGAATTTGAGATCTGGAAGAGATCTCCTTAGCCATCTATGAAAGGAAGCCTCAACTATAATATAGCCAACAAATGGTCCTCCTGTCTACACATAAAGACCTCCAAGAAGGGGAAAACCTCCATCTCTCAAAGCAGTTCATTTCACTTCTAGACAGTTCGAATGGTTGGGAAGGGTTTGTTTGTTTTTTCCCCTGCCATCAAGCCTAAATTGGCATCTTTGTGACTTCCACACATTGTTTCCAGTTATGCTCCCTGAGGCCAAATAGAACACGTCTAATTCCTTCTCCCCTTGACAGCTGTTGACATATTTTAACACAGTTATAGTATCCTTCCCCAACCTCCACCAAGTCTTCTCTTCTTCAGGCTAAACACACTCAGTTCCTTTGATAAATCTTCTTATGACAAAGGCTCAAGGTCCTTCACCATCCCAATTGATCTCTTCTGATCACTCTCCAGTTTATCAATGTTTTTCTTAAAGTGTGTTACCCAGAACTGGGTAACATAAAACTTCCAATAAAGTCTAAAATGGGCAAGGTATAGCAAAACTTTTACCTTCCTATTACTGAGAGCTATGTCCCACTTCATGCAGTCCAAAATCATATTAGTTTTTTTGCTTGCCACATCACACTGCTGAATTATATTGAGCTGTCAGTCCACTGAAAGAAACCTCCAGAACTTTTTCAGAGCAACTGCTATCTAACCATGCTTCCCTCATTCTATATTTGTAAAGTTAATTATTTGTACCCAAATGCAAGACTTTACATTTATCCTTATTGAATTTCATCTTATCAGATTCAACCCAAAGCTATAGTCTTTCACGATCATTTTGGAACCTGTCATCTAGTTTATTAGTTTTCTCTCCTAAACATATATCATCTACAAATATGATAAACATATCATCTATGTCTTTATACAAGCCATTGATACAAACGTAAAACAGCACAGGGCCAAGCACAGATCCTGAGGCTACCTTTAAGATCTTTTTCCATATTGACATTAAATCATCAGCAACTACTCTTTAAGTCTGGCCACTCAAATAGCTCTGAATCTATCTGATGTTATTATTATCTAATCCTTCTCTCTTCATCTTTGTACAAGAATAATAAAAGATAATTTATTAAAAGGTTAATAAAAGAAAAAAAAATAATAAAAATAATAAAAATAAAAGAATAATAAAAGATAATTTATTAAAAATTTCTTTCCTAAACTTTTTAAATTCATGTCAATGGTTATATTGTAGAATCATTTCTCAGATTTTTGCTTCCTGTGAATTTTTTTGTGTCTCAGTCACTATTCTTCCTTCTTTGTGACTACTCTCTATAGTATCTAACATGGAGAACATACATGTGTAGTTCTCTTCCTCTCCCATATTTTTTAGTTTAAATTTTTTGGATTAAATTTGGAAGATAAACCTTTGTTAAGTATACTCTATTTCTGATCAGGAACCTATTAAATCTGTATTTTAAGTTATGATTGAGAAAACCCAATTCCATCATCAGACACCACTCTGTTACCTAAGTGTTCATTTCCTAGATTAATTTTTCTTTTCTGTATCCCTTGCCTTCAATGAGCAACAGTGAGGAAAACACAATGTGTGCCCTTAGGGTCTTCAGTTTCTTGCCCAAGACTTCACAACTGATGGCAATACCTGTTAAGTTGCTTCTGCAAGTGTCATTTGTGCCCAAGTGAATCACCAAATCTGGACAAAAGGTCATTCATTTTGATAAGTCTTGGATGTTTCTCTATTATATCTAGAGTGGACTAGACAAAAGAGCAGCCTCTGCCTTTTCTTCTAGCTTCTCAACAAGCAGTGAAGAGTCTCTTTGAGGAATTTTACATTTTAGTGGGTTGTTTGGTTTCATTTTAGAAAAGCTCCTTACTTCTATAAGGAATAGGAATGTAGGCATTTAAGAAAACAGTGCTATTTGATTCCCTCTAGTGAATTTGATTTTTCCTGATTAAAAGATCAGACTTTCAATAAGCATTCTCTCTCTCTCTCTTCTCTCTCTCTCTCTCTCTGTTTCTCTCTCTCTCAATATTAGTTCCTCAAAAGTAAAATTAGTTCCTCCTTCGACCCAGTGATATCAATACTAGACCTAAGGAAAGAGAAAAATGTTTGATATGTACAAAACCAATTATAGCAGCTCTTTTATTTATAGCAATGAACTGGAAACTAAGGGGATGCCTATTAATTAGGGAATAGCTGAACAAATTATGGTGTATGAAAGTAATAGTATATGTATAAAATTGTGCTATAAAAATTATGAAAGATAGTTTAATGGAAACCTAGGAAGATTTGCATGAACTGAACAAATGTGAAGTGAGCAGAACCAGGAGGAAAATTTATACCACAATAATAACATTGAAAAAATGAACAATTTTAAAAAGACTTAAAAAACTCTCTTCAATACAATAATTGACTGATTCCAGACCAGTGATGAAGAATACTGCCCACCCCCTGACAGAGGTGATGGACTAAATATAATGGTCAATTTGGACATTTATTTTGCCTAATTATGAATATGGATATTTTTCACTGGGGGGTATTGGAAGAGAAGAAAAAATGCCTGATAATTGGAAAAAATAAAATTTAATTTAAAAAACACATAAGCTCCTGAAGAGTAACATGTCTCATGTCACTGCCTTATGAAAACTGTCTTGTTAACTGGAATATTCCAATTCTGATAAATTCTACTGGGGAGTAGCTGTTCTTAAACTCCTCATGAGGTCTGTAGCATTTGGCTGCTACATTTCAGGGAGGAAAGAAGAAGCACCTTTGAACTGGCAGGTATACTACTTTCTCGCAAGATCAATGGGCTACATTTCCCAGGAATCACTGAGATGGTGAAGTGATTCTGCATACAGCCACCTAAGGACAACCACAAAAGAAAAATAACTCTACCTGGGAGATGAGAATCTGTCAAAAATTCCAGAAGACTCTTGGCAATTCGGAAATTTTTAGAAAGCTTAAAGAAAAGACTAAAACAGAAATAAAAATAAGGCTTATTGTTCTGAAACTCTAAAGGTTGAGGAGAGTGATGATATATGGGGAAGCAAGAGTTTGAAGTGGGACCACACACACACTTCACCTCAACAGGGTCACCAAGAGTCCAGTATCTTGTCCCACTGCTCTGAAGTCTAGAACTAAAATAATCAGATTATCTTTGGGGTCATCATCAAGCCCTGGGAAAACTGGCTTACCACTTTCAAATACAGTTGGGACTGTCTCATGAGCCTGAATACCAATTTACAAATTTACAGTCAGACTGCCAAGTGGACAGGAATGTTCATGTTGGCTAGTCAGGGCACCCTCTCCCCTGAACAGTTCAACAGAAGCAACAACAGACATGCTCTTACCCTCCAAGTCTCCATTTTTTTAGATGCCATGATGATAACCTTTCAGCTGACATGTTGCAATTTCCAAGTTTACAGCTGAATTTACATCATGTCTCCTGACATCTAGTGCAACACCTTAATTTCACCTTCTCTAATGGTTAGTTAGCTTCAATCAAAGAGAAGATCTTTTCCCTGGTCCTGCACTTTTCTTGACCTTGTTTCCTTGATCTTGGGGCCTATCTTACATTTGAGTCTGTGACTCTGTCTGATAAATCCAACATGATCAAAATTCATAAAATCCTAAAACAGAAGGACAGGCTGAATGCCAACCTACATGTACCAAATTTCATCAGAATAAAGAGGAAGGGTGCCCACTCATTCTTTAACATGCTATTTTGAGAAGGTGCTACTTTACAAACAGGATTCCCAAGAGATGTTATAAGAGGAAAACTTGCTATTTGGGGGGAAAACTTGCTATTTGGAGGGAAAAGTAACTAAGGTGCATAATTCCTGCACCTTTTTTTCTCCAAATTTCACTTTAAAATTACTGGGGAAGGAAGAAAGCAGAGTACAAAAGAATTTAGGATCTAGAGATCCACCAACTTTCATTATTTTTTAAAGAGTATTTATGTTAAGTGAAATAAGTCATTAGAAAATTAGCATTAAACACTGATACAAATAATGCGAAGCAAAAAAGGATAAAACAGGATACTAAAAACGAAACCTTTATTATTCCTTAAGGTCCTAACCCCCACATTTTAAAGAACAGTGAGGTTACTAACTTAGTTGCATCATATAATGTTTGCCACCTTCCTTTAGCAATTTATCCCTGCATAGAGTAAAGTATAGTTGCTTTCATGTTGAGAGAGATGATTTGAAAGCAATTGAAAGTTGGAATTCAGCTTTAAGATTTTCTCTATTTTCAAGTTTTTTCATATGAACCCACACTGATATAATAAAGAGGTAAAGTAACTAAACTGGGTATATGTGGAGAAAATGTAGGGAGTTAAACAATCTTTGAGTGAATTCAATCAATGAGTTCAAGAAGGGATGAGACAAGAAGCAAAATGTTTTAGTAGAAAGGGTCCTAAATAGTGAAGACACTAGGTTTTCATATTGGCTTAGTTAGTAAATGACTGTGTGTCAGTGGGTAAAATCACTTCCCTTGCATCTTACAGTCAGTCCAGAGAGATCAAATTTATTCTGACTCATATAACTGATTACTGATTTTACCAGAGAGGATATCTACAAATATATGTGGATGATAAGACAGCACTAGGTTAATAATGGCATAGGGGAACATTGGAGTATCCTGCTTTTCTTCTGATTCAGCCTCATGGAGAGAAAGTCAAAATATCTCTTAAACTGTCTGAAATGTGGAATGCGATACCTCCAGAGGTAGTAAATTCTCTGGAGATATAAAGTGGAAACTAGATGATTCCTTGGGATATTATTGGACAGATTGCTATTTAGCTACATTTTGGATTAGATAGCATAATGGACAGAGTGCCGGACTCAAGAGTCCAGAAGACCTGAGTTCAAATCGTGCCTCAGATATTTACTAAATGAGACCTGACAGAGTCATTTAAGCTTCTTTCAGCCTGAGTTTTTCTCATCTATAAAATGCGGATAAAACCCCCTACCTCTCAGGGTTATCGTGAGGGTAAAATGAGATAACACATAATGTGTTTTGTAAACTTTAAGGTGCTATATAAATGCTAGCTATTATCATTATCAGTATCACCCCACCACCACCACCACCATCACCACAACTTCTAAAGACCATTCCAACCCCAAGATTCTGTGATGCTCCACATCACTGATTCATACTTGTCATACTTATGATTATCTGCTATGATCACTGGACCCAATTCTCTAACAATGCTAATTACCATGCATTATTAATTCTTGGTTTCTCCCCTCAAATGCTCTGATATTCATGTGGTCTGGTTTCTTGCCTAAAGCTTTCACATTGTGTGTTTTGCTTTATATTGTGGTTTCTTTCTTTAAATCAATGTTTGATTATTCCTCAAAGCTCCAGAGATTTAAATACAAACATAGACATAGATAGAGAAAGAAGATATGAAATTAGATTTGTGCTGAATAGGAAAAAAAGATAAGAAAAAGGGAACCTTGGCGAATACAGAGATCTTGCTTTTCACATCTATCTATTGAAAAGAAAAATGGTGGGGTAGTGTAGGGAATTAAGTCCTAGATTTGGAGCTGAGGACCCACATTCAAATCATCCTGACTTGCTACTTACTTGGCCTAAAACAAATCGATTCACTTCTCTGAGACTGTATTCCTCATTTGTAAAATGAGATCATCAGACTAGATGGCCTCTCAGATCTTTTTTATTGCTGTGTCTATTATCTATGAGATACTCTGTTCTAAAATAATTTGCCTGGTTGCCCATTTATAACATTGTGCCTATGGAAATTACTGTGAAGTCACTCCAAAATATTGTGAAGTCACTGTTTCTCCCCCACAAAACCAATTAACACTAGATGAAGGTTTGTCTATACTGCTTGATCCTCCAGTTATTCTCTTCTCTCATCATCATTTTTCACATCTAGTTATTTCTCCCTACTTAGTATTTCTTTCCTTTCACTCTACATCACTATCTTGTTCTCTTTCTTCACTTGCACTCATTTATTTCCTTACCTATTCTTCAAGACCAGAGCTGCTGGGCTTAAGCATTTTGGAGTCAGGACCCCTTTCTTAAAAATTAATGCAGACTCCAACAAGTTTTCTTTTGTCTATGTGGGTTATATCTATTGATATTTATCATAATAAAAATTAAAATGGAGAATTTCTAAAATATTTTATTACTTCATTTAAAATAACAAATCCCAATAAATAACATATTTTTATTAAAAAATAACTGTCTTTTCCAAAACAAAAAAATGGTGAATGGCATTGTTTTGCATATTTTTGCAAACTTCTTTAATGTCAGAGTTGATGAAAGATAGCTAGATTCTCGCATCTGCTTGTCCATTTAATGTTATACATTATTTCTATTGAAGTACATGAAGAAAATCCAGCCTCACACAGGATACATGGTTGGAAGAAGGAGGAGTATTTTAATAGGCAAATAATGTCTCAGTATTATTATGGAAATAGTTTTAATTCACAGACCCCCAGAAGGATCTCAGGAACCTCCAGGGTCCATGTACTCCACTGTAAGAACTTTTCCTTTGCAACTTTCAGTACTTCCCCTCCCAGTAGCTCTAACTCAGGTGACATAACTCCATGGCAACAAGAGATGAGAAATTTAGAGCTAGAAGGGATGTTAGGAAAGGCAATTAGTCTAGTTACCTCATTTTACAGGACAGTAAACTGAGGCACAGAGAGGTAATATAACCTGTCCACTTGTCCACTTACTACCAAGCATAAGAGTCAAGATTCGAGCCTATGTTCTCTGTCTCTGAATTGAACTCCCTTAACATGGGTACAGTGCTTTATGCCTTACAAAATACTTTCATGTGCATTATCTCATTTAATCCTCACAACAACTCTGGGAGGTAGGCAGAGATGGCATAGTTATCACTTATTATATTTTTATTCAGTCATTAATTAATTCATTCATTCCCTTGACAACTGCTTATTAGATGGTTACTAAAGGCCTGTAATAAAGGCAGGTGGAGGAGCACTGTGTTTTCCCTGTCATCAGCATAAATTTTAATGTCTGTCTACAGAGTTATAATTTATCCCTGTACCATGACAATTAGGTACAGGAGGTAAATGGATTTTCTTAGAGTCATCCAGAAAATTAAAGGCAGTGTGCTATTTAGCTAACAGACCCATATTATTTCCCATATCAAATATAATTTTAATAAAGAAATAAATTGGGAAGGTCCAGAACTGTGATTGCATTGATACAGGGAACTTACAGCATTAAAATTCCCTCTCTCCATACAGATCAGCAGTTCTGCTAACTTTCCATCTTAAAATAGCCTGTAGCTCTGAGAGGTTAGATAACCTGTCCAGGGTCACAAAGTTAGGACAGTGAATTCCAGACTTTACCCACTATGCTATAATGTCTGTCAATAACTAACATGTATTTAGTTAATTTTAAAAAATACCAAACCCAATTCTATATACTATTAGATAAAATCTCATAACTTCATTTTTTACTTTTTTTTAACCTCCCAGAATGTCTTACAGGAAGTCCTTGGCTTTTGTGAAATTATACTTCACTATAACCTTGAACTAGGAGATTCATGGCTACAATAGTCTATGCATAAAAAAAAGGAAGAAGAAAGAGACAGAAAAGGGAGCTTATGAGAGGAGGATAATATGATAGGAGTCGTCTGATACACTCCCCTGGTAACAGGCAACTTCTCTATGTTTCTTCACCTTCTTTTTTCTCTTTTCTCATACTAATGACCCAGAGATGGGGATGGGGAGGATTGTGTAGCAATTGGGCAAAATTACAAATGGGGGGGCGCTCTCTTACCTCCCCTTCTGAATCTCAATCTTACCACAACCCCTTTCTCTTCTCCCTGGCCCCAGATGCATCCAGTGTCCTTATGGTTACCTCTGGGATTCCCAAGGTCATACACTTCCCCCCTCCAGGATCCAAGGACTTTTTTTGATTATTGGGTGGGTAAGAAAATACTAGTTGATGCTACAGTATGCCCAAGAGTTTCTTTTTGCAATTACAGTATAACACCTGCAACCTGAGGGACTTATCACCAGGGAAAAGGGGCCTCCTAAGGTAGAAAAGTTAAGGAAGATAAAAAAGATGCTCAATTTTTATTGACCCTTTTGTTTTCTTAGCTCAATCAACAAAGGAGTTAGAGGCAGACTCTCCTGAATATTGTAATTCCAAACCAAAGAAGTGTTTAAACTATCAAAGGAAGAACTAATTGAAACAGATCCAACTTTTGAAGAATCTACTTCACAAAAACAGTTGGAAGACAGATTGAGACTTAACATATATCAAGGGCCCACACACTATGGGCCAGGCACCGTATCTACAAAGACAAAAACAAGTCCCTGCCCTCCAAGAGCTTATAGTCTACAAGATGGGAGGAAGGCAAGAAAGAGTAGTTCCCGAATAGAGCTGTCAGACCCAGGGCAAACCTTCCCTAACATCCCTCCTAGCTCTAAATTTCTCATCTCTTGCTGCCATGGAGTTACGTCACCTGAGTTAGAGCTACTGGGAGGGGAAGCACCAAAAGTTGAAAAGGAAAAGTTCTTACAGTGGAGTACATGGACCCCGGGGGTTCCTGAGACCCTTTTGGGGGGTTTCTGAATTAAAACTATTTCCATAACAATACTGAGACATTATTTGCCTATTAAAATACCCCTCCTTCTTCCAACTATGTATGCTGTGTGAGGCTGGATTTTCTTCATGTAATTCAACCAAAATAATGTATAACATTAAATGGAGAAGCAGATATGAGAATCTAGCATAGCAAATAGAGCACTGGGCTGGGAATTCTGAGTTCAAATCTGGCCTCAGGCACTTACTAGCTGTGTGATCCTGGGCAAGTCACTTAACTCTGTTTGCCTCAGTTTCCTCATCTGTAAAATAAGCTGGAGAAGGAAATGGCAAACCACTCCAGTATCTTTGCTAAGAAAACCCTAACTAGGATCTCACAAAGAGTCAGACCTAACTGAAATGACTGAATAACAATGAGAAAAATTTGCCTGTTGATATCATATCAATCCAAACAACTATACACTCTCTGAAGGCAGGACTGTATCTTCTGTTTCTTTATATAGTCCACAGAACCTGACCCAGCATTCTTCACATGTAAGCAGGGGATAACTAATACTTGGTGATTTGATTTAATTAACTTCCCTCTCCTCTAACTCCTTCTGCATTTCCTACTTGCACTTTATTTGCTATTTCATTCTCTGTACTGTACCTTTTAGAACTATCATAATTTGGCTTCTTCACTGTTCATTTAGATCTATGCAGTCATACTAATGAGTCTGTGAGCTCATTCTGAATAGGGAGCCTTGTGATTCTTGCCCCCACAGCACATTTCTCTTATTCATTTTTGGAGGCAACTGTGCTATAATGGAGAGCTTTCTAGATTTGAAATTAGAAAATCTAGGCTTTACCTCTCTGAGACTATTCCATCATCTGTGAAATAGGAATACAAAACATTTAGATTATCTACTTCAAAGAGTTGTAAGAATCAAATGAAAGTACTTTAAGTGCCTTTTAAACTTCAAGTACTAGTACTGTTGACCTTGTATCTTCCACAGGACCTACCTCAGTGTCTTGTACGGAGCAAGAAAGCAATTAATATTTGCTTAATTGAATTGAACTGTACAGTATTTGCTCAACAAATACTCGTTGACAGATTGATTGAATACAAAAGAAAGGAAAGGAAATTAAGGTGGTATATATATGTAAGAAGTATGGGATGAACATTCTGACAAAAGAAGGTTAAAATAAGCCAGGAGGCATGCAGTGAGCTCCTGGCTGTGTTCCTAGTACTGTACTGGGCTCAATCATGCCGTTAGTAAAAGCTGTTTCCATTGAACAGAGAAGGTGAAGTCACATAGAGAACTGAGAGGAACAACAGTAATAGAAGAACATTTCATACAATTCTGGAAATTTGGAAAGTATATATGGAGCTGGAAGGGTTGAGCTGAAAAAGCAGAATATACTTTAGAGAGAGAAACTCTTTTGAAGACAGAGAGTAATGACATATATTTGAAAGCTAGTGAGAAAATAAGCTGCCTTACTCTCATACTAGAGAAACATATGACTGGAAAAAGAAAGAGGGCTGATCATATAACAAATCATGGATAACAGATGAACAACTTTAGTGCTCCATCAGTATCTGTGAAATATCTAGAGACCTGGAAGAAGGGCCTGAGCACATCTCATAGGCCCTCTTTTGTGAGTTTGTAGGAAGACATAGACAAGAGCTGCCCATGATGAAACAGAGATGGGTTGTGATCTGAACCCACAAAAGTATCAAAGAAATAAGCAAGGGCTCTCCAAAACCAAAAAAGACTTTGATTTGGATAAAACAGGGCAAAGCAAGCAGCTAGAGATAATCAATAGTAGTGTTCTGAGTTGGGGAAAGCAGGGAGAGAACGAATGTGCCTTTAATATTGGAGATTAAAGAATCTGGTAGCCCTGGTACAAGAATACAATCTTGAGCTGAGTGAACTAGGAAATAATTCCAATGTCCCAACGTTCTTAAAATAACATCAACAGCAATCTCAGGTCCAACACAGAAAGAAATACATTCTGAATGGACTGGGGCCAGGTAATCTAGAGAGTCCTCTTCCAAATACTTCTTGACTCCTCCAAATGAACAAAACCTTCTTCTGAAATCTCTCTACCTCCAATGCAATCACAACCTTCTTCCCATTTCCAAGATGGAACTATTTCCACATTGGGCTATCACCCATGCTAACCAATCTGTTTCCTCTTCTTGGTTCACGGCACCAGCATACATATAAGGGGGAGGACGGAAGAAGTGAGCAGTGGCAGAGAGGGGTTCACACCTCATATTTCTAGCTTTATTTAACAAAAAAGAGCTCCCCCACTCCCATGATCAATTCTAGATTGACTCCTTCATATACTGATCCATGTTCTCTACCAGCAATGGAAGATTAGTGTTTATTGAGCACCCATGGAATTTAAAGCTTTGTGGTAAACATGAGACCCTCGGCACATTAAGTATACTTCCCTGTGGATGCACGGTACTAAATGTTGCTTTCATGTATTTTCCTTCCCTGAGAGACTTGTTTGGGGTCCAGGAGAGGGTTGCACAGCTCCCTCAAACAGACCAGAAGAACCAGAAGGCCTCCAGATCAAAAAAACATTTTTGTCATTTCATCAACTAGGATATCCACTGTTTTTAACTTCTACAAGGCTCCAAATACTCCCTAGAATTAGTATAAATTGCTTTAATCAGTTCTATATTTAAAGGAAATCAATTTTAGGGAATGTACCTTTTGACTAAGTTGAGAATCAAGGGGAAAAAAGACTGTAGAAAAGAAGACTGAATAGGTCCCCTACTCTCCTGATTTTGTGCCCCCCATTGTCTGTTCCTCCAATCTCTTACTCTCCATGTTATTATGAGTATTTTCCACACTTCTCAGGAGTATGGAGACCCCAGAATCTACCCCCTACAAATGTCTCATCCATATGTTAAGATAGAATAATAACAAATCATTAAGTAACGAAAAAAAAAACCCAGCATACAAATTATGAGGCTGTAATCCATCTAACTACCAACTATAACTTTAGGTACAACATAACTATATGATTAACCAGAAACAAAAATTTTCTTGTACCATTTCCAGGCCATGATTTCCTGTGGTCAATTAACTGTACTAAGCATTCGAGAGCTCTTTCAGAGAAATCAAGAAAGAGTACTTACTGACTCAGAGGAAATGAAATTCCAAAAAACAGACACATCCTTCTTCACCTACCCCAGCAATTTATGTGGTTTTCATCATTTCTCTGCTATCAAGCAAAACTGTCAAAGTCTTTGGAACCAGATTCAATTTCACCAATAAAGCAGATTTACAAAAGCTGTTCCTTTCTTCCCCAAACATACTGCCTTCTGCTGCTGGATTCAAATGCCCATTGTTGTTGAAATTAAGCCAAATTTCTTGCAAAAACCAGATGTTCTCTTTCAGAAGCTTGTGTTTACTACATGGTTTTCTACCACATCTGAAGGAGGTCTTCTTAATGGACAAACTATCAGCTCTCATGATCAGAAATCTCACTCAGGATTCTACAGTGATGACCCATAACAAATCAGTAAGTATTCTGAAACAAGGGTTCTCAGTTCCCGAGACTATAAGAAAAGCCCCCAATGGAATATAAATATGATACCTAAAATAGGTATTATATGTCATTTCATGGTTACAAAATTTATAAGTCAAGGTACAAATTTTATTGGTTTAACTTATACCTACAAAAATCTGTCTACTATCTCCTGCCATTTCCAGCTGTGGGACCGAGGTAGTAGTATTAAAAGCTGTGAAATAATGGGCAACAGAAGCAATACTGGGGCTGCTCCAAGGATGAGAAGCCACTTTCTATATGTTTGCAAGGTAAGTCATCAAGAGAATTTTGCTTTACAGATGATTTTTCAAGACTACATCTAGCCCACACTGTGACTGATAATGATATTTTCTCTGTGACTTAATGAATTAATGATGTTAAAAAACCCATCAATCTAATACAATATGGATTAATACCTACCATGATTAAGGTACTGTGTTGGGTGCTACATATACAGAGACAGACAATTATGTAGTCCCTGACTGGAAGGGGCTTCCAGGTTACTGGGGAAGTTGAAAGGGGAAGGCAATCAGATGTGTACATAGAGATACATACTATTAATCTCAAGAGCTAGTGAGGATAAAAGAGAAATCTAGACAAAGTGCTCCAGGAAAATTTGAGAAGGCAGAGAAGATTATGAAGGAAATAAAAAATTTTGAAGAAGCTAAAAACACAAAGCTTAGTCAAGAGTTCTTGACTGAGGTTTGCGTACTTTAAAAACATTTATAATTATACTTTAATATAATTGGTTTTCTTCAAAATGTTATGTATTTTATTTTATGCACTTAAAAACATTATTCTGAGAAGGGACCCACAGACTTTGCCAGACTGCTAAAGGAGTCCATGACACAAAAAAGGTTAAGAACTCTAATTAACAATCACATCATATAATAGTCTAGATCTAAAAACATCTCTGGATTTTTAGCTGGGAAAGGCAGAAAGGGGTGACGATGTTGATGTTTAGTCGTGTCCAACTCTTCATGATTCCATTTGGGGTTTTCTTGTTAAAGATACTAGAGTGGTTTGTCCATTTTACAGATGAGGAAACTGAGACAAATAAGATTAAGTGACTTGTCACACAGGGTCACATGCTATTAAGTGTCTGAGGCCAGATTTGAACTCATGAGGAGGAGTCTTCCTGACTCCAGGCCCGATATTCTATACACTGCACCACTTAGCTACCCTAGGGGTGAGGAAGTATATTCAAAACCTAAATTGAACACTGAAGGAAGATAAAAATTTTTAATAGGTAGGTAGGATATGGGAATGCATTCCAGGCATGAGGAAGGGCCTACATAAATTCATGAAGGCTTCATATGGCATATCAAATTTGGGAAATAGCTATTAGTCTCATTTGGCTGGAACAAATAATTTGTGAAGGGTAGTAATATGAAATCAAGCTGGAAAGATGGGTTGGAGTCAGTGTGAAGAGCATTGAACTCCAATCAGCTGAGTTTGTATTTGTACTTAAAGGAATAAGAAGCACTGAAGGCTGTTTTGTTGTTGTCGTTTGTTTGTTTGTCTGTTTGTTTGTTTTTAGCAGGAAAGTGACATGGTCAAACCTTTGCATTAGGAGGATTATACGTTTGGCAGCTGTATGAGAATGAGTTGGAGAAGTGAGAGACTGAAGGCTGGGAGGCTATTACAATAAAACCAGTGAGAGGATGCTAAGAGACCAAGCAAGAGTGCTGGGAGAGAAACAGAGAATAATATGACAGAATCTAGCAGATGGCTAGATGCCAAAGATGAGGAAAGGAAAGAACAAAGGTCCCTGGGAGGGAGCAATTTAGTTTTACTAGTAGTACTGGAAATGATGATGATGATGATGATGATGATGATGATGATAGCTGACATTTTTATACTTTTAAGAGTTAGAAAGTACAAAGAGACATATCCATAGGAGGCACTTAAAATGCTTGTTGAATGAACTTAATTTCCTCACAAGAACCTCATGAAGTAGACAGCCCATTTCATTGTCTCCATTTCACAGATGAAGAAACTGAGCTCCACAGGTGAAGTAACTTGCTCCAGAAAGTAAAAAGCAGGCCTGGAATTCAAACCCTGGTCCTCTGAAAACAAACCCAGGCTTCTTCCCATTATTCTGGGCTGCCTCCAAGTTTTTGTTTTGTTTTAATTATCTTGAGTGAAAAGTGATACTTTATGCAACTTCATAACAGTGTTAGTAGCAAATTAGGCATTTAAGAAAATCTTGAACCATTAGCACCATTTAGAAAATTCTACCAGCTAGTTCAGGCAGCACTCTAAAATATCTTCTCTTCAGATAAGAGGCCTATCAGAACTTCCTAGGTGAAAATTAGTCAATCAATTAGCAGCAACAAATGATGACTGGTAGCTAGGCAACTCAAGCAATCAAAGACTTACGAAGCAGTTAAGGGCTCAACCCAGCTGCCAAGTGTAGAGAATATGGTAGGTGGAGGCAGACTCCCTTCCTGTCCAGAATTCAAATGCCAATGTTAATATGAACACCCATTAGATAGCTCTCTCCATGAAGTTATCATTCCTTTATTCAACAAACAAATGAGAAAATTGGAATAGATGATTTCCAAGATCTTTTACTTTCAGCTCCATTTTACTGTGGGCTTATCACACAGGATTCAAATATGGATCTCTTTTTGTTGCTGTTTAGTAGTTCAGTCACATCCGATTCTTTGTGACCCCATGGACTATCCTCCACTGTCCCTCAAAGTTGTCCATATTGATGGTTTCCATGACACTATCTCTCCATCTCATCCTCTGCCATCCCCTTTTCCTTTTGCCTTCAATCTTTCCCAACATCAAGATCTTTTCCAATGAGTCCCATCTTCTCATTATGTGGCTTAAATATTTATGCTTCAGCTTTAGTGAATAGCCTGAATTAATTTCTTTAAGCATTGACTGATTTGATCTCCTTGCTGTCCAGAGGACTCTCAGAAGTCTTCTCCAGCACCACAATTCGAAAGCATCGATTCTGCAGTATTCAGCTTTCCTTATGGTTCCATACATTGCTACTGGTTCTCTAAGTAACTATTAATGGAATCATCATCACTGAAAGAGGTGAATTGCCCCAGTAACAAAAGAAAAAGACTAAAGCAGTTTGAAACTACGAGGGCATTGGGTACATGGGGTGGGAGGAAGAGAAAAAGGATCCAGTTCATAGGAACAACTGGGGAACTTGGCACACTTACCCCTACCTAAAGGCACTTTCCAGCTCTGGTCCCACATCTTCACTGAACAGTCTATTGGTTTTATTGTGCTTTCTCAGCTAAGTTTACCAATTGGAAGATGTATTTCTCACTATAAATGATTAAACTGGCTTTCTGGTACAAACCAGTCTCATGTGAGTCTAGGCAATGTGAGCCAGTTTTTCCCAAGGCTTAACCACCCTTTGATAAGCTGACCCAAGAATCTACAAACTAGCAGAATTGCAAGATCAAAAAGAACCAATAGGGGCAGTTAGGTGGTGCAGTGGATAGAGCTCCAGCTTTAGAGCCAGGAGGACCTGAGTTCAAATCCTACCTCAGACACTTACTAGCTGTGTGACCTGACTCTAGGCAAGTCACTTAACCCCAGTTGCCACACACACACACACACACACACACACACACACACACACACACACGAACCAATAGCGAAGAGTGGACTTAAAGTGTTTCTTGACTATAGGGCTATTTTCCCCATTACTATATAATAGGTACAAAACAAGTACTAAAAAAAAATTCTTGGGGCAGCTAGGTGGCTCAGTGGATAGAGCACCAGCCCTGGATTCAGGAGAACCTGAGCTCAAATCCAGCCTCAGACATATAACACTTACTAGCCGTGTGACCCTAGACAAGTCACTTAACCCCACTGCCTAGCCAAAAAAAAAAATTATCTGCAAGGTTCTTGCAGTCTAATTCTGGCTGAGGCCAGTAAACAAGTACACAGTAAAGGAAATTAGAGCATCTATAGTAAGGTTATCACTGCAGGAAATGACAAATCACTCCAGTAACTTTGCCAAGAAAATCCCAAATGGGCTCACAGAGAGTTGGGCACGACTAATATAACAGAACAACCAAACAACAAGTCACTTTGGGACAGAAAATGAGTACAAAAGGAGTTATTAGAGGGAGGATCCAAGTAGGTTCATGGCAAGGAAGGAAGGAAAACCAAATAGAGAAGATGGAACTTAGGTTGGTGCTTGAGGGATGGGCAGAAATTTGGGAAAAGGGGAGGGAAGTTCAGTATAGAGAAATGTCTTTCTCAAAGGCAGAAATGTCTAAGATATTTCAGGAAAAATAAATTATTAGCTGAGTCTCAATGTCCTCATTTATAAAACAAAGAGGTTAAATTAAGATAATAAATAAGGTCTCTTCTGATTCTAAAGTTTTATTCTTCTAGTCCAAGAACAAATGATATGTACCTGAACCATGGTGATGATCGTTGAAACAGAAATCACAGAACTATATTGTAAAAGAAAAATGGATAGGAATTTAAGCTTGTATGAGAAAATTAAGTGTAGAAAGACAGAACATAATGAAACAAACAAAATGATACTTGAAGTAACTTATTTTTTTTAATCATGGCATATATTCTATGGAAACAAACTGTTAAAATAAAAATAAGAAACTAAGAATATTTATTCCAGTTCAGGATAGCATGTAGTCCTTGACACTGACATAAAGGGACATGTTCAAAAGACCAGAGATAGCCAGTGCATTCTTATCTAATTTTCATCAATTATCCATTGTGGATTATTTATTTATTCATTGATACAACTCCCTTATAAACTTGTTTTCCTATCTTGCCACTACTATTCCTCAACATAAGTTCCACATGTATGCTATCATGGCAAAAAAGTGCTTCCTTTTATTTATCCTAAAACTAAGGAAGAAACATGTAAGGAATATGCCTAGCACCTGGTATGGGTTTAGTAAATATTTGTTGAATAAAATGGATTATTAGAAAACTACGTTTTCCCCTTCAAACTTCAGAAGGAGCTTCCTAGTTTTAGTATCCCAGGATTTAGTGAATGAGTCTGCTCACTTTTTATGACCTTAATAACTTTGATTATATCTCCCTCTTCAGCTTTTATCTTTCCAGAATGGAGTCCTAAACCTCTCAATAAGTTAGTCAATATGAGCATGTTCACTTTACACGCTCCTTTTCAGGAATGTATCTAAAGTGTAAAGCAAAGTCACTTAGTAGCTGCTTATCCTCATATTTATTCATTTTCTATATCACTTTTCAACCAATTAAAATTCTTGCATATCTGCAGTGAAACTGTCTTGAGTCTTTGCTCTGTCTCTATGAAACAATCTAATTTTGAAACGTCTAAAATATCCTTTGAAACCCTCAGTTTTATCTTAAAAAAAAACTTTTCAAATCATGGAAAGGAAAGAAAGACTGTCCAAATACTTCAATGACAATATATTTTCCTAGTTTTAATTTTTCATAACTTTTTTTCTTTGGCCCCTTCAGCAACTTTTCTTTTTCTTAAAACACAAAAAAAGGGCAACCAGTGGTATAGTGGATAGAGCGCTGGACCTAGAATTGGGAGGACCTGACTTCAAATCTGGATTCAGACACTAGCTAGGAGACCCTAGGCAAGCCACTTAACCTCTCCTCAGTTTTCTAAATTCTAAAATGGGAGTAATAGTAGGACCTACCTTATAGGGTTGTTGTGAGGATCAAATGAGATAATACTTGTAACGCATTTAGCATAGTGTCGGGCATGTAGTATATGCTTAACAAATGCTTGTGGTTCATCCCCCCCAAACCACATTAAAGGTAGACTCAAAACTCACATTGTGATAGAGTATTGGACATAGTCAAGAAGACATGGGCTCAGATCTAGCTTCCTACATTTGTTTGGCCTGAGTGACCTTGGGCAAGTTAGTTAAGCTCACTCAGCCTCAGTTTCTTTATATTAAAACAAACAAACCTATTTTCAGGATCAAATTAAATAATGTATGTAAAGCATTTAAAAAAACACTACACTATTGTGAACTATTATTGTCACTTCTTAGCTTTTCACTTAGCAAACCTATCTATTACCTCTAAAGACAGTGACTCCTCCAAACCTATTACTAGATTACCGAAATCTCCAGGTCAGTTTATGCCATGTTCTTGTCTTGTACCCACAGCTGTCTTCATATTTCCACATGGATGTCTTCTCCTTACCTCAAACTCAACTAACTTAAAACCAGTTACTGCCTCCTCACTTAAGCTACTGGGGGTCTCTGACCTCAAGCACAATTCATCCAGGCTCAAACTGATGAAGTTGCTTATCTTTGATTTATCTTCCTTTTTCACCTCCCTCTCAGAGTCAATTACTCACCAAGTCTGCTGGTTTCTTCTCCAGCATCTCTTAAAGTTGCCCATTCATTTTCATTTCTATAGCTATCACCAAAATTCAGCTTCTCATGTCCTCACCCTTTAATAACCAAGAGAGTTTTCTAACTGGTCTCCATGTGTCCAGTCTACCTCTCCTCTTCAACAAGTCTCCTTCCTATCCCCATAGATTACTCTGCTGCCCAACCCCAGGTTAATCTCTTTGTTTATCTCATCCTGCTGGCCTAGGATGCTACTATTACTTCCACCACTCCAAACCCTAGCCACACTACAAAGTCCCATGTGGCAAAATACCAATTTTTGTGCCTTTATATAGCTACCACCTAAGGTTTGGCATTCCTTGGGATTATGGCCTCAAGAATATATTTTTTGTTTTATTTTGCTTCCAGTCTGACTCCTCATAATAAGTCAACAACAATGCATTCCCTGGCAAGACTTTCCTAAGTGCAAAGAAAACATTTTATTACACACTTAAAAATTTATTTGAGAAAAACTTGATGCAAGCGAGCAACTGCCTATATATAGAGTGGGTACAGAGCACAGCTTGGTCCGCTTTAAGAGATTCATTCAAACATTCATTAGGCCTTTATTAAGCACCTATTGGAAAGCCCATTGGAATGAAAGAAGACTGAGTTCTAGTCCAAGAACTGCCACTAATAAACTATGTGACCTTTGGCAAATCATTTTACATCTAGGCTTCACCTTCCTTATCTGTAAAATAAAGTGGATTGTCCTACTTGGTTCCTAAAGTTCCTTCTAGCACTCATATTCCATGATCCTACTATGTACAGAGGGAGAAGGCTGTTAGATGGTAGGGGAGGCAGACGTGAGACACAGAGCCTGTCCTTAAAGAGGTCAAAACCTTCCTGGATGAAGATCCTTTATGGATATTTTCATCTAGCTACCTGAACAAAGTCTTTTTCCAGGCCAGGACCTTCCATTTTTCTAGTTTTACTCATCCCTGTTTCTCGGCATATTCTTCTAAGTCTCCCCTCTCATCATCCCGAATCAGCTCTCTCTTCATACAGGTTCATACAGAAAACTCACAAGAGCTTAATTCTCTTTGCTTGTCTTTTGCCTGTTACTTTGTTCCCTGAGTCCACATTTTAATCTAATATTTAAACTGGAACCCAGTCCTCTTCCAATTAGCTATACAACTCTCACACAACTCTGGGGCCACTGGATGGAAGGCAGAGTCAGATTTTGTAAGTAAAAACTTCCCAATGGATAGAGTTATCCAGAAATGGAACAGGCTTCTTCATATTTTCTTCAACAGGCTTCATTTACTGGAGACAATTACTACTCCTGTATAAGTTGGACTAGATCAGGGGTGGGAACCTGCAGCCTTCAGGCTACCTGTGGCCTTCTAAATCCTTACGTACGGCCTTTTAACTGAATCTAAATTTTACACAACAAATTTGTTCAGTCAAAAGGCCGCACTTAAGGATCTAGAAGGCCACATGGAGCCTGAAGGCTGCAGGTTCCCCACCCCTGGACTAGATAATCTAAAGGTTTTTTCCACTGTATGAGTCTATGATTCTGTAAGAGAGGGCAGTAGCATGTCTACACTAGATAGGAGTAATTATGGGGCTTTTCCATATACTCAACTCAAGTCTCACCTTCCTTGAAGCCCTCCCACTCAATTCCAACATGAGCTTTTTTCCTTTTCTGAAAAAAAGGTATCTGTACTACTACAACCTAATATTGGATCTTTTCTGTTTTGTATTCTTCTCTCATTGTTTCATGCTTATAAAATTTCTCTTCCTAATGGTTGTTTAGACTATCATACTCCCAAAATAGATTTTGATTTCCATAAATGTAAACACTATAGTATATACTTATTTCATGTCTGTGTATACATACAAATATATATATACATACACATAAAAAGCTAACATTTCTGTAGTGCTTTGAGGCTTGCAAAGTTCTTTATAAACATCTTCTCACTTGATCTTTATACATCCCTATTAGGTAAATTCCCTAAGAGTAGAGACTGTCTTGATTTTTTATCAGTATCCCTACTACCTAGTGCAGTATCTGACACATTTTGAGTGCTTAAAAAAAGGCTTATTGATTTATTGGTTGTTCTTTGTTTTGCACATGAGAAAACCAAGGTTCAGAAATGTTAAGTGATTTGCTTAGGGTCATACAACTACCTGAGGCAAGATTTGAACCCAGGTCTTCCTGACTCCTAGCCAATTATCTCATTGATGCTGGCAATAATCCTATGAGATAAGTAGCATAAACATTATCATTCTTATTGTATGTAGAGAGAAACTAAGGCTTAGAAAGATTAAAGTGACTACAATATAACTTGGATGATTGACCTTGGCTGATATTTGAAACATTGCTTTTACAGAACTAATTATCCCCTTGTAACATCATTTCACCCAAATAACATATTTTCAGGGAACCAATTAGCGACTACCTTTTGGATGCACCCAAAAAATAGATAACTCTATAATTTTCCATACCAAAATGCCATTCCCTGGCCACTCCACTCCCCTATATGTGGTGTTTCTCCTATTAGAATGTAAGCTCCTTGAGGGCAGACACTTTCTTCACTTTTGTTTTACACTTAGAGTGCTTGGTACATAATAAGCACTTAATAAATCCTTTTTAAATTCTTTCACTCTAATAAAATTTAATTAGAAAGCAAAAAAAAACCCTGCTATTAACATAACTTGACTGACTGATAACTCATATTTATAATGTTGCTATTATAGAACTAACTGCCCCCTTGTAACATCATTTCACCCAAATATAATATTTCAGAGAACCAATTAGTGACAAAGGCCAGAGGGTGCATTTTTGTTGTGTTATAGGCAGTTGTGGTACAATACAACAAGCAAAGGATTTGTAGCTAGGAGCCCTGGGCTTGATTCCTAGTGTTACCATTTACTAGTTATAGGACCTTTAGTAACTTTTCTAAGCCTCATGCAAAATGGAGATAACAACACTTAATGCTAATTATCGCACAAGATTGTTGCCAGCACAGTAAGGTAATATATGTAAAGCACTTTCTAATCTTAAAAATGCTATAGAAATGTCAACCATTCAAAGAATTGAAAATTGAAGGGATGCCCATCAATTGGGGAATGGCTGAATAAGTTGTGGTATATGAATGTGATGGAATACTATCGTGCTATAAGAAACAATGAGCAAGGGGACTTCAGAAAAACCTGGAAAGACTTGTATGGACTGATGCTGAGTGAAGTAAGCAGAACCAGGAGAACAATGTACACAGTAACTGCCGTGTTGTGCAATGACTAACTTTGATAGACTTAGTCCTTCTCAGCAATGCAAGGATCTAAGACATCTCCAAAACTCTCATGATGGAAAATGCTATCCACATCCAGAGAAAGAACTGTGGAGTTTGAATACAGATCGAAGCATACTATTTGCTGTTTTTTTCTTCTGTTTGATTTTGTTTCCTCTTTCTTGTAGTTCCTCCTATTGGTTCTAATTCTTCCTTACAACATGATTAATGTGAAAATATATTTAATAGGAAAGTGTATGTAAAGCCCATATCAGATTGCACTCCATCTCGGGAAGGGAGGCAGGGAAAGAGGGGGAGAAAAATTTTAAACTCAAAAGCTTATGGAAGTGATTGTTGATAAATCAAAATAAATTAATTAAAAAAACTATAAAAAAATAAATGTCAGCCATTATCAGTATCTCCCCGCAGTATCTTGTTGGTAATATTTCAATTAAATGTGGGTTGTTTTCATGATGACAGGGAAAAAGGTGAAATCATTTTCACATACTAATCAAGTCACATTGAAAACGAAATAGTTGACAGTATGCTTTTTTTCCTCTTAGAAACACATAGCTTACTAACATCATGGGGTTATTCCATTCACAGGTCAGCACACAAATTTGCAGCCATGCACTTTTAAAGCTGATTCAGCATGAGCAGGATGTAGTACTGCCATGTTTAGTCCTGCCATTCATCTAGTCATCTACTAGAATGTCCAAGGCCTAGACTAGAGGAAACTTGCCAAGCTTTAAAACACAGCAAAAACAGGCACAGCCTTCCCATCTGATGCAAGGGTATTCTACTCTGCATGAATGGGTCAAATAACACTGAGCTAACCAGAAATCTCTATTTCCCTAACCAAGACCATAAATTATCTAATTGTGTGTCATAAACAAGTTCAGGGGGATCTTAGTAGTTATAAAGCATATAAACCCAATCCTGAGTCTATTCCTGTCACCCTTTCAAAGTGTAAATGTTGGGTATCTTCTATCTCCTAACACCCTTCTCCTCTGGGATTCACCCTTTCCCCTCTATAGATTCCTCTCACGTTTGAGGCATCCTTTCTAAGAAGGAAGCTTATCTTAAATTAGTATTTAACAACCTAGGAATCATCCTACAGATTCAAAATCATCTCAACAAACAAAATGCTGGGTTAATACCAATAAGATGAAATTTAACAGGGCTAAATGTAAATTCCTGCACTAGGGATAAAAAAAAAATTAGTAAGTAAAGGACCCAATTGAATAGAAGGTCAAGTGAAAAAAGATCTGAGGTTTTAATTGATATGCTTAATGTAATTCAATGGTATAATGTTTCTATGAAGATCTAATGCAAACTTAGACTACAGAGTGTTTAAATAATGTAAAGTACCATTTCCTTTGTATTCTCAGCTACCCAGATCACATTTAGTAGACTGTCACATTCTGGATCTCTTGAAGAACAGTGTATGCGGAGAAGTTCAGCTAGGATGGCAAAGGATCCAGAAACCTTGCCGTATGTGAAATAGTTGAAAGAACTCAATTTTATCATTTGTAAATAATAATTACAGTTCACATTTTTGTAGTGGCTTGCCATTTATAAAGTACTTTCCTCATAATAACTCTGTGAAATAATTGGCTCTCCCTTGTCATCTTGCCATCTACCTTCCCACAACCCCCTCCAGACCACTAAACCTCCTTCTGGGGAGACAACTCACTCAGCTTTAGAGCTCCCCACCTACAGCCCTTTCTATCTTTATTGACGTGGTAGTGAAACCTTACATGACCCTCTCTATCTAGTCAGCCCCAGGCATGTCTCACATTCTACCCTGTCCCCTTTCTTGCTATGCTTATATCACCAAACCCTTTCCAGTTCTTCCTCTAGGAACATTAATCAAATCAATACTGCCTTTGTTATTCAGTCTACTTCAATCTACTTCCTTATAGTGCCACTTACTAGCCCTATGACTTCCCAACTAAAAAAAACAAAACAGAACAAAACAAAACAAAACAAAAACTACTCCCTGGTCACCACTCCCCTAAACATAAGTTCCTTGAGGACACTTTTGTATTTGTATTCCTAGCACTTAGTATAGTCCTTGGCAAACAGCATTAATTAAATAATGCTCAGTCACTCATTGAATCATCCAAATAGCATTCATCTCATTACAGAGAAAAGGAAACTAAGGTTCAGAGGTGAAGGGACTTAATCCAAAGTCATACAACTGGTAAACATTAGAGCTAGAGTTCAAAACCCAGTCTTCTAACTTTAAGTTCAATGTCTTTCCATGACAGCACATTCCTTTATTCATCGATTATTTAGACCATAGAAACCTAAGATGCCTTCTAATGATCCTATGAGCCTAATCAAACAATGATTAAAGAGAACAGAAGTCTAAGGGGACACATTAAATTATCATTAGGTTACTTCTGGCCAAACACCAATCTAAAGACTCAATTACTACCTTCAGACATACAAAGGACAGTCACACAAAAGAGGGAAAAACATAAATTGTTTCATATGACCAGACTAGAAATAATGGGTAGGAATTATAGAATGGCTAATGAATAGAGCTCCTCAGTGGTGGAAAAGGATGCTCTAGAAGACTGTGACTTTTTGTTCAAGAAATTGGAGCTCAAGCTGAATGATCATATATCAGGGATGCAGTAGAAGTAATTCCTGAATTGGGTGGAAGACTAGACTAGATGATGTCTAACATCCTTTCCAACTCTTTATTCTAGATCTCACATGACTCTGTAGGTACTCACCACCACCACCACCACTACTACTACTACTACTACTAATAATAATAATAATAATAACTAGGACTTTTATATCACTTCAAGATTTGCAAAGTGCTTTACAAATATTTCATTTACTCCTCAGTACTACTCTGGGAAGTAGGTGCTATTATTTTCCCCTATATTATAAAAGTGGAAACTGAGGCAGACAGAGGTTAAATGACTCACCCGGGCTCACATAAGTAAATGTATGAGGCTAGATTTGAAGTTAGGTCTTCCTGACTATAAGTCCAGCATTGACACTTAGCTACCTCTAAGGAAGCAGGAACACAGATCAGGAATGTGAGAGTCAACATCAAGTGCTCTGGGTCTAGAGTTCAAATCAAGTCCCAAAGCAAGGACAGCAGATAGGGAAGACAGGCAGTAATCATCCAAAACTAAGACAAGACTTGCACCCTAGATAGCTGTTAAGGCCAGAAAATACACACAGGGATTGGGGCTCAAAGCAAGACAAACCTGGTGCCTACCAGCCTCCTATCCCCTTCCTTTTACAACAGGAGTCCAAGACTAGCCCAATGGAATACAGCCAGCTGAAACCCTTGGATTTTTCTCCTACTCTACCCTCCCCAACACACACACACACACACACACACACTCTCCTGAGGTTTACTGTGTATTGCTGCAACTGATCATATCTATCAGTACGACAAATTAGAAGGAACCATCTAAAAATCAAAGAATCCATCCTTTACCCTAACACATATGGGACCAAAAAGTCCACCTTTTTTTTTTTTTAATGAAAACTTCCTTCAAAAAAACTCTTCATTACAACAGGCTCTTTTCTCCCTCCACCAGTCCTTCAGGTTAAAAAGGAGAATTCAGTGAAATAGTGAGAAGAGTACCCCAAAAGCGGAAGCATACAGCCTACCCCAAAATTCTACACTTAGCATAATCAACCAACTTCTTAAAAGTTTCTTAAACTCTTTCCAATCAGTATCCAAAGTTGATTAGTCACATACCATCAGAAAGTTCAACCTTGAAAAATTCTGCATGGTGAAAGTATTATGCTCAAGGCCCAGATGCTAATTAGAAATGCACTGGAGTCTTAGAGCAGAGCTCCACCTGTCACTGTTCAGTGATCCGCCAGAGAGGTGTTCTGTGCTCCAGCACTGACTGCTATCCTGTCATGTAAGACTCATAGAAACACCATTAACTCAGCAGGGGGTCTGGCAAACACTGGAAAAGTCCAGTTTGGCCAAACAAATATTAACTCTCACAGACTTCTCAAGAGATGACTGATCAACATTCCTGAGCAAAATTTCGCAGAATGTCCTGCAGGGTGATATACATTCTTTGTTATTTATTCTTTGGCTGAGTCTCAGGGCAGTAACTCAGGGATACTGTCCATAAGTAAATAAAATAATAACTACTCATTTATGTGTGGCATATTGTTATTAAAAAAACTCTTCCCTTTCTTTGATCCTCCAAAGCATGCCTTTGAGGTAAGCAATGCAAAGTGTTATCAGTTCTGTTTTTTGCAGAAGAGGAAACTGAGGCTTAGAGGGCTTAGAAACTTAAAATTTACCCAGAGTCACAGGATTTGAACTCGGATTGCTGCCTCCAAATTCAATGCTTTCCCAATAACTGCTTTTAAGAGCCTGTAAGCTTCTTGACTATAGAGCGAGTTTGACTTTTTTTAATAGCCCCCACACCAAGCACAATGACTTGCAATATAACAGATGATAATAAACATCCATTAAAGTAAATAAAGGATTCAAACTATGGTGTTATCAGCAACTTTTTTCCCCTTGCTTTAATTGCATTTATATTTTCCTAAATACTATAGATATGCTTTTTTAAAATAGTATTTTATTTTTTCCAATTACACATAAAGACAATTTTTAACATTCATTTTTTACAAAATTTTAAGTTCCACATTTTTCCCTCCTTCCCTCTCCTACTCCCTCCCTAAAATGGTAAGCAATTTGATATAGATTATTACATATGCAATCATATAAAACATATTTCCATTTTAGTCACATAAAAAAATACAAATAAAGTTAAAATAATATGCTTTGATCTGCATTCAGATTCCATCAATACTTTCTCTGTATGTGGATAGCATTTTCCATCATGATTCTCTTGGAATTTTCTTGCATCATTGTATTGCTGAGCAGAAGTAAGCTAATCACAGTTGATCATTTATTGCTATTACTGTGTACAATGTTTCCCCGGTTCTGCTCATTTCACTTTGGAGATGTTTTGGGTTTTTTTTTCACATTGCTGTCACTGCCCACTGATTCCTCCCACTCTCTACCAATAAGTATCTTCCCCTTCACAATCAAGAAGTGTAGCAAATCAAATCAACATATTGGCTGCACAACTCCTGCCTTATTCTGAACTAACAATCCACTACAAAGAGTCATATTCTAATAAGAGACAACTGAAATCAGGATTAGTCACTACATTGATCAGAGCTCTGTTGGCTTTCAAAGTTGTTTTCTTTTATGTGCCTGTGATCCCACACATAGTATTTTCAAAGGCTACAGGAAGCTGCTTTTTTGACATGATGAAACAAAAAGAAGGAATCACCATGTCACTCCCCTACTCAATAAACTTCAGTGGCTCCCTCCCACTGGATCAAACAGAAAATCCTCTATTTGCAGCCTGCAAGGATGAGCTTTTAGAGTGGAGGGGAAAATGGGGAGTGGGGATGGCCAGCAATAATAGAAATCCACTTTACCCAATAAGGAAATAAGGAGATAAAAGATGGGACTGGGGGGATGATAAAAGAGAGGGTGGATTAAAGGAAGCAGTGGTCAGAAGCAAAACAGACTTTTGAGGAGGGATGAGAGAGAGACAGAAAGAGAGAAAGAGAGAGAGAGAGAGAGAGAGAGAGAGAGAGAGAGAGAGAGAGAGA